>NC_088836.1:13003181-14203181 GCF_904066995.2 Poecilia reticulata | reverse complement strand
AAACAATAGACATTTATTTGGGATCTTCTACAGATTAGGGCAAAATAGAATTAATCAATGAAACACAACATGGATATAAAATGTGAAATAAGTGCACAATGAGGAAGAAAGCTGTGAAGAACTGGATGGTTCTGCTTTGGATGGCAATGATATTGTTCAACCGGTTATAATGTAGAACACTAAAACACTTCCTGCAGCAACTGAGACACTCCTTCACTTTTAGCTCCTTTCACTGTCCCGTGCAGGGAAGCTTTGTCAGCCATGTTGCAGCAGGAAAACCTCACTGACCCACTGTCGTTTCTTTAAGTATTACAAAGTTAGACATTTTTAAAGCTAAACGTGTTTTTTTTAGTTTCTCTTTCTCTATGTGGTTTTTGGCTCTATGCTGCGACGTTGAAAGATTTGAGAGAAAGAATGTGGGAGAGACGATGAATAACCTGGATTGTTTTCAGCAAAGCTAATGAAATGAGACACACCCTAACCGGCTGAACCATCAGGATGACCCAGTTCTGCCTCCTGCTTTAGCAGTAGGAGGCAAGACGACACCCTGAAAGGGCATTGACATTTCACAGATATCCCAATTTTATCCTTCAAACAAAAAGCTGCAGAAAACTCTTCAGTCATTCTAATCCAATAAATCTTTTAGTCTTCTATAAATAGCGATAGACGATTTATCGGTAGTTTGGGGACAACATTTTAAGGGAGTGTGTTGGAAATGTGTAGGGCATCAATTAGGATGAAGAGAATGGAATAGCAAACCGCAAATAATTTATTCATGGATAAATTGAATGAGCAGACATGAAAAAGTAAACCAAAAAAATTCTAACAAGTTTGTAAAATAAATTTTTATTTTCTGTTCTGATGGTATCTGCTGCCTCTCACAGAAAAGCTCAGGTTTGTTCAGGTTAACAGCTCTGATGAGTCTTAGTCCTCCTTTGATGGGACATGGTAAAAAAACAGATTCAGTCTAAGATTAATGTCGTCTCTCAGAATACAGTCACCTTTTTCAGAGTCGGCCATGTCTTTTAAGAGAAGATAGCGGTCTGTTAACATTTGCTGCAGGTTTTCTCTGTTTGGTGAAGGGCAGCTAGAAAACTACTCTGTTCAGTAGGTCAAACTTCTCTTTATTACAGATCGGTAAACGTTTAACTGCAAGGGAGGTTAACTTCCTGAGGAAGTAATGTCTTTGTTGGGCTTGTTGCAACTGGTGAGTGGCTATGGTTCAGCAGAAATTACTGAAGTTAATCCGGGGGACGAGGGGGGTGAAGGATTGAAGAGTACCATCATGTAATGGAGGCGTTCTTTTGTAATCATTTTTAAAAATCTAAAGGCTTTCTTGTCAGGTAGAGCGATTTATTCATCTGCTTTTTGCAGCGCGTCCAGCAGAAAATCCTGGAGTAAATAACGTTCCTCTGTTCAAACTAAAGGATTTCAGTCCTTTCATGTCTTCTTTTCTCTTCTGTCCTCCTCCAGGCATAAACATCGAACGACATCCCTTTCAGAAAAAGTCGACCTTTTCTCATGTCTTTGAAAACGAACAGTGGCAGAACAGGCTCGTGTGCACACGTTTCCAGCAGCCTGTTGGCTCCGATCTGCCTCGTGCTGGAACGTTTAGACACAGCAGCAGATTCACTTGTTAATACACAAACACAAAGGTTCATTTCGGGATGTGAGAGAATGAAAACCCGATAACAGCCCATGAATGACTCCTGTTCGTCTGAGGTTTTTTTTTTTCCTTTAGTGTCTGTGAATATCCATTTACGGTATCCAAAACATCCCACTGCACTGATATATCAATGTGTATAAAAAACATTTGATGCTATGTTTTTAAAAAATCATGTCCAAAATACACCTAATATGTATTTCACTGGGTTTTTCAAGTGGTAAACCAACACCTAATAGGATACATTCATGAGGTGGAAGGAAATTATATATCTTGGATTCAACACTTGAAAAGTGTTGTGTTCTTCTCCTCTGAGCGTGTTGGACCACTTCTTGCTATCATCATGGCTGCAAGTTTTTTTTTTGGGAGGTATATTCTTACCAGCTTTTGCATATTTATAGACTGGTGACTATTCATTTTTGCAAAATGGTTCAAGCACAGTCAGACTGGATAAAAAGCTTCTGCGAACATCAGTTTTTAACCCTTGCCACAAACTGTCAGCTAGATTTAGGTTTAGGCTTTGACAAAAAAAAAAAAGCATTCCACCCATACTCAGAATAGATTTGGAAAAATTTAAGAAAAACATGAATAATTTCCTTCCACCTCATACTTCTGCCTTATTTTGTGTTCATCTAGAGAGCATGTGTCAAAGTCGACGCTCAGGGGCCAAAACCGGCCCACCATAGGTTTTCATGTGGCCTGCAGAGCCACATAAATATGACCTTCATGATAATAGTTTTGTTCTAAAATATTTTACAGGTCAAATCAAAGCAGTTTTTTCTGTATTATTCCAAACTACAGTTATGTGAAACATGCTTATTATTATTACATTTTAAGAAATTATCATTGAACATAGAGGAAGCTATTTATTAATATTTTAAGTTTAATAGGTAGTTTTGTGAGGACATTCTTCTGCAGCTGCCCCTTTGAGAATATTTGTGATCTTGAGGTGACCGGAAATGAAAGTGAGTTTGACGCCCCTGATGTATCATAAAACGGCATAAAATGTGGTTGGAAAGTGACAGACTGTGCTGCAGTCTATGGGAGCATGCCACAGTACCAAGACTGAGCAATACAGAGCTGTAATAAAAATTTATTTCTAATGGAAGACCTACATATTGTAATATTTCTTAATATTCTGATTTTCTTAGGAGCACTCACGACCTGGTGGCTATGGACGGGTGGCTATACGCGGTGGGAGGCAACGACGGCAGCTCCAGCCTTAACTCAATCGAGAAGTACAACCCGCGGAGCAACAAGTGGGTTGCGGCCTCCTGCATGTTCACGCGGCGCAGCAGCGTCGGCGTGGCGGTGCTCGAGCTCCTGAACTTCCCGCCGCCTTCCTCGCCCACCCTCTCAGTGTCCTCCACCAGCCTTTGACACGGGGTCGCCGTTTGGCTGACTTCGGCCGCCGCTGCTACAGCCCAGACTGGATCTGGGAAGAGACGCAACTGTTCGGTGTGAGATGAGGAGGAGGGACTGCTGGGAGCGCCGAGGGGAGGGAGAACTGAAGGCACACCGTGCGAATGAGGCCTCTTTATTTGGTACGGTACACTCCAGAATTATTAGCAAACTTGGTTAAAACGCTAGCCAGATATGCTTTACATAGCAACTAAAGTCAGCAACTTTTAAAGTAATAATAAAAAAATACTTTGTCATATGATAATAAAAATATTATTTAATATATCTTATTAGATGATAAACAACTATTAGTATTATTAAATTATAATAGTTTTAGTTTTTTTTTAAACAAATCATTACTTCCTATTATAAATTTTTTCTTTTTGTTTTTGCCACGTTGCTATTAGCTCTGAACTGCACCGTATCTGGTCTGGATTCCTCAGAGTCTCTCCTGAATATCAAAACCATACCCTTCAAAACTTATTTCTTAAAAAAAAAATAAAAAAAACTAGAATAAAAAAAGTTGTGCCCACCATGATAAGTGTTTGACACACATATCGTAAAACAAGGTAGGCACTTTATTCTGTAATATGTGCTGTAACTTTTTGGTTTGATGTCGTAGTTCCCTGCAAAACTTTTTTTTTTTTTCATGTCAAGAGTTTTTCACAATATATATAGATATATATATAAAAAACTGAATGATTTTACTTTTGGAATGTAGCTTTTTTAGTGGTCGTACCATGCATGACTACGTATCGACACAGAAACCCTTCCACCCCAAAAGATGAGAAATGTAGTTGTAGTTCTGCTGTGCCACGCTAGGTGGCAGTAACGGGCAATGTTTAAAAGCGCTGCAAGAAAGCATGGACACAAACAAGCTAGGCCCTCAGAACTGCGAATGAGTGGATCTTTATTTATATAAAAGAACGAATAATACAGAAGTAGATGTATTTATAAAATATAATATATTCAGTTTTAAAGACGCTCAGAGAAAGAAACGGATCCAAGCGGTGACTATTTAAGAGTGTTTTAAATATATTTATTTAACGTGTGACGTGCATGTCACACGTGCATGTAATGGAAATGACAAAGAAGAATGTCTTCGTCTGAGAGAGGCTTGTGTGGGTTTAGACTACGAGAGGACTGCTTGCTGTGTTATGATGTGTGGCGATTCATTTGCATTTCTTAATGTTTATTCACTGCCACATGACCCTGGACCTCACTGTACACCTAACAGCATTTATTGTGTTTGCCTAAATTATTTTTCAAAAACACATCGAGGTGCATTGTTTTCCCCCTCAAGCTGGATAGACTTGGCTGGTGGATGGTAAACTATTCCATTTATTTAAATTGAACCATATCTATTTTAACTGTGGTTAATAAGTTGGGCTTTGTTTAAACAGTTAAAATAATAAAGAAAATGCATTACTATTGCATAAATATCCCAAGTAAAATCTACTTTGTCAAATTGATCTACTCACATTGATCATTTTGTCCTTTTTTATAAGTAATAGTTGAGTTCAGCTCATGTGTAGTGCAGTGATATCATTCCAGACTTCTAAGAAGTTGCCTTTTCTCCTTATTTTGAAGGATTTATCTATCCGTTTAGTTTCTCTCTCGCTCTAAAACTACCTTCAGTTTCATTAAAGTGTGCAAAGGCGTATGAGGTAGAAGTGGAGCTCTGATGGCCTTATAAAAATGTGACTACTCTGAAAAGTGATAACAAGCTGCACAAATTCACATAAGACTAAAAACTAAAAACCTCCATTCTCTGGATTGAAATGTACATATATTGCTTAGTTTCTGAGTTCTGTTTGTGCAACGTCAATGTGACTGTAGACTTTTTTTCTTTTTTTTTAAGTTTGTGGTTGGTGTTGTGATACGTGTTTATTTATATGTTTGCTATTTATGACAGACTTTAATATGTTGAATTTTGCACTATTGCGAAGTGGAGCAATACAGTACACTCAAAAATGGAAATAAAGATGTTTTCAGATGTGGCAACCGTCCTGATGTGCTTCACTAAAACTGCAAATAAAGCAACGGGCTTCTGTGGAACCTGTGTGCAACTGTGCATGGGAAGAGCAGCTGGATTTCCTTGAAAATGTTCTTACACACAAACTCACTCTCACACACACACACACACACACACACACACACACACAGCAAAGGTTGTGCTGCGGAGCGAGGTCGTTGCTAGGTTCACTGTACACATTTCCTTGGTAGGTTTCCAACATAACTCGTCTATCACAGTGATTTAAACGGACAGCTGAACACTCTCACTTTCCCCTTCCTGACCTCAGTCACATGGCATTCACACCTGTGGCTGCCCCTAGAAACTCCCGGCCGGATCGCCTACAACTGCAAAACCCAAATATCCAGACGCCAAAAGTGTAAGACTCCCAAGTTTTTCACGGGGAAAAACTAATCTATTCATCTGTTCAGATTATTTACTGAAAAGAAACATGTTGATGCAACGAATGCATTCCAAATGACTGATGCCACCACAGATGTATTTGAAGTAAACATGAAGCTCAAGGTTTTGTTTGTTTTTTGTTTGTTTGTTTTTTACTTTAACTATGCCTTGGCTATCTGCCAAATAGCCAATCTTCTAAAACAAGAAATGTGGGTGAAAATTATAATATAAACATTCGACAAAACACCACACTTCTTCGAATCAGCAAAAGGTAAGGGAGAGAAAAGCCACTAACTCGAGTTTAGATGTCCATTCAACATGTATAAATCAGGTGTTTTTTGTACAGAACAACTGTGGGGCATTCTTTTAACAATTTTGCACAATTACATAAAAAGAAGTCTTATCAAGAAAGTAGGATTTTATTTTTTACATGCATGTCAGAAACACTGAGTCAAACCTGTGTGCAAATCTACCACAAAAATAGTGAAGTCCTATAAGATTTGTGAATGGGGCTGATAAATGTGGAATTTTAATTACGCCGATTCAGTAGAATTTCATACATGTGGAGGAAGGTGATCTGGTCAGACGAGACCAGGTTGAACTTTTTGCCCTACATGCAAAAACATTTTTTTGTGGACTCAAGCTACCTCTGTACATTATCTTAAACACACCCTGCCCATCTGTAAACACAGTGATGGTGGAATCATGCTGTGGGGAAGCAGTTTCTCAGGTCAGATGTGGCCAGAATTTTAATTTTCTTGCCTACATATAAAATGTGGTGTGGTGGGATGTTCATTTTCCATCCGGAGCTACAAGCGGAGGTTAAAGAATATTCTTGTTTTGGAATGGCCTAGTCAAAGTTCAGACCTACAACCAATTGAGAGTTTGTGACAAATTTTGAAAATTGATGTTCAAAGATGCTCCCTGTGCAGTTTGATTTAGTTTGAGGTATTTTTCAAAGAGAAAAGCAAAAAATAAACAAATAAATAAAAATAGTCTAGATCTGTATAGCTGGTAGGGATAAATATAAAAACAACTTATATTTAACAGCAGAGAAAGGCAGTTTTTAAAGTACCAATTTAAAAAATATACCTTAAATGTCCCCCTTCTTCCACTTCTCATTTATACGCCACTTTGTGTGGTTTTAACCCCTTCATTGTCCTTGAAATATTTGTGGTTGTAACCTGGCAAAATGTGAAAAAGTTTAACGTCTGAATACTTTTGCGAGGTCCGTCTTACATTTTCTGATATGAGAATTTCCTTTTCAGTCAAAATCGGCATAAGATTTTCTATACAACATATAGTTTCCCACAGAATCAGCCTCACAGATGTGTCGTACCGAAGCTTTAAAGACTTCTATTTCTCGATACAAGCCTGATTGACGTGATCACCATAATGAATTTCATCTTGGCCAAGACAAGACTGAAGCGCCCCCTCAATATGCGATCCACCACATGCATCAGAACTTAATCAGCTGCTGAGTGTCTCTACCTGTGGCTGAGTGTCTCTACCTGTGGCTCATCTCCTCGACTCTCTGGATGCTAATGAGGTTACAGCTTGTCTAGACCAATGTTCTCCCTCTGACAGAGCTGCTGCAGCTTATCTGCCACAGCCTCCCGTTTCTCACCTGGCGTCCCCGTCTGCAGGCCCTAATCAGGCTGAGAGGTTGGAGCTGTCGGCATGCCGACAATGCCGTATCACCATGACACTTTCTCAAGCACTGGATACAAACTTTAGTAAGTTGCAGTTCAATAAAATCTACTTTTAATGCAAACCGAGGGCAATTTGGTGGCGAGCAGAGCTCAAATTCCTCAGCAGATGACGATTATGCTTTACGAGATGATTTCGAAAACATTAGAATAAAACTATTCATAGTCTAGTTGTCATTTCTTTTTGTTAGCCCTAACTATAAAGTTACCTGAAATTAATTCTTGTGTCAGAATCGGGTTTTTTTAAATTAGTGCTGAGCTTGTTTTTGGAAGGATTTCCTGCTTCTTTTTTCAGTCTTTGTTTCCTGGTAGATCTAGTTTTTTCCACCTGACAGATCTGGCTTTATTCATCAAGATGTTTTAATAAGTGCCACACCTGCATTAATCTTCTGATTACCCCCATCATTCTTTCTCTACTCCAACTTCCTCCAGCAGTATTTTTTACTGCCTGTTATTATTCTTGTCGTATGCACGGTTGCTCCCAAGGTAGCGCTGCGGGTGGAGTTTCGCATCGCACCTGCATTTTTACCATTTGGTTTGGTGATATCCAGAGGTAGATAGTGTCTAAAGTAAGACTGTAATTGTGACAGAGCTGATTCTGTGAGAAATAATTACTTCTTAAAGTGAACCATTCAGAACCTTCACTGAATAAATTAAATACAGCAAAATCATGGATTTTAAGGTTTTTCGTACATCTTTGCCAAAGATATCAGTAAGCATGGCACTGCGTGTCATTACTCTTTAAATATTACTGATAATGATAAAGGGCATCAGATGCTTATTTACTTTTGAATATCTTTTTAATGCTAATCAAAGGTGTCTCAGCCAAAGTTAGTTTCAGTTGCACCTATTGTATTTTTGTTTAGTTAATTTTTAAAAGACAGTTTCAGTTGATTTCTGCACATTTCTATTTCTGACAAATTTATTGTTACGTGCTGCTTTTACCAGCAAGTAAAAGCAGCTTCATACTTACTCGTTCTTTTGTTTGTTTTTGATCATGTCCGTGAGCAGAATGTGGAAAAAAGCTGAGAAACTGAAACCGAATCAGGCTAATCATCCCTTCAAAGCAAATCTGGGGTCTAATTACGCTTTTCTTTGTGGTTGTTTTCTGTGAGAACTTTAGCACCTCAGCCTCTCAGGTGGACGCCTGATGTTTGGGTTCACATATCCAGACTCCGTTTTAGTGGCCTGAGGTGTCACTTCAGCACTAATGCAGTTACCCGCTGAGTCTGGAAAAACACAGCCGAGTAATTTCTCAGGGAGAGACAAAGTTCAGCCCACCACACACGGAGACGGGGTCCAATAGAATGAGAAATGTTTCAGCTTTCAGTCTAGAGCTTTCAGTTAGATGTGGCGCACATAAAAAAGAAAATGAAGCAAATAAAAAGTAACTCTACGGCATACGAACAAGATAAATACGTTTTTCAAATGGCTGTTGATGCAAGCTTAGCATTTGGAAATTATTATAGAGTTGTTGGGGTTTCCCTTCCCAGTGAAAAATGAGGGACAAATATTAGGATTGATCAATGTAGTTGCTATCTGCAGTCAGTATCTTACCTGGTTGCCATCGGTGTCGTCTCAGTTTGGAGAAACAGTTTAGTCGTCGAGCTAGAAGGAGCACAGCTGAAAAGAAGATGATGCAATCATGACGTCAATCTCAAAAGATGTCCATCTGATGAAAAAGCAGGATAGTGTTCATTTGAAAATTAGTTTTTTTTGTTTTTGTGTGAAATCTTAATGTTTTTATTCAACCTTTCTTCAAATTCAGACATTAGCATACATTTCCTGAGTATTTGGTAGGAAGTGCCTTTAAACCATGTGATCTGGGTGAACTTCTGGATGTCCTTCCATGAGCTCCTCACATTAGTTTGCTGTAATTTTTTGCCGATTGTTTCTGTTAGATCTGGTTTAACTGACTCAGGTTTGTCGTCAGTATTGATCCCACAGGTTCTCAGATCGGCCCACACATTTTCTATGGAACTGGAAACACAGCTTTGTGATGGTCACTCTGAAGCTTTGCACGAAAGCTTCCTGGCTGATGTTTTGAGAAGCTGCTCAGATATTTCCACAAAATGTACTTTCTCCCTTCTGGAGCAAAAAACTTCACACATAAGGATTCTTCCCCTCAGACAAGCTTCATCGATTTTCCTCCAAATGTGACGCAATTATGGCCAAACTCTTCAATGTTAGCTTCATCTGAAAAGTAGGCTTTTTGTGCCCAAAATTTTTTAAACTAATCTGGCTTTTATGCTGCTTTTACAGTAATGGCTCCTTCCTCTGTGAGTGACCATTCAGTCCGTGCCGGCAAAGCACTGTGGACAAGGAGACTCTCTCACTAGCTTCAGCTACAATCTTTACAAGGTTTTCAGATTTCGTTCTGAGGTTGAGAATCACATTTTACACCAACAACAGTTCACCTCTGGGAGACAGAGCACATATGAGGCTGGACGTCCCCTTAGCATTTCTATTAGCATATAATATGCTGAGCAGATGAGTGTGGCACCTTCAAGCATTTTGAAATGATCAGGGATAAACTGGGCTTCCAAAGTTTCGCAATTCTCTTCTTGGTTTCTTTTGCTTTTCCCTTGATGTCACACAAGGAAGCAGTGCAGGTTAAAAACATCCACAGATGAACCTCCATGTGATTAAAATGTTGTGAAATCACACATTTGCAGTGCACAGAGCTATGAAATCTTCATCTGGGCTTTCCCAAACCTTTTAAAGGATTGATGACCTAGTGTGTGTAAAGTCTTTTCCAAAAAGCCTTTATGTAATTATTCAGGCATTTAGCAAATAGAGCTGCCGTAATCTCTTCGAACTAAAACAAGATTCTGCTTGCTGACCACAAATTCATAGAATAGAAATTCATAGAATATTCATAGAATATCACTTCAGAAATTTTTATATGCTTTTAACTTTAACCATCAAGCAGCTTGCATTATCTAACAAAAGGTTGTAGGTACAATAGTTGCAACATACCACAATTGTATTCAGTGCTATGCTAACAACACCTGAAAAGGAAAAGTAATAATGCTAAATTAAACATGCTAATGTAGGGAAGTATTGTTACGTTCTCTCTGTATTCACCAGTTGGATTTTCCGAGATAAACAGTCAGATGGCTTGTAACCAGTGACACACATAGTCAATACATAATCATTTCATATTTGAACGCATAAAATGGAAGAAACACATTGTTGCGATGTATTGATAAAAGTAGTTGGCAACAAAACAAATAGCGGATCCCACTGTTAAAATCTGCGGTCAAATCTGAGTAGTAAAACAAGCTTCAACTTCGGTTGGACGTCTGCCTATCCACTTTAACTTTGAAGCGCAGCCTCTGGATGAGATTCCTTAGAAAATAAATATTTCACCCAGCGGAAAGATTCAACTGAAACTGATTGGGTATCGTCATTACCCCATACCGGCTGGTTTGTTTTTATGATGAGCTCAAGGAGACATGAGTCACTGTATTTTTTTTCCCCTTTTTTATGGTTTGGTGGGGAAATGTCTTTCCATTTCTTTTTTTTGAACAGCGGAACAGAAACGTGTGTTAATGTCTGCTCAGCATTTCTGCTAAATTTCATCATTGGCTGAGTTTCGCTTAAAGGTAATCTTTAAATTAGCCAATCAAATTAGAGGATTAAGTTTCAGCAAGGCTCAACAATCAGGGGCTTCAGTTCTGCTATTTTCAGCGTGGTGTTTTTATGTCGGGTTATTGTTGCCAATGTGTTTCTATAAACTGTAACCGGGAAGGTACATTTTCATGCCTTGTTTACATTGTTAAATAAGCTTCTGTAAGAAGGTTATTTAAGAAATGTGTAAAATCACAGCAACATTTAAGCTAAAAAAAAAAAAAAAAGAAATGCATTAAAAGCTTTTTTTTCTTTCTTTCTTGTTTACTACGACTTTAGCTACTGTACAGGTCTAGTTTTGAACTGTGAGCTTATAATAAGTGTAGAAAATACACCTAATAATCTTATCATTGTAATGTTGCCAGAACGTCACATTGAGGTTTTTAAAAGCCTCAAACTGAAATGGAAAATATTCAGATGGATACGTTGAAGACACATTTAGGGTTTTCTTCCTTTTCCCATGATAACGGGTTGCGGTTGGCAAGCGCGGTTGGAAACATTTCTCATGAATCACAGCAATGCTTTGATGGAATTCCAAACACATGCATTTGTGTGACAAAATATGTAGGAATCAGTTTCTACTTAAAAGGTGCAACATTCAAAGTTACTTTTTTTCCTCTTATTTTTTTTACCCCTCACAGACTGACGGATCTTAGCAACTCTGAAATCCATGGTCATCAAACTTATAACAAAAATGTAACCAGGGTAAATACGAAATTTATCCTGGTTAAATTTCATTAGTTGCATTAGTTTCCAACTAATGACGTCATTTTTTTTATGAGAGAAGAAAACTTCCTGACTCACCTGGCTTAATGAGAAAAAAAACTATTGGTTCCTAAACCTAACATGTGCCAGCAGCAACTTCCATCAAACATTAGTAATTCCTGGCAACAAGTCTTTTACATCGCTGTGAAGAAATTTAACTTCACTCGTCTCTGCAGAATAGCCATATTGGAGGGTCTTTAAACAGCCTATTAAAGACCATGGCAGAGTATCCCATTAAGTCCAGACTTTGGATAGACCACTACAACACAGTTTTGCTATTCAGAAGTGAACGGGCTGGTGTGTTTCAGATGCTTTTCCTTTTTCATAACCCAAACGTGCGATCCTGGATGGACCTTCTTAAGAATGTTCTTCTTCTAGAGCTGAATTCATAATTTTATCAATTACAGCAAGTTGTCCAAGTCCTGAAGCAGTAAAGCATCTTAGGCCCATCATGCTACCACCGCTATGTTTGACTGCATGATGTCTTTTCCTAGACTGACTGTGTGTGTGCTGATGAGGGAATTTGGCTAATTGATTTCAGGTTTGTCGAAGCAGAGACACATCTTAAAGTCCCAGGAGAGCAAATCTCAAGGTCTGGACTTGAGCACTCATTGTCTACAAATGTTTTTTTTACAGGCCTGTATTTCTTTATTTATCAAAAGGTCATCAGTCAGGGGGAAAAAAAGAAGAGAAAAATCAGGAAGTTAAAAATAAAACTTATCTTATATGTAGCTCACATAACTTTTGACTATCAAATAGGAGATTTTAAAAAACGTGATCTGGACCTGACAAAGACGCTCCTGTTAACACCCTCCATGTCTGTTGGAGCCTCAGGTGCATCAATTTTCAGCCGGCAACTGGTTGAACTGGTTGAAATTAACTGACAAACCGCAGCATGCGTTGCAACGCCATGACAAAAATGCAGCAGCTCACCACAGCGCAGTGACCTAAACACTGAGCAAAGCAAACATGACCATGACAGTTTGACTGCTCTGATCAGCGAAATTACTTTAACATTGTCCATTTAAGGAGGAAGCTCTTCAAAAAATAACGTTTTCTGTTGTGAGTCAGTCATCAGTGAAGCAGACTAGAATCCATTAGTGGAGAAAATGAGGAAGTAAAAGAGCTAAACTGTTAAAATAGATTGATATTCCATAGTGTCTGCTTTCATCCAGTTTCCTGAGTAGGAAATAATAGGGTGAAAAGAATCAGTTGATTTAGGAAATAGAGTTAATTGTTTTTCTTGTGGGTCACATTTATATTTCATTAGGTAAAAAGCTGCCCACATGTACTTTTATCTTGATGAAAATTCCAACTTTTTGAGTTTAAAGCACACATTTCTCTCTCTCTGACTTTAAAACAAAAACATATTTCATATCTGCCAGTCTCATGAACAGTGTTAGACTGGATATATTTAAAGTACTCACACTTTATTAGATTTTATATTATATTTTTTAGCATATTATATTTCATCACATTCAAGCAACAAGTTTCAAAGTAACTGTTGGGGGTTTTATGTTATAGACAAACACAAAATGAATAATTGACAATGATCTATATTTTTTTCTTTTAAATAAGAAAAATGTGGAATATGTTTATAATTATCTCTCTTTACTCTGATGCTCCTAAATAAAATCCATGGCAGCTATTTATATTAAGAAGTCAACTAGATGGGTAAACAAACAGCTCCATGGAGACCAGACAGGTCCAGGAGAAAGTTGTACATACTTTTAAGCAAGGTGAGGTTATTAAACTGCTTAAGCATTTAGCATTTCAGGTTTAACACCTCTGAAAAAAAAAGAAACCTGGGAACTTAGAACTATAAAAATCTCACTTCTTTGTACCGGGAAAACATCAACGTCAGAAGCAGCCAAGAAACCTGTGGTAACTTTAGATTAGCTGCAACTCAGGTGGGAAATTTTGTTGATGGGAGACAAATAACTGTGCACTCCATAAACATGACGGTTATGAAAAGCTTAGAAGAGTAAAGGCATTGTAAGAGAAAGTCCTAAGAGCTTCAAATAAAAAATGTACAAAAACTGTAGGACTGTGGGAGGAAGATAAGCAAAGCTGATATTCCTGGCATACATGCAAAACACTAATGGCTCACAGAATATTTCTACACGGGGAAACATTGTAGTGGCAGCATCATAATGTGGGGATATGTAAAGGCGGTAAATATTACTGAGAAATGTTTGGGTGAATGAGAAGATGGGTGAAGCTAAAGACGAAACTCCTGACAAAAAAACGTGCTGGAGACTGGAGTTCAGACTCCAGACTCAATGCATGCTAATGCATCAGAATAACCCATTTAATGTCTAGACCAAAATCTAATTAAAATGCTGCAAGACAGGTTTTTAATGTCCATGTATCCCTTTACTTCTGTTTCACTGTTACATACTGCTGTAAAACACAGAAATGTGTGTTCATGGAATGCAAACATATTTATGAGGCACATCTCCAGGGGAAAACAAAATGCCCTGAAGTAGAACGAAACTCCCCAGATACTCGGTTTCAAAATGACACTTGTGTGATGAAGGCCGGTAATAAATAGAAAGCCCGAGTGTGTATGTGTTTTCATGTCTGGGCATGCCATTGGTAAGTCCCTCTATCCCCCCTTTGATTGACACACACCAACAAGTGAGCTCCTGGTAGCACTGAGCGCCTGACAATAAGCTCCATTTGGCTCACCAAAGGTGTGAAATGGCTCACTTCTGCCCGAGTCCCCCTTGCCTTTGCTGTGGGGACTGATTTTAGCAGACAGAGACAGCTTCACAGGGAGTGAGAATCCTTCTGCTTATTCACCAGGCAGCCAGCCTGTGACACAGTCCTGAACTCCACCCCCTTTTACGCACAACACACTCACACACTCTGACTTCATCAGCGATCTCCCGGCCCAGCCCTCACACAGAACAAGTCTGACTTTTGCAGGGAGCACAAGGTTCTCTCTGGACGGTGCTCCTCCATCACAGACGGGACGGTACATTTGGATTTTTTTTCTTTGCCTTCAGAGCAGCGCTAAGCCCCAAAGGTCACAGCAGGATGGGGAGCAGCATTTCATGTGTGCCCCAACATAACTTCAGGTACTCCAGCAAGAGTTTCATTCGCAGAAACAGGTAAGAAGAGCTCACCTCATCCAGGTTTTCCAAACTTGCGTTGCTGTATTCTCCCAGCACATGTCATGCTTTGTTATTTTAGACTCAGTATTTCAGCTGGGAGGAATTCTTGGTATCTGTCAAGAGTTTGAGCTGAAGGTTGTGAATGTTACCAGACGTGGTTGTGGATCAGGTGGTGATACTGGATGGACACCAAGTCGTGCCCGGGCACAAGTGTCAATGATCCAGTTACCATTCTTTTCGCTTCTGAGGTAACCTCTCAGCTGTCGGCAAATCCACTTTTCTTTAAGAAAACATAGAGCTTGGCCTTATTTATTCATAAAATAAATTACATTAACTTAAAATTTCAGTTTTGTTGCACCACTAATATAAGATAATTCCTTGTGGGGAGTGACCAACTAACTTTAGACTTGTTGGACACATAAGTGGATTATATTTTGTTTTCTATAGTTTCCTGCACCCTTCTTGGATTAAATGCCTGGGCATGTCCCAGCTCTGCAGCACCGTCACATCTGATTGTGATTAGCTTATTGTGGATGCAGTTTTTAATCCTATGCTGAGTGACCTTAAAATATCTGATTTACCACATTTTAGATAAATAATAATAATAATAAAAAAAAAAAAGCAGAAAAGGTTGTAGCTCAACAAGTGAAACGGGATCAGTGAGCTTCTAAATGGGATTCATGTTTCCTGTAGCCTTTCTCTCTCTTTGTGACATTGTATCAGGTGAGGCTCAGGTATTCCCCAAAGAGAATGAGGACGAGCTCTGCTGAATGCCACAGCAGTGACTTGGGGAATGTTGGGTGTGCAAAACGATTACCTGTCTATTATTTACAATGCATACCTCTTTTGCTTTACAACTGCAAGGTTGCATGACAGTGTGAGGCTTTCATACTTTCCTTTGTGTCCGAGTCAATTCAAAATAAAAAGAGATCTTACAAAAAAAGGAACACTATCACTCTCTTGACACCCGTGAATGATTAATGCTGGATGCTGGACTTCCTGAATAGACAGACCTTGGTTCCCAAAACGCAAACAAAAGGCTGCGTTGTTGCACGGCGAGGACACTGGCACACGTGCACAGACAAAGCAGATAAAGTACGAGCTGACACCGTAAAAAAAGTAGCACCAGGGTTTCATCTCTGCAGAGAGCGTGCTTCCTTATAAAAATGTGACAGTAATGGTAACAGATAAACTGCATGCAAAACAAAGGGGGGCATTGAGTGCTGATTTCCCTATGCATATGCTCACAATCAGAGGCACAAGACCCTATTGTCCTTTTAAATGGCTGTCGTTGATGGAGTAAATGCAATGGAAGTGACTTTGATTAACTTGTAAAAGGGAAGGGGAAAAAACACAATTAGCGGTCATTAATCTGCAGCAAAGCTTTAGCCAGATTTAATCAGTTTTTTTTTATTTACATGTATTGTCTCCACCAAGAGCAGGAAATTATCTTTCCCAACTGTGAACAATAGAAATCCACTTCAGCCATTATGGAGTTCAGATGATTATTTTAACTCACACACAAAGATAAATGATTCTGGAGTTGATATTTTAACTTCCTTGCAGACTTTGATGTGAAAGTCTTAAACCATTTTGGGTCTAAGTGTTTGTTAAACACAGTTAATGCATATTCTAAACTTACCAAGTATTGCATCAGAAGAGCGCCATCTACTGGTTGGAGATATGTGAAATTGTGTGTAATATTTACAATTTTCTAACTAGATAGAAAAACAAATGTTTTAATAATTGTAAAATATTTCAGTTATTATTTATTTGCAATTAGCATGGTTAGCGAAGTTAGCATAAGAAAACAGCATCTCTGAGTTTTCCGTTGAGCGGGTGTTCACAAAGTTTTCACCTTCAAACTTAGAAAAAAACTTTAAGACACTTCTAAGTCTGGCTATAATCATGACAATGACGGTTTACTACATTGCGATAAACTGGCAACATAAACAGGGTCCACAGCTAATGTTTCTTTCATCTTTTGTTAAAACATACCAACGTAGCCGTACTTTGTTCTGGCTTCCTGTTTTCTGCTGCTGGCTCTCTCTCTCTGACTTTCCTGCAGCTTGAGTGAATCGCAGTTTTATGTGAAACAGCTTGTTTCATCTTCGTGCTTCCTCTGACATAATTTACAAACACGTATCAATACTGAAATGAGCTAACTTTATGAGTCTATTTACTCAGTAGCCACACTCAAACCAGGAGTATTGTTACCGTGACTAGATATGCTGCTTTCACTGGTAGGAAAAAGTATTTGAAAGTACAACATGCCAGACAATCTGAAGATCAGCCCAGTAACCAGATCATTTTTCTGTGAATTACTAATCATGGTAAACATATTTGTGAGCGTTAACAAATTGCATTCTTGTCTTTCGTGCAGCAGTCGTCTGTTTCGCAAGAAGAATCCCCAAGAGGGACAGGAGAAATCCAACAGCATCATAAATATCCTGTGCACAGTCACTCCAAGGAAGGTAAGAAACTCCTTCATCTCCCCCGACACAGCGATAACACAGCAATAAATCATCCATTCGACATAAAAAAAAATGCTCGACATACAAACATTCCCGAGTGATTTTACAGTTTCTGGATGTTTATGTTTTTGTGACCGGTTGCAGGAAATGTCTCCTAAAGATCTACAGACAATAGAGAACATAAAATGGAACCCTCCGTTCGCCTATGACCCGGCCAGTGGATGGAAGAAGAGCAGCATCAATGTGAAGAATTTCGGACGGATGATTCACAGCTCCAAAGTTCGATTCCGCTTCCTGCACTGCCAGGTGAGCGGAACAAAATCATTTAGCAATGACTGCATGATGAAATGTCAGGAAAGCAACAGCAAAAGACAAAACAAACATCACCTCCAACTGCTCAATGCGGTTTGTGACATTGACCGAACCCAGAATGACACATCATCCCTGTCATCCGTTCGAAGCCTGGGAAATCCTGATCTGAACAAAACAGGTGGAAAGTAACAGGGTTGCTCTACAGTTTTTGAGACCACGCTTAGGTTTTGACGTGGTGGCTGGGTTGTGAATAATCCACTCGGTGTCAGTCAAGCAAGATTGCAAGCCTGTGTTTGGACATGCTCTCATCTGACGCAGTTGTGAAACCTCCTCGACACAGTTAGGACCTCGGGGTAGAGAGAGTTGTTCTGATCACAGGGGCTGATAGAGGACACGCCGGCTGCTTGCGGTGGGAAATGTGATTTTTCAGAGCTGTGTCACAACATTGTCAGAAGCGTAGGACCAAAGATTGATTAAAGGAATCGCGTCACAATGGCAAAAGAACACAATGTATTTTAACAAATCACCGCACATACAGAGAAATGTTCAACTTGAACATTTCGTGAGTCATCCAATGCTGAATGAACTAACTGTAACAGTTTTTTGGTTTAATTTTTGTATATTATGATTCATTTAAAACATTTCTCTCTCATCCTACATTTTAAATTGATTAATTAATGGCGTTCCAACTCTTCTGCAGGACATACACGACTGCTACCTGGATCTCTTTGAATCACATCTTCATTTCGTCTCCAACAACACAACCGGGCTAACCTATCAGGTGAGGACTTTTCAAATACGGAATGACGCACTGTCTCAGCTACGTAAATCTTTTTAACTTTTACAAGTTTGACTTTATGAATTCATAAATTTTGATGCGTACCCCCTCTTGGCTACCAGCACGTTGTTGGTAAACAGAAAGTATGATTAAGTTACTTCAGCTGTCTCATAAAGCGACTGCGGCCGTTAATCATCCGCTTACTGTGCATGCTGGGAACTCAACCCCCTGCCGAAGAGAGACGGCTACGCACCTGCGCGCGGCGTTAGTCAGACTGCAGACGAGCTCAGAAATAAGACAGACAGGGATTCATCACTGATTTACACAAGCTGACCTCAGTAACATGGTGATTTGTCCCTTAATGTTGTAAAAATCTGATCTGAATGATATCACAAACAGAGAGGGGGAAAGTGTTAGTTCAAACTGTGGTACCAGAACCACTGGTGCTGCTTGGGCTGCCCTTAGTTTTATCCATCCATCCATCCATTTTCTTACACCCTTGTCCCTCAGTGGGGTCGGGAGGGTTGCTGGTGCCCATCTCCAGTTAACGTTCCGGGCGAGAGGCGGGGTTCACCCTGGACAGGTCGCCAGTCTGTCACAGTCCTTAGTTTTACTCTGTGGAAAATGTGTACTTAAGTGCAAGATAAACACAAATCTATTAGCTGTTCTGACCTAAAACACAATCGTGTTTCAGCTCCGAGTTAAAAAGCTGTTTAGTTTCTGAATGTTTGCTGACGAAGTTAACCACTGTTAGAATCACAGACAGAAACAATACATCTGCCCACATTTTATATATTGTAGACTACTGTGCATGCACATTTTGTCAAAAGTTGAAATACATTTTTACTGCATCTACTACAAGGTTTGCATGCTGAATTTTGAAATTGGAAAAGGTGAAAATCTTTTCTGTTCCACGTGTCAGTTTCTAAAGACTTTTCAGATCCCACCTCTCCAACTTCAAACTTGGAAAATTAAAAATCTAAATAAAACTGGACCCCCTAGTTACACTGTATCCTTCCACCAATCCTGCATTGCCAGTTTCAAATCCTGTTGTAGCTCCTCTGGTTATGTTCTATGTGGTGGTAATTGAATAACACTGCATTTACTGTGGTGGTTTTTTTCTAGAAAGTTCAAGCACCACCCTGATAAAAGCAGAAACATCTTTGTCCATTTTTGTTTAATTTCTATGATGATAATGAGGCTTTATTTTGTATATGTTAAAATTATTATCATTAGTAGTGGTATTAGTGTTCTATTTGTAAGCCAAAATACACAAAGCCTGCATGCACTCATGCATTTTCATCCGTGGTATATAAATGGTGGTTTAGAACAGCCAATCAACGCCCTTCTTTCTCCCCCTACTTTTCAGAAAATGTATTTTTGTACCACTTATTAACTGGGTCATGCTTCAGCATTGTTTCATTTCCACACAGTCACTCCACCTGCATAAATGCAGAATGTGTCTGGCAGCTGCTTTTGTTTGTGGCTTTGTGTTTAAGATATTCTCTCGTTACGTTGCACAGGGAACTCTACCATTGAAGGAGCTTTCAATCTGCAACCTGCAGCAGAACTGTAATCACAGCCAACCAGAGGAATATGCCTTCCAAATAAACGGTAAGTCTGTCTTTGTGAGAAACAATCCAGGCAGGTGTTGGCACAAAGCGCTGGTATGTTATAATCATCGGTTGTGTTTTATTGGTTATCACTCTCAATAAAAATCCAGAGGGTTTAGAAGTTACAGTGAAATTTCAACATCTTTTACATTTTTTTTTTATTATTGGTTTAAAACACACTATTTTCAGGTTTCAGCCTCCCCCGTTCTATCCTGTTTCAGTAATTCAAAGGTGCTGCGACCCTCCTCACCTCTTCACCTCCAGTCAAACTCCAGACTAACTAGAGCCAGGACCCCTTCACCCATAGGTCAGGCGAGGGTGGGGGTTCGGGGGTAAACTGGTCTTAAAAGCCTTGCTTGTTAGACAACAGGTGCACCTCAGTCAGCCCAGCTGTCGTGCTGAAAAGCCCGGCTACCGCTCTTAAAATTGTCACTTCACATGATCTATGACGCAGTCCAAAAACTGCAGATCAATATCTGCTGAAAATATAAATTTGCTGCTTTTCTTTTGAGAAAACGAGCAAACAAAAACCACTTTGGGATAATCTTCCTCAGTCGTGACAGTGTAATGTTTCTGTTATTGTGGCTCCTCATCATTTCCATCCGCCTAAAGTCTTTGCTGTCAAAATATATAAACTCCTTGGTGTTCCTTTTATCGTAAATTAGCCCTGCAGTTTCTCAGATCAGACTTCCCACATTCCAGTGTTATGTTTCAGCACTCAGATTCTTTGGTATGAACCCTTTTTCTTTCCATTTGGGAGGCCTCGCTGACAGGAAACATGAAGAAGGAAGTAAGGATAAGTTCTGAGTCAAAGGAAAGACATGACGTAGAGTTGCTCCGCGAGATGAATGTTGGCTTGTTAGGAGGTGACGAAGCAAATGCAACTCCGGAGGACGCTGAAGAGTTCCCGGAAGACCTTGCATAGTTTAAATTAATGTGGCTGTGAAAGTCGGCTAATGATGGATAATTGCTTGCAACAACAGCTTGTAACTTCTGTAAACTAACCGATGGTTTAAATACTCACATCTTGCTGGAATTTAGAAGGGGAAAAAAAAAACCTTTAAAAAAGTGAAACAGTTCAAGTTTTGCCAGCAAAGGCCCCTTAATTTAAAGCCAGAAAAAGAAAAACAACTCCCAGCCAAGCTACTGCTTATCGCGGAGCGGTCAATGTTCAGCGGTTCGGTTCCAGACTATTAGAGTACAAAGCCACAGGCTGGAATGAAACAAAATATCTCTGGTGGTTATCTGTGGTATGTGCAGGACTGATAGGTAGAGGGGGATTGCAGCTTGGATCATCCCAGCCCTGTTCGCCCCCTCTGGGTAAGAGCAGTCTGTGGGAGGGAGCTCTTGCTCCAATCTTTAAAATACCAAACACAGCAGGTCAACGGGGGCTTTCAGGAGCTTACATGCGGTCTGCATGTGTTAACTTTTCCTGCATTTGTTGCGTAACCTGCAGTAAACAAAGTTGGAGAGTGATTTCCTTCTTGTTTATGCTAACGTGACTGAAAGGCACACCTGAATGACTCGTTTTCTTCTCAATCCCGTCCGTCAGGTGTCAGCCTGAACCCCATCATCGTCTACTGCGCCAGTCAAGAAGAAATGGACCTGTGGTTTGACCTCCTCAAGGAGAGCATTGAGCAGAACGGAGGCACTGCCATCCAACCTGAAAATTACGCCAGAGTGAGAGTAAGTCACAGAAGGAAAAAGTTACTTTTTCTTCTGAATGTTATTTCCGAATTCAAAAGCACTGCTTGACTGTATATTTTAATCTACCTCAGCTTTTGTTTCCAGCCACTCCTGAAAAAATAGGATGTGAGTGTGCAAATATAGTGAGTCACTTAAGGCCGCTGCTGGATTTCCTTGAAGCCCTGCAAACAGGGAGAGGCTTGGACCGGATTACGACCTACTTTAAACTGAACGGGTTTTAAATGCTGACCCCAACCTCACAGGAGGTTGATGAAACACGCAAGCCTGGATGTGTCATAAGAGAACAAAACAACAAAAGTAAAGCACCATATAGTATAATCAACACCCTTGATAAAGACATGTAAAAGGCTTAAAACATAGTATTAAGTTGCAAAAAGCACAATAAGTGCAATCGGATCACAGCTTGCAAACAATATAAGGACCTTATTTTAGCCAGCGGACTGTAGTGAGTAGCAACAGTTGTTAGAGGGGCAAAACACGGCCTGAAAACATGGCTGTTACTCCTGCACTTTCACTTGCATCTCATTAAAAAACAGTTTAAATCTTGGGATTAATATGATGAAATGTTTGTGTTACTTCAAACTGCTGCATTTTAAAAAATTTGGTTTATCCTGATACGTGCAAATGGTCCAACATAACTGCTACTCGCCTAATAAACTTGCCCATAAAAGCAATAAACAAAACATTTAAAAACTTTGTCACCAAAGAACCAACTTTGTTTTGCTGCAATGCACCATGAACAGAAAGATTAGGAGGTTAATAGAAACCCTCCCAAACTCACTCACTTAAAGAAAAGTGAGTTTACTTTAAAATGAATTTATTTTAAACACATCTCACCAGTGTAGTAGATGTTTAAATAGGCTTTGAATTTAAGGCATTTTCTATTCCAAGAACAGAAATCAGATCGTGATCATTCACACTTGATAATCCCACTTCAATTTACCTTTCTGCAGCTAAACCAGAACAAATCTGAAGGAAGAGAGGAACTGAGGAACTCCATCAACAGAGAGCCCATCTATGAGTGGGAGGGCTCTCAGAGGGACAGCCTGGGCTCCATCACCTACGTCACCAAAGTCCGACTGCAGCATCTGCCCTGCCAGGTATGACTCTACCGCTCCTTATCAGGAGTGAATCACTGCTGCTGGTCAGAAACTCGCGCGTTTCTGGAAACACACGGTGAAGTACAGCTGAGTGTAATTCATGACACAAATGTTTCCAAAGTGTGGGAATTTCTTTTCATGCTGAATAAAAGCAAGATAACATCAGCTCCGACGACAGGTGACTCATAGTTTTCAAATTGCGCAACACTCTGCATTACCTCAACACAATGCAAAGGGTGAATTAAACGGGAGGAGTCCATATTTTTCCTTCAGTCTAAATATGCAGCATGCAGTTCCTTAGAAGCGCACCTCAGATTTGGCAGCATTTCACCAGATGGCAAGACGTATCAGTGAAGAGAATCAGATAAGAGCTCTATAAATATTGCTACAGCAGCTTCGCACAGCAGCTAATCGAAGCAGAAGTTCTGACACGTCTGGCATGAATATCCGTTAATTCTTCACGGGAAGCAGCGGCAGCTCCATTGATGTGATTTAGGGCCTGGGCGTGAGAGAGGCATTTGCTCGGCTCACAGAGCGACTCGACTCACCTCACAGCTGGAATGTCAGCTGTCTGTCCAGAGACACGCCCTCTCCAAGAGAGAGGAAACATAAACTCTGTCAGTCTGCCACACCTTTCAATGCCCCATGAACTGGTTCGACCTGAGCTCTTATGGGGAACTTCTCAAAGGAGAATTAAAGCATGAAGCTTGTCATTTGTTATTCTTTGCACCGGATCTCACTGTCTTTTCTTTCCTGGAGTTCTCAGGGTTTGCCTTCTTGACTCGAGAATAATTTAGATGCCCGTTTATCTTTCAGAATCTTAAGGGTGTAGTTTTAGACTTTTTTAAACTGAGTCCTGTTAAAATGTCATAGGCACCTAATGTTTTTTCTTGCAGAAGATCACTCTTTTGGCATCTTCATTTCGTAACAATCCTGGTTAGTTGTTCCCAGAAGCTAAAAGGTGGTCTGATAGGAGAGTCAAGTCCAAGATGGACTATGACTTTAAATCAAATCAAATGTCAGAAATCTCCATCAGCTTATGCCAACACTATCTTTTTTTTATTATCCCTAGACGTTCTAGAGGTTCTGTCAAAAGAGTGCAGGCATTTAATATCTTACGTGCAAAACAAAAAACTGTTTATTAGGATAAATCTTGTTTCAGTTGATCTTGAAGCAAAGTTGACTTCTGTCATAAAACAACTATAAAATTTTGTTTTATGGCACCAGTTTATGCTAATGATACTTTTTAAAAATAAATATTAGAGGTTAGAGAGATTTCACACACTTCATATTTACATGCAGTAAATAACTCCATTGGAGCCCTCATTTGGTATTAATCCCGACTAGCTGGTCCAAGAGGCTAAAGCTAACAGCTAGTCTGAGATGCGCCAAAGTTTATTTGTACTGTATTAAAATAGTGAGGTAGAATGTCATAGCCATTAGCTTCTGTATGTAAGGGAACAACAACTGAATTGTCTACTGTGTTAACAGTTTAACCTTTAAACAGAACCTCGAAGCTACTGAAAGTTGAACGTTTACTACATGATAAAATCATTGCCAAGAGAAAAGGAAAAAGTGCTTCATTACTGCCATATCTTCACAGGAACAAAGTGACAGATTGCTGGTGATGTACCCTTCCACCCTGATCATCTTATCAGAGGAGAGCAACGGGCTCTTCTATAAGGTAATGTTCACCTTCTTATACTCTTCCACTTAAAGATTGTGCTCCTATTATATTAGTCTATGTGTTTGCATAAAGGAGTTGTTCTAAAGTGTCCTTCTGATTACAGGGCAAGCTTCCACTCAACATGATTACAGTAACCACTCCCTGTCAGGACGTCAAGCCCAATACCTTTATGATTGAAGGTAGGTGCGCTGAATCAGTAGCACTGGTGCGTTGATAAAGGAACATTGTGTTTTATGCTAAGTGACTAGCTCTTGAAATGTCTTGCGTCACAGAGCGTAACCCCTCAATGAATGAGAGGGGGGGTTTTAGTTACGCTTGGTGAATAATGTTCTCGCTGTAGCACATTCCAGTGAGGAAGCAGACCGAATGACGGTCTTTGTTTCTCTGTCCGCTCTTCACAGGCAAGCTGATCAACCCCATAGTGGTGTCCTGTCTGGACAGGACAGAGTTCTGTGACTGGATCCAGCAGTTCAAAGCCGCTGACATCCCTGTTCTCACCCCCCCACCCCCCGTGTATGACATCATATACACGCCAACAAACAAAGAGGTGAGGCCTG
Source organism: Poecilia reticulata (assembly GCF_904066995.2). NCBI lineage: Eukaryota > Metazoa > Chordata > Actinopteri > Cyprinodontiformes > Poeciliidae > Poecilia > Poecilia reticulata. The sequence continues at coordinate 14,178,247 of NC_088836.1, read as the reverse complement.
CTCCTTGTCACACTCAGAGAAACATGATGTTGCCGTCTACAGCTGATGCTTAATTTAAAGAGCAAATACATCCACCAAACTGGTAGAGCAGGAATAAGAGCCACGTGGTGGGGAAAGCATGGGAAATAAAAACTTTTTAGGGAAAATAATTGCACCATGTTTTTGTATTACTAGGTAGTAATACATTGCATTCTTTCATCTCCAGCAAACGACAAAGTTCGATAGATGGAGTGGAAACAGTCAAGGAAGAGCGGAGTCGCTCAAATACAGCCAGCCGCCAAGCGGGCGTGGGTCCTTGAATCTGCAGGTACCAGTTCATGAGGAAAACCTGATGTCTCCAGGATACGCAGAGCCTCTCTGTGTAAGTCAACCTTGTCCTGCTCATGCAAACAATAGATCAGTAATTATTGAAGTGAGTTTTTGCAAAAGTCCAGATTAGCTGGTTTCCATGGGCTGAATGTTATAGCTAGACGTTATAGTCCAAGAGTGGACAAAACCGGAGCAGATTTCTGTTCTCTTAAAGCAGCTGCAATCCTAAAAACATTATGGCAATTTATGAAAAACTCCATTTTGTTAACCTTCAAAATACCATCAAGGTTGCCTTTAATAGTTATTGTAGAGAAGCTGATGTCTATTTGCAGGGGAAGTGGAGAATGGGGGTGGTGTTTCACTGACAATCTTCCCGTTTTATGTTACTCTGAACAGAAAAGCCTACCTCTATTTCCTGCCTTTAAAGGTGCTTCTGCTTCTAGATCTGCCCAGTGCATATAAGAAAGCAGTTTGGGGCTTAAACCACAATAATACTTGTGATATTGTAGTTGTTTTAAGATGTTAGAGGTCCACGTTGGTCTTGGACCCTGTCAGTCTTTCTCTCAGCAAGCTCATCTAATCTGGATTCAATCTTAATGAGGAATCCAAGAGAGCCATCTGCTCCAGGTTAAATACTAATTGCTTGCTTGTAAAATCCTTAACTATCCCTTTTAAAGTTTTAAACTAATCAAACAAACAAGAATTAATCTGGTTGGGGGTAGTTGTCCTCGTATCACCGGCACACATTTCAGAGAACTGAGCGACACCTTTCATCGAATAAATGATTAAACACGGGCTAAGCCCAAGGTACTCCTGTTACTAGTGTTCAGGTGGTGAGCCATAACACGGAGAACAAAACGACAAAATCACCTTCAGATGCACTTCTCAAAGTGCTGACTCAGCAGAAAAAGTTTGATCGTAAACTTCTGTGTTCTTTTGAAGTCCAGAGGCTCTCTGCATTATCAGGACCTCTGACCAAACTCCCCCAGACGTGGAGTTTGCATCCTCCCTGCCCATCCAATTAGCTTAAAAAGAGGGCCGAGTGCCCAGAAGTAATGTTGGTGCTAAACTTTTGACCTTAACCGCCACTCTTCCAATTAATTTGATGGAGATGTTTTTCTCTAACTCTCAAATGACTTTGTTAACTAAAAACAGAATATGACACCACATAGTCCAATCTATGGGGTGTCAAGAAAACTCGCATGGCTGACTTTCCCTCCTGAATGTGACTCCTGCTCCCTACAGTACAGCTCCAGTCGCCCCTCCTCAGTCGAGACGGCCAGACTGGGCAGCAGGACCAACAGCGTGTCCTCCCAAACCAGGCCGGACCGCGACCCGAGACCTTTGTCGCTGCGCTACTCCTCGCCACAGCACAGCTCCTACCTGCAGCCTGCGGAGAGCGCCCCGCTGTCTCAGATCTACAGCACTCCCTACTCCGCACTGCACCGCGTCAGCCCTCAGCGGCTGGAGAAAGCCCCGCTGGTCAAGGTAAGTTGGTCTGGCGTCGAGCTCGATAACCAAATATTCCCTTTGAGACTGTTGGCTCACTTTACATGCCATGCGTGCAGAAACTGAAATAGAAACGGTCGGTAGTCAGATCGTTGGAGGGTTCATCTTATGGGGCTAACAGATGGGGAACTTACAGACTGGGGTTGAAAGATCAATCAGTTTAATCATGCATATAATTTTATTATTATTATTATTATTTAACATCTATTATGATTCATAAACAGGGTGTTTTTACTGCCCTTCTGCTTCAGATATTCGTCTGAGATTATCCAAAATGTTTACTTAAAAACATACTGCACCTGAGGAAATTGCACTAATTTTTGCTTCCTTAGCTCACATTTGATTCTGTTTGGATCAGTCTAACAGCTGGAGCACACCACAGACATCCCTGAACTACTCTTTGAGTGCCAGCCAACGCCACTCTGACCTGTGCGCCCTGCGTCAGCCCTTGTCTCCCCTGTACGATGAGCCTTGCACCCCAGAGATCTTCAGCCTGGAGGAGGCCAGGCCAGTGGTAAGTGGGTCAATGACACTGGATCTATAGTTTCAGTTTACACCTGAACAGACTGTCTGATATCAAGCAGTGCACACCAACAAACTCAAGGACATTGTTAATGCTGGAATTGTTTACTCTGAGGATGTTTCACAAAAATAATGTAAAGCCAGATAAAACTGTAGGCAGCCTGGTTTCCAGAAGACAAGCCTTGTTACAGGCAGAGAAATGCATTTATTTCAAATATTTAGATTTTTGTGTGTCTCTCTCTCTTTCAGCAGAAGAGCTGGAACAAACCAATCCAACACAACCATCAGGACGCCCATCTCCTACCCTCGTCTTTCCAGCTACGCACTCCCCCCATGGGCAGACGCGCAGGGAGAAACCTGGTCCTGGCCAACACCCAGGCGCAGGTTTCAGGCCTAGATGTGGAAATGCCTCAAAGCCAAGCAGAGCAGAGAGCAGAGGCCGTGTCGAGGCTGAAGCTCCTGCCGATGCCCGGTCATGTCCATGAGCAGGTGAGGCAGGACACAGGATGCTCCAGTTTCTGGAATGCTAGGCTTCAAAGAGAAATACCAGGGCACTATGGTGGAAGGAGAGCTAGTTTATATACTTTTGCTGAAGGGGATATTTAAACAGATGCTGCTAGTGAAAGGCACGCTTTGGAACATGGTGATGGTTTGTTGATTTTTTTTCCTGTTTTCACATCTGCTGACAGATGCATCTCCCATCAAGCTCTGTGAGGAACGCTTCTCACACGCCTTATGGCTACTCACCAGGTAAGAACTTATGAAAAACTCCTTTGTACTCATTGGTTCCTGTTTTAACTTCAAGGTTCAAGTGTGCTCATAAAAAAGTCTTCATATCTCTTGAACTTTTACCCATTTTGTACAATTACACACACAAGCTTCAATTTACTGGGATTTTATGCAATAGACAAACACAAAGTGAACCACAAATGCAAAGAGGGAGGAAAAAAGATGTGGATTTCAAAATTTTTCACAAACAAATATAAGAAAAGTATCCAATTGTACTCAGACCCCTTTTTTGTTCGATGCTCTTAATTAAAATCGAGGAAATCAACATGCTTTCAAAAAGCACCTATTAAAGACGTAATGTCCATTGGTGTTTAATCTCAGTATATATTCAACAATTCTACAAAGGCCTCAGAAAAATGTTGTAGTGGTAATATCCGGAGCGAACACGAATCGACGTAACACCGGTACAGCCCTGTCGGTTCGGTACGCTCATGCATCAGCTGAATTCAGTGCTATTTCCAACCCGGACACACGCAGAATCTACGGCAACATTTTGCAGGCTTGCATTGGTTATACCTGGTTAAGCTTCTTTATGAAATGAAGAAAATCCAACCAAATCTCCGTCAGTTTTATGCATGTCACTTTTCAAGTTTTTGAACTTTAAATCTCATTTACATTTGAAGTAATTTTTGTAGTTGTTTCTAACTTATATTTAAAAAAATCCTCATACACCCTGATGTTGTTCCGTGATTAAAGGATACCAGGCCGTGACCTTAAAAACCGGGATAACAACCTGGTTCAAGGTTGGTCTACCGCGTAAAATCTGTGGTAACAGCACAAAAGGTGAAAAGGGTCAAGAGGTGTGAATACTTTTGCAAGGCACTACATGCATACAGTAAGTGCCTCTTATCATGACAAGGATGCTGCGTTTGATGATTAGCTGGAAAAACAGGCACAATAATTGGCACCCTTTAAACTTAGACCTCTGACAAATGTGATTTATGGAACTTCGACGCAACTAAATGACTAATTTAACACTGGATGTACTCGGGTTGGATTGTTTGAGCTCTCAGCATTATGACAGATGGTTGAAATGTAACAGAAGTGAAGGTGCATTAAGTGTGCAAAACGTGCCTCTGGAGCGGGGCCTATTTGTGTGACGTCCCATGATTAAGAGGATCAACGTTCAGACAGGATATACATCTTCTTTGGGATTGACAGCACGCCACAGAACCGTCAGATAGGAATTTGTTACAAAGACATTCTTTGGCAGGTTGTTGACATGTCATTTCATTTAGAAGAGAAACAATGAGTTTTTTGCGGCATGCTACTCCTCAGGATTTACTCTGCGGCTGTAGTGTGAAACAAGACAAAGACACACCTACTCTGGGACTTTGTCCAAGTTTGTACATTCATGAAAAAAGTTTGTTTGAAACTAATCGCATGGACATTTTCTCTCACCTACAGATCGCCATTCTTACCTCGAACCCACGGAGCCAGATGACCAGGAAGTGGACTATGACAACATTTGGGAGTACGACGGTGAGACTGGGATGATTCAGCCGGCGTGTGGAATTTCGACACAGTGGACAGGATTAGACTTTGGGGCCCAGGGCCTTGGTCCCATGGCAACTCGGCAGAGATGGTCATAAAACAAAACAAAAGGCCCGGCACTCGTCTGGACGTGCGCAAACATCAGATCACTATCACAGGGATAATAAAAGCCAACGGTTGTGGCTGGAGCGTCTGCTGGTGTGTACAGTGTGGAGTAACAAATCTAAGGAAGTGCTTTGTCAGATGTCAGGAGAGGTGGGGAAAAAAATAAAACAGCAGCAACAGACACATTTCACTTGTCTGGTTCATATGTAGCATTTAAAATGAGCACATACAGTGCATTGTATGTAACTATTATAATAATTATTATTTTATGTATTATTTAAGTCCATTATTGCTATTTCATTTGCATTATCTTTATTATTCTCTCTTCTACTGTTTCATTTTGTTTCTGAATTAAATCAGTAATAGCATTCCATTACAGCTTGACTTGTTACAAAGAATGTGATTATTTTGTTTGTAAATATTGTAAATTTAATAAGTCGCATTGTTAATGGAAAAAGATGTGGCTTGAACCGATTGTCCTAAAGGTGCTAACGTTGTAAAAAAAACTCATGCAATGTAAATGTGTGACTTTTCTATTTCTGTTTGGTGTGTTTTTTTATTATTAATATTTGAAAATAAAAGAGTGGAAAATATACCCACAGGTTTGTCGCTTTATTTTGAACATTTTTGGTGTGGCAAAGTTGTAGGATGATCTTTGAAATTATTTAGAAACTGTTTTGGGTTTTTGTTAACCGAGGTGAAAAATAAATGCTAAACATAAAACATAAAAAAAATACTTGTAATGTAAACTTACAACAAAAAAGAGATATTTTATGAAAAAAATGTATTCTTAATTATATTGTCAGATTCTAATATGTTCCGATTTCAGAGACAGATGTTAGTTTAATAAGCATATTTGTTAACTTATTTCTGGTTTTACATCTGGGATCATCCTTTGCATGTTGTTATTGTGTATACCTGGGGTTTCTTTGTTTTTCTAATTCTGTTTCTGTCTGTTTTTATGTCCTGTGTGTCTCTGTAGTGGACTGTCTGTCCAATGTGTCTCATTCCTCTCACATGGTGACTGCTGGCAAAGGCTGGTATAGAAAACAAAGGGCTTAGTGTACAAAGAATGTTTTCCTCCTGTTTTCATTACACTGTTTATTTACCATAACCTAAGGTAGACTCTACAGTTAAAGTGTCACTTTCATTTCATCTTTTCATTTTCATCATAAATGTTCAGAGAAATTTCCAAAGAATGAAAAGAAAATCAGCTTTTGTGAGGGTAGCTACGACTTGCACTTGATTCTGTATAACTTACATTTATAACTTTGAAATCCTTATCGTTCCTAAGAAAGATGTCTCACCTTGACACATTTCTGCATCAAATATTATTCATTAAAATTGCAATCAACCGTTCACATCCTTCCTCAGAAGGAGGGATTGCTACAGAGTCATTGACTTGAAGTAGTCCGTTGTGGCTCCTCGGTGAACTGGTCTTGCGTCAATTGTATTTTACTCAGAGTGAGTGATTTTAGACCAATACAATCCAATAGTATCGTATTGGATTGATTTGATTATATTTCTTTTCAAAAAATAAATCAACTCTGGTAGTTGAATTACAAACCTTTCAAGGTAAATTCACTCACTTGAAACTAAATAGATCAAAGTTTGGGTGGAACAAGTTTGCCATCTACTGGAGAAAAATTGTTTTCCTGAATATTGAGTGTGACTGTTGGACTGTATAATTTAGTTAATTAGCATTTCAAACTCTAGGTATGTAGGTCTAAAAAATTTAAATTAAGCATTTATTTTTATTTTTTTCTGTCAATATTTTACATTGTCAAACATATTTTAATATCAGACAAAGATAACTTGTAAGTATAAAAAAAAAAACTGTAAAAAAAACTTTAAATTATGATTTAAGAAAGGAACAAAGGATATCCAATCCAACCTGACCCAGTGTGAAAACATAATTGTGTCTTAATAAATCATGCATGTAGAATAAAACAAGCACTTGACAAGAACCTGTTTGACAACATGAAGTAGGGTAAAACATCTAAAAAAAGAAACACAATTGTGGCATTGTTGCTTCAGGACCTGCAAACTTACCGTAGCCGATAGAAAAATGAATTCTACTCTAGCAAAACACTTGTGGCCAGAAGCTCAATTTTGGAATTGCTGGACCATCGAAAACCAACAAAAATGACTAACTTAAAGAAATTATGTAAAGAACAGTGGACTGAAATCTCTCTACAGTGATGTAACAGACTCTGGTGTGCCAAATGTTTTACGGCAGTCATCACCAAGTTGGATCCAATAGTCACAAGGGAGGAATTGGTTTTCCATGCAAGGCCAGGTTGAGTTGGAGGGTTTTTGTATATTTGTTAATTAAATAATAACTTCAAAAACTGCTTTCTGTTTTTACCAATATTTTTTTATATATATTTACGTTTGTTTCATGATCTGATCTTCAACCAAGTGATGCTTGACAAGTGAGCTTAGTCTTCTCAGAACAGGAGTCGCCCCCTAGTGTCTAAGCCGCGACATGTTTGAGTACTTCTTGGACAAGAACCAGAACACAAATCAGAGATACTTTTTTTGTCTTATTTTAAATCAACCAGCGGCTCAGTTTAATATACACAGAAACAAAACATCGCTCAGGATTTTACAGATGATCTATCAGGAACAAAATGCCCTTCAAGTAATTTTTTACATGATTGATACTGGCACAAAATGCTGTCTTTAAAATAAAACATTCTTTTGCTAAACTGCCATGTTTAATATAACATTGAACCCTGCTTCCTCAAACTCGACAAGTAGTTGGTGAGAAGAATATTTTACATACTGGAATAAAAGCATCTCACACATAAAATTCCCGTTTAGGGTCAGAGACCTCCCCTGAATTATTAAAGTGCCTCAAATTCACATTTATTTATCACACATTCATCTGTCATGTCATCTCAAGTCTGTCCAGCTCAGAGAAAACCTGCTGCTCATCTCCTGTCTTTATTTACAAATTTCTCAAACGTTCTTTTCGTACCTTTGGTCGTTTTAAACCTCACAAGAATGCTCTCAGGTTTCAAGGGACCAAGAATTGAAAAAGCTTAACAAAAATTAAAACAATCTGAAGCTGAAAATGAATGTCTAGAGAGGTCAATGAAACTCTTGTTTCTTCTAAGGACTGATGTCCTTTAGAGGCTCAGAGAGATTTACAGAAAATAGAAAATTGCTTAGATACAGAAAGATCAGGACTCTGTTAAGGCAGGATAGCGGGGCTTCGTCTCACTGGCTGCAGGCTCCAGCTTGACGTACTTACGCAGGTATCTGATGGCAGACAGGGCACTCACATTTGCCAGGAGGACTAGAGAAAGCAGAAACCAAATGAGAGTCATGACAATACTCACAAGAGATTGGACATTTTCATTTCCCTTGTTCTTGTGGAGCTTGCTGTTCTAAAATCAGATTTTATTTTAAAATAGTTTAGTTTCAGTTTGTATGTTTAAGAAATCACATGACATAGCCTAAGAGTGAAACTAAAAGTCCTTACGGTCTCTCATAAGCTGCACATTTTTTAATTTAATGTCAGAATAAATAAAAAAAACATTTAAGTTACAAAGCAGTGCTTGCAAGCTCTCTCACTGCATTTAGGGTTATTGGTGCTTCACACAGTAGTAATACACCCACCGGCCTTCCAGGCATCACCAGCTTCAGGATTAGCAGTCTTCAGCACCCATGAAGCAAACGCAATACAAACCAAGCACATATCCGACTGTTTCAGAGGCAGGAGGGGGGCATCTAACCCTGAAATAACAGGAATCATTTTAAATAAATGCACTATTTATGCAACTACGCCACATGGGATTATAGAAAACTACTCATAATGCCAGGACAGGACATTGTTTTCAGCTGAGAAGTTCATAAAATCTGCACTATGCCATAATGATGAAACTAAACTGGTCAGTCAAAGATATAATAAAAAAAAAAACATAAGAAAATGCATTGAAGGCAATTGCATTTTGAAAAAGAGAGATTTCCAAAACGACACTCTTGGAGCAGTTAGTTCAACTTCCCCTCCAAGCATAAATCTCTGCGCTCTTGACAGCTTAGAGGAGACTCTCATTGAGTGAAGTCGAGTTATCACGTAGGACCATGCCTCTTGGCTCTAGCATGGCGTTCTCTCAGTGTCATCTGACAGCTGGGGAAAGAAAATCTGCCCCGGCCTCAAATGTTAGGGTAGAGTGGGTGACATTTCTACGCCACAAACACCAACATGTGAGACAGACAAAGAGAGACGGACTGAAAAGGTCAGATGAGTTACTATTGTGTTGTCCGGAGGACGGAACAAAATTTGATCCGGCTTAGATCAAATTGTACTCACAAACAGTTCTGGTGAGAAGTTTACAAACACTTCTCAGTGGCAATAATGGAGTATTAGTTTTTTGCCCTTTGATGATTTATTTAAGTCGTTCTCTTTCCGGAAAGCCAGTTTTCATGTGTGGGATCATTGACCTGTTGGAAAAACCCAACTGTAACCAAGTTGTAACCTTCATTCCAAATCTGTCCCCCACAGCTGAGAAAAAAAAAGGCATCAGGGCTTGAGCCAATCACAAAGCTGTTGAACACTGTGGTCATTATCCACAGTTAAGATATTTTTAATTGTCTAAAGACTAAGAGGCTGCTAAACAAGAACAAAGCCCCTGTTTGGGCATCAGCAACTTCAAACTGGACTGAACTTTGGAGCTGCCTGCCCACATGGACTGACCAAATACATCAATGCAATTTGGAGAAAAGTTTGATTGTCAGATAAGACAAAAATGTAACTATTGCTTTTTAAACTGTATGTTTTGCGTTGAATGCTTAGGCTTTTCTTCCACAAGTTTCTCACAATTGTCTGCTGGACGTTTAATCGGTTTCTCCTGTCATGACTGGTGTAACTTAGTTTGGTTTGTAGACCAACTTGCTCACAAACACTTTTCAGCTCCGTCCACAATTGATATTTTTTGGGACCTAGATCAGGGTTTTGAAATGGCCAATCCAAACCGTTGACTCTGTTTCTGATGAGCCACTTTGTAACTAATCTGGGTGTATTATTAGGGTCTTTCACCATTGGTATGGTCAATTTCCTGACTGATGTACTGAGATGCTGCTTCAAAATTTCCACACTTTATTCTTTTCTAATGATCCCTTTTATTGCACAAAATGCACCAATTTGTCCTACAGCTAAACTGCCCCGTCTCATGATGCTGCCACCGCCTTACTTCACATTCAGGATGGTGTTCTCAAGTTGCAAGCTCTTCTCTCCAAAAACATCAAATAAAAACTTCTCTCTGTTGTTATGTTGCCGTATATCCAATAGGAATAAACTTTGTAATCCTAAATGAGCCTAAATGGGGAATATTTACTCTGATTTCATGTCAGACAAAGAAGAAAAAAGGTTAAGAGTTTTTAATTATTTTTTCCTCTCATATTAATTTTCTATTACTGTTATTTCAATGTGTGTGTTTTGACCTGTGCATCAAATAAGCCATAATATGCCCTAAAAACAATTTTTAATCATCCAGTTTGTCCCTTACATTTGGTTACCTTCTGAGCTTCATTATCCATAAAAATTATTGGTTTCAATAATCATTTTATGCCCACTAGGCTATACTTTTGACCCCATAACCCTTCTTAATAAAATAAAAGAGGATTTAAGTCTTGAGGACCCTGTTATCTTTGTTTAATGTGCACCTTGGCAATTGAACTTCCTATCAGCTCAAGAAATATGTTTTTATGGTTGAGGGTCCAAGAATCGTAGACATTGTTTGCAATAAAGTCATTTCTGAAGTACTTTTATGCAATTACAACAAATGGGTTTTGTGGCAACCCTAACTATAAGAGCCTAGTAAGGTTTTCCCTCTCGTTTGCTGCGTGCACTGTAAATAATTTAGCTTACTTGGATCAGAAACAGCCACCTCCAACCCCTCGTATCTGCACGGCTGCAGTGCGAGCTGTCTGGAGATCCTTTCCTCCAGGTGGTACAGCAGTGGGTCGGGAAACATCACATCTGGGCTGCCCAGCGTGTTGACAGGGAAACCAAACTTCTGAAACTGATGACCGGAGCTTTGCCTCACGGGCACAAGCAGGTCTGTCCCCTCCTCCTGGGCTGCAGGAGCTGTGAAGCTAACCTTCCTGAAGGAGAGCGAACTCAGAGAGAAGAGATTCTCTGTGATGTCGCTGTCTGCGAAGAAATTCTCGTACACATCAGTGGTGATCTGCCTGGAGCTGAGTTTACGGCTGAACCTGGTCACCACCTTCACTGGGCGGAAGTTTTCCTCTTCATCAGACTCCCCAGATGAATCGTCAGATGAAGAGGATGCAAAGAAGTGTTCATAGGCCTCTGGGAACTGGAAGTTTCTGCAAGTTGAGCGAGAGTACGAGAATATAGGAACTGGCTTGCCTTTGTTTTGCTCTGCTGCTGTTAAGAGAGGGTAGAAGAAGGTCTCATTGTCAAACTCTGAAAAGAAATGATCGTAAGTTTCAGAGACAGAGTTTCCACTGGCGTAGAGCATGTTTGCATCTTCTCTTGCTGGCTGGCTGGAAATAGACTGTTTTCCTCCAAAGAAGTACTGAAATATGTCCGTGAACGAGATCCTGTAGGTGTTTGTAGAGGACGAAGGTAAAGTTGTGTCTTTCTTTGATGTGCCACTCTCAGCGAAAAAGGTCAGGTTTTCTGTTTCTTGTTCTTCTAAGACTCGTAATCCATCTCCTTTGCATGTGTAGCTGTACAAATCTGATTTCAAGGCTGGCAAATTGTGCACGCTGACTGTTTTCGATATCTTTTTAAGGCATTTCTGGGGCCTCTCAGTGAGCACAGGTTGGGAATCAGCCTCACATTCCAACATCATGCTCTCCGGACCTGAATCTGGATTTTGGCTGACTAGCACAGGATCACTCTGCCAGGTAACAGATCGTGAAGATGAGGAAACAACCTCACGGACTTCTTCGGTGGCTTCCTCTGGCTTGGGCTCATCCTCTTCAGTAAAAATGCCTGAATCGACCACTGTCTCCTCGCTTTCCGTTACAGCTGGAAGTAAACCATGTAGAACAGGTTTATCTGCATTTCGTAAGCCCAGTATGTCGTTTATTGTCAGCTTCTCCATCTCACTCCAGAATGACGACATTGCAAACACAGAATTCAGCATCCTGCCTGGTTCGTCCACATCTTTAAATGCAGTGACGACTTCCTTCTCTTCACACGCAAAGTCAGACTTTGATTCTTCTTGGCTTTTAGATCCAGAAGACGTATGGTTTGCTTCCTGATTAGCCAAGAGGTTTGGCTGCTCTTTTTCTTCTTGAACAGATTCATGCTCATTAACAGCTGAACAAAAACCTGGAAACTTGTTCTCACTGGGAAGTGAAAGGCCAGGTTGAGAGTCCAGAGTGGGACGACATGACACATGTGTGATATCTGGAGTTGTTTGTAAGTTTTCTGTCTGAATGTCCCTCGTTAAGTTTGAAATCGGTGACATTTGTATGTTTTTGTGTTTCTCTGAGAAAATACTTGACGTTAGAACCTCTAAAGAATCTGTTTGTTGATCTATATCGAAACCAGAAACACTTCCAGACAAGTAGCGTTGATTAGCTGACTTATTAATGTGTTCTGATGTTAGATAAGTGCTGATAACTTCATCCAAAGTCTCATCTTGGAATGCCCGTGGCTCAGAAGTGATCCCTCCAGTTGTGTGCGCAGAAACGGGAGTCTCTTCCAGGGTAGTGACACTTTGATTTGTGTTGTGACCACCACTTTCCAGCTGTTCTTGACTTTCAGAGTCACTTTGACACACCGTGCGTTTCTCCGGGCCAGAATTTCCAGCCTCCGCCGCCAGGTCTGACTTAGCAGTTGATAGTTTGCCGTTTTGGACGACTTCCATGGCAGGAGCACATGACTCTGCACACGGTAAACGGGTGACCGATTTGACCTGTGCTGTTGAATGTTTTGCATGTTGTTCATTTATACAGTCACCGGCTGACACATTTCTATCATCAGATGGCGGAAGATCAGCAGATTTCGCTTCCTGCCTCTGACCCTTTGACTTTTCTGTTTCCACTTTAGCAGCTGAAACTGGTAAGCAGGGATGATTTCCAATCAAACCGGGGGATTCTGTAACCTGAAACTCACCGTTTGGTTGTGAATTTGCTGCATCGTTAGTCGTGTCATCACTTTGACTCAGAGGGGATTTGGGTGTGTGGTTGGTTATATAATTGCTGCCTGTGCATGCTTTCTGTTGCAGTGGTTGGCACTGAGTGCCACTTGGGGAAACAGAGAGTGAGAGCTCAATTTTTATCTCCTGGGCAGAGAAATTCTCTGGGAACTTGATGGTGGCGGGATTCGGAGTGAGAACATACGTGAGATTTTTATGCTCTTTCAAATTGAGCGTCTCCGTCGATAAAAACAGACGTTTTCCTTCTTTTACCGTCAAGTGGTCCTCCTTTGAGTGCCTCTCACACGGATGTCCACCTTCACCTGCCTCCAGACTGAATCGTCTCTTCCGTCTCCGCTTCCTCCTCAGGGAGACCAGCTGGGACCCCTCAGGAGACGACATCTTGTCTTCTCTGTAGCTCCACTTTGTGCAGAAACTTTCCGGACTTGTCAACATATCTTGCTTGACATCGTCCATGCTTCTCCACATTTCCATTCTGCAAGGCTGAGCTCCTGAGTCTGAGCCAGCGATGCTCTCTGTTGAGTCATGGAGCGGATTGTGTCCCGCTACCTCATCCACCACGCTGTCTGTGAAGTCGCCCTCTGTTATGTATAACTCTGTTTCAGGTGATTTGCAAAAGCTCAGGGGAGAGGTGCTGCAGGTTTCAAGGTCTGAGAAAAAGTTGGACTCGGCCGTGTCTGTTTTCATCGTGTTGATGTTCCAGATGGGGTCGACAGGCCTCTGGCTCTCTTTGCCAAATGCTTTCTCCACTCCATCAGGCAGCGTGCTCCACTTAGCGCTGCTTTTTGGCAGAGTGCTTCCACTGACTTGGTGCTCCCCTTGTTTTGCCTCTCTGTTGTTTCCAGCCCTGTCTTGGTCTGGCTCAGTCTCATTTAGACCTTTAAGCCTCTCAAAAAATATGTTGACAGACTGCAGGTGTATGTCCTCCTCACTGCCAGAGAGGACACTGTCAAATCCGCTGCTCTCGTTTGTCTCAAAGCATCGCGCCACAGGAGGAGAGTCACCGCGCTTTGGGGGGCTGCCGACTGGGTGGTCGTTCACTGGGGAGCCCAGCGTTGGGTAAACTCTTCCAGCACTCTGGGGGAGAAGAGTGTCATCAAAATCACTCATCCCCGAGTCGTCCACATGTGCTATTGAAGGAGGAAGTAGGTTGCACTCCTCACACTCCGCAAAGAAGCACTCCCAGTCTCGGTCGCTGATCTCCAAGCTGTATTCAAAGTCATCCATCTGGCTCTGGGCTCAACAGAACCTGTGATGTAAAAGCATATTTGTTACTTTAAGATGATTTTGACATTGCTAGATGTACAATGGATATCATTTTACATTTCCTTTACGCATATTCACAAAATGTGCCGATAAATATGCAGGTTAATCCAGTTTTAATTGAAGACATTTAGTAATATACATAGAATGTTTTATGGTAGTTGTTTTTATTATTATTATTATCACGTAGAAGTAATTACTTTCTCTATTAGCGTAAATATTAAACTTGAATGTGACAAGGTTAACTAAACTGGCACACTAATACAGCCTAATACACTAATAAAAAAATCAATCATATTATCTTATATGAGTAGAATTTCGAAGCGTTTCCTGATCATGCAAACAACAAACTCAGAAATGTGTCCTCTTTCAATGAGGTTTATATAAATGAAAGTGTTATAAAAACAGGAAGTCCTTTGATAGTTTTATTTTGGTTATTCAACACGTACATTTCCACACTTCCACAGGTTCCTACCTGTCCTGCTTCAGCCGTGACCTCGGTCAGTTCAGAGGTGGAGGTAGAGCCTGCAGAGCCATGTCGCTCTCTTTCTGGTGGGCGTCTCCTCAGCAGCAGCAAGCGGTGCAGCAAGCCCCATGATTTGTTAAATATAGAGCGGTGCTTTGGATCACGTAATACACGCAGTGTTCTTACAGGCGGCCGTGTCTGACAGAGGTATAACATTTCAGAACTTTAAATAGATTTTCCACCAGCACACAGATTCAGTGGTAACGCTGTGGTTTTGAATGTAATTTTAGTGTGCTGACTTGTTGCCGGCCTCTGAAATGATATACGAATTCATTTTGGGAGGTTTTTATTTTTATTTTTTAATCACTGGCGCGCTACGATTGCTCATCAAAAGAGTTGAAGTCCAGCAGAGGGAGCAGTAGCCTGACAGTAACTGTAGAACAGCAGGATCATGTGAAAGTGTGTGTCGGTCAGCTGGTAACAAAGTGACGTGATGGTTTCAGAGTAGATTCAAGTCTTTCCCTCCTAATGTTTCCAGATTTGACCTCGGAGTCAGAGAAAAGGAATGGTGGACTTATTATAGGACAGGCAGAACGTCAAACAATTAGGTTTACATTGTTTATTCATTTCATTAAGTTGGCAAAATAAGGTTTTACTTTTGAATGATATATGGTCAGAGGCCAGATCCATCACAATGTTATATTTCATCACATTGTTAGGTGTAACGTAGTCGTGCTGTGGTGTTGATATTCAAATATATTTGCTTCAGTCTGGACTTTTTTCCAACATTTTTGTGCTTCCTTAATCGCATAATGTTGATTTTGTTTATTTATTTGTTCATCAGATTTGAAGAAAGTTTATATATTTGTTTGGCTCAAATGCATTTTTGTATTTCGTTTTAACGGCTTTCTCAATATTTGTTACTTCAAGGAAGTTTTTAAATAATAACAGACTTTGTCATATATAAAACATTATTTTACATGCTTTTTCCTTTAATTGATTAAACCATCGACTATCACTCTGATATACTAATTTAGAACCTTCCTGATGACACATCAAAAAACAAAAAGGATAACAGAGAAAACGACTAAAATAAAGATTAAGAAACATCATTTTTAACAAAGTTACGTCCTTGGTTGAGAGTATCTTCAGCTCATTATGTGAGTACATGAGTCATATTTATGAGAGAGTCATATTTATGAGACGTATGAATCTTTAGATTTAAGCTCTTAACTAATCTAGTGAGTTGAGGCTGAAATGTCAGGGTTATCTTTCTGAGGAGGATGTGAGCCTTTGTTTACAGTCATCAGAGGGGCACAAAGACGGCACTAAATCAGTTTATGCACTAAAGTGGCATAACTAAATCAGTTCTGATAATGTCATGAGCTGTTAACTGCTGTTACCACATGTATTATTCTCCTTAACTATTGTTAAACGTGTTGAATGATGCTAATGGATCGCAGCTGATTACTTAAAAATTAACACGACAATTAGTTCACTGTAACTTCACTCTTACTTAAACCAGTTGCCGCCTGATTGTTGCCACTCTGCTGCCGATGAGGCTTTATGTTTAAGCGTTGAAATTCTTTCTTTTTTTTTTTTTTTTTAATTGTTCGCTTTATAAGCTGAAACTACCAACCATTCTGGCTGATTTTATTCGCTTTAGTTATTTACGAGGAAACAGGCCCTCTAATTAGCAGAGCCACTGCTGGGCTGCCTGCCCAGGAGGGTATTTCCATTTATCCACACTGATAAAAAGGGACAAGCCAGAGCCTGTGTGTGTGTGTGGCTACTGCACCTGGGGTGGTGGGCTGCCTTGACATGGGTGGGATTCTGTTTCCATCAACAGGATTAGACTCTTATGAGTGAGTAAAGATTAGGATCTGTTTTGGCTGTTTGTTTTTTTTTTTTTTTTTGCTTTTTTTTCACAACGTTGCTAATGTGGCACAATTTCAGTCTGATTGTTTGCCATGTCAAGGACAGTAATTCAGCAGCAAACAAGAACCAGTAAACATGGGCTTTCAGCAGCGGCTCGCCGACGCCGTGTTTAAACAGAAAGGAGTTTGTACAGGGGTCCTGTTACCAAGCATCCTCTGTTGGTGGCATCTGCTACATGAAACTGGCCAGCAAAGTCTTCATTAGGGAAAATAATCACATTTCAAAGATTTGGCCTCTGAATCTTTGGTGGTAAAGATAAAAAAACACAACAGGAATGCAGATGGAGACATCAGTTTCTAGACAATTTACTGATGTATGAAGCTTTCATTGCAGTTGCTTAGTTTGGATAAAGAGTATAGAAAAAAAAACCTTGAAATACTTTGATTTATCAAAGTAGAAAAGTCATGCTAAACACACTTCTTTGCATCTATGCTGAAAGGAATAATCTTTTCTTTTCTTAAAAGTCAGATCATACAGGCAACCCACTTACATAATGGCTCAAGCTTGTCCAGAATCTGGAGTTCTGTCTCCTGCTGTGTTCTCCTCCAGGTTTTCAATAGGATTAAGATCTGAAACTGTTGACACACTGCAAAAACACAAAATATTACCAAGTACTTTTGTCTAGTTTCTAGTGTACATATCTACATACACTTGAAATAAGATCAGACTAGCTTGCGTGGACATTTTCTGAAATAATTCTTGAATATTGATAAAATAATCACTTTTTCCATTGCCCAATCTTCTTTCAATACAAGACATTTTCCCCATGTTATCAGCGAAAACATTTCAAGGACGGCTAAAACTTTTTAAATCAATATTCAGGAGTTGTTGGCTCTATACAAGCTCCCACATCTTGTAGAAAAGTTTTTTGTAAGCTAATTTTATTTTATATCAAGTACATGTAGAGATTTACACTAAAAACTTGACAAAAATACCTGGTAAGACTTTGTGTTTTTGCAGTGAATTCAATTATGGTAAAACATACCAGATTGTATTGAAAGCCTCTTGGTTTTGCAGTAATTACATTTCTTTGCTAGATTATTTTAGTCGTTTTATTTTACTCTAGCATGCAGGATGGCATTGTGTGGCAGGCACCGTTGGCTAATAATGCTACACCAGAAGCAAGTGTTTATTGAGTTTTTTATCAGTACCGCAGTACATAACATTCAGCACAAGATGGCAACACTCAACCACTAAATCACTACAGCTCACTACAGCTTAAATAGCATCTGTTAGCAACAGAAAAAACCCTTAACATGATTATTCAAACTTCGATTTTGTTGTATTTGTCCCAGCATCAAATTCATTGACTGACAGTGATGTGACTTCATAAAGACTATAATTCTAGGTTTTTAGCAAGTAGTACAAACTTAAAACGACGTGCTTCATGTTAAACTGGAAATGAAATCGAGGATTATTAGTTGCACAATTTGCATAACTGTAACTCTTTGTGTTATTGCTGTAAACACAGAAAAAAAAAGCTGTATTTATGCAATGGAAAGTTCGAAATGAATGTGTGCAGCTCGACAATCACCAGCGGCATTTACTTGGAGGAGCTTGAGAAGCAGGAGTTTGACAAGCACACAACGGCTGTCGCATGTTCACAACACATTGTTGTGGAAGTTTAATGTAAGGAAGTTTAGTCACTTCTAGAAACATGACAAACTGGCTGTGGGTACGCATGTCACAAGCAGAAAGGGCACTGAACCTCGTCAGTGGGCCATGCGCATATCAGGAATCAAGGTTAGTCATTTCTGTAGATCTCAGACAAGCAGAAGAAACTTTTATCTCACGACCGATGGAAAGCATCCGCTGTTATCTCCTCACCAGCTAATCTTCATCTGCTTTCATCTGGACAGGGAACAAAAAGAGATGCATCGCTCACACTGTTTCATAACTTTATTGATTTGTAAGGTCTTACACTTATTCACACTCACAACCTTATTCATGTTTTGTCATTTCAATTTATCAGAATTTCTTTTTTTTTTGTCTGGGGAAAGCTGTATGAATAAAATGCTTTTGTCAGATTAAATGATCATTAAGCAGGTATTAAACATACTTTTCAATAAGTTGACATTTCTGCATTAAAATGTTTTTATTAGTCTAATGTAATATTCAGATTTTCTTTACTTTTTTCATTAGTTGTAAGGAAAAAAATCGTCATTATTAGAAATGAAAGCTTTAAAACATCAGTCTGTGTGACTGATCTATAAAAAAGGTTTCACTAAATGAGTCGAGTTACTGAAAAAAATTGAAGCTTTTCAAGTATATTCCAATTTGTTGATTATGCCTGTATCAATGTCCGTCCACATACACTTCTGTGCCACTTACCTCAACAAAATCCATCAAAGTTTGTGGTTATAATGCGATAGGCATAAAAAAGTTCAAAATGTATGAAAACCTTTGCAAGATGCTGTATTTAGGAATCAATTAGCAAATCTTAAGCTTTAAATGAAGCATAAGTATAACCCCCTCAATAAAACAACAAATGTTTTATGTGGCACTATTGTTTTAATGAAGCAGTTACTTCCTAGAGGCTTCAGGTGAGAATTTAAATCAAAGTAAATAGAATCCAATAGAATCAGCATTAAAATAAGACACCGATGTTAGCATATTTCATGTTTGTCCATCAATTTTCTATTCACAGACACCACTTCTTATTTCCCAGCTCTTTTTAGGGTTTATATTTAACAATAAAATATTTTTGTACATTAAAAAACAAATTTGGATTAGCACACGCTTTTATTTCTGCACTCTTCCTGACACTTGGGGGTTTTCATTTAATTCCTTTTAAAGTATGCAGTATCATTCTCTGATGTATTTATAATCACTGTGAAGGATTGATGAGTATCGCTCCTTCCTGTTTTCCATTTGCCGTACGACCGCATCATCACACAGCAGCCAGACTGGATATTTTTAAATCTCCAGACAGAAAACTGAATTCTTCTCTGAAACTTCAGGCAGTCAGAACCACTTGAATGCACAACGGTTTGATCTTTTTTTTCTTTTTTTTTTTTTTGCTCTAAAGCAAAACAACAGAAATGACTGTAATGCCAGCCGGACTATGACGCTTCTGTTCGTCAAGGCACATCTATGGCAGCAGACACATGACAGTGACTGAGTGCCTGCGAGGTGTGAAGTGTGACCATGTCCCATCGCCTTACTTTATGAAAATTAAACCGTTGAGTTCATTCTGTTCTGATGATACAAGCTAAATTAAAGCTTTTATTTTTTTGCCTGTAAGTTTACATTCAATCTGCCTTCCTTTTCAAAAGCCTCTTTCCTCTCCGTACCGCGGCGTCTGTTGAGCTGTTTACTCTTAGTTAACCATAAGGAGAGCGGTGAGAGGAATCTTTCTTCTCTTGGAGGACCCTGCTGGTTAATAAGTTACTGGAGGACAAAGAGCTGACATGCCCAGCTCCACAAGCCAAGCGGTGGCCGTCCTTCCTTCAGCTCGGGTCGTTGGGGTTATCAGTGACAGGGGGAACAATAGGAAGTGGTGAGACCAATCAAGGCGCAGCACATCGCTCGCCTCCGTGTGAATGCTGCTGGGAAATAGAGCCGTCTGTCCACTGGCCTCGCTGATTGCACAAGCACACGGATCTGTGGAGCTGTCAACACCACCACGAGCGAGTCACCTGTCATGCAGCGCTCTTTTGCCCTTCTCATTAGGTCGCTGGCAATCATCGCCCGGCGTCAGTGTTTCCTCAGAAAGTCTCTACAGAAACCTGCAGAGAAAAATCTAAATCACTGGGGACGAAAGGTGGATGTCAGATTTTACTGGCAGGATAGAGAAAGGACCACCTGCAGTGTCATGCAAAATTATTGTTACCTCTTAGACTTCTCAAAAAGCACAATGATGACCAAACAACTCCTGGCCGATCAGGTGTTGGGTTGTTAACTAGTCAGGAAAGGAGAGGGCATCGATTTAAAAAATGCTTCATTTGTTAAAAATTTTAAATTATGTGTTGTTTTTGGTTGTTTGTTTATGATCAATGTCTAAGAATCAACTTAATATGGAGATTTATGATTTTTCTTGTGACTCGCCTGCATCAGTGTGAGAGGAGAGCGTGGTGAGTGGGTCTGTCTCATGCCTCAGTCTGAGGTGTCGGGTTTTCCTGAACTATCTCTGTAGTTATGCTGCAACAGGCTTGGGATGCTGAAGGGCAAACTGACCACTTTTCCACTCTGTGCAACTTCCTTCTTCTACTACTTTCATTATTTGCTGCTATTTTAAGTGTTAACTTCAGGTTTTCTCTTTGTTTTTTTCCCCCCATCTTAAATTGTTCTTGCTATTTTTGTGTGAAAAAAGTGTAGAAATCCTACTTCTTAATTATGTGGAGTTCTGGTTATGTACAGATGGACATACTTCATTAGAATAACACAAACTGACCTGTGTTAGTCAGTTTGTGTTAAAACTAACACAGGTATGTGGTTAAAGTACATACCTGTAGAAGTACAGATATGAACTTTTACATACCTGTGGTAAAAATACTGAGAACATTTTGTTAGTGAGTTTCTCCAGACAGATCCAGAGTAGATACATACACAATCTGCTGAATCAGGAAGTCACCCGTCTAGAACCTGCCCGACAACATGAAGTATGTTGAGGAAAATCTCAAAAAGCGTGAAGCATCTTCTCTCGATCTAAAGACGTTGAAGAACAGATAAGAAACAACATTATTTACTTCTATCAGTTTGGAAAGGGTTACAGCGCAGTTTGTAAGAGTTTGGGACTCCAGTGAACCACAGAGAAAGCCACAATTCACAAAGAGAGAAAAATATGAAACAATGCCATCCATGCAGAGCTGAAAAGAGAAAACCACTGCTTACCAAAAACAGAACATTATTTAAACATTTACCTAAACACATCTTGATAATCGTTTGTGAAAATATTCTGTGGACAGACGAGATGCCTGCTTTTGCTGCTTCATGGCAACCAGGAGAACGTACAGATTCAGTTCACAACTTTATGCTAAGATTATGTTTAGAGGGAAATTACTTCTTTTTTTTATCAAAGGACAAGTTTAGTTTGGGTGGCTTTTAACCATTTGAAAAGAGCATTTTTTTTTTATTTTAAATTTTACCTGATATTAACATTGTCTGATGATACAGAAGTGTAAGGGAGCGAACTGCATTCCACTGCACATTAAATAAAAACTGAATGAAAAACAAAAAAAAGTAAACCCACAAATATCAGGCTAACAGGATAGAAAACAAGACTGCATTGCTTTGTCAACACACGTTTGTGTCATTTATTGTTTTGCAGTGAAAGCAGAGGGACAGTAAGAAGATGGACTGATTTTAATCTGAACGATCAGAAAATTAGTGGAATGGATCTAATGTGGGCACAAAGTAACAGGACACGACTGAATGGATGTAGAACACATCAACAGTGTTGTTTGATCCATTCAGAAAAGCTTCCACAATTTACTTGATAGCACAACAAAGTTTAATTTCTGTTTAGAGTTAAAGTGTGTATTTAGCTTTACGCTGTGAGGTATTCATTTACCTAGTAAGAAGTTATGTTTCCTAAACAAAGAAATAAAACAACAGCGGAAGCAAAAATTCACCAACTTGCGCTGATTTTTATTTTGCACTTAGAGTGGGACAGACTGGCGATGGAATAATTCAACTTACTGCACTTATTTTTAATTTTTTTTTTTTTTTTTAGAAATTCAGAATGAAAAATTCCCTACCATCACTTTTACTTGGAAGTTAGCAGACAGAGCATTGTGGAAATCCTGGAAAGGCCTAATCACATAACGAAGTTTAAAACCTAATTCTATTCTCAGACAGAGAGAGATATTGTATGAAATACAATAAATCTTGAAAGCAGAAAAGCAAACACAAAGCCAGTATCTAGTGTATTTACTCTGCAAAAGAAAAAGATGCAAATAGCTCCGTCTGTAGCTTGTAAATCACAACTGGACTGCAGTGCCTCATAGTGCAATGCATCAACTGGAGTGAAACACTGTGTGTGTAGGTGTGTGTGTGTGTGTGTGTGTGTGGGTGTGCGGGCGTGGGTGTGTGTGTGCGTGTGTGCGTGCGTGTGTGTGTGTGTGACTGTGTGTGCTTGTTGTACCCTGGTTGCCCTTTGGATCTGACTCAGCTACAGTGGGTGTTGACCTGCTGTGGCCATGGGCCATCCCCTGTAAACAACCTCTGTGCAAACCTCCATGTATCTTGGTTTCTGTGCAGAATGCCTGAGGGAACAATTTCTCCAACCATGAATGAAAAGCATGTCTCTGATGGCCCGAGTTGTTTGTCGCTTAACATTTAGTAACGATGCTTTGCTTCAACGCCAAATGCCCCATCTTGCACCGATGCTGGATGATATTAACTCTATTGCCACCGAGGTCTACAAGACTTGTGGATAAAGTAGGACTCAAAAGACAGTTAAATTACCTCAGCCTGCCAGTCAGTGCTGGCCTTCGCTACTTGAGAGTGTGCAAGGGTTTGCATTGAGGCCACAGCATTCATGCTACAATCCAGGAGGTCCCCGATGAGTGCTCTTGGGTCCGATTGGGTCTCGGAGAATGCAGCTCTTTAAAAAAAAAGACATCCTTCACTTATACAAGACCAGAGGCCAAACAGAGGGTCTGGGTAGCAAGAGGCAAGTTGAAGCTATTTGCTTAGTTGCTGCCACAGCTGAAAGGGTAATAGGAAGCAATGGCCGGTCTGCTCTTCATTTTAAATAGGTAGAATATAGAAAGATGGTCATAGGTGGGCATTTTCCATGGATAGCTTCTAAAATTCTGTCATTAGGAGATAGAAAATGCAGAAAATGTTTTTTAGTGAGTCTGCTTTTGATATATTTGCTGCTGGAAGAAGATAAAGGTTAAATTTTGGTTCCACCATGGAGGGTTTTTTTTTTTTTTTTGGTCAGATGAAGATAATATATGGAGTACGGCGGATGACTTGGGGTGGAGAAGTGTTGGGATTCTCAACTTCTAAGGAGGAAGCCATATAACAAAACTTACCTTAGTGGGGGTGCTGATTTTAATTTAGATGCTGGTTGGGTGGGGCGGCTTATTGGACCACTTTTAGTTTTGCACACATTCACTATGGCATTATTTTCCAAAGCTCCACAGTGGCCGACCCATTGGAAAAAGGCTGCGTCATGTTCCTTGCACTCTTGTACCATTTGAAAGCAATGAATCCAGATGTTGTTTTATCTCCAGATGCAGTGTGAAGATTGTGTGTGTGTTTTTCTTTATCTTGTGCTGCTGCTTGGTGTGACAGGTGCCGAGGATCTCAAGGTACATGTCATCAGGAAGCAATCAGACGCCTAATAAAGAGATGTCTGATTGTCACTCAATGCCACAGTGAGTGACATTGATTGTCACTCAATATGACATTGAGTGACAATCAGGCCTCAGTGCTCTCTGAATGCCATCAGTTTTTTCAAAAAAGACGTACCTCTACCCATTTGACTGTAATCTATTTAGACAATTTATCAGTAAAAAAAGAAAGTTGATTTGGGCGGGTACTCGTACTGCTACTGATTTGCTGACTGAGTTGCTGAGTTTCCAAGTTTTGTTTGATCTCTTACGAATGAAGGAATAATTTTTTCACTCAAAAAAATGTCAACAGATTTCCTGTTGCTTGGTATTTAGGATTAGTGAGTTGGTTACCTCATTTTTTTCCCTTTAATCTGTTTGTAATTAACTCATATTTTTGGTTTCGATCTGGCATTAGAAATGATCGTTAGCAGTACTACTAGAGTGCAATAACGAGCTAAAGAAAACAAAATTACATTCTCGGTCAGACATGAGAGATACCCTACAATTCAAAAGGAAACATTTTTTTAAAAAGGCCAGAGATGCACCTGGAGGTTTTCCCCCCTCTTCTTCTGTGATTGTTAAACCACCGTAGACGTTTGGTGAAACAGAAACATCGGGCAAGGTTTTCGGTGGTCGTTGTCACTTTTCATTGTTTTATCAGAATGAAACATATGAGTAGTGTCGTCTACAACATGTGTCTTAGAAAACTCATGAAAAAAAAACTCTCAGGTTATCCTGAGGGTGAAGAGGACTGTTTTTAAGGCTGCTCCCCAGAATCTGAGGTAATGAGCTGCTGAAGAAAACGGGCCAACAAAAACCCCCTAACTTGAGCAACCTGCTTTACTTTTAATGTAACTACAGAGAGCATTGCATGCTGGGAGTCCATCCCCCACCGCAGCCTGGGAACATACCGGCTTGTCTTGGGAACTTCCAATCGCTGCTTCCCGTCCTGTCCACTTCTTGAGCTCCCGCTGTGTTGTAATATAACCTTGGAAGAGGGGGTTGCAGGACCGCGAGAGGTTTCTGCTGTCAGCGGCTACATAATGGCCGAAGCTGCTGGACGGCTTCGTGATATTACTAAATGCTAGCCGCTGCCTTGAGGTTGCTGAGGTGAAATGCTCAGTCGGGGAGCCGAGCGAGGCTCGGGATCTCACAGTGGGCTCCGGTTGATTAAAAGTGCTTCGGCACAGCGGTGAACACTGCTGCCCAACTGCTTGGCGTGGGGAAGCTAGCAGCATCATATATTAAAACGATAAGCTGGGGCTGCTGAATGTTCCCACAACAATCAGAACGCGGGAAGGTCAGCATGTGGAGAAAGAGACAGACATCATGAGACTGTTTTCATTTTGCCTACCGGGTAGATGGAGCTAGTTGGATTTATTGAGTTCATATTGGCTAACAGGTCAGTGAGTGTTTTACAAAGCCAACATAAAGGTTTTGACTTTTTCAAAACCTTTCTAATGTTCACAGACTGGTGATTCTAGTCGTGCTTTTTTCCATCCATTTTAGCGTCCAGTTTAGAATAACTTTTCAGTCTTTTCAGGTCTTTAGAGAAGCTAATTCAGCTGTGCATACAGGTGTGTCTTCACATTCTATGCCAAAGCAAAACATGAAATAAAATTGGTGAAAGTGTTTTCACGTCACAGAAAGTGGGGAAAACGGATCGATGGGATGCTCAAAAATGTCCAAGCTACAAAAGGATGTTTGTGACGGTATGTGATTATCAAAAAAAAATGGAAATTTAGCAGTTACCTAGTCATTTTATGAAGACGAATTGCTACATACTAAAGCAAGCATCTTTTCTGCAGCTGCTGTTATTTCAGACATTTCCAACAAAAGACTAAAGTCCAGAGACCGGGCCAGCTGTTAGTCCT
Source organism: Poecilia reticulata (assembly GCF_904066995.2). NCBI lineage: Eukaryota > Metazoa > Chordata > Actinopteri > Cyprinodontiformes > Poeciliidae > Poecilia > Poecilia reticulata. Next base: position 14,152,545 of record NC_088836.1, on the reverse strand, counting down.
GCTGGTCTGGAACCAAGACGTGTCAGGTAGTGTGCAGTGTAGACAGGACCAAAACGCAGACAGGAACTCAGGATGGTAACAGAGGACAAAAAAAAACTGAAGATGCCAAGAAACGGATCATGCATTGAGAAAATGGAAGACCATGAATAATCCAAAAAAAATAAATAACAACAAATATGGTTGATCTGAGCTCATTACATATAAGGACATTGTTGTTTTGCACAGTTTTATAAACCGTCCTCAAAAGACGCAAAGGAGTTTCTGTAGACAGGTCAGTCAAAATGTCTTGTAATCAGCCAGGTGAAATTTCATAACAGTGTTGCACTTCATCAGACAGAACTCTGTTAAACTGCAGACTCCTTATTGCTGTGGAGCAGTTGAACCCTGAGTTGTACTAATATGGCTGCCCATGTTGGCCAGGTCCCAATGTGCAAGCTTACACTTCTTCCTTTGTTTATTGTCTAAACTTCCACTCGGTTTCATAAAATTCAGTTTGGTTGTTTCTGCAACTCCAGTGGAGTATGTGGGCCAAAGGTAACGTTAAAACGTTAGTTTGGTTTCTGACTGACTGTCAGTTTCGAGTTGAGGCTTAAAGTGGAGTCCTGATGTGACAAAACATTATGTGAATTACTTTACATCAGTTATTATCATCAAAGCATCAAATAGTCCCATGCAGATAAACAAAATGAAGTAAGCTGCATGTGTGATTTACAAAGCCAACAGAAGTACATATTTATCACAAATAATGCTCAATATTAAAATCTAGTCTAAATTTTAATGCACTTGAGATTCTGTGTAAGGGAGGTTCTCCATCTAATCATAAATGAATATAGCCGCAAAATTATTCAACAAACAAAGTAAGCTTTTTAGATTCAGCCTTAAAAACGATGGTTTTCTTTCATTTTTGTTGTGTTTCTGTGCCTCAGGGTGTCTTAGAAACCTCTGAGGACATGAGAATTTATAATGTATATAAATAAAAATGCCAAAATACAACTGAATAAAAATTATGATTGTAAGATTGGAGTTACGGAGTTAAAGTATTTTTAAAGTCTAAGTTTTTTAAGACATCAGAAGCCTTAGAACCGACCTCAGGTTGGTTGCAATCTCAAACATATTTTTTTTTAGCGTTTGGCTCCGTCCATCTTGCAGTCAGTACTTACCAGCTTTTCTCTGCCTGCTAAAGAACAGCACGTCCACAGCATGATGCTGCCACCACCATGTTTCACCATTGAAATGGTGTTAGACATGATGTGTGGTGATAGGTTTCTGCAACTGATAGTGTTTTGCAAATTGATCTTAAAGTCAAATTTTAGTTCCAAGAGACCAGAGCAATGTCTTCCAAATGCAAATGGGACTTCTTATGGGCTTTTCTTTTCAAAGGTCTCTCTTCCAAAAGAGAGGAGCGTATGACTAACAGCTTTCATTTCATCAGATCCTCCTGCATGAGCTGTGGATCTCTATAGCAGTAGGTTTAATGATTTCTTCTGTTATGATGCTCCCCTTGTTCCGCCTGGACAGATATGTCTAAAAATATTTGCAAAAGTGTTACAAGACAATCACAGAAGATCCGGATTAATACTGAGATAAAAATGACACACATCTGAACTCCATTTACTCAACACGTAACTTCTGGGGGAAAGTTACATTTTATTTTATCGGAGGATGTCAGAGTAAAGAGGGCTGGATATAAATGTTTGCCACACTTTTCAGTTATTTGTCCTTCCTCAAAGTTGAGCATTTCTTTGTGAAAAATGCAATAGAATTTGTTAATATTGTGACAAAATGGAAAAAAAAAATCCATGAATAATTCGGAAGGCCCTGTCAAGTGTGAATAGTTAAGTATGATTTCCCATCTACTTATATCTTCTAAGCTCATGTTTAGTTGTTGTGAGTTGCATGTGGATGAGCAGCAGCTGGAGAACCTGTTGGAGGACTTCACTTGTGCCCATAAGTCGACTCCCTCCTGAGTTTCCCTCAGGCTGTCTTGCGTCTTTTCCTGCTGTTTCACCTTCCCTTATATGACCATCGCCTGCTCTCCTGCAGTGAACCAACCTGCCATATAAAAAAAAAAAACCTTTCGTATGGATAAAAGGGTTCCACAGGTTAGAGCAGCCTGAGGACGAGCTCTCCTGCTGGGCGAAGACAAACACACTTTGTCTTTTCTCTTGCGGAAGCTCATGTCCTCCCGTTAAATTTAGCAAAATACAAGATTAAATGTACTATTAATGTTTGATGTGCAAACATTAATAGTACATTCGGTGGAAATGATATCGCTGTTTGTCTCCTTGTCTTTCGTCGCCATCGGACTAAAACCCAGTTGTGTCGGGCAAGGCGGCAGACATAGATGGGCCACACTCTCAGGCGCTTCCTGCTGCGTCTTGCTTTCAGTCCGGAGCTATTTCAGAGGTTATTGATGTGTTTGCCAACTGGGAGCTTTCTAAACAACCACCCTCCTGCAACAGGTTACAAGTCCAGCTTTCCGCTCATTAGGGTCTAATTGATTGTAATCTGGCCTTTGAGAAGTGCCGACCCACTATGGGGTTGTTCAGCACATGCGAGTGCCCCCACTGTCCCTTCTTCTTCTGCACCTCACTTACCAGCAGTTCCTGGAGCACAGACACAATTGGTCCCCTCGCATGGAATCATTAAAGCGGGCGGGATAGCATGAGCTCTTTCATACATCGGGCCTCTGCGGACCAGCTTGAAACCAGGGACAGTAGCCGCTCCACCTGCCCTGCGGGAGAGCCCCATCCTGGGCTGCCCATTGTTGGCCTCAACCCTCGGCCGGCAGCCTGCGGCTCTGGCCGAATCGGCTTGATTTGTATGCCGAGGTTCTCTACTAAAGAGAGTCATGCAGGGGAGCCTGGTCAATATTGGTTTTGAGAGCCGGAGGAAAAATGTCAAAATGTTAAATTCTATTGACATCCCCCTACTGCTATTTGTTTCTATGGCAAAGAGCCTAGTGAGCCATTAGTGTAAACAGGGCTTTGTCTTAGAGACCAGCTTCCAGCAGGAGATTCGCCGAGCAAAACCTAGAGATAGTGGATCTGATCTGGCTTAAAAGTGGCCGAGCCAAAGAACTAAAAGATTACATCTGCAAAATAATGAAACCAATTTATTGGATTATTTTTAAGTTTTATAAAAGTCAAGCATCAACAACCATTTGCTTTTAGAACTGCTTCTTTGCATCTTATACATCATATTGCCTTTACAAATGCAGATTTTCCATGCATGTCATTGTTCAGAACGGTAAAAGTAAGAGACAGCTGTTTTACAGTGTCCTTCCTCTTCTCCTCAGCTCCATTTGGTTTACTTCAGGAAAAAAGCGATTCTTTATTTTAATCAATGCCAAGCCATAAACTTCTTATTCTGGATTGTTTCCCTCCCCTTTCCCTGTTTGCTTTCTCCCCCCTCCTGCTTAACCCCAACTTTAACTTTATAGGGTGGTAGACTTTTGTGTTGGTTCAACCAGTCACTTCCTCCTCATGGAAACGGGGAGGGACAGAAGCAACAATGAAGAACATAAAAGGACGCCGCGTTTTAGCTTGCAAGGTTTTCTGCCAGATATTTATTTTTTCAACATAAAACAAATATAAATGAGAAAATAAAACGAAGGTTAAAAAGTATATTTTTAAACGCTAGCTCAGCGTATGAAGGAGTTGTGATTATTATTTTTTTTTGTTTCCATCAGCAAAATTATGTAATTATGTAATGTTCTTAGGTTTACTGAAATGTTTTTTATGCCAGTTTTGTGTCAGAGCATTTAGGAATAATATAAATACACCTAAACTGATCAGTAACTATCACATCTGATGCCGAAGCAGCAACCCTTTGATTCAAATCCACGTCAGGCAAACAAACATGCTACAACTCCCCTAATAGAGGAACTAATCTGTCCTGTTACCCAATAAATGAACATTAAGTAGGAAGGAACGGAGGGAAGAGGGACACAAATTAGCTTTAGCAGTAAAAAGGAGTGTTGTGCTTCAAAATGGCAGGCTGAACCGCTCCGTTCAACTCCATAGGTAACAATAAAGAACATTTTCCAACCTGTTCCTGTTAGATTTTTAATAAAAATGGAGAGAGTTTCAAAATATGCTGCAAATACCACCGCTGCTCCAGGTCACTCAACTCCGTTTGTTTACGTTAGCTTGTGGAAATAAATAAATGAATCCTGGAAACATAAAGATATGACATAAAAATGAATTGCCAAGTTTATGTGAAATGAACACATAAACTTCCTCACAAAGCAAAATGGCTGCTAATGATAACACATGTCTGTGTCATCGTTAGCTGCTCACTCAAAGAAGTTCACACACGTCCTCATGTGTGAAACGTCTTCTTAATCACTTCTGGACTGACTTTGTATGGCATCTTATTTACACCCCAGAGAAACAGACAATCGTGGATTTGTATGTAGATTTCTATGTAGAAATCGCTGTATAAATGTAAGTTATGAAATGTAAGATGTGAATTTTAGAAATGCCCGAGTTGTGTTTATTTTTTAGAGAACTTGATAGTGCTACAATGACTGTACCACTTTTAACTTCTGTAAAAAAAAAAAATCTCGAAATAAAGACGGGAGTTTTATGGAAAACTTTTTCTTTTTTTTTTCCAGCGTGACATCTTAAACGACTGAATAAGTGCAGAAGTTGCAGTGGAACCTTCCTCTCATATTGCGTAGTGAAATTGCTATAAATTGTGAGAATTGAATTAGACTCAAGTGCTGGTCCTGTCAAAGCCACGCTGACTTCAGAGAAAGGCTTCTGCCACCACGGTGAGAGTGCACATGTAAAGGAAATTCATAAAAGGAAGGAAGATGCATGCGGTCACGGCACGACCTCTAGATAATATTTGCTCATTGTGATTGTCTTTAACTGGCCGCCTTCTGGCGAGAGAATGGGCAAACATCTTCCGCTCTTGTGTAGAGCTGCTGTAAAAAGGTGACGAACAAAAGAGGGGAAAAGAGCGGTCAAAAAAGTCAAAGAAAAGAAAGCTGAAAGCAATTTAAACAAGGGGGGGATCCCACTGTTAGACTTCACTGCTACTGATGCAAACCAGCAAAACAGGGGAACAGAAAAAAAGACACAAATAGGAAATATTTTCAATTAAATAAAAAGATGATGCCACAGAAATAAGGGAACAGTTCTGAATGAAAAGAATTAACACAAATCAGGCAGTTTTGGGATGGAGCTGTGATCCTGCATCAGGACGCTGCGGGACAAAAACCCTGATCCTCACACCTCTCTGTAAATGATCCCCCGAACAGCGGACATCCTCCCCACTCTGGTCAAATGAACTCATTTGACGAGGCTTTCACTTTTATCTCGGCTCTCGTGAAAACCGCGTTCTTCTGTTTTTTTTGTTTTTTTTTTACCAATAGTTTTGCTAGAAAACAAATTGCAACTGCTTCATTTAGTCCAGCTGAAAAGCTGTAAACTGAGACGACCTCAGTCATCTTGTAACTTTAGCTACTTTTACAAAGTGACATCATGAGAAAGCACCTGTTGCTGCTTGCCCAGGAAACAGCTGCCTGCCTATTATTATTGTAGTTTTGGTTTATGGTCAACATGAACCTCTCAACAATGCCCCAGTGGGTGACAATGGCAGAGGCAGGAGGTGGTGTGAAGGGCAACAAAGTTTTAAACTAAATGAAGTGCAACATCAGCTATTTACTTTTTTTATTTTTATTTTTTTATTAAGCTGTCAAATTGATGGTGCAGCAGTAAAGGAAGACGGAGGATTCGTCCACACCTTGTTGTCAGGCCCGTTACTAGTTACAGTTGTAGGATCAGGGAAGGATGCAGAGTTTTTAAAGGACACCCACAACAATATACACGTCTCTCTTCTGGCTAAACAATCTGGGAGAGTATTATTGTTCAGTCAATGTTATCCACTCTTTTAGTTGATGATAATTTTCAACTTAGACACTTGCATGAAACATTTGTTTCAGTATGACTAGCTAAAAACACTTTTGAGCATAATTTAAATGACTCAGGGAATTTAATGACACCTAGTGGTGAAATTGTAGAATGCAGTTAAACATTCTGTAGAACCTATTTGTTTCTCCTCATGCTCCTGACATAAAGGGTCTTGTTGCTTGTGTGATTGTGAATTTGTGTTGGTGTTGTCCCGCTATGTTGTCAAGACATACGAAACATAAAGGACACTTTAGCAAGGCCAGTTTAATCTAACCTGGATGTTTTTAGACTGTGGGAGGAAGTCGGAGTTCAAGGACAGAACCCGTAAGAAAAATCCCTGCTGGGATTTAATCCAATGACGCTCCTGCCGCCCATGTTTCTTTTTATTATCCAATCCAACTATACAATGGAGCTCTCTCACTTACTGACACAAAACCATAAACTGCAGCTTATTTAACATATCATGTCGAATATTTTAGGTAATTAGAAAATTACTACTATCCCAACTTTATAGGTTGTTCTGCTGCTTCTAGAATATATACGTCGTCTGTTAAAAGCACAAAGTTCACCAGTTAATTGTTCTTGTGTTCACCAGAACATATATCTACCCTCAAATATATTAGACAATGTTATTATTTTTTGTTATGTTGTTTTGTTTTATGCTCTGTAATTGTGTGGGCTACCTTTGTAATGTGTGCACACAGTGATTTTGTATCATTTTGCAGAGACATGAAAAAAAAAAGATGTACGAGGATCCTGGATATAGTGACCTCCGGGTCTTTACAGGACAGGCAAATGTAGCTAAGATTGTGAATGTGCCAAAAATTCACAAGTGCCTTTTTGGCACCCATTTGAAATGCATTGTGAGGTGGAAAACTGGGATTGCGTATTATTCTGAACTCATTGTTCTACATGAGATAAAACATGTTATACAGCAAGCGGAGTTTGAGCCGAATGGTTCAGAAAATCTATCACTTCAGCAAAACCCAAGTTTTCAAAGTACCATCAGAGACGTTCACCATCATGAAATTCAGATTGTTCTGGAAGAACTTTCTCCACTTTGTTTGTTTTTTTTAAAGACGTTTCTGATGAAGAAAAGATCAATTGATTGTTTTGGTTGCTCTTGCTAATTTAATCAGATTTAACTCTAACCCCAGAGTTCTTCTGACTATTTCTAAAATTAGCTCGGGAGCTATCAGACGCATTTAAATCACAGTTTGAGAATCACGGGTTTAGATCACGTCATAGTCACGTGTTGAAGTCAAAGTCCAGTTACAGATGCCCTTGTTCCAATTTGATTGACTTCAGGCTATGTAGTAAAGAAAAATAAGCACAAATCTTTACAGGAATACATCTAAATATTGCAGTTTGAAATGCAGCTCAATAAAGTTAAACTATTCTTATGGTGTCAGGATTTCTTTGACCAAATGACCCATTTGAGACATATTTTAAAGCATACTGAGCTACCTTTAGATACCTGTGTCAGCTGCCTGTCCTGGCCTGAACACACACACTGGCTGCTACTGACATACATTACATGTAATAACCTGCGCAGACTAAAAGCCGGATGTTGTTTTGCCATGGGCTTGCTCTTTTCCTTCCTAACGGAGGCATTGTATGAGGTATTGGTAGCTGCAGCTAAAAGACAAGATAATTTATGAGGGAAAAATGTCCTATAAAGGACCATAAAGAGCAACCTGTGGCGGGACCGAGATCATTATGTGTTTAGTCATAATGCAAAAAATGTTTTCAACAATGAACACACTGGGTGCCCATAAGCACTTCCTCGATTCGTGCTTTGATGCTCTGGGTGAATCAGGAGCACAGTTTGCTTTAAAAATCTAAGCTTTGACAGCTGTTCAGCACGGGATTACATGTGTCTTCAGGCAGAAACCTGTGAGAAAAAAAATATTCACAGTGCCTTTTTCTGCAAACAATGAAGGAGCCGACCCACTAATCCGGTACCACAGGTGCACAAATACCTGTGCAAGCAGAGTTAATGCTGATAAAAGCTCACGAGAGAGAGAGAGAAAAACAGAGCAGGCAAAAGTTCCCACACTTTGACTGTTTTGTTTCTCTGTGTCCTTTTTCTCCCTCCTGCCAAAATGCAAAGCAGCACGCCAGCCCATGAATGAAAAACAAAGACGGCGGGGAGGGGAGGAGAGGGGGGCCTGAAAATGAATAGACAGGAGCAAAACCAACATGGACTCGTGTAACTCACCTGTTGGTGAGAGGTTTTTTTTTTTTTTTTTTTTTTTTTTGCCGCTCATTCAGACAGCGGGCGGCCGGGCGGCCCCTCCCTGAGGCCGCCTCGGTTCCCAGGTAGAGAGAGGCAAGTGATGGGAGGAGAGTTCCCACCACGCTCCCTAACCGTTCTCACCGCAGCTCATTGGTGCAAAGTTGCCTCATCGCTGAAACATGACACTGCTGCGGCAGTGTAGGCAGGTGTACAGAGCTGCAGGGCAGAGGGAGCGCAGGGAAGTGTGTGCCAGACACGAGGACAAAGAGACGTTCAAAGAGGAGGAGGATGAGAAAGTTTCGCTCAGCTTTATCATACCGTCAGACGCAATGAGTATCACACTTGTAAGGTGTAGCTCAGCCTGAGTGTGTGTGTGCGTGTGTGTGTGGTTGCGCCCAGTTTCTCTTTGTGTTCAGCAGCTGCTTCATCAGCCTGGAGTCATGTGTACACAAACACAGGGTATTTTGCCAATACATAGGCAAATGAGCCTTTTTAATCAAATGATGGTGGTTCCCACAATCACATGCCTCAATGATATTTTTTCAGTTTTTTTCAAGCTGATTTGTTTAGTGCATGTCATGTTTACAAGGAGTTTCTTTTTTTTTTTTTTTTTACCTCATTTCTTGTTTCCTCTATCAACAGAAAACAGTTGGAATTTCCTCCAAAAAAACTCCAGACCCATTTTCTGGACGCGTCTTCATCATCTGTTTTCTGCGCAGTAGAGCATTTTCTGATCGTCACCAACTGTAACAGCCTTAGGCTCGTTGTGTCATATACAGCTTCTCAAACCAGAATGTGGAAACAAGTGTATGTGTATTCAGTGTATGGGAACCAGAACAATATTGTTTTTGTTTCTTTACATTTTCTTATCTCCTCTGTAGGAAGACAGGCAGTTTTTTTATTATTAGTTAAGGAGCAATCGATTGATGTAGTTGTTATTCACAATCTATGATATTGAAAGCTGCTTCAAGCCTTTAGTGCATTTAAATAACTTTCATTCAGACATGGCCGTCCCCCTTAGCTGGCAGGATGAGCAGGGAGACCATTGTGAGGTTGCCATGGTGAGACTGGAGGAGCTGCAGAGATCCAGCGCTCAGGTGGGACAACCTGCTGACAGGACAATGAGTGTTGAATGAACTCTGTGAACTTGACCTTCATAAAAGTCAAATGCTAACTTTTCAGCTTCAAATGCAAAACTAGTGGAGAAATACAAAAATACTTGCAGCATACTTGTTCAATAAGTGGAGTCTACAGTGTTGAATCCTGAATACTGATGTGTTTCAGGGGTTTTTTGTGAAAGAGTTTACAATCATGAATCATTCTCTTTCCACTTCACAATTATGCACTACTTTGTGTTTTTCTGTCACATGAAACCCAAATAAAAAAGAATTTTAGCTTAAAGATGACAATATTTTAAAAAAAGAGGGAAAAATTAAATTTAACAAAAGTTTTTTGTTTTTTTTTATGTGTTGACTTATTTTGTTAGTGTAAAACTTTGTCCCATTGTTAGGAACCTTCTGTTTGACAAGTTCCTCCTAACAAAAGAGTTGTGTGTGCCGTTTTTTTAATCCATATTCTCAAATTTCCAAATACTTACAGGAAATGTGCTTGAGGTTCAACAAGTCAGTCATGCATTATCTCCGCCGAGGCTGGTGTTTGTGAATTTAGCCGAGATATCAGTGAACTCGCTCTGCACCCGGGCATGCCATGAGCCTCTGGGTAGCTTCCTGAAATCAGCTCTTATCACAGGATATCACTTCGGCGGCGCACTGTGACAGCCGACTTCCTGGTACGACTTTCAAGAGTGCATGTTTCCCATGGACGCCACGGGCACGTCCTCACCTGGGATCGTCCTCGCCGTCGCTCAAATGTGCACACCGAAACATTTACGTTGTGCTTTGCGTGTGCCAGCCGAGACAGTACGCTTATATATTCTGACTCACAATATATAAGCTCATGTATCAGCTCATGATAGATGTCGCAGCGTAGTCACTGGATTCTGCTGCCTTAGAATATTTTGTTTTGCTCAAAGAAAAGTTGCCGGAATTCAAATCTGAACGAAAACTATTTCCTCTCTAAGGCGTAAACAGTCATGTATGTGAATTTGTGAGTGGGTGTGTACATGAAATATTCTGTGCATGTGTATGTGTGGCTTTGGCTTCTGCCTCTGTCAGTTAATGTGTGTCAGTCGGCAAGCGAGGCAATGGGCCCGGCTGCGTGCCTGCTGGAACAGCACGCGTGTGTGCGTGTGTGTGTGTGCGTGTGTGTGTGTGTGTACGTGCATTGCTGCTGACGGGAGCTGTCACTATCAGGCCCACACATCTCTGGCACTGTCTGTGTTGACACTCTGCCTGAGGGGGAACGAGCCTGCAGAGGTTGAGGAGAGCAGCGGTTTCCCACGGCTGCTGCTCTCGCTCTCGGCCCTGCCTCTGCATTCCAGGGCTGCCAGCGCTCTGTAAATGTTTGGACAGCCTTGAACAAATAACACACCTTGAAAGGCACAAGCACAGAGGCCTCTCTGCTGCTCCCCTGCACACTCCTTTTCTTCATCCACTTCCTTAAGCTCACACAGCGAACTCGCTCCCAGCCCGAAAAACCCACCCGGACCGCCGGTCGACCTGGACCCAGCTGACCCGCTCCTGCCCTCCTCAGACTTTTTTTTTTCCCCATTGCACTCAAAGACACAAATAAACCAGGAGCTGTGTTGCTACTGTAAAGTTGTACAACGCAAATCTGCAGACACACATCTTGTGTATGTGTAAGCATGCACACATGTCTGTTTTTTTCTTTGAAAAGGAGGATCTTTGAGAGATTATGTTTGGTAGCCAAAGAAGTATTTGAGATTTCTATCTCTTGCGACACACTGTGGAAATTAAAAGTAGCTTAGTTTTTTTTATACCTTTCGGAGTCTATTTTTAAAGTCAAACTAGCCATAACTTTATTTATGCATTGAACAGTCAAGCAAGTAAGTAGAAGGTGTGATATGTATTTTTGTTTTGGTTGAATATGTAAAAGAAAGCAATTCATGATTTGATTTTTTTTTTCATAACAATCAGAAATCAGAAAAGAAATTAATGAATAGAAAAAGTAACACGAACAGCTAAATTCTGCCACCTTCGATACTTTTAGTAGTAATTATTTGCACTGGATTTTGTCTAAAGCATCAAAGTGACTGAGGATGACAACACATGCAAGCAACATTTGTGATTTTAATTTGTGAGACAACGTGAACTCCTGAATCATCGTCATTCTTTTTTCACAATTTTTCACTGTTGCATATGACTTAAATAAAACACGTAGATATTTGTATTTATAATGAGACAAAATGTGAAACAATGTAAGACATTATTTTCTCAAGTGAATGTGTCTCAATCCTTTATGCTCTGCCTAAAATTGATTTTTATTTCAATTTTACGTAAAATTGAAATTTTATGTAATTTCAATTAATTTCACTTTTTTAAAAAAAATAACATTGAAATAAAAACACTGATAAAGTAGGAATCGAATGATGGCACGACTACTGATGTGAATAAAGGAAAAGTTAAAAAAATATTGATTTTATTGTTTCATTTTATCAAAATGAACCCAATGCACTTAAAAAAAGCCAAGTATAATTTTGATAACTATGAAATGCCTATAAGTTGCAATAATTGCTTGTTACTTTTGCCAAATAATAATGTTTAATTTGTTTTCACTAAGAGTGAGCTGGTTAGAACTGAAGGCGTTGTTTTAATAGAAAGGTGTTTGGACTCTACATGCACTCCAAACACCTCGAAGATTTCCAGCCCGAGTCGATGTGCGAACATGACTGTGGGTTCAACCACAAGGCGACTTTGATAGCTGCTGATTTCATTAGTATGGAAACACTAGTGGTTAAGATGCAATGGGAATCAAAGCACCCATGTTATTAGGATGACTGCCTGCATAAATCAGCATGACCCTGCTTCATTCACAGTGTGCGAACAGCCCCATTCATTGGGCACCGGACCTGACGAACAACAGGAACATGACACAAGCAAGCCCGAGCCCGTCTGATTTCCCACACTGCTCCCGGTGCTGCTCCCTGAAGTCTGCCAGCAGCTGTGGGTTCTGGGCTTTCATCCTCAAAGTGAATCCCACAAAACATAAAGGAGAACAACTTCCACTTCTCTGCCTAACTCATGCAGCAGCCGCTCAAACGCGCCTCTCTTTTCATTGTCGGGAAGCCTCGGGGTGCATATTTCTGTAATTTGCCCTTTTTGTGCTCAGCAGTTTTGCAGCTGTGATGACATTTGGGTGTCGCCCCCCTGTTTCTCACGATCTTTCTGCCAACGCTGCTCCGGCCACTGGTCGTCAGCCAAGGCGGAGGTCTGCGTGTCGGCCCCCACTCCTTATGTACACATGAGTACTGAGAGACGGCGCTTTGGAACATATACACTGCAGGAAAACCAGCTCAACCACCATTGGACCTTTATATTCTTTGGGCCGGTTTTCTGAGCTGTAGGTTTGTGGACAAAGGGTTTTCTTGGACAAAATAAAAATCTTTGCTGTTTTTTTTTCTGTCTCTTGGAATGTGAATCTTTACCCAGATGTGAACTTGTTGCATTGTCACAACTTACTGTGGTTTCAAAGGCAAACTTTGTCCTGCACCCATGATGTCTCAGCAACACATTAGGTCACGCAGGTATTAAAATTACTAATATTCTACTTACAATAATAATCAACACAACTAAACTTAGTATTTTGTAACAATCAGTTTGTTTTCTTGCAAATGGCTTGCAAATCTGTACTATAGCACTTACATGTTGACTGAATTTTTTATTCGCTGTCACACAAATGTCACAACTTGACTGAAACTCCAGCGTTCGTACTGTCGTGCACAGCCTCATTTTTGCAACTTTTCGTGCATAAAAAACAAAACAAGAAAACTGTCGCAAAGCACGTCCATTTTCACACTGTAGTAATATTGCATGTTAGACATGCTAAAAACCAGCTAAAAGTGTGAGGATTTGGGTTTTCCGTGTGCTTATTTAGATTTCTGTGATAGGCTGAGTCTCTGTGTTGTCCAGGCTTCCCCTTGATTGATCCCAGCTGTGTGCTGTTTCCTTGATTACTCCCTTGTGTATTTAATGCCACTTGTGTCTGTGTTTCCTCATCTATTCTGTCGTGTCACATGTCGTTGTCTTTGCCCTGTTTACAAGTTGCTACCAGCGTTTGAGCTCACATGTGCTGCCTGGATTTTTGTGCATTTCATTGTTATACCATCATTTACATACCTGGGTCCACCGTGTCTATCCTCACCAACTACACCACAAATCAAGACAAAAAGTCAATCTTACAAGTCAAATTGTGTAGCTATAGTTGTATATCTTCTACTAACAATTTTATCTGCCATGTTATGTAGTGTTTGAAATAAAAACTGCAATGATACTTCAGCACCTCAAACTAATACTATAAAACCAGCGATCCCCAACCCTGGTCATCTGGATCCACTGTCCTGCATCTTTTAAAGGTGTCCTTACTCCAGCTCAGCTTATTTAAATGATTGCAGAAGCCTGTTGATCACTCATTTATTTAATCTCTCCCCCTCGGCTCACCCAGCAATTAGCAAACGCGTCTGCTGAGCTTATGGTGCAAACTACTTCTCAGTCCAATGTTCCTAAGAACGGCTGTAATGGCTTAATGGAGGAACGTTGCTGTGGTGATGTGCGAAAGGCGGCGTGTCAGAAAGAGCAGAAGCTTCCTTAAGAGACACAGCTCCAATTTCAAGGTGTTAAAATGTAAAGTCAAATTTCTTTCTGTTTCACATATACTGCATTTTTCTAGCAACTAGCACTTGATTGTGCTGTAAAGTGGCACCACATGCCTGGAAAACGCTTAATTCTGCCCCTTTAAATAACTCAACTTGGTATTTTGGTTTGTCTATTAGGATATAACACCTTTATATCCTAATATACAAACTGTAATACGTCAATTTACTTAGAATAGCTACCTTTACGTCTTGTTTTCGTCTATGTAAATACACTCGGGAAATCATTTCACTGTTTGGATGACTGTTGAGTGTGACTACCAGCAGGATGACAGCAGCTCTGATGCTGCTCTCACTCCTTCTCGCTCTCAGCTGTCCTCCAGGAAACCTCGCTCCAGCTGCTGGCCGCTACAGTAGGAATGCATCCCTGGGTCAGATGCCAGGAGCGTGGTGGCACATTAATGACAAAGTGACCATGGGTGAGTTGTTAACATGGCACACTTGAATCCTTCCCATGCCCCTCGTTTATCCTTCTCTGCACCACCCACTCCGACAGCAGCTGCCGGACTCCGGGTTTCCCAGAGTCAGGAAGCAAGGTGTGTGTGTGTGTGTGCGTGTGCGTGTGTGCGTGCGTGCGTGTGTGTGTGTGTGTGTGCTTGAATGCGTGTATGTCACAGGGAGGGGATTTTATGGGGTCATGGTGTCCGATTAATTGGTCGGCTATGCATGCCGATGGTTCCTGTTTGGTCTGCTCTGGTTTGGGGAGAGTCATCAAATCACTTGACACAGCTGGGGATTTCCCCGTCTGAGAAATACTGTAGATTCGTCGACAGCGAGCGACAAGCAGAAACACACCAGGAAATCGGGTACATGCGCAATAAAACAAATAACTTTTATTTCAGAGAGTCGGAAATTGTTTAATTTATTGGCTCTGGTGTGTGAGGGAGGCTGCACAAAACCACGGCGTGTGATTAATTTCCTGGCTCCGCGGCATCAAAGGGGACCAAAGCCCTCGAGTGCCTTTGAAAGCTTCAGAGGAACTCAAATAATTACTCTTCGTGAACGGACTCCATGTTGCATCCCGGTTGCACGTAGAGTCCTCGTCCTCTCCCTACATAAAGCATATTGTTTATTGTTAAAGCTGGCTAGACCGGGACAATTTGAGGACTCCACTCTGGGTGTCCCCATATGAGACGGGAAGGGCTCGAGAGATTGTGGGCTGCAGTTTTTCCTCACATGGACATATTCAGACAGGGAGCACCTGGGTGGAACATTTGGTCTTAATGATATGGCCAACAAAACAACCTAAATGATACTTGAATTTTTTTTTTTTTTTTTTTTTTTTTAAAGAGATTGTCACTAATTACAACATAGGACAAAAAAATCAACCCGGCCCTCCCTTAATTGGCTCCTTTTCTTTCATGCACCTATACATGTCCATTCAGTCATGAGCTGGTTGCAAACAAAACCCGTGCTCTCCCCTTGACCCAAAACACATCCCTAATTGCCCCTGCACGGCCCGATTCAGACGTTGCTGGACTAACCTATAGTTAGGCAACTCGACATGCCGCCACAACACTTTATGGCATACAACTCGGTACCAGACGTAACAACTTGGAAAATTGAAATTGTCTGATAT
This sequence comes from Poecilia reticulata, assembly GCF_904066995.2. Lineage (NCBI taxonomy): Eukaryota > Metazoa > Chordata > Actinopteri > Cyprinodontiformes > Poeciliidae > Poecilia > Poecilia reticulata. The sequence goes on along the minus strand of NC_088836.1, from coordinate 14,137,018 downwards.
TTTGGGTATTTGTCTTGCAAATATGTTGTGTAGTTTAACAAAGATCTCTTCCACTATAAACTGATGTATGTCACTTGGTTTTTACGTGATCAATCAACAAAATGCAACTCATAATTGTGAGGTTTAAAGGAAAAAGATGCAACATCAGGCATTAGTTTGTACCCAGGGGTCTTTTCTCTTCAAATCCAGACAAACTGCATAAAGTCCTGTGTCTAAAATAATGTCGCTATGAATCCAGCTGTTCTGTGAATCCCTCTTTTGGAGAACATTGGTGAACAAACAGAACCGAGAAGACCAAAGGACTCACCAGACAGATGAGGTAGAAAGTTGTGAAGAAGTTTAAAGCAAGGTTAGGCGATATGACAGCATCCCCAATGTGATGTATGGTGGTGGCAGCCTGATGCTGTGTTGAAACCTTTCTTCAGCAAGGACAAAGAAGCCGGTCAGAGTTGATGGGAAGATTGGGGGTAGCTAAATACAGTACAAATCCTGGAAGAGAACCACTTGAGACAGGGATGGAAGACAAGTTTCCAGCTGGATGTTTAAAAGTCTCTGTCAAAGTCTGCAACTAAATCCAACTGAAAATCTGCAGCAAAACCAAAACACTCATGTGGTGCTGTATGGCTGCAATAGGAGCAATGGGAGAAAGAACAGGAGCTGGGTTTTTGTTCTCAGGTTATTTGTTAAACTGTCACAACATGAACATATTGTTTTTAAAAGTTACGTCAGCTTTAAAAAGATTGGATGATGACAAGCTTGAAGGTTTCCAACAATACTAATGGAAGTCGAATATTGAGTTTGTAACATGACTATGATGCAAGGACAATTGTCTCTTTAGGGATATCAACAAACCTGTCCATACTATTTTAGCATGCTGTTGTAAAATAAACAAATTGCATATTTTGACAATTTTGTTGTCTAAATTAAACATAACGGAGGGCTTCTTAGTGGCAACGTTGTTACCATGCAGCAAGGTCCGTCTACCTCCCACAGCTCAAAAACGTGCAGGATAATTGACAACTCTCAAATACCCTTAGTTGTGTGTCAATGTGTTGCTTGTCCCGCCCACCCAGTGAATGATGAAGTTAGGCGTTGACCCACCTGGCAACCCTGCAAGGACCAGGAGGATTTAGAAGATGGATATAGTAAATGCAGGCATGTGTACATTAAACAGCAGCTTTTCAACTCATTTGGCTTGCAGGTGAAATGAAGCGATGCTTTGGTATGCTGTATGGGTACCAGGAAATTGGTATGTTTCTATAAATACGTACACAAACAAGAAAGTGGTTAGTGCTAAACTACTTCCCTTACTCTGTAAATTGCATGCAATTATACACATATACATATATAATGTTTTTTTGCTGTCATTATTAAAAAAGAGCAGAAATACACCCCTTCAAAGGCAACAACCCAATGCATGTTGTCATGGCGGCATGGTTCTCACAGGTGCATTCATACGATGGAGGGCTCTAATGTTGATATTTTCCTCGGCCGCCTTTTCGTTTCCGTTTTGCTGTCAGAAACCTGCGGCTTCCCTGCAGCATGGCATCGCGCAGCTCTGCTTTCGAGGTCGTGACCCGACGAGTTCACACATGTGGCATCTGCACAGCAATCACTTACCAGAGCGTTGCTCTTCCCACAAGGTGACCCACATGGCATCGTGTGAGGACACATGCAGGTGTAGCGAGATCTTCACACCAAGCGGTTTTGCTTTTCGGGGGAGATGGGCGGCTTTAGGTAAATGGCCCCAGGATAGTTTTCAGCAGTCTGTAATCACTGGATCAAAAGATGAGGGGGAAAAAAACAAAATTAGAACGTGTGAATCGCCGCGAGAGGTCATGCAGCACTCAGGGAGTCATTCAGCTCTGTTGAATATGATTCAGGCAGACAAGTGGAAGAGCTGCTAGTGGTTATTTGTGTGCGTCTGAGTCGCACTGAGGCTGCAGTGTGGGACCCTCTTTTCATTCTCCTCCCCTCACATAGCTCCCCTCTAAGCTCTGACCCCCATCAATAAGACGTATTCAGACGCCATCAAACAGACAAGCTGATGCACCGGCGGCCGCGAACCACTGGGGGGAGAACCATGGGAAACGCTCTCCTAATTGCCACCCGCCCCCCCCACCCAAACCTTTTTAAAGAATATTAAGCTTCATTAGCTGACCATGCGTCTTTCTTCTTTGGGCCTTCTTTAAAAGCGGGGCCAGAGAAGCCCACTCAGCCAACAGGCCATTAAACCTGACAGGTCTTTGGGAAGAACGGAAAGAGGGAGACAAACTCTAAGAAAAGTGTGGTTGGCTACCCCCTGATTAAATAGAAAGGAGACTAACAGGTTAGTTATCCTCACGTCTGGTTTCTATCAGGCTCTCTGTGCAGTCCGACTTGCTCAACCAGCTTCAAACCTATTAGGGCCGATTAGGAATCCCTGTTGAGTGAGTATTTGAAAGTCTGGCAGCGCAGATCTGAACAGAAACTGAGTAAGAGGACCTTTTGCCTGTGACTGTTTTATGAATTCTTTAATAAGTTGGCATTATTTCATACAAGACGTTTAATGGTTGATGCTAACAACTTGAAAAGAGATTTCGTCAAGTCTGGGAGGAATTAAGATAAAATTGTAAAAATAATGATTGACAAATACTGAATCACAATTGAGCACAAAAGAGAATCTTCCCCGTCGGTGTCAAGATAGCTGCACCCTAAGAGATTCAGATTCAGGAGATGCCTGCAGAAGCAATTAAAGGCTTTGCCCGAGTCTTAAGATATTCCCTGATTTGTTTCAAATAAGCGGCATTATTCTAAGTCCCTGACTCAATCTTTCCCCCTCAGGGGATGTCTACATTGTTGTTCACATTAGGCACTTTAAAAAGACTTTAGCCTAGAAGTAGTGAGTCATTGGTTAAGGCTGGTGTTTAGCTACGGTGCCCTCTTTTTGTGCTCAGGCCTGAACTCGCCTTTTTGGCTCCGGCTGACACCAGAAGATTTAGATGCAAAGGTTTGAGTCTTGCTCTAATTAGAGGGATCAAAATAAAAAATCTCTCATCTTTAAAGGAACATTTGTATTACATGAAGGAACCAACTTAATGTGAATTTTTTTTAATACCTAAATATTTCCACTTTTCCTCGAGGCATGAATAACTGTTCCTCTTGCTGCTAATTCACCTTAAGCCAACCAGTGAAGGTTGAAACCACCTTAAACCAGTGAAGGTGCTAATGCAGTGGTCTCAAACTCCAGCCCTGCAGGGTCGGTCGGCTGCACCATTTAGATGTCTTTCTGCTTCAGCACACCTGGCTCTAATATTAGCTCATTAGCAGACCTCTCTAGAGCTCGATCCTGTGCTAATGAGGCAGTTTAGCCATTTAATTTAAGTGTGTAGGACAAGGGACAAATGTAAGAGTTTCAGACCACTCCTAATGCCTGTTGATGCATATTTTACACAGATGAAGGATCAAATTGGAATCACTTTGCTGTCATCTTATGTTCGTAGTTATGCCTGAATGTGCTGTGATTGAATAAATCTCTGTTTAATGTAGAATCTGTGTAAAAGTCAAATCAGAGTTAATTCAAGCATTAAGAGGTTTTCTCACCAGATGTTTCCTTTCTTTCTTTTTTTTTTTTTAACCAAAGGAAAAGACTAACTTTGCCCATTCTGAGCATGAACTGCTCACTGTGACCTTGTGACATCATTATTCAAGAAATGAGTAAATGCCGTTCTCTTTTTTGGCTCCAGAGAATGACATATGTTTCCAGGAATGGGCTCTCCATTAATCAAATGCTATTAAGTGCTAAACAGGCAGATCCTTTAAGAGAAGACCCCCCCGACCCTCTTCTTTCCTCCCCAAACCTTCCACTCTCTTAGCCAGCTCATATCAGCTGGCACAAACGGGATTCATCACCTTGTCATCCTGAGATAATAAGGAGCTCCGAGGAAGCCACGGCCTGACGGGATCTGGATGAATGTGTGAACCTGCGATGCTGCGGGAGCGACTGCCGATGGTCAGCAATGGGCCGAGCCTTCTTGTTGCTGACACAAAGCCGTTGCCGTGCAATCAGCTCGGTGTAAAATCGACCCTCACAAAGGCGGACAAAGGCAGGGGGCTGGTGGCTGGGGCGGTAGCGCTGCAACACAGCTGTGAGCAGAGCCTACACGTCCCGACTCAATATGGGCTCCCCTCACATCTGTAGCCGCCTGGCCCCTGCTTCCGCCGGGTCTCAGGGACAATGGGGGCCCTCGGCCGACCCCTTTTGTTGAGAAGTTTTTCAGAGTTCCTATTTAGCCTAAATCTTAAATATTTCATTAGGCCTCCTTCGCCCCAAACTCCCTCTTTCACCGCCATTTGAAGAGCATCGCCAGGACCTCCAGTCTGCTGTAGTTACGCCCCGAAGACGACAAAAGGTTTCTTCTGAAACTTCTGGGGACCTGCTGTTGCACACAAACAAGCACTGTTTAATGCCCAACAATGGAGCCGTCTTTCTTCCATCGCGCTAAGCTTCTGAATTTGATTTGTTATAATGGAGCAGAAATCAGTAGGTTGGTTCCAGGCATTAAGGACACATTAAAGTTGAATTACATTGTTTCTGCATATTTCTGACAACATTTTGCTGTTAAAATGCCCTTTTTGGATAACTCTGGTTGTATTTCAGTTCTTGTTACAGAAGGCAATATTCCAGAAGATGCTTTCTACCTGCTTTGCATTTAAAGTTGAAGTTGAACAAACTTACAAAATGAGTCAATTTTTAATCACAATGTTTTTAAATAATCATCCAATCCTGTATGTGTGGTACTTTATACACCTAACTAAGATTAGCATCTCTGTTGAAATATGGCTAACATACTGCTGCCCTATAGTCATAAAAAAAACCTTTCCCACACTGTCGGTTCAAGGTTTATAAAGCAAAATTAATATGTTCTTTCCCACGTTCTAATTTTGTTTACAAATCTAAACTCGAGTTCACTAAAACAATCACCATGAGTCAACAATGTAATTATAAATTTCTTAAAAACGCAGCCATGATCAAAAAGTTAGCAAACACCAGAGACCGGACCAGTCCAGTATCAGTCCTGGACCCAATACTCAGACTCAATGGTCTTATTTTTCCACAAGTTAGCTTTTGGTTGACTTTAAAATAATTATTTGTGGGTAATTGTTTTGTTTTTTGGCATTAAATCTAAATGGATAGAGCTTTAACCTGTTAGTTTTCCTGCTACTCTGATGCCCATCATCACTTTCTATGGAGATACAATTATTCTAACAGTTCAGCACAACTTTAAGTGCTCAAAATGTTTTCTTTCTGACTTTTCTCCTTCTCAACTCAAAAATAACTGAGGTGAAACCTTTGGAGCTCTTTAGAGAAGCAACAAGTGGAATCAGCAGACAACAGGAAGGCTAAGTTGATTACCTAAAGTTTGTTTTGAGCTTTCAGGTTATGTTTATCATCTAGGACTACGTCACAAGCTTAAAGGATGTTGACAGCCCGTTGGAAGGCTTTGACAGGAATAAAAATGCAGAAAAAAATAAATAAATGAACAGACAGCTATCACAGTTAGCATACTAACAGTGCTAATATAACTTGTTAAACACTTTTTTTTTACAAATGCCATTATTGTATTGTACTATGGTGTGCTAAAATAGTAATGTACTATCAATCTCATGTTCATACAGAGTAAGGTAGCTGCATGATTAATTGCTAACAGCAAATAGACTCCTTGAATTACACAGCTGGAGAAAGAGTGCTGTATGTAGAAGCCTTTCACATCATGTTTCCAGCAGTTTACAGCCCTGTAAGAACTGACGGCACACTTTTTTTTAAACTACTACTTATGTTTTGAAATCAGTTGTGACCCTTCTCTCTTTTTCTCTTCGGCAGTCTGTAGTGTAGATGTAGCAGCTTTTCAGCAGAATATGGACAGGAAATGATCGTTCTGAGGCTTTTTCATAGGCTGTACATCTGAAGGTATGTGTACAAAATGCTGCTGCATATTTAAACAATTTTATGAGTTTAAACACCAGGACAAAAACGATAAATGTTGTAACGAGGTCAACAGGCTGACCTGCTCCAACCTACAAAATATAGTACACTCAACAAAAAAAAAAAAAACTCAGATGTTTCCACAATTAGTGTTACCCTAGAAATAAAACTAGACACATTTTCCTTTTATCATGACTGTAAAAACATCACCATGGCTTCTTAAGAGTATTGATTGTGTTAGCCTTAATCTTGATTGAATTTTAAACAAGCTAGTGACATGATCAAATAGCAACGGAGAGAGTTATAAAGTGCTAAATATATATGTGAGCCCACACATCAACACCACCATACAAGAGGTGACCAAACACTCCCATCCAAATATTAAACACTTGTTAATAGCTTTTCCAGCCCGGCAGCAGAACTTCTGTCAAGACGGACAAAATGGACTGAAAAGGATTTGCTTTTATGTGAAGCCCTAAACTGGTGTGATTGGATGGAGGGACAAAAAGGAGCTTTTGTAAAAAAAAAAAAAAAAAAAACTAGAAGGGGGGGTGTTTCATCCAGCACTTTTAAGAAAACCTGATGAATAATTCAGTGTTATCATTCAACTTGATGCTCAATTATTATGTTTTTCTTCTGTCTTCAAATGCGAGGGACCCCAGCAGACGGGGGGTATCATACAGGGGCAACTTGGGGGAAGTAATGCGCACACAAGGACAAAACAAGAAAGGCTACGGCGCAGTCACTCCGCTGTCAGCTTGATAAATATAATGTGTCACCAATTAAAAACTCATTGCCATTCTCTAATTCAGCCGAGGCCTTGTTAACCGCTCCCTGGCAGGGAGGCTGCAGCCGCCGCCTCTGCCTCTCCAACCTGCTCTGCCATAATGGAGGGCCCCCGATTTCCCATCCCTTTAGAACGATGGCCGTTTCCTTTGGCATGTAAATAAGACATTCACTCGGCAGCACGTTACCAATAGAAAAAAATGACCATCTATGTCTTTGATTTTCATCTTTTTCATGGGAAAACAAAGAATTCTATAGTTTCAGATTTTATTTAAAAAAAAACCTCTTTTTGGTGGATTTCTTTGGGAGCTTTCTCATGGTAATTGTGTTGACTCAACTTGTGCGACGTAGCTATACAACGCATATGAACCCTAGCAGGAGTCCATTACAGAAATACCATTTAGCAAGCTGTTTCTGTGAGAAAGTCAAACGTTTAAGGGGCTTTTTTTTTGTGTGCTGGTCAGGGGACAAGGGTCCTGGAGGAGCAGCAGGGGTCCAGCAGAGGCTTCAGTGGAAATAAAGGCCTCTCAGGTCTGAGATGGTTTCCCAGCTGAAATCAAAAAGTGTCAAAGTTGTAGAAAAGCAGGTTTTCTTAAGCAGCATCTGACTTTTTGTCAACCATGACTGCCGTCCTATTTAGCAACTTTCTCGCCTGACACTGGATAAGTGGATGTCGTTAAGCCTTTCACCCTCCCACACACACACATCTCCATTTTTAAAACAAATGGAGCCAAACAAAATAAAAGAAATACATACAGAGATATGTTTGCTTTATGTTTTTAAATAATTGTCTAGTTTTTGTCAGTCTTTAATAAAAAAAATTACTTATTTCTGAAATTCTTTCATGAAACTTTTAGACTGTTGATGCAGGTGGTCACGACAGCTTCACTTTTAACTTTACACTTGCTGTAGTAGCAAACATTGTATCATTTTCATATGCATTCATTTTGGCACTACTATGGGGGAGAAAAAAAACCCCAAAAAACAATCAAAATCAAATAACCACAAAGGCTGTCTGAAAATGCTAAATTATATGAATTCTCAGAAGTCTCAGTGTAAGTCTGTAATCAGTTATTTTTATGCACAAGCCAACGATAGCACTGAAGCGAAAGAAGTAAATAATTGAGTTTAAAACAAAAATGAGTTTTATTTGCTTTTCTTATTAGGTATTTTGTTTACTATGGTGCTACAATAAGGAACACAATAATGACATGACAAGCAGAAATACAAGCTAATGTCAGCACTGAAAACATTATATATACATATATATATATGCTAATGAAAGCTAGAAATGACCACTGCTTAAAAAGGTTCATTTAAAAAATCAAATAAAGTAAAAAAAAAAAAAAAAAAAAGTTTATTTGGATGCAAATATGCAAATGTTTGTAAACTGTGACGCAATTTTCAAGGAGAACCTAAATGAAATGAACCAGCACAAAATAAAATGTCCACTAATTGGTTTAAGGTCCAAACATTAGCACTGCAGCACAGCTAGTTTCTGAAGGAATTTACAAGAGCAGCAAAACTTCCATAAGCCAATCCTACAAAAGCCAGACATTTTTTTTTAAATAAAGAAAATCATTTTTTGTTCAATTGTGATGGAGTGGAACATAAACTTACAGTAGAGATACTGAGTAAGCTAAAAAAAAAAAGTCCTAATACTTAGTTAGTTCTGAAAGGAAAAGAGTTTGTTTGATTGAAAAAAAAGAAGTAAACCATTTGAAATAAAAACATCTTTTTAGCAGTTGCATTTTTGTGTAGAAAGACTGATCATCTGAAAAATTCAAGTGTGACAAATAAAAAGAGCAAAACTGAAAGAAGTCAAGAGGGAGTAAAATACTCTTTCAAAGTACTGTGCCTAAAGTACAAATCATTAATTTGTCTGGAGAACTCTGCAGTCGCACATTATATTGGATACTGAGATGTTTTTTAGTTTAGTTGAAGTTATAGTAAAAGCAAGATTACCATTTTAAAAAGAGAAGAGGCAGGTAACAAGTAAAAACATGGAGTATTTATACCAACTGATATAGTGCATGTGACAAAAATAGCAAATCAGTACTGCTGAGTCAAGAACAGTAATCAAGACTGACGATGCTTTCCAGTTGTCCACTTGTTCTCTACATGCTGCACAATAAAGTATTTAGTGGAATACTTACTCTTTAAGCCTGTATTCACTTAATTCGTACATGACGAGCTGGTGAGTCAGGTCTTTAGGTTTGTTTCTTTCAACCTCAACGTGACGCCTTATTCTCAGTAGCTGGGAAAGAATGCAGAATTGGAAACATTTCTAAGAGTTGAATTTCTGGAATTCAGGGGTCACATTTATCAGAGTCCCCTTCTTCTTTGTTCCCGCCTGCTTAGCCATTTGCGCCAATGCTGGAATGCAACATATTCCATTCAACAACAAATAAGCCGGGTCATCTGGAAAAATTAGAGTGTAGGAGCAGAAAACAAAAGGAATGAGGTGCAAACATCTGAAAGAGTCCAGAACTCCATCTTATACCCGGACGAGCCCTCCTCCTCCTCCTCCTCCTCCTCCTCCTCCTCCTCCTCCTCCTCCTCCTCTTCCTCCTCCTCATCATCTCTGGCTGCTCATTATCCCCGTCAAACAGGACCAGGCCCACTTGGCACAGTCCTGCGGACTTAATTGAATTAGACATACCAGCTTGTGTAGGTATTGTGCGGTGGCATGAGAATCTCCCAGCCATCTCCATGAGGGCAAGAGAAAAAAAAGAGGATCAGCAACACTTGTCGGCAGATCTAAGAGTCTGAGGAGTAGAAGGGTTTCTCACAGCCAGAGGACCACCAGCCTCAAGCCTCGACCGTGCCAGATTTATGTTTATCTCTGAACTCGATATGTGAAAGGAAGCCAAACAAATCGGTAATTTTCACACTGAACAAATTATCTGCGGCTTTCATTTCGTTTGGTCACATTTCTGCTATTATTAAAAAAAAAAACAGTATCGAATCATTCTTTCAGTCACATTTAGCTTGCGCAACTGTCAAAGATGAAGGGCATGTAGCAACTGTAGCTTTATGTAAATTGTATATTTTTGACAAGCAGAGCTGATGAACGTTGCCTGTCAGCAGGAAGCAAAAGGCAACAAACTAGATCTCAAACCATAAATCAAATCTTTACAATTTGTAAGTGCTTAGGACCACGTTAGGACTGCAGCACAGCTAGCGAGTAAAGGTAGTCAGAAAACAAGGTGTTTAACATTCCCAGCAAACTCTTTCTTCTCACGTTGGGTGAGATGTTAGGAATAAGTTTATACATTTAGGGCAGCGATCTCCAACTATGTTAAAGTCCTTCAACAAGATGTTCAGGTCGCAAAGACGTGACGTTATGTTTACCTTATTATGAAGCAGATGCTTGACCAAAAAAATCTAAATTAACCAGATTTTTGGTTTAAACTTAATCTTTATGTTTCCAGTTAGGAACTTTACTATACAGAGATATTAGAGGATCTTTATCATTTTAAGAAATTAAAACATACCAACTGGAACATAGTCTCCGTAATATGAAGCAGTATTTTCTCCCTGTTCAATTTCTGTTGTTTTCCTCTTTTTGTCACACTCGAATGATCATTAAACTAACAAGATAACCTGAGTCAATAAGAAAAGCATTAGTTAAATAATGATATAATTAATTAGGAGAAAAAAAGCTAAAAACCTTTTTGTTGAAATTCAGTTGCAGTGCCAAGTCATATTTTCTCATTTTAACTCAACTTAATTTTTTCATGGTTTTTTTGCAACTTTTGCTGAATTAGCCAGAAATCCTAAATGTTCTCATAAAATCTGAATTAGTAAAGTAATGGTGTCGCTTCACGCAGCTCTCCAGGAACCCGGTGTGCCAGCTTAACCCTCTGACTCGGAGTTGGCGCTGATCTAGGAGCTGACTTTAAAGTCAAGAGTCACTCACTTTGTGTCTAGAGATTTCTTTTTCTCCCTCCGTTTTCACTTTAAAATAGACAGAAACCTCTCCTAATGTGATTGCCCTTTCCCATTTCACAAGACCGGTTTTAAAAGGATACGCCGCGAGGGAAAGCCGTGCTGCTCCGACTACATAACGTCACCTCCCTAACCCTCGGGGTCAGAGCCAGATTGACACTATAACCCACATCCCTGATCCTCCTTCAGTCCTTTTAGAGGTGCACCGAGCCGGCAGTAATGCGGCCCGCACTTTATTCATTTCGGGATCAGCCGAGCTGAAAAGATAAGCTCTGAATAATTGGAGTCCATGCACCACAGAGAATCTGATGGGATACTCTGCTCTTTAACTTTTTTCCTCCTCTCTTCTTTCTTCGCGCCCACATGACGGGGAGGACAGCCCTTGTTAGATTCAGGCGGACAGATGTGGTAGAAGAGGAGTGGGATGGAGAGAGGGGTGACGCCGGCTGCAGGGACCTGTCACTCATGTGCAGTGGGAGGACATGGAGCAATGAATCCTCCACAGCCACCAGTGGACAAGGCAGACTTGTGTGCGGACACCAGGCGTCCAGACAGTACGCCATCCTGCCTCCTTTTCGGTCTTTATCTTGGCTTCTGACTCTTTAACTCTCGCTGAAACGATATTTCCTGAATTGTTGCGGATTCATTGCATGGCAGCGGAGGGGGGGGGAGTAAGTCAAAGGCAGCTGGTGTCAAAGCAAAAAGTACAGAATAAGTATCGAAACCTTTGTCAGCAGCAGAGAATCTTTTTGTAAATCTGCATCAAGCCGCGTTTTGCGTTTCACGTGTCTGCTCAGCAGTTCATCCAACAATATATACTCTCATTTTGTGTCCATAAATTCATAATTTGTTCCTTTTATTTTGTAAGCAAACTGTTTTGTCCAGTTTTATCTAAGCCACTGCATTTCAGCATGGCTTTAGCTCCTCTTTGAAGCTGTATTGTATTAACTTATAGGCATAAATATTTGTAGAACCACTCAAATGTCAAATTTTTTTGTTGAAACTTTTATTATGTTTATTTTGCTTCTGATCCCAGGTTGTGCCAGTTCATTCTCATGAAGAAAACTCTGACCCACAATCAAAATAACTTATTGGACCAAGACAATAGCATTTCTTAACAGTCTATAAAATATAAAATATAAAAGAATATTTTAAATATTTGGCTGTCAAAGTGGGAAACATCTCCTTGATAGGGCAAACCACCAAAGTTCATATGGGGAACATTTTTTAAAAGTTTTTAAAAATGTTTTGGACATTTTGAACTGGCAAAACTGTTAAAATAATCAAGTCATCACCATGTGTCAGACAAGTAATAATAATAAAAAAACAGCTATTAGATAACGCACTGATTATGTGTATTATTTTGTTAGTGAACGTTGCTGAAACTCCCTAATAGCCGCAAACCAGCCTAAGCTACTCTGATTAAATGGCAAACAGAATAAGCAGCTTTGCTCATTCTTGTAGAGATGTTTCAGTCGGAATGATGGATATGACATTACAAATATGGTTGTGCATAAATTTTTAAACTTTAAGCAGGATAACGTGGTCAGACCTGGACAGAGATGGACTGCTGTGTTTACTAGCGTAGCTTTAGCTCCTTAATCAGCTCCAAAGCTCTGAGGTGTATCAGTTCTTGTACTGTTCCTTTTGGTCATGTTTTGTTGTCAAAATGATACAAACTCATACATCTGAGAGTAGAAGCAGAGCCCAGCAGTCAGAGCCATAACGCCATAACGCATCACCATTTCTAGTGTTTGGTGAGGCTTTGGTTTGTCCATTACGTTCTTCAGTCTGCAGTTTCTGGTGTTATCACAGCTGAGCAAATTAACACTAATTTCTAATTAACACGTTTCCAGTTTTCCAGATTTCCTTCCTTTCGTGTGATGCGGCCTGATTACGGCTTAGAGTTGCAACAATAAAACACAATCTACTCGCTGTCACAGAGAAACTTCTATTATTGTATATCGAAGGACTTTCCCCCTTCCACAATAATAAACACTGACATTGTTGGCCTGAGAAATGAAGGCATTCTGGAGACACATCCTCTTGCCGCTGGTTGCCTGCACGTTAACAGAGGTCAGGCAACATTAAACACAATACCTCAGATTATTACAACAACAGCCGGCACCACATGCGCCACTGAACTGGGCCGCGTGGCATGACGAGCTCAGACAGACCCGCAGTCACCGAGAGAGGCAAAAATATTTTCTCTGCCCAAATCACATGGGCACATTGCTTCCTGTCCCGGAGACGCAGCACCCACTGGCTCCTCGCTTTCCATTAGAACTTGCTTCCTGTTCTCCAGGACATTTTAATGGGGGGGTAATAATAACAGTATGGTCTCACATAATACGCTCACTGTTCACAACACCGAAATGGAAAGCATGAGAAGGCGAAGAACAGTGCGTCTTAAGATGAGAAATTAACTACGGGGGACGGCGAACAGAAAACAAGCAAATCAGGATCTGCTGTTAAGAACAGATGCGTTTGTTTGTGATAATTGCATTAATATTGTATCTCGTTTGTTTTACTGTTGTTGTCAGACATGGTTTCCTACCTCCAAGATTATCAATTTCCAAGTTTAAAACAAAAAAAGTAATCCCTTGTGCCCTTTAACCACCCGACTCAAAGTGAGTAATGAAAAGGCGACGCGGCGGCGACTGGAGTGGCCAGAGATATAAATCAACGACGGTTTGTAATTCTCTTCATTTAAACAAAGGCCGAGCGAATAAAAACTCATTAAGCTGACATGTGAATTGGCAAACAAACTGTTTAATGTGTGTCTGCTGTGTGCAGTGGGTTTTGTTTCAGTGTGTGTGGGGGCAGCCCAAATTTACATCTGATTGGAGTTTAATGGCCCATGGCTGCTTTTACTGCATGGCCACTATGGTAACCAAGCTTTTCTCAAGATTTTCAGCAGAGTAAAATGTCCTTTTTTTTGTCTATTTGAAATGTGTCATGCAAAGCCAAATGGGGCAGGGAGCTTGTATGTATCAATTTGTTTCTGTTGCGAGGCCCAAGCCCGGCCGGCAATGAATATATGGGCCATTGAGTCCCTGCGCACAATGGCCACAGCTGATGCGGTTGCCACAGAGACACGCCCTCACAAAGGGCCGGAATGGTGACATATGGTCCGAACCTGCCCAGTCGCTGGACCCCCAAAAAGGTCGACTGCATTGACAGACAAAACGCTGCGTTAGCCATTTATCCGTGCTTACTCATTTCATGGTAAGATAAACTTTTTATAAAGTATCCGCAGCACATGCACAAGAAGTAAACGAATTGGGGGGGAGAAAAAAGCCACCATGTAAAATGGGGGAATTCATTATTAAGTGATTAACAAAGGCTTCTTTACCACCTGCTTCTACATTAATACGGACATTAAAGGCCGCTCTTCTTTCACAAGAAACGGAGATTAACTCAAAGGTGATTCACAATTTGAAATTACAAAGTGATGGTAAACTAATTTTAACTCAAAAACAGAATGCATTATTTTTTGCACAACATTTTCCAGATAAAAGAAAATTCAGTGCTTCACATGATAAGAAAGAAAATAAACATCACGTTTGCAGTGGCAAAGTGATAACAGGTTGAAAGACTGACTGCACTTTATGATGTCTAACTTGATAAAGGTTGATAAAAAAGTAAATAACTATCTTTATGTTAAAAAACAAATAAAACATTTTAAATTGTCCTTGTGAGTGGACGTGGCAGAACTCCAACAAAAAGATAAAAATAGTATACTTGGTGTAAAGTAAACTTGCTGATTGCTCTTTGAATGATAAAAGAAAACAGAGACAATAAGATCAATCCTTGGCATAAAACAGTTGGACGTGGCACCAATCGACAAAAAATTAGGAGATTAAAACTCGAGGCCGGGCTGGAAAGTTAGGGAAGGACAAAATAAATCAGGGGAAATGTGGAGCAGCTGAGGCAAGCATAGAGACAATCAGGTCAAGCACAGGTGGGATGAATAAATCTGATGAGCAAGGAAACTGCGGAGAAGGAAAATAAACACAGAAAAAAAAAACTAAAACAAGAATCAAAAATCTAGAAACCCGAAAGGAAACTGCTTGACAACAATCTAAGAAAAATGAATGCAAAAATACAAGAAACAAAGGACAGGATGAAGAAACTAGCACAAAGGAATGAAGTACTATGGCAACCTCAAAACAATAAACAGAAAAAAATCTGGCAAGACCTGACAGAACATAAACAACCCACCAGATAGGAACTCGGGCAAAAACCCAAAAAGGCTGCGACACGGAGTCATTTTTATGTTTCCAACATGCAACTGATTAGGCTTCATGCTCGCATTCAACTCGGATGATTATCTTGATCTAAAATAGGGGTGCATTTAGGTTAAAACAAAACAAAAAACTATGAATATTTTGAAGCTTTTTATTGATATGTGATATTATCTCACCGAACAGATGAAGAAAGTTCAAAACAGAAGCAGTGTGAGAAAGGGATTAAAGATTGAACTGTTTCATTACTCATCACTAAACTATGTGATGACGTCATCACAGGCTTCACATGGTGGGACTTTTTCTTGAAGCAAAGTCGCTCTAATTATGCTAAAACATGCATGTGTTATTTCTTCAAATGGTGCATTCGGTGAATCATTCGCATTAGTGAAGGTATCTGGATGTAGATCTTTCAGAAATTACACAGATACCTACTAAAATTATAAAGATGAAATGTACTCGTAAAAGGTTTACGAATTTAAACCTTTAACTGAAATAAGCTGAAAACACTCATTACTTAATCCTTTATCTTTCTGCTAAATTACAGCAGCATTTACCAATATTTTTATTCCGTGCTTTGCAAAAGTATTAGCATGTTTTGAACTTTATTTTACTAGGATTTGTTTGATAGATGAACCTCAAAAGACTGCTTAATTGTGAAATTAAAGAAAATTACCCATTGTTTCAAACAATTATATTTGGAAAGTTTGATGGTGGTTTGTGTTCAGCGTCCTGATTCAATAGTTGCAGAAATTACTAATGCAAGTATTTATGAAAGTGTCTCAGCAGCTTTGCAGATCTTAACATTAATTAAACGCCTATTAAACATCTATGAAGCTTGCTAACACACAAATGTGCTGTGATCCAGTGTTTGAGATAATTCTGCCAGAAGAAGAATATTGTGTCCCTGCCTAAGGCATTTTGCCCTCTCTTAACAGGTTTTCTTCCTGCTTTGCTCTTTATTTAGCTCCATCCATCATCATCAACATCCTGTCTGCTTCCTTTTGCTTCTGAATAACAGCGTCACCACAGAATAATGCTGCCAACACCATGTTCTAACATGGAACAATATATTAAAGATGATGTGCAGTGTTACTTCTTCACCAGATATTGGCTTAAAACCTTCAGATTTAGTTGTTCATGAAAGACGGATGTGTTCAAACGGTTTCTCTGGCTCACTGAAAACACTCATTACTTCAACACAGGACAGTTGGGCCATTAAATAAAGTGTAATTGAGTATTTAAGATAGTTTCATCCGTCCATCCATCCATTTTCTTACACCCTTGTCCCTCAGTGGGGTCGGGAGGGTTGCTGGTGCCTATCTCCAGCTAGTGTACCGGGTGAGAGGCGGGGTCACCCTGGACAGGTCGCCAGCCTGTCGCAGGGCAACACAGAGACACAGGACAAACAACCATGCACACACACACACTCACACCTAGGGACAATTTGGAGAGGCCAATTAACCTGACAGTCATGTTTTTGGACTGTGGGAGGAAACTGGAGTACCCGGAGAAAACCCACGCATGCACAGGGAGAACATGCAAACTCCATGCAGAAAGACCGGGGCCAGGAATCAAACCCAGAACCTTCTTGCTGCAAGGCAACAGCTCTACCAACTACCAACACTGTGCAGCCCTAGATAGTTTCATAGTTTCACTTTTTTCCTTTTTTATATATTGTATGAATAGTGCTTGAACGTCATTAAAAACTACGCCTAATGCTGATCAAAGTGTAGTGCTGTCATGTCAACATATACAAAATGACACAGTTATTATTATTCGATTTGTCTGTTTGGTGAGAACTGTGCAAAATCTCTAAATCTATCATCATTTTAGTTGGTATTTTATTTTTATTTAACTGTATAAGAATAAAAGGAGGGTGAAGGTTAAATACACTTAGCACATTAAAGATTTTTATTTATGAAACCTTTTAAAATCATGTATGTTAATTATATCTTACTGTTATTCTCTCCTTTACAATGGTCTGTTACATAAAATCCCAATCAAATACACAATATTATGTTCCTGCGACTTTTTTTTCTTTTCCTAAACTATCAGATGGTAGTTTCTCCTGACAAAGGATGTGACGGCACAGTGTATGTGATTCAAAAGGAATCAACAGATGTCCAGTCACACACACACACACACGCACACACGCATGCACACACACATACTCACCCATGCACACAATGAGTCTTATAATCACATGTGTACTCTGCAGGGAATAGGTCAGGCCAAAGTGTCAGGAGATGTCAGCTGGGTTGACAGGATCTGAGTGAGACCCGGAAGAAGATCCCACTCAGTTTAAATTCAGAGGTGACAGGTCCTTCTGGATATGACCCGTCCATTCCCCAGCTTCACCCCATCCACCCGCCTGCACAGAAGCCCCCATTGACCAGTGTCAAAGAGGGGGGACCTGAAGAAGAACATTACCCTGGGAGGTCAGAGACCCCCAGGTGACCCAGCGGAGCCCCCTTTAAGACCAGATTCTCCGACTGAGTCCAATGTTGAGCTGTCAGATCTGAGGCAGAACATTACGCTCAAATGCAGGCAGAACTAATCGGAGACCGATGCCCCGGTCTTGTGCCTGGTGGCGCAATAGTTTTCTGGGGAAAACAGTACGCCGGTTTCCAAAACACATTCACTCACCCACCCTCGTTGCTATCATATGAGCAGATTCCCACACTTGAATAGAGGTACGGACCCCACCCTTGGACCCCACACTGCACAGCCGTCTGCACAGCTTTCTTGAATTCACACACAGATCTAAAAATACAAACGAGGGAGGAAATCCCCGCATTCCTGCTGCAATGGACCTTCACTACAAAGATGTCCAAACAATGAGTCTCTCTTGACTCGGAATCATCCCAGACAACATAGGAAGGCTGAGGCATCAGAGAGTTGCTTTTCCCGGACAGACTGTTGTGTCTAGGAGTGGAAACCTCTGACCGCCGCTGCTGACTCATGGCAAGGGGCCATATGCGAAAGAATGGCCTGCAGCATGGAACGGACACATGTGGGGAGAGGCGCTGGCATCCAGCATGGCATGTGTCCACAGACTGCCAAAGGATGCCCTGAGAGCAGCGCCGTAACTGGCAGAAAGCCGAAAGCCGCCAACAACAGATGATCATTTCAAGCAATAAAAGTCTGACTCAAATGTGAGGGGAGCTGCTTCTGCAGCTCGACGCCACTTGAAAACACACAAATTCATGACTCAGTCAGGTGGAATAATGTATCTCTACCAAACACATTAATCACAAACATCCACCAAGTGAGAGGCTGACTCATTTCTGTCCTGTGAGGGCTCGAGGCGTAGCTCGGTGCTAACGTCAGTGGCTCAGAGCTTCAGATCAGATCTCTCTGAACGTCTGACTCGCATCATTCTCATTGTCTGCGGTCACAGCGGGGCACACATCTCACTCTCAGACGAGAGATTTCTCACTTGGACAAAGGTGGCTTAATGACTCGCGAGACTTTTATTTCCTGGCAGCGTGGTGGGTGCCCAGTGTCAAAACCAAAGGAGTGTGGTGGTATTACAAGCTATTATTGTGAAGTTAGCCTTGTTTAGAGCTTGTGGGTTTGCAAAGGTTATAGAGGCTGACTGTGTAACAAGTGGGTATAAAACGACATAATCAGCATCTAATTACTTAAACTAATATGTTCAACCACTGTTTATAAGTATAAAATGCACACTGTTTAATTAAAGATGAGAAAAGTAGTAAGTTAAATGGAAACTTCTTGTAGTGTCTGGACAAACAATTTAGCATTTGACTGATTATATTAAGATTACAAACATCTGTTTTCATAAAACACAGAAATTGCTGCAGCCATTTTGGACTTCACATCCAGACACCCTGGAGATGTTTGTTTGCATTAAAAGTCAAAAGAAACGAATAAGTAGGTGTGGGTAAAATGCCCAAAAGTTATTGTCAAGTAAGAGTGAAACTGCTTCAATATATAATTCCTCAAGTAAAAGTAAGAGGCATTCATCAAAGAAATTACTCAAGAGTAAAGAAGTATTTAGATGAAAGGCTACTTCAGTATTGAGTAATTGATCATAACCTCTAACTTCATATTTTACAAGGATGCCATCAGAAGCAGTGAGCAAAGTGTGCCATTCAAAAGACAAAAAAAAAAATAAAAATGAATAACATAATCATAAAATAACAAATTAAGGCATAAAAAACACATTTCAATATTTCTTTTCCAAGTATAAAACATATTAAACTAATTCCTACAGTAGATAATGCACATGTATGTAAGTAATTCCAGCAACAATAAATAGTGCAACTTTTTCACCTACAAATGGTACAACAGCCTGGGCAGATGATCATCACTCACTGGATTATTCAAAGTTCATGTAATGAGTGGTTTACATGTAAAGGTGATTAACCAAAGACATCTGTAAAATAAATCTGCAAAAGGGAAAAAAAAAATACAGAAATGCAAAATAAAGTCTTGAAACATTGAAAGTTTAGTTGAAAAAGCCTGAGATATTCTCAGACATTTCAATGTTTTTTTTTTGTTTTTTTTATCCAAGGGCTAATTAATTTCTTTCCCTTGAGTACCGAGTACAGCTTTACCTTTTTCTTGACTGACAGCTAAACAAAAGGAACGGGACAGAGTGATTTGTCAATGGGTAAAAATCAGCACAAAGAGCTATTGATTGGCAGGGAAGAAAGAGACGGGGTGGGGGGGACAATGAGCGTGGCTGTGAGATCTCCCCTGAATGATCAATACTGGAGTTCTGGGTGAGGGAACCGTCCCACTTGTGTTTATACAGTCAGATACACAGCAAAGATCATCCATTGTGGAGCCAGACTGGTGCTGTCACTCAGCGCAGAGCGACGCTGCAGGGGGCGGCCAGGCATCTATCTCACACAAAGATGTCTGCTCTAACGCTCAGAGTCGGAGCAGCCTCCAACGCTGCAGTGGGTATGGGCACAAGAAACTCGCTGCTGGGGTCTTCATCAAAAATGAAGACAATTAGTTCTAATTTATTCCTGTGAATTGCATGCACAAGTTGTTCAGAAGTTTAGAAGATATATTTTAGACGGTCAAATTATGCAAACATTTATTTTCCTAGCTGCTGAATAAATCGTTTTTGATTTGATATATTTCTTAAGCGTGTATTTCTTTAAACTACCTGCGCACAGTTTTACTAAATTAACTTTTCAGCTTAATTTACACCACATGGGGAAAAAATCGTACAATTTTAGATGTTTGTGCATCTTTTCCTGCACATGAAGGTTTTTGGGGCTCCATGATGTCATAGCGTATTTTTTGCTATTTCTTTGCTCACTGAGCGTGTCCTCAAAACTGTAGCAGCAACTTTTACAGTATTCTGAATGCAGATTTTTTTACTTTTCACCTCAAGCAATGTCCCAAAAATGCTAATTAGTGTGAGAAAATAGTAAAAAAAAAAAAAAAAAAGTCAGATACAAAAATTAGCTCGATTTATGGATATTTTTCGTTCTACTAATAAACTGTATTAAAAGGGATAACTGGGACAGGATAAGGGAGAGATACTGCACTCTAGACCCACTCGGTATGTTGGTGTGTTCAGCTTCAGTTAACATAAGTAGTAGCACAGCAAATCATGTGGCAGCAACTCTTTGTTGGTGTCAGAAGTCAAATGGACAGACAGGATTAGGATGATAAGAAAGACAACAATGGTTCATATAAGTTGAGCCCTTAAGCAGATCAACTACAGAAGCAGAACACACCAGGAGCCACGACCATCAGCTAAAAATGGAAAAGAAAAATCACAATTCTTACAGGACCACAAAAATGTGGAATAGCATTTCCTGGTCCAATATGACGGGGTCAGAATTTGGAATAAACGACAGGAAAACAAGGATCTACCCCACCTTACATTAATAGTTCAGACTGATGGTATAAGGCTATGGAAGACATGATCTTGCTACACTTTTGGCTCTTAAGTATTAATTGAGCAACTTTAAAAAACTACAGTCTAGTTGCTGACCATGTCCATCACTTTGTGACCCCGTTGTCTGATGTCACAAAGTGATGGACATCGTCCAGCATACTGGATGTCACAGATCTCTGATCCACTGTACTCCAAAGGTCTCAACGATCAACAGATCCCCGATCCAACAGATCCAACAGATCCAACAGAGCTCCGCTGGAATCTGGTGAAACGGGGATTCACATCACTGAGGTGCAGCCAAGGAACTTGCAGCGACGGTGTCATGCTATTGTGTTAATATGGACCAAAATCAGTGAGGAATGTTTCCAACACCTTGTTGAATCTATAATACAAAAACGTCAGAAAGTTCTGAGATCAGAACGGGGTCCAACCTTTTGCTGAAACCCCAAAATGTTACATATATGCACCACTGAACCCAGAAATGTGCATCTAGATATGGTCGGTTTCTTGTGCAACTTAACATCCCGGCACACACAAAGACAAACACACACACTCAAAGACAGAACAGAGGCACAATGGACAGGGTTTGATCTGTGCTTTAGTCTCATGCTAATCTTATCACGGCCACATTTCTCAACTCTCTGGAGAGCTGCAGATGAGATGAGTGCTCGTGCAGGACGGGTGATCCATCCTGGAGCGATCAGCGCCAACCATCACGGGGGGCACAAGGCGGCTGTGGAGCCACTGTTTATCTTCTGAAGCCTTTTGTTAAGTGCCACTCAAAAGCTGCTTGTTATATCAGCAGAGATAAGAGTCTGACAGCGGAGGAGACGGATGAGCGCAGGAGAAGAGGAAAGTGTTGAAAGACTGTTTTGTTAAAAACGGTGTATTTTAGGCACATGATTTGTAGAACACCTTCTGTTTTTGCAAACTTTAATGTACAGTTTAAGTCTTGTTGCTCTCAGATGATTTATGTTGCATTCCTTAGCACCTTCATAAGTACAGATGAGTTTTCTGTGCAGAGATTGTTTTTGTCTAAGGGGTTTAAATGTGAAATATGTGAAAATGTTTGCTGGTTTTCATACTTTATCTCTTTTGTATCATGTTTGAATATTTCTTTAGAGGGTTGTGGCATTAAGGAGTAATTTGTATTAATTTGTGTGCGTGCGTAAGAGGGCGTTTATATGTGTGTGTGCTCAGCTGCATTCTCAGCTCTCTCTGTCCATTCGAGCGCATTTATTTGCAGTGAGCCTATCCACTTATTGACACTAGTCCTGGTACCCCTGGCCCACTCACCGCCCCCAGCACAGTCCAGGCAATAAATCCACAAGTGGAGCACACACACAGTTCAACAGTTACCATAAGAAAAACAAGAGTGAAGAGGATGAGTGTTTGCCTTCCCATGGAATGAAAAGGGAATGGGGAGGAGGGAGGAAGAGGAAAAGAATACGAGGGCTTATCGCGTAACACTCACTCCGCTGCGACATTCAGCGCGAAAGCACAGCTACACACATACACTCGTTTACAGTGTCTGCTCGCTGCTTTGCATCACAATCTGCTTTTTCGGGAAGCCTTTTTCATAAAGGAGTTAACAGATAAAAGGAAGGAAGGGTTAATATTGTAAAAAGCTGAAAGATGGTCACATCTGCAGCAGGGATTTGTCCCAGTCTCCACAGACACAAAGGACGGCCCAGATGAGATGGGACCAGACACCAGGACATCCTGTTTGCCAGTTTAGGGGACAATGCCCTCCCCCCACACACCTCTCTGCAGTGCTAAAGTGATAATGGTCTTACAACAGTGCGGCTGTCAGCACCTAACTGGAGCAGGACCCAGATAGGACTGCAGGCCTCGGCACAGCGGGACATCAGACCAGGAAAGGATGTCTTTCAACACATCCCAGAGCAGAATATCCGTTGGTCACACGGGCTCGCGTTTCGTTTGCTAGATTTATACCAGGGCATGAGACCTACCTTGATCTCACTGATCTTCACTAAATGTCTGCTGACAGAAAAATGTAGAGAATGCTGACTTTGCTTTACTTTAATGTAAAGAAGCAGGATAGTTTCATAAAGCAGTAAAATGCCTGTTTAAAGTGATGCAAATAAACTTAATGAGGTAGTTTTAGAGTTCACAACATTTGCATGAGCATATGTAAAAAACAATAATAATTCAAGAAGAATGCACATTTTTTGCCTTTAGTGTGTTACTCGTTTGTGTGTTTTCCCATTGTTTTAGCATTGCGGCAGAATACTAAAGGCACTCAGGAATGGCTAGTTAAATTGCATCTGAATAACGATTCATGATGGAGAAGCTTTAAAAAGTCTCTAAGAATATGTATCTTACAAGCCTACCACTTAGCTAACAAATAATTTTGCTAATAATGTGTGGACAAAAGGGGAACAAATTATTCTTATTTAAAGTCAGAAGATGAGGAAGGAGTTTGCATGTCTTTCTTATCTATATACCATATTTTCCAGACTGTAAATCGCACTTCTTTTCTTAGTTTGGTTGGTCATGGGACTAACATAACCTATGTTTTTTTTGGGGGGGGGGGGGGTGGAGAGGGGGTTTCCACTCTTCATGACGTATTTTCTGAATGATAAAATTTATACTCGGTAATAATTTATAGTCTGTAATGTAGCTCAATTCTCTGGTTTAAACTGCGTGTCTGTGTCTGGATTGCATAACCAGCTGGAGATGTCCTACATCTAATCAACTGTATCGGATCAATTTAGGCGAGTCAGTTCTCTTTTCCAGGAAAAACGAGTTGGTCAAACTTAGAGGTAAAAAAAAAAAAGAAAAAAAGTTGGTAACGTGAGCTGACTAAAACGCTGACAAAGATGTGAAAATGAAAGAAAAGGCAATGGGACCACAGTGGTTGACTTCACTTCACCATGAAGATGGAAGTGTATTTAAGACACTAATTGAAGTAATGGTATTAGTAGCTGTCGGACATTTAAAAAAATAAAACAATCAGGTTAGACTCTCTTTTCTTTTTTGAACAAACTCAACAAATCTTAAGACTTGAAATGAAGGCTAGAATTTGTATTAATCTTAAATTTTGTTTCCTAATAATCACAAAATTGATTTAAAAGAAATGACGACAAAAAAAAACATTTGTGGCGAAATGTCGTATTGCATTTGAGTCATTCAGTTCCTCAGTGAAATAGGTTAAAGGCTGTTTCTCACAGTCGTATGACCACACAGTGAAGCCCACCACACAGACACACACACACAAAAGAGGAAGAGGAGTCGCCCACAAACAACAGACAGACGGTGGCATCATGGGTAAGATCACAGTAAATGATCTTTTGAAGTGTCAAATTGAGGACAAGTCGAGACAAGTTGTTCGACACGAGATGAGTCACACGCATCCACAGACCCATACAAGCGCACACAAACACACACACACCGTGTCATCTCAGCGGGATGGGTTTCATGCACTAGGTGGAGATATTGAGTTGTCTTGTTCGCAATACATATCTGTGTGTGCTCAGATGTTGATTCAGTGATTTAAAACTCGACTTAAGCAGAATGTGTCTTGCGTTTGTGACATAAAACAAAAGAAACAGACGTTAGAATTTGGCTTACATCTAAAACTAAAACATCTCAAACAGACACCTGTCATGTTTTCAGTATTGGAACTGTAATATAACAAATTGATTGCTATTTTTACATTAGCGGCACTAACAAAAGAGACATTTTTGGCACATCTGCTACACCAAGATGTTTCAATTTTTTCATCTCCTACATTTATAATTTAATCAAGATGTAATTTAGAGCACTTCAGAGTGGCTAAACTACTAAAATGTCGTAACAGCTGGCAAAGCTGAAGTAGTTGACCCAGCCTTGTAGAAAACTAAAAATCAAAAGCACCCAGAGGCTCCTCTGAGGCCACCTAGGAGCCTGCTGGCTGACCTCTAGCCCTGTCAAGAGGACCCTTAACTTTCCCTCTTGGAATCTGCATGAGCGGCAAGGCTGTAAACCACAGGCCTGATGCCATGAAACTGAAGAAGCTGCTGAAAAGCCAAACCTGGCTTCAGACGTACGTCCTGCAGACAAGCGGCGGGGATCAACAGAGGCCACGCGGCACTCGAACCCTGTGATATTTGACCGGGCTTGACACATCTGCGTGCGCCGGTCCATCCTGCCTCGCCTGCTGCACACCTCTCACCCACACCCCCCGGGGGCCGAGATAAGTGGTCCCTTGCTATAAATATAAAAAGTGCTGTGAAAGCCTGGAGGGAGCCAAAAAAGACCAGACAGGGTGAGAAGGATGGCATAAAAACATAAACACCTGTTAATAAGGTGTCACATGGGAGGTCATGGAAAAGGAAAGTTCAGCCTAGACCGCCTGAAACATCCTAAATGCACACGTCCGGAGATCTTATTTGAGTTTCAACACTTTTTTTTTTTTATTGCGTCCCTGCCTTTCTATATCTGTCCATCTGTCTCCTCGTCCTTATCCGCCCCTCCCTGACACCCTCTCTGTTTCTCAAAGAAACAGGTGTGAGGACTGCCTTCACAAACACACACACACACACACACACACACACACACGCACGCACACACGTATGTAAGCCATTCCCTCACCAGAACCTGTGGCCAAAGCATGCAGAACATTTCCTTCTGTCTTAGTGACAGCGGCGTCCTCACATCGACGAGCAAAAATAGCGTGTGAAACTCCGAGGAGTGCAGCTCCCAACAATCCATCACCAGAGTGAACAATGTGGCCAGTATTCATAGTTTCTGTACTTAATCCACGAGGAGGAACTTTGACCGAGAAGATCACCTGGTTGCGTTTCTGATTCAGTGAAATGATCACGGCCTTCGTTTGTTTTTTCTTTTCTTTTGTTTTTGGAAAATGGTTGCTAGACGTTTGACGTTTCGCCGGGTGACCTCCCCCCCCGGCCCCCAACGGTTCGTTTAGACGAGGAAGTCATTCCCTCACAGATGCATCATTTATTACGTTAGTAGCAAACTGAATATCTTATCAGACTGCAGCTTTTATTAACTACATGCCGTGCCCTACGAAAATGTTCTCATCTTTTGAACTTTGTCACATTTCGTTATGTTAGGACCACAAACGTCTAGTGTTTGTTGATTTATATGACAGACCAATACAAATTAATGCACAACTCTGTAGTCGTAGTAAAAGAGTACATGGCTTCCTAAATGCTCCACCAAAGAAAAATCTGCATGTCTTACAAAGTACGTCCCTACCAGCTTCCAGAGAGAGAAATGTGCTTCCTTCCTCACCATGTTGTCTCAATTGGATTTAAGTATGGACTTTGACTGGGCCATTCTAACACATGACTATCCTTTGATCCAAACCACTCTGAAGTATAGCAGGAAAGATGTTTAGGGTTATTGTTGTGCTAGAAGATGAATCACTGTCAAGCTTTTAACAGCTTTTAACAGTCTTTGTCTAATGTTCTCTGGCAAAACTCTGAACGCCAAACAGAACAGCTGCATTTATACACAGATTAAATTACACAGTTTCACACTCTTAATAATTAGGGGACTTCTAAAGGCAAATTGGTTGCACTATATTTCATTTAGACATTTGAGCGCAAAGAAGGGTCTAAATATAAAATGCCACAATTCAGGATTTTGAAGGGAATAAAAGTTAGGAACTGTGTATCAAAAGCAGGCCCAATATTGTACATTAAACTTGTAGCGTCAGATTGTAGCTATTAACACAACAAGTGATTAAGGTGTTTGCTGTACTTGCACAAAGTAAACAATTCATTTAAATATTAGCTTTAGACGTTATACCATTTAATTTTTTTTCCTGAAACCATCAAACAAGTTTCATAATCCTCTCTTTTCAATTAACAACAATTCGTTTATTTGATGGTCTGTTAAATTTCAAGCATTGGAGTCCCCTGAGTGTTAAGGGCCCCATACACAGCAAAACTTCATTGTGTTCTTTCGTTTCACTATTTGGTCATTCAAATAAAATCCATTGACGTCTGTGGATCTAATGTTACA
The DNA here is from genome assembly GCF_904066995.2 of Poecilia reticulata. Lineage (NCBI taxonomy): Eukaryota > Metazoa > Chordata > Actinopteri > Cyprinodontiformes > Poeciliidae > Poecilia > Poecilia reticulata. Next base: position 14,110,182 of record NC_088836.1, on the reverse strand, counting down.
AGACCGTGAGAGAGTCTAGATACTTTTGCGGTGAACTGTATTGCACCCCGCAATAGATATACTGTAGATTTCCCCCTGCGAAAAAGGACCAGCAGTTCCTGTCTTCCCAGAAAACCAGAGTTGCATCTGTGTATGTACATACAACTCACCTTAACTGTCTGTGAAAGACACTCCAGGCAAAAAGCATCAAGTGTTACCTAAACAACAACAACAACAACGCCTAGCGACAATGGCGACAGTGGATTTGGAGGGAAAAGCGGTGTTAAAAGTTTGGCGGTCACGTTGCGCGCGCGCTCCCCCTTTCACTCGCTAATGAGAATGATAATTTGTGGCTCTTCTGATGACCCCGACCTCCCTCCTCCCCTCCCTCCCTCTTCAATAGTGACTTCTCCCAAGGGACGCGACTGCGCACATCCCCAAGGGACATCCAGCCCTCTGTAGGAATCCTTTTCATCGCTGGGGGACGGATTCCCGCGTTTCGTTTTCTATAAGGCCTGAAAAACCGCATTTTCTGGCGGTTGAGTATAACTTCTCAGGTTCTGGGTTCAAATGTGTAACATTTAGAGTCTCAGCTGTACAGAGCGCATCGAAGCGTCTTGTTTATGGGCTACAGTTGCGCTATGTAATAACTCAAAAAAAAAAAAAAAGAAGAAAAGACTCATATTTCAATTTATTTCCAAACGGAACACAGGTTATTGTGAAATAATACAACTTCCCCACAACCACTGGATCCAAACCTCACGTTTACACAGAACCAGGCGCACTCGGAGTCCACGCGCGCGTGTGTTCGCCTCCTCACCTCCGCAGAGCAGCAACACGACCCAGCCAGTCAGCGGGGAATTACTGAGTGGCACCGCGCCAGGCCGCAGGCAGACTAGTTCGCTCGGTTCTCACGACCTCAGCTCCATAAAGGCATCTCTGAACTGTTAACTCAGACGCGAAGGAGGAGGAACGACCGCAGAACCCACACATGCTGCCAACTGGTGTTTCAGTATGCCTCCGCGCAGGAGGAAGCTGCTGAAGCGTCACTTGCTGCGGAGTTTCGGTATGCCAGTTACTGGCGGTGTCATCTGCAGGGCACCGGCGCGCTGGAGGGTGAAAGCCAGAAAGCAAGTACACGAATGAACAAGAGGGGTCCAGCTGCAAAGAAACACGTATTAAAAGCAGGAGCTGTGAGAAATTACCACCACAAGTCATTTCAGCACGTGAAACATTCAAATATGTAAAGATTCCTGGACATACATGCTCAAAGTTACGTCTGGAGAACTTCAACCTCAGTCTAAAATCGTTTGCAGCCTTTAGGGGGTGAGGTTGTTATTGGACAGTCCAGTTTTTTTTTGTTTTTTTTTGCTTGTTTGTTGATTTTTGGCTCAATACAGCTACCCAGTAACTCTGGACATGCCCCCCATTTCTTTTAAAGTAAAGCCTCCCCATAGCATGACTCTGCCATCACCATGTTTCACAATGGAGACTGTGTTTTCAGAGCGGCATCTGTTTTCTAGCACAAAATTTTGCCTGAAATCCCACGAGAGTTAACTTCAGCCTCATGTGATGGAGACTCAAGAGATGTAACAGACTAATACTAATAACAACAGTACTACTAGGAATAATAATAATAATAAAATGATTGGATAATATTGCCCATATAAGGAAAAATGTGAGAAATTCATATACACATCATTCCAAAGTATAATGCTGTCGCCATTGTGGTTGCATAATAATAATAATAATAAGAAGAAGAAGAAGAAGAAGAAGAATTCAATCATATTCTGCTTATAAGCCATTCTAAAAGATCTGAAGAAGACGAACATCCCAATATCAGAATATTTTAATACAATTGTCTTTCAAGGTAAAAGCCTAAATATATTATTATTATTATTATTATTATTATTATTATTATTAAGTATGAGAGTCACCGAGAGCGCTGTGGCTCCAGGAATAGACTCTCTTTCTTCAGGTCTGCGTTGGCCATGCGCGTCCATGTGATGCGCCGGTGCAGAATTAAATGTTGAGGGGTTTTGACCGGCGGTCACCGCGCTGTAACTTAATCCGAAGTTGAGGGGCACGCTGACCGCAGGTGGCTGACACACGGCCAGCACAACGCCGCCTGAAACAGAAACACTGCCCCTCAGTTCCGGACCCTGCGGCCAACGGAGGAAATATTGGTTTACGTAGGAATAAACACAGAGTCGGAAGAGAAGTGGGGACTTTTCAGTGCGCATGAACATGGGACTGTGAGGAGAAAGACTTCAATCATATTTCAAATCTTCCACATCCTGCAACAAGTTTATCTGTCCCGACATTCATGCTCAGTGGGGGGAAAAAAGTTATAAAAAAAAAAAGTTCCCTTTCGTTTATCGAGCCAGACACACTGGGAGCGGAACTGAACAATCGGTGCACAAAAGAAAGCGAGGATCCTTCCATATTCTTTCACTGAGGCAATCTGTTAGTGACATTAACCCCTGAGCGCATTTCCCAGGCTCATGAATGGGGTTTAAGACTTCTTAAACCTCCCGCTGCATACAGGATGAGACCCCCATTCAAACTTTTAATTACCTTTATAGCAATAGAAAAATGCGCCCTCCATTGTCCGAAGGGACCAGTCTCTAAAGGGCCAGATGTAAGGAGCTCCCGCCAAACTGGTGACAAGGTGCCACTTGAGACTTTGATAGGACCTTAAATCAGAAATATGATCCCTTTGACTTTTGCGCACAAAATGTAACTTTTACGTACGACCAAAAAAAAGGCATGACAAACTGAAGACATTTATTTTTAAGAAAAATCTCATTTATTTATACCCTGGGTAACCACCCAACTTCAGTTTTTTTTCTTTTTTTTTTTTTAACACAAAACAGAATATAAAACAGCTTTGGTATAACAATCAATAACAGCTCTGTACAAAACTAAATCTTTTCATAAAAAGTACTTCATAACAAAGGCCTCCTATAAATCTTCTGACTGAACCTTTATCACCGACATCCAAATGTTGGAGTTAACAATAAATTATAATAAAAGAAAAAAAAAAACAAGACATGCGCTGTTTTTTTTTAAGTTTTTGTTGTTTTTAGCAACATTTGTTCCATAAAACGAAACATTCAGAACTAGTAGGGGGGGGGCATGAGTGGTTAAAGTTGCCATCCTGAAGAGGAAGGGTCGCAGGCTGAACCCCGCAACAGTTGTGTAAAAGTTTCAGGTAAAACTTTCATCTGGGAAAGTGTCTGGTCCCTTTCGTTGAGCTACCAAGGCCGCCACACCGCTTCACTGCTCTCCGCGCCGGCGTTCACCCCCACCGGGCTGACCACCTGGGACACCCCGGAGAAGGACGTCATCCCGTGCACTGGAGACGCAGCCGTCGGCGCGGAGCTGCCGTGCACCGGACTGGCGTTCACCGCGATAGGCACCCCGGCGTTGGAGAAGAGGGGGATAACGGGCGCAGTGGTGGCGGTGGAGGCGAAGGGCGGGTTGGGGATCAGAAAGGCGAACTGTCCGTCTGTTGCGGGAACCAGCTGGAACCCGCCGAACACCTTGGGAGAGACGGCCTCTGCGGGACTGAGCTTGGAGCTGATGGGCAGGGTGGACGGGAGCTGCACATGGAGGGGCTGGGCCAGGTGCGCCGGCTGGGACGGAGCCTGCTGCGGGTACGTCACGGACATCATCTGACCCATGCAGCTGGACAAATGGCCGAGGAGCCGCGACCTCACCTCGGCGTTCACCCCCTCTGAGGTGGACAGGAAGCGGGTCACCTCGTTCATGCACTCGTTGAATCCGGCTCTGTATTTGCTCATCACCGTCGCATCTGCAGAGAGCGCTGCTGGCCAAGAAGAAGAAGAAGAAGAAAAAGTTTTAATGGCATGTTTGTGACTCCCGCTGCTTAAAGTGAGGTTTAATTAAGCATCCCGACACACGTGCAGGAATAAGTAAACTTACCGCTCATCTGCATGCGCTGCAGGTTCCTCAAGTGCTTCACCGTCATCTCCAGGATGTCTGCCTTTTCCAGTTTGGAGTGCCTGGAGCTCTGCATGAGGGAACAGGGAGAGTTTAGACTACATCCAAGCACGTTCGTCACTGTTTCGGCATTTAAAGTGTATTTAATACGTCTGTGTGTATTGAACTTACATCTTTCTTAAGTGCGTCCAGGATGAGGGTCTTTAGCTGCGAGAGGCTTTCGTTTATTCTCGCCCTGCGTCGTTTTTCCATAATGGGTTTAGATGACTGTAAAGAAACCGAGACGTTCTCTCGTAAATATTTCCGCACAGTTTCTATCAGCGCGAAACATCACACAGGATGACAGCTGGACAAACCATCACCATGTTCCAAGTCTTACCTTTCTGTGCTCGCTGGCATTTTTTGGCTTGTCCGGTGTGTGTGATCCGTTGGCGGGAGCTCCGGCGATGGGAGATGCCGTCTGCTTTTCCATAGTGTCAGCTGGCATCATGGATCACAGCAGGTTCAAAGTGATAATAATAAAAAAAAATAAGCAACGTGAAGAAGTAAATCCTCTTAGAAATCGCAGCGAGAGATTAAAAACAGCAGCAATAAAAACAAAACAAAACAAAACAAAAAAAAAATCACGCGACGCCACTGCAGAACATCAAAGTTCCGTCTGAACTGTTCCGCTCGTTATCGCCGAGCTGTCATCCAGAACCAGAGCGCGTTCGAACCGTGCGTGGCGCCGCGCGCATCGACTTCTCTACGCCTTGTGCCGCCGACACGCGCTGCTGCGGTACTTATAGGCGGCTCGCGTGCTCCCAGTTCGTGTGAAACCCTCTCTGCATTCTTTCCCACACTCGCCTCAGCCAATAGCAGAGAGGACTCACCCTTTGGGCGCGGGGCAGACCGCTGATTGGACAACACCCCCGCGGGCCGTCAGTCACGCGCTGCTCAATCAGCCCTGCGGGGACAAACAACAAAGCGAGAGCGGAGCCGGGCGGAGAAGTGATAAGGAGGGGGGAATTCGCTGGATGTTTGCCTCCAATTTTGCTCCTTACTCGTCAAAAATCTTAAAACTCCCTGAGATATGTATGTGTGAGTGTGTTTGTCTGGAGAGAATGCGGTTTGACTTTTACCAGTTTAAGTTTAGTGAAAAAAAGTAAACAAAGTCAGTGCTAAACAACATATTTTGTATGAGTGGATATTAATGTTCCTCTTTCCCGTAAGAAATAATGCGCTTCATTGGCTTCTTACATGTCACTTTGCACATTATTTTTAATTGTTTATTTTAAAAAAAAACTCAATGTAACTAATAAATCCCTTTAAGCTTGAAAACAAATGTGCTGCCCATCTATTTTAGGAATCCTCTTGCGCCTCCAAGGAGACGTCTGTAATGGCACGCGAGGCGGTCCGCAGCAGCACGCTCCAAGCCAATGGCGTGCAGCCACTTTACACAAATGAGGCAGCGCGCTCTGCGATTGGCTGCGCCACCACCTCTGTGTCAATCATCCTGGCGCGGGAGCAGATCGCAGAGGTGGAGGGCCACATCTGCCCGCGTGCCATTCGCGCACAGTCTCTTCCACGGTTTGCACCGAGCACGTGCCAAAACTCGCAGATTATAGAGCCATGACTTATAAAAACCAAAGATGGTATGGGCACTTTGCAGTTATGGAAAATAGAATAGAATAGAATAGAATAGAATAGAATAGAATAGAATAGAATAGAATAAAGAGGCAGTAGTCCACCTTGCCATATTCTTATTAACGTGAGTTCACGCTCATCATTTAAAGACTAAGATTATTATTATTAGTATTATTGGTATTATTATTAATATTATTATTATTTTAAATAAAATAACTGAAATGTCTCCCCAAGGTTTTCCTAACATTGTGTCTCTATATATTTTTGAGTTAAGCTGAAGCAGGATGTTAAATCCTGAGTATTGCCTTCAAAAGACATCATTTACACACACGTTTCTTTCTCAGCATTTCATTTCATCCTGTGGGTTTTTATATTGAGTAAAGAGAGAGGGCGCCATCTTGTGGCTTAAAGTAAAAATGTGAATGTGCTTTCATCTGTTCTTAAAACATAATCCGATTTTGAAAAAAGAATTACGTTTAAGGTTGATTTCTTTATCAACTTTATGTTGATCCATTTTTTAATTTTTTTATTACTTTACTGGTAATATTGTTGGAAAAGTGTTGTTTTGCTTGTGTGTATGGGTGGCTAATTTCAGATATGTCCAAAATTGTTTTCAACAAATTGTATTTTCTCAGTAGTGAAGCTCCAATTGATTTGGAAAATCTTGAATATTTTGCCCTTGGTGTGACGTTTCTTTATTCTGCCGCTGAAAATCCAAATCGATAAGGATCTGTAAAAAAAAATGATATCCAAAGATATCCAATTTAGCGTCGTCGTCTTCAAATTGCCACAAGGTGGCGCTTCCTTGACTTTCCTATTGAAAAATATGCAGTAAATGTGAGGAATCTTGGAAGTCGTTTATTACTTGCAGTCACAGAGGTCATTAATATATTTCCCTTATCTTTAAGATTCACTTTGTTAAAAATCTGTTAATTTGAATCTATAAAATTTGTTTTAAGTATATTTCAGCTGCACTTTAATTGTGGCAAAACGGCATTTAAAGTTTGTTTAATACACATCTGTGTGCTAAAATGCAGCAAATATATACTATAGAACAAATCAAAACATATCTTTAATAATTTATCTACTTTATCAGTTTGATAAGTAGGTTATGTTGCTCTACAAATGCACTTAAATGTACCAATATATAGGAAATACAAGTGCTAACTTTTCATTAAAGTAACGGTGATAGTAAAAATAGATCTGTTCTTACATGTGAAGATAGTTTATTACTTTATGCATATTTTACAGTGACAAGAATGAATACATTTAGAAAGAACAAAGATGGATGCCATGTAGCTACTTACTTTCATCTTAAGAAAAAGTAAAAAAAAACTAATAATTTGAACAAATGAAATCTAAATTGAAGATAAAAAGTGTTCAAAAACATGAATGTCAATTTACATATTTCTTCAGCACTGCAAACACTTTATTACATCATCACATTCCTTTGCCAATCACCACCTCTTTCTTTGCAAAAGATGTTTCAGGCAAAAGCCTAGAGTGAGAAAGAACTGAAATGCTAATCATCTGAGCTTGTGAAAATGCTAATAGCTTTTAAAATGCTTGAGCTTAAACCAAGACTGAAATGTTTTGTTGAAAATCAGTGTTGTGTCCTATGAGGACTGGAGAAGGTAATCACATGCGTTTATCCTAGAAGGAAACAAAATGTTCTCAAGCTTAGCGTTTTACCTAACAGGAAGTGATCATTACTTTAAAGATCATTCATTTTAACATGTTCAGACACACATCTAAATAACCAGTTTATCATAACAATTTGATCCCTGAACAATTTTGCTAAGATTATTTGGTGTATTTACACTATCTGGCAATATTTTTGAAGCTATTCTATGCTACGTGGACACAAAATAAATGGAAACTGAAAGTGTCAATAAGTAAAATTTGAAACTGATCAAATTACCCTGAAAACAGATTCAGGGTCATTTGAATTTCCCTGTCTCCTCAATCCTGCAGTCCAGACTGAAACTGGCAGCAGGGTATTTGCGTGTTAAATCAACGGATCCCTTTTAATAATAGAACCACTGATAATTCCAGGGAAGCAAATATGCCAGTCTTCAAACTGATCCCGACATCTTTAACCCTTTCTTGCTGTCGATTGCAACAAGCTGAATGTAATAAAACTTTCTTAAGCCACAGATCCGGCCGGCCTCTGGTGGAGGATAAGTCATTGTTCGGTGGCTCATGCCCCTCTGTGGGTGAGCTCTGCTGGGGCATGCTGGACACTTGTTTACCCAGGATCCAGAGTCTCAAGGGCCAGCTGTGTGGACTTCCCTTTATTTGCTTTCGGATCTGCCCAAATGAAGCAGAGCTAATTCTACAGAGGGCCGCAGAGATTACACAACTGCTTCCTGCAGCGGAGGAGCTGATAGGGTTTTAATTGATTCATTCTCAATATATTAAGTAGAACTTGCTCATATAGAGCTAAAGTCATGAACATGAGCGAATGTCTAACAATGTTAGACATTGTCTAACTTCTCCTGCATTTCCAATAAACTCATTGAATGAGTCTCATACTGGAGCATCTATAAAGCTGATGCTGACTTTCGCTGGACTGAGTGAGGAATGTAGAAAAGTAACTCTTCTGCTGATCTGCATTCACCAGACGAGGGCCAGAAGTACTTGCTTTCGACTTGGCTTTACGAGGCACAGAGGCCTGCAGGAGGAGATGTCGGGTGGAGATGAAAGCGGAGCCAAAAGGAGGGAGAAGCCGTGTTTGCAGATTTAGCAGAGTTCAGCGCTCTGTTGTCCGGATCCGCCGAGGGCTCAGCAGCTCCCTTTGACTGCTGCCGGCTTAATTTGTTGTTCTACAATGAGTCTGTGCACTTCTCCAAATCCACGAGCAGAATGCAGACGGAGAGTCAATTATATCTGCATTAGCCAGAGTTGGCCGGGCAATCCCTTCATACACACACTCCCAAATCAAGTGCTGTAGGTGACGCGTTTACAGCGACGGAGCTTCGACACCGAGTCGCTACACTGCCTCTCTGGGTGGCTGTGGATTTGTTTCAGATGGAGCAGCCTCGTCACTCCAGAAATATGCAACGCAAAGGTATTCATGCCCTTGAACCTTTTCACACTGCGGCAACTTTACAGCCACAAACCTCAGAGTATTGAGAATTTCAATGATAGACCAATTCAAATACAGAGTAGTATATAATTGTGAATTAGAAGTGAAACGATACATGTTTTTCATAACTTTACATTAGATAAAAATATGAACCTCATTTATTCTGACGCCCCTAAAAATCCAGGGCTAAAAATCCTGAACTTGGAGTTAATCCAGTAAGTTAATATATCTCACTTTTGGGTTTTTAAGCTTAGAACATAGGGGAAGAAGACCGCTGTAGTTTGCAAGAAAGTAATAAAACATGAAAACTGTGGTGTTCTGGTTAAATGAGACCTGAAATGAATTTATTAGATTAGCAATTTACTGAGAAGGCAGATACTCCTGAATACATCTTTCAATCCTACCAAAGGAAGCAACGGATAAGTCAGAAATAAGATTGTGGATAACTTTCATGCAGATTTAGGTTGTAAGTCGATAGATTTGAGCATCAAATTGAGCACCGTTCAATCCAACATCCAGAAATAGAAACAATAAACACAACAATCCTACCAAGACTCTGATCTCCGCCTCTGCTCCCAGACTTGGAAAGGTGGGAATTAACCATCGTAACTCTGGAGGAGCTGCAGAGATCTGCATACCGTCCCCCTAGAAACACACAGCGGTCATGCATCATATTTATCCGGGAAAACTGAGCCAGACAGAGGAAACGGAAAGATGAGTAGAGTCCAGTCAAAGTACAGACCTGAATCCAATCAAGAAACCATTGTATGGCTTGAAAATTCACATATCTTCTCCACCTGGTCAAACTGAACTTGAGGTATTTTACAATAAACAAATCAGCAAGAGTGTTGAAGTTTTTCAATTAAAAATAGAAATGAACCATCAAAAGTCAAGTTTTTTATATCTAATTTTGCTTTTTTAAACAAGCTACCTGACAGCGGCATGCCTGATCTTCTGAATCAAAAAACTTCCAGCACTTCTGTGGATTAATAAAAGTGTCTAAAACTCCGGCTTCAATTGGTTAAATAAATTCTGAGGCATAAAAAGTTTAACTATTCCCTGTAGAATTAATCAATAATTTCTCCTTCCTTGGGTTTGGGAAACAATCAGGGCAGAGTGAGATATTTCACATGTAATGTTGAGGGAGATTTCACACAACTGGGGAGACGCCCGATGCATTTTTTAATATATATAACACCCATCCACTGAGCTTTTATTAAAAAAATACACACAAAAAAAACACAATTCTGTTGTTCGACAGTTCCCACTTTGATGTTTTACACAGACAGCGGGGTGCTCTCCTGAAATTCCCCCAATTTGAATAAATTAATATAAATTTGGGAATATTTCTCATGGCCTTGTGTGCGTTTGGTGAAAGGCTTCAAAGCTGCATGTTTGCGCCACAAACGGGGGTGAAAGTGGTAGTTTTTCATTTTATTCTCCCTTAATCTCATTACTCCCCTAGCTGATTTCATACCTGCAGGGGGAAAGAGAGAGAAAAAAAAGTCTGTGATCAATTATATTTGCCTCGCTTTTCAAGCAGCTTGTTGTCATTTTGCCATCTGCGGACCAGCATGTCCAGTACAATGTGGTGTTTTCACTGGTTTCACTGGGCCCTCTGTGGCTTTCAGAGCAGTAGGGAGAGAGAGACCCTTTTCTCCTGCTCCTCGCTCCAATCCGGGGCTTTCTTCTTCCTTTTAAGTGGGCTGTTGATGAGGTTAGTCTAATCAGATTAAGTCAGCTCACATTGGCCTCTGCAGTTTGTTTTCTTCCCAAAGGCGTTCTGACATCTCCTATACTCTTCCTTTATCCGTCTCTTTGCACTTTTCATCCAGGCTTTCACCCCCCCCAAAAAAAAGCCTTTCAGCAGAAATCCCAATGGACTCCTTTATAAACAGCAGTCCCCCCGATGATATAGGTTATTTAGAATGGGTCACTAGATTGCTATACATGGGAAAGGTCTTTAAAGCTGTGCAGTGACGCATTTGGACATTTTCCACTGGTGTCTGTGTGAATGCCAGAGATTAGGTAAACACAAAGCACTAAATCGAATTCTGGAAATCGCTGGAACCTTTAATTTGATTCCTAAATAAATGTTTGAGGCTTGTTTTGCAAACGACATGGCTAATGCAATCTACGCTTTTATATAGCAGGCGATTAGACGAGAGCGGGGCTTTCACGGCTCGCTTGTTAAATAGTTTTTTACGTCAAATCACTAAGATTTAGAAGTGATATCTCACAAGATGAGGCGGCTGTCGTGAACGGGATAATAAACGTAAACCCTCAAGAAACCAGACTGTGATTCTGTAAAAAAAAAAAAGTTTTAGGAAAGGTTATGATTTTAAATTTGAATTTGTAGAGGATAATTGAGGAGAAATAAGAGATGAAGTGAACCAAAGAATTCATCTGATTAATCTTATTTCTACATATTTGTAAATACTATTGAATAATTCTTGCTAAATTAGATTTAACAGTTGAAAAAAGTCTCTCCTTTCACAACCACAGCCGGATTTACAAGGATGTGGGTCCCTGGGCTGGAGTGTGCTTTTGGTGCCCTGTCCACTGATGGAAATTAATTTTAATTATGTAAATTACAGTACATTAATAAACTTCAATAATGAAGACAAAACTTCATTATTTTGAAATACTTTGGTATTACTTATATTCATAAAAATATTTATACAGCTTATGGGACATGGGCTTATGAGTTTTATATAAAGCACAATGTTATAAAAAATGACTGAAAATCTACGGGGCCTTGGGATACTGCTCCTGTAAGGCCTTTCTAAAGTCTGGCCTAGTTCACAACAAAGTCATTTTTTTGTTCTTAAAATTTATTTGAAGTGATTTGCAAGAACAAAACCTTCCTGCATTTGCCAAATAAATCTCTGCAGTCGCCCTCAGGAGGGGGCAGAAACCTGATTCACCCGCTAATAACAGGCTCACAAAGACAATGGGCTCCATGAGTGCAACAGGAGGCCCTTTTCAGATGACTTCAGCGCCCTGCCTTTCCAAAACTCACGGCAGCCCACCGATTGAATGAACGTGTCGGGGCTGCAGAGCCATTTGGAGCTAATGGATCTGAGAGACTGTCCACTTAATTACATTACAGCCTTTCAGCAGGCCTTTGAGCTCTGCCATCGGCCACACCGCGGCACCTCAGTCACGGCTACGAAGTGCAATGCGCTGTGACAGATCTGGCCCTTCTGGGAACTCTGGGAAAAAAAGGTTGAGCTTCATGAAACAGGTGATCCGCCCCAACTTTCCTCATCCTCCAGGCACACACACACACACACACACACACAAAAAACAGTCAGACACTGAAGGTAAAAACTATATTTTTCTATCGTCTATTTACTCTCAAAGAAATGCTGATGGTTTAGTTTTCTTCAAATCAATTCTTGATTTATTAGTTCTCAACTTACAGTAGAATTTGCGGGAAAAAAAATTAAGTGTTTCCTTTAAGAGGTGTGAAGTAGAAGAAAAATAGTGCATGGCTTTCAACATTTTTTCCACATTTAGATTTTGAAACCTACCAAGTCGTGTTTTAATGTTGTGTCCTCTAGTATGATTGAGAACAAGCTAGAAGTCAAAAGAGACCAAAAATGTTTCTCCTTTCCTGCATGCAAAATTCACACTGGCAATTACCCCAGTCACACCACCCCCTTGGTGAAGCATGGTGATGGCAGCTGTGGCAATGCTTTTCTTCAGCATAGACATTGAAGCTGATAGAAGTTGATGGATGGAGCTGAATATACGACAATGTAGGAATAAGATCTGAAAGAGGCTGTAAAGACTTGAGACTCACCTCACCTGAGGTTCACTTTTCTGCAAGACAACGTCTCTAAACACACAGCAAGAACGACAATGAGACCATTTGGATCAAAGTGTACTGACGGGATAGAATGACCCGGTCACATTTCCAACCTAAATACAACGAGGAATCTTCCTTTTGCAACAAAAAATTGGCAAAAATGTCTGTATTTTTGTATATAAAATTGGTAGAGATTTATTCAAAGGACTTGCAGCTATAATTATCAATTTCTCAGAAGATCCCAGTAGAGTAAACCAACTTTTGGGTTTAAAGTGTAACAAAGTGATAATAAAATCGAGGGTGTGAAAATAAGATTAAGGAAAATATGTTATTTCAGACTCTATTCAGCAAATGAGTGTTTTATTTGTTAAATAATCGTTGTTGATCAAAACTCTGCAAACTCTGTGTAAAAGCCGTGTCTGACTGTTTCACTTACCAAAGCTCCTGTGTATCAAATGCGAGCACCAAACAAACACCGAGATAAAACGAAGCAGAAAATTGTCCCTTTTTATAGTCTTTAGGCCCAAATTGAGCTTGTGTCTAATCCGTTCCACACAAAACCTAACACAGCTAATGGAGAACAAGATTTTTCACAGGCTTTTGGTGAACCAGACTTTTAAAAAAGGGGAACATTTGTTGCTGCATTAACATACCAGCCCATCGGTTTGTCTGGGTCCATAAAGAAGCCTTCCAAATCTTCTCAGGCCAAATTATTTAAATGTAGACTGATGTCTTCTCAGTTCATGGCCAAAAGGTGTCACTTCCAAACACAAAAGTCACAGTCCACCCATGCTTACGCAGATTAAGTGGAAAATCCCTCTGACTAGTAAACACAAAGCAGCAGTTTGGAGATTTCCCCTCTCGATTATATACCATATTAAAGGTGCCATTGATCTTTTTGTCCAGTTTTGTTGGCGAAAGAAATGCGGGACTCTCTCGCTCTTCTTCATAAAAATGACTCCCCATTATGCCGGTGCAAAATCAATGCAAATGAATCCTTTATTCATTTCCCTGTGAATAATCCAAGTGTTTGCACTTTTGTTTGGGGGCCGTGAGCTAAGCAAAAATTCATAAGAAAGTGGCGACGAATGCCAGCGTTTATTGGCCAGCAGAAAGAAGAGATGACCCCGCTTACCGGGTGACAAAGACTCCTTTATGGCTGTGGTATGAACCTATGAAACAGGGGTATTCCACTGTGACTGACCAGCATGGCAGGGGGTCCAACATGTGTGAAGACGGTGCCTCAGTAAAACCAACTGCTCTGACACACAGAGGAGGAGAGAGAGCAACCAGAAAAAACAAAAAGGATCGCTGCTTATTCAGAGTCTCCGAGATGTGGTGACCGAATGGTCAGCGGCTGGGCTACTCATTTATTATTCATTTATTAGAATAGAGAAATACACCAGGTCCGGAATATTAACATGAACGTAAATCTTCATGTGAATCTCTTCAATCCTGAGGCTGGTTCCTTTGACATTTTTGCTGGTTTACGGAACCTAACTAGTGTTTTAGATGGCGCACGTTTTTGTTAGTCTAAATCACATCACGCTGACAAACAGTAAAGCACGGCGGTGGCAGCATTATAGTGTGGGAGTGCTCTTCAGGGGGATTGTGAAAGAAGAAGATATGCAAGAGAAAGTAAAGGAGTTGAATTTCACCTGCTGTTGACTGTAAACATGCAATCAAGACATTTTCATTAACCTGGCCAAAGTTTTGCAAAATAGAAAATAAAATAAAATTTTTTTAGGCTTCCTCATGTTTTACGGTGCGTTTATTCAGATGAGATAAATTCTTGTTGTATTTCTTGTGCACAGTACTGTAACTGTGCTTGGTTGCCTACATATGAAAGAAAAGATATTACCTTAAGAGTAAAAGTTTTTTTTTTTTTTTAAATAAAAGTAGCACTTCTGGAATCCTAACCAGAATCAATATGTTTGAATTCTAATTTCAGGGAAGGACATCGTCTAAAGGGCTATAAGGTCATATAAATGCTCGATTGTGAAATCTGTTTTGGGTCTGGTACCATCTCTTTGCAATAAAAACCCTGAAAGAGAGTTATTATCTCAAAGAGTTGAGATAATAACTAAACCCTTATTAAGATTTTCAAAACTGAATTCATGTATACCCTGAACAATTCAATGTTTCATTGACTTTATCAACAGCAATGGCATGCGATATATCAAAATTAGATTTGCCCTGCTCTGATATGTAAGATTATCAAATATTACACTGGTTTTATGAGTTTTTGTGTTTTTACTTTGTCAATACAAGAGCAGTCGCCACCTGCAGCCAAACATGTTGACTTGTGGTCGTCCTTTATATCATCATCGTTTCCTCTCTCGATCTAAAAGTATGTTGTGATCGTTGCTAAATTCACCCAGCATCACCTGACTTCCTCGTAACACATTTCTGCTTGTGGTCACTTCAAACTTCATCCCATCGTCAAAGCCCTTTTCTGAACCCCAAACATCATCACCCTTTTCCCGTCCCTGTGATGTGGAGATTTCACACGGATCACAGCAAAGCCCTCCTCCTTTTAACTTTTATTTTGGCCCCAACATTGCCCACAAGACAAGTTGTGTCTTTGAAACCTCTTGTATCAATCACATCAAACAGCTGGGAGACAAAAGAGGAGGCTGGCAGCGTCAGACAAACACTGCCATTAGTCACTGCGCTCCTCTTGTGTCACGTCACGGATGAAGGAGGGCTTGTTTGCTCAGGAATATCTCCCACACTGTAAAGGCAAAAGGGAACTTACCGCCGGCGCATTCAGAGCGCATGCAAACAAGCGGGATGCTGTGTGGTCATTTACAATCAACGCAGATCAAAGAGCACAAAGTGGACTTCTGTTTCAGAAAGCACCATGCGGCACAACCTTTTCTCCTCCTAAAGCTCTCACTCTCGATCTTCCCACACTCGTAGACAAAATCGCCATTAACGGGTTCTGAAAAGTGTGATTTTTTTTTTTTTTTTTTTTTTAGCTCTCACTCTTGTATTTCTCAGCCTTGTCCCATCCCCAGGCCCCCTGCCTGGTACTGACCCAGCCAGCAGACCCCCTTCTGCCCCCTCTTTGGCCCCCGCCAACCCTGGGAAGAAGAGGCCCTCTCTGGAGTTAAAACTGGGGCTCATTAGCAGTGCCCACCTGGAGGCTGGACGGGGACAAACAGGGGGACGAAGGGGGCCAAGGCCTTTAATCTGCTGGCTGTGCGCAGCGTTGTGGCACACAGCGGGGACAAGGTTTCTGCAGGCTGGTGCGACGCAGCTCACAGCGCCACCGAACACACGTTGATCCTGATGCCTGAGTTTAATCTGTGTAATTGTCCCTCTGGGTTAAAAAAAAAAAAAGAAAAGCCCTTTCAAAATCTTCCTCCAATAAAAGTCACTTTTATAACAGTTTCCCTTGATGGTATCACCGCAGTGCAAACAGCGCGTTAAACAATTGTGGAAACAAAACCCTTTGGTGTTCTTTGAAGTTCCGGGACCTTATGCAAATTTAAAATCTCATCAGTGCCTCAATGCTGCCCTCCCATCATTATTCCAGCCAGTAAATCTCAGCCTTGTTCAAGGGACGCAGTTTGCCGTGAATGACCTTCACTCCGTCAGTTGTGGGTACGGAGGGCTGGCGTTGAGGTATGCTTGTGTGTCTGTGTGTGCGCTGCAGTGGTCTGGAGCCCCTGCGGTTAGTCGTACCGTGTCCAAAGAGAAACAAAGGGATTCCAGTCAGGGAACAGAAAGGCTACTGAGTCATGTGGCTGCAGACTGCATCCATGGAGTCATGTTGGAGAACATAGCATCCACAGGAATGCGGCATTGCATTCATGCTGTAATTTGCAATAATCTTGAAGCAATTTTTATGTATAAAGCCAATTTTTGAACACGGATGTAAACCGTAATTTCTTCTGTTGGTAATTCTGGATTTTTTTTTTAAGTTGTTTTCCTGTGTTTTGTGAGTCAATGTTTCCATGTTTCATTTTTTTTTACTGTGCTCGCTTTGTGTCACTGAGTCCGTCCCGTTTGTTTCCCATCAAGGAAGAAATACAGTGTCTACAAACACCGTTCACCTCCTTGGATGTTTTAAGCTTACTTCTTTCACACAGAAATCTTAATCAACAAAAATCACAAAAAATATGAAGAAAGTCAAAACTGATTTCAACTAAATAATGACACTTAATAAAAATATAAAACATAAAACAAGTGACTGTATAAATATCCACCCCGTCAAGTCAGTATTTATTATATGTGCACATTTATCTGAGTTCAGTTAAACCCATCATGAGGAATTGAAAGGAATATGGCCAAAGTGTAAAACTGCCCTGGTCAGGCCGTCCTCACAAACCGAGTTAAACTAGTGAGAAACTATAGGTTACCATGACTACACTGAAGGCGTTACAAGCTTCAGCAGCTGAGATAGGAGACACTGCTGTCCAGGTTCTTTACCGGTTAAAACTTTATGCTAAAGTTGCAATGAGAAAGACACCGTTAAAGAAAACTCAGATCAAGGCTTTAACTAGCCAGAACAGACAGTCAGGTGACCTCAGGAGGAAGATGGCCTCAAAGTAAAATGCATTTGAAATACTTTAGCAAGATAAAGCTGGCAAATACAGTGAAGTTGAGATGTGAAAGGTGGAAGAATTAAACCAAAGGAGACTGAATGTTGATAAATTGCTTCAAATGGTTAGGTCTATTGTAGTGTTTTTCAAAGCGGGCCAGCACAGTTGGTAGTACCAATGCCTTGCAGCAGGAGGTTCTGGGTTTGATCCCAGCCTGGGATCGTTCTGCATACCGTTTGAATGTTCTCCCTGCATATGTTTGGATTCTCTCCTGTGTTTCCGTCTTCCTCCCACAGTCCAAAAACATGACTGTTAGGTTGATTAGTCTCTTTAAATTACCCTGACGTTTGATCCAGGATGGATCGATGGATGTGCACAACTACATAGAGATAATGAACAATTTTTAATTAGACATTTGCTTTTTTTAAATTTTTTATTTTTGAATCATAACAGATTAATGCTACGTTTTATGTCGAAAAGTTTTGAGGTGTACTCATTAAAATAACAATGTTCAATAAAATCACTGGTTCCCCCAGGTGAGATGAAAATACTTTACAGAATAAAAGAGACATGTTATATACAATCATTGTTTCACATTTTTCCGGAATTTCACTTTTACTAAAGCAGACTGAAACAACCCTCTGAAGATTGGTTTTTAGATTCTCAGTCACAGGATAACAGTTCTTGACAGTCTTTAGCTAGAATTTCAGTTTTTGGAAGAATTTTACTCTGAGAAACGAGAATAGATGGTTATGGTCTGAAATATTCTGTTGAAACTGAACACTTTAAAGAAACAATTTGTTTTATATGTTGGAAAGAAAAAATAAAGAGAAGATAATAAAGTGTCAAAAGTGTCCTCACTTCTTTCATTTCTATAATCCAAATAGTTTTGGAAGGACAGAACATTTAGAAACCCTGGATTCTTAATTGAATTGATCAAAGAGGAAGAGTCAGCGTTGATTATTAAGAACAGTGGATTGGTAAATCTCAGTCACGGGCCGCCAGATCAGCGACAATTAGCATCAGCTTGACTCTCCATTCTCACTCCTTAAGCAGGATGAAAACAGCAATCTGCTGACTGAGCACATTCCACTTGCAGCCAGCTACTCAAAGGACTCCCAGGAGGATCGCCCTCCGTACCTCACCGCTCCGCTGCTGTCCTGCGGACCCTCCGCCCCGGGGCTAAGCTCTCCCTGCAGGTAACCCGGAGATGCATCAACGAAACACAACACACAGAAACTCGCTGACCGCTACCTGCCAGTTAAGTGCCTCAGGTGGTGTTTGAATGGCCTCGACTTCACAATCAACCACATCTCCCCATGCCCCCGCCTCAGAGCCAGAGGCATGAGAGAGGCAACATATGGCCGGCATGGATGAATTCCCCCCACTGTTTCAGAAGACTCTGATGAGCCTCCAGGGCGATCTGAACGTCACGCTCCTCTTTACTAGGTTAAATCTAATAATCTCCTATTAACGAGGCCTTCAGTGCAGAGTGGTAAAACACCGGGCCTCAGGGTTCACCAACACTCACTGAAAACTGTTTTCCGCTGTTAACTCTGTGTTTTATAGCTGTAAGTAAGAGTCGTGGCCCTCATAGACTTTCCCCTCGCTTTGCTTCGTACCGAGTATCTGGATCCTCGGCTATGGAGAAATGGTCGCCTGCTCAGGATGTGGACTCTTGTTAAAAGTTTTAAATGTGTTACCCAATCGCTAATGTTGGTCTGTGACTTTTGTAAATCGCCAGTTCAGCTCTATAAAGTTTACTGAAAATTGCCTGAGCTGTAAACAACCATCCTCCACTGCGATAAGAGAAGAGCTGATTCGAACTAGACGGCTGATGCTCACTCAGTATTTGGAAGTGTGGCTGACACGGACTGAACGGCTTCGTTCACTTCCTCCGCTTTAAGACTAAAGGCAGACTACAATTCTAACACAGCGCAGAAAGTCGGCGTCATCGTTCACAACTTCTCCTTCTGTTCGTCGATTGGCCCAGTTGAATTCTATCGTAGAAGTCCACATTAATGGGAAGAAACCCAGTGAAGTGAAAATGCCCTCAATATCCAAAAAGATATGGAGAATATGCTTACAAATAAGTGACAAACAAATTTAATATTGATTTACTCCGTACCTCATAATCAAAAAAGGTAAACTCTTGCGTCACAAACGTCACCTATTTCAGATATGGAGTGACGAGTGTGTGAGGTGTGTTTGATTTTTACCTCATTAAAAGTTATGCAAGAAACAATTTATTGGTCATCTACCAGTATGATATCGGTTTAAGGGAATTTCTCCTCACTTCCAGCTACTGGGAGGTTTCTTACCTGTTCAATAGGATTTCAAGTTTGTGGGATGGTCATAGCATGAACCTACAAGATCTTATGGCAGCTTCACTTCAACATAAAATTGGACGTTTTTTTATATTGAAGGTTCAGCTATTTCTCACGTAAATCTATTTGAGTAAGGTAGTAGACATTTTTTTAGCATTTTATGCATGGAAACAATGTAATTTGTTATGCTATAGAAAAGCTAACAAGGCGTCCTCGTGGTACCTCGAGTTTTAGCATGAGGTACAATACTCTATCATTTAAACTGCGGGATCTGTTGCTTTTAAAGGGCTTGGTTCCATGGTGTTCACATTGTAGAGACGAAATAAATTTCCACATGTAGTTTATCTTCAACTCTAAGATAGTGAAAGTAAAAACGAGGTAGCCCTCAGAAACCTGTTGAGGCTGTAATGAAGCAGGTCCTCCCACTGGCCTGGTAATTGGACAGATGCTTTCGCTGGGAGACAGGACCCAGTCTCAGGCTCGTCTCTTTCCCTGCAGGAGCTCAGTTCAATCATTCACCGTAATTCACGTCCAGCACAGACACAGTCCAGGATGATGCACCCCGCCTCTTATTTAATTAGGACCGAAGCACCAGCAGCAGGAAGGAACCCCGGTGATGGAAGATATGAGACTCAGAGAGGCTGGTTTGGATGGGAACCCAGTTGAAAATTACAACTTTATCATGTCTGCTGGGGAATTAGGTTGTGAATTAATTTAACGTAACTATCGCTGGTAAATTTCTGGCAGCTTTTGCAGCAGAGATGTGGTAACAGTGTTTTTAGTCCTGTTTAAAGAGTGACCTCTTCTTTAAATTTATGGCTAAAGTGGTAAATAAAAGTGTTCATCAATTAAAAAGTAAGCAGAAAGCTTTAGAAAATGTATTCTGTTGTGTTGTTGATATTTTCCTTATGGGTCAAATGAATCAGAAGTAACCAGACATTAACTCTGAACTGATGAGGCTAAACATTTTTAGCTTGTTTATCAGTTGTAGCATCACTCACATTATTGAATCCACCATTCCTTCAATCAGAAATGCTGTTACCGGTTAGTGTGGGTGAACTTCAGGAAAACCTGGCCTCAAAAGAAGAAAATGTATTGTAAAATGTAACGTATTAAATGTTTAACATAGACACGGACAGGTGGGAATAAATTACTCAGAATTGCTCTTTCATACAATTTAATGAAAAAAATATTTAGATACAATGGTGAATAAGGGACATCTTCATAAGTGTTTTACTGTTAATTTTCTGCAGAATTCTTTTTTGTTTTTGTTTTCTGCAATTCTTGGCTCTTTTTATTATTGACCTGTCCAATTTTAAAATTATATACATGTTTGGTCATATCAGATGCAAAGCTAACCCAGCAGTTTCATATCTGGACCCTATTTGTGTCTGTGGCAACACACTGAACACCACTGAATTAAAGGTTTCAACTTGTACAAAAATGCTTTAGACAAAATATTTTTTAAAAAGGTGAGTATAATTTCACTGTAGGCTTTAAAGTCATATTTTCACTACAATTTACTTGTAAAAAAATGACTGAAATGATAAAAATATCTTGATATATAAACACATTTTCTATTTGTTGAGGTTTTTAACTGGCGCCTTGAGTAGCTTAGCATCAGTGTGCCTGCTGGAAGACCAGCTGTAGACAAAAGCATTCCAGTGTGGAGACAACCAGATCTTCCTCTCCATGAAAATGCACCACAACACGGTCTCTCTGCTTGAAGGTCTCTCTTTCGACCTTATGACCGGACAGCCGACTGAAAATGCCAGGAATGCTAGACTGCTGCTCGATAGGAGACCATGTTCGACTTATTGGCTACCGGTGGGCAAAGCCGGGGGGGGACAATGTCCACGATGACTCCCACACAATAGGAACAAGACATTTATGACTTTTCAGCAGGGACAAAAATGAGAAGTTCACACTCGGGGCTGTTTTACTCCCTTGGACACTTTGGGAGAGACGCTGCTCTCAGCTGAAGGCTCTCACATTTTTGGGCCGTGTCTGGAATCCAGAAGAAAAGGTCTCCGATGTGTCCAACCTGCCTGTCCCATTTGAGGTGATTTAAATATGATGTAATTACATTTCTGAGCCATTGTCTCTTAAACTGGTATGCCAGCTTGACAATGTCTTTAATTATTTCCTTTGCCCTTGTTTAAAGCAACGTTCTGACCGGATATTTTACTGGTGTGTAAAAATGGAAAATCAGAGCTACAGCGATGGCATTCATCTCATTGTTTTTCTATTAAACTAAAGTTCTTTAACAAACCTTTTAAGTAGAGGTGCACAGATAAATCAGCCCCCATTTTCTTAATTTAAAGCGACCAGCGGTTGGCCAATGTTGACATGTAAAACCGATCTCATCCATCGATCTTAAGGTCTGAAAATCAGATGCAACTGAAGGAAACTTGTCCTGACCACAGAGTTAATTTAATTTTTAAATGACAATACTTATCAAATTTTTCTTACACTTTTTGACACTGTTCTTTCACTACATCTCTGTAGTAGTGATGCTAAATGAAATGCATTAGGGATGTTGGGATTGGAGATGTTATAAACGCTTGCCGCGCAGTTTTTTAAATCGCTTGTCTTTCCTCACTATACGTAAAATGTTTTCTTTAAAATTGTTCTCATAAATGGACTAAACTTCATCCCTTGTCATACACTAAAAAGTATTCATTGATTCTCTAAAATTGTAACTCCTGAAAAGCATGGTCAAAAACATGCAGAGGGATTTTGATCAATTTTATTTATTTTTTTTTGCAGTCCACAAAAGTTCACCCAATCCATTTCCATCAAATTGCTGTGTTTAGTTTAAAATAATATGAAAAAAAATAAATTTCCCCTACTACAAATACACGGTCTGGCCACATTATATGCAGCTTAGATCAACTCAGTCAAAGTTATGCAAAAATGCAATTTCATAAAGACTTAGAAATGTCAATGGACCATGGAGGGCTTAACATAGCCATGCATCAAGTGTGGATATCAGCAACAGATAATATATATAAAAAAATACTAAAGTCACAAATATTATCACAGTTCATATAAAGCTTTAGAGCTTTTTTTTACACACTTAATGCTTCTTGAATCTCTTTTCTGGATCAATTTTTAAAGAAAACTCCCACTTTTGCAATAAGGCAAACTGCTTGTGGCACCACGGAGCGGTCAGACCGAGAGTGACACCTAGTGGCGATTTATTGTAAAATCAGTGGCTGAATGAGCAGTCTTAGTCTATCGAGAAGGGTTCAGGTCATCTGTTAAAAGTATTATTTGTGCCCCTATCTGGTTTAGGAAAGCATTAAATTATGATGAATGCACCTCTGTCTGAGAATGACTTGGAAAAATGCACACAAAAATGTCATTAGTTGAAAAATTCCTTCAATTTTTCTTTTCTGAAAAAGACTTATAATCACAGGTCTTCAATTATCAAACATTTTGGGGATGTTTTTGTGCCAATTAAAAGCAAAGGGACATCCCCTGAGTCTCCCAACACCTCCCTGATATCCTTTGTCCCTTCAGCAGACCCGCTGCTATTTGAACCCGTATCCAGACCTTTCCCAATTAGACCCACCTTCCACTTTGAGGTTTACTTTCTCCAAGGCGAGGGAGAAAACAGAGTCTTTTAACAAGCGGGCCCCTTCTTCTTGTTCACGTGGGGAAGTTTACCCACATCTGTCTCAGCTACTAACCCCTGGAAGAGAGGGGGTCAGTGCCAAGGCCAGAGGTCACCACTTGTCCCATTGTGAACTAGAACCAACACGAACCTCTACCGAATACAGCGGTCAGCGGGACGCGGTGCCCGGTTTGTTTTGTTTTTTGGGGGGGGTTTTTTTTAGGACCGCGGATGTGTGAGCTGAACAGGAGTTGTGCTTTCAAACGGAAGCGCTTGAAAGGGACCCTTCAGGTTTCCTAATGAAGTAAAGAACAAATATCTGTCCTGCTTTGTTGCTTCTTTTCTACGTCGTCAATGGCCGGTGCACAAAGTGGAAAATGAAGGCGCGGCTGGAGAATTTGCAGGTGTGCAGGGATGCGTGTGAAGTTACAGGAAGGAGGAAAGCGTTTACTCAAGGGGGAGGTCTGTGTGAGAACGGATCTAGTTAGGAGCGTCACAACAGGTCTGACAAAACCGAGGTCGGGTCGGGCCGAGCTCGCAGCATCGGCCCAGCAGTGCTCGTCCAAATTATATAATAGGAAAAAAACAGCTGTCAGGTTCCATTCCCCTGCCACAGCCGCTTTCTCTCGCTAGCCTTCATTCACTCTTATCAGCAAGCCACCATCCATAATTGACCTGATTCCCAGATTTCTGTTCCTTTGACCACCCCTGCCGTAGCATAAAAGTGGGCAGCATAGGTGGCAGAAGACTGGCCCGGCCGAGGGAACAAGGAAGGTGAAAGAAAGTATTCTTCCAACGTCTTGAAAGAAAAAAGGAAAATCAGCATAATGACCATGCTCCCCTGCCACACATTCACGCGAGGAGACCTCCTCCCCACACCCATCCACATCCAAAATCTTGATTAACCTCCCTGCTCACTCCTTCTTTCCCACCCACTCACATTCTCACACACACACCGACACAAAGTGGCTCGGAGGCCCCCTGACAGATGGGGAGAGAGGTTTCAGGGGGTTCCTTCTGAACAAATGGCACCCTGGTTTAGTGTGGTGTTGTCAGGGTTTGAATTGATCCCCGGGACTACAGAGGCTTCTCTCTGCCATTGTGTCACAATGGCAACAAGTGTGTGGAGCTGGGAGCAAGCTTGTACAGGCATGGGACCCATACCTCATGAATGATAGCTTAGCAAATGGCCCTCCTTTCACCAGCTTTCATTGTAGGGCCATCTCTTCTTTTTCTTTCATGGCCTACTCAAAAACCTCGCCCAGCTTTGTTAGTTTTATTGGGTTTGATTGGTTTGGGATTCAGAAACGTGTTGGTTTTTGTCTGATTTTGTGTGTGTGAACTCTCGGGCCACAGAGGAGGAAAATCTGTCGGCGGTGGCGTTTTGACGGGTGCCTATTTTTTTTATTTTTTTTGGTTGTTAAATTGATGGACGCCGCGGTCTCACGGTACGGTCCGAGGAATGATGTAAAGCTATCTGTCAGCGGTCAAAGCCAGTGAATGTGATTCAGTTTTATATGAATAGCACTTCCTGGGAGGTCGGGAGTTCTTTCCACTCAATGAGTTAAACGCCATGTGTACAATTTTCACAGCGTTCCATAAATTCAGATGCACGGCGGAGAGACTTTCACACAGGATTAGATCCCTTCTCATCAGCTCAGGGGTAAATGAACTGGACCAGTGATGAAACTGGTTTCCAGTTAGCCAGTGTTAGATTGTTTCATGGTGTTCACTCAGGACGGCATTAGAAAAGAGAGAGCGTGCAGAAATTAGTTGAAAAAGCACAACTTACTCATCAGCTACACCTTAAACAAGTTTTGTATTGTCTTTATGCATGGGTAGTCAATGGGGAGTTGGAGCTACACTATCAGCTGTATTTGAGAATAGTGACGCTGCTTTATCTGCTTTGTGCAGAACTAAATAAAATTTTATCTCTCAGAATTTTTATGATTTTTCTGCATTTGCATTGGATGTAGGACAACATCCAACATCCAGCTTTCGGCCTTGGCAGCTTGCCCAGGCCCAGCAATAGGTCTATTGGGCTCATTGTTGGCCTGTATTTTTTGCTCTTGCTCAACATATACTAGTTTATCAATATAATGAGACTTTTTCCTTATCAGAAAATAAAACCTGACTGAAAGTGTGACCTCTCTGCTGACCCTGGGTTAGGGTTAGGGTTAGGCATCATCTCTGCTCACTCATTTAGTCGCTGTCCCTTCTCTGTCTGGTTAATGTTTCATTCCTACTATACACTTTTGCACCTCAGAATGAAGAAAAAGGGGGAGAGGGTGTAGCACAAAGGGTTGGTTAATAAAAAAAGGAAAATAGAACCTGATAGATTAATGGGTAAGCAAATAATATCAGAGTAGCAGGAAGGATTGAAGGATCAGAATGTTCTTATCTTCTACATGTGATAGCTCCTTGTTCTGTGTGGCTTTGTATCTAACATCTAGTCTCTGGTTATAAGAAAGTGCAAAATGTTTTTATTTAAACCATATTATGTTGAATTTTTCCCATTTTGACACCTTACAACCACAGTCTTCAATATATTTCATCGGTTTTATTTTGGGACAGGCCTAAAAAAAAGGGGGGTTTAAATTTGCCAAAGGAAAGGAACATCTAGAAAACATTCAAGTATTGAAAGCATGAAACACAAATCAGTCAGCCTTCCTGTTGTTTTTCACATAAAGTTGATCATGTAAGAAAATCCTTTCTTTTACTGACTTTTTTTTTTTTGCTTTTTATGTGCCTTCTATCAGCATAAAACAAATCAGTGTTTGTCTGCACATGGTGCCAAATTAACTGCTCTCTCAGAGTGGTCATCCTGGACGTTTAGTTACTATGTTTTCTTCAGCTGGGACTGAGTTTTTCCTCTGTGTCTGAGCCAAATGAATGACGGTTGACTGCAGCTCCAGTCTGATGGTAGAATTAACTTGAATTGATTTATTGGGGCCAGAGTTTATGTTGTTGTGAGTTAGCTAATAGCATTTATAGAGTGTGGATGTCGCTACAGGTGCTTTGGACACATGGTCTGATTGTATGGAGAAAACTAAGACTTGTCTGGTTCACTAACATGAAGTAGCTATTCTGGTCAGTTGTTTGGTAGAACATGCTGAGATGCCTGTGGACATCAGATTAACAATGATGGGGAAAAAATAATAATGGAGGAATTGGTTCAGTTTTACCCAACTCTGTGGTATGCAACAATATCCAAAGCTTTGAAAATCTGCCTGAGCATAAGGCTGCAAATGAAAATTAGAAACACAGTTGAGAGGCTCCTGATAACTCTGGAGGAGCTGCAGAGAATCGCTCACAGAAAAATTATTAGTTATGCATCCCAAAAATCTGGTTGGATTCTGATCCCACCAAGATGAATTTACAGGAAAATAAGTAGATAAAGTGAGCAAAAAGTCTTAGATTTTCTGGCATTTATCTGACTGAGAGAAACCCTCAGGTATCATTTTTTTTTTTTAAAAAGCATGATTTACATGCAATGTGTGGTTGTAGTCAGAGAATACAAGTTCCCATCTCATACATGTATCCAGGTATTGGGACAACGTCCTCACTTGCTCCCGTTTATTCACATCCAGCATTGGGGTGGAGGTGGTGTAATGTTCGCATTTTAAGAAAACACAGAGGGGGAACAGGCAACCGAAAAGGCCTTTGAATGAGAATCAATTAATTTTCATTTACCTCCATTAGCACTGGGCAGAGATTTGCATCTGAGAACCTTTTACCAAACTGGCAGTGGTCTTTTTTTTCATTCATTTTTTTCTTTTAGCTGAGGGAGAGGGCCACATTAAGCTAATGATGGTGGGAGGGCAGCGGGAGAAACAAAGCGCAGAAAAGTGCGGGAGGGGTGGCCGGGCCGTCCTTTTCTCTCATTAGCACCTCACAACTGAGCTCCTGTCACAGCGCGAGCCCCCACAGGCCCATCATTGGCTGCTCCCTGGCATGAGAAAATACACCGAAAGCTTGTAAAAATTTGTCATCTTAAAATGAAACCTTGTGGTTTTATTTGCATTCTTGTTTGAGCAGATGACATCATTGCACCGTAAATTTACAGCGGGCAAAATAGTCCGAAACTTTCTGACATTTATCTGGCTTGTATGATAACTTAGAAAATTGAAAACACAAACCGAAACACTTATTTTATAGACATAATATACAACATAAAGAGAAAAGTTTACATTTAATATTGAAACGTATAACAGGTTATATTTCAGTGCAGAAGCCAGGAAATAAGATGCTCTAGATTTTGCAAATTTTTAAAACCTCTTTTTAAAAACTTTCAGTATGAATTTGATGGAATCTAAGATGTCAAACCAATTCAAGTGTCTGCTTTATTTTGAAGAGCAAATAATGCTGCAGATGCATAAAGTAAAGAACTTAAATAAGAAAATCAAAGCACCTGATACCGCGCTTTGATATTTACACAATATCAAAGTGTAAACTTTGATATTTTGATAAATAATAAATAATCTAGGCTTCAATGGGTTCAAAAGTTATGGTTAAAAAAACACAGCAGCTTTCAAATATTTATGAAAAAAGAATATTAGGGCCCTCAGCTGTGATTGTGGCTATTTGTGGTTAAATTTTAATATTCATCAGACCATAACTTATTCTTTGTTAGATCGTGTTGTACAGTATTTTGTAAGGCTGCTTTTTATTTTGTAGAAGATAGTAAGAGATTGAAAAATAAATAACTAAGGGCAAAAAGATCTACATCCAAAGAATCTTCTAAACTTTAACAGATTTTTGTTTCTGCTTTTAGAAGCATAAACTGCTTTCAAAACACAGCAGCATATTTAACAGTTTTGATGATTTTATTGCTTTAAATGCCAGGTTACTTCTTGTCACTGCTGCTGTGTATGAAAAAACACATTTAACAAATGTTTTGTAGCTGTTTTTTGCAAATCAGTCTTAAAAATCATACATATTTCCCAAATTGTTGCTCTTGTTGCATTATTAGGTTTAGAGGAGTCACCGGTCTCAATATTTAGCTACTACCCATCTGAGTTATCAAGGGCAAAAAGATCCACTGCTATTAGAGGTGTGCCGATCGATCGGTCACCGATCATAATCGGGCTGATTTTCGTGAAAAAGTGTACGATCGGTGATCGACGATCATTGGCTCTTGTTGCCGATCACACAAACCGATCACCTGCATCTCATTTCGCAGCCTGCCTGTGCAGCTGGTCTCCTCTTTCCTTCACACTGTGCAAACACGCAGCAACAAATCCTAAGCGATGTGGAACTATAACGCACTGAGTGAATGGGGAAGTTTGCGTGTTGCGGCGGAATATTGAAGCACGTGGGGTGAAGCAGGTCAAAATGCATCTACACAACGAATTCAGTAACTCAAGATTGTTTATTGCAATGGCACCTGTATTTGCCTTTGAATGTTAAGTTTTATACTTGAATTTTTTTGGCAATGTTGAGAGGTTTTATTTTGGCTCTTCAGAGCCTTCATATGTTATCAGTCTGTTAAAGATAGTATTATTGATAGCAGTACAATTTGCACAGTGCCTATTTTGTTTTTTTCTTGGAAAAAGTTATTAAAAACAAGTTTTTGTCTAAATTAAGGTGAATTGATGGTTCCTTTTTCCACATAATGTAACCAGTAGTGTTTATGATTAAAAAAAAATTTATAATAATTATGTGATCGGTATCGGTGATCGGTATCGGTGATCGGTATCGGCAGGAAAAAACCTGATCGGCACATCTCTAACTGCTATGCAATCATATAAATACATTTTCAGCTTTTGTTGATGAAGTACATCCCAATCCCTTACATAATACACACACATAGACATAAAAAGACATAAAATGTTTTCAAGTCACACTAAACCTTTTCTGCTTTAGGTCAGCTAGGGTCACCTAAAGTATTATTTGTTAAATACTAGAATAATGAGAGATAAATTTTTAGAAAATGTTTTCTGTTTCTGTAGATGCATCTCCTTAGTATTTGGTAGGGTTAATTGCTTTTTTTAAACTCTGTCTGTCTTCCACAAGCTTCTCTCAACAGTTTTGAATTGTGACGCTACCTTAACATGTTCAGATCTTTAGTTTCCACGTCTAGTTGTTTTGTTACAGTTAGGCACACAGCTGACAGCTGAGAACTTATATAAGGACGATAGATGGTAGATGTTCTCAGTTTTATGCAGAGGGACTTAGATTATTTACATTGAGCTGTAGGAGTCAAAGGTGGCTGAATGCAAGTGGAAAACACCCTTGCAGTGTCGATTATTGAATTTGTTCAGCTTCACAATGATGCAGTGCTTTCGGTTGATTCAGCAAATGAACATAATGTGTAAAAGTTCACGGTATTGTTTGACACTTTCCAAAATCTTCACTCTGAGTAGCGCTGCGTGTTTGAGAAGGATCTCATTTCATCAAGATTTGAAATGAGGGTCCGATCGTTGATTTAAAGCAAAGATGTGTCTCCACGTGCAGGGAGGGGCCGAGACAGTATGAAATTGAGCGGAAATTATGAGCAGAAAAGAGGATGAAAGGGCGAGTGGGAGCAGGGAGCAGACAGGGTCACAGATGTGACATTACATGAACAAAAGGAGTGGCTGGGCGTGAATGTGTGCAGACATCCCAAGCAAAGCTGTCCCCCAGCTGTTTACTTCACCTGTCTATTAAAACGGAACACATTTCATGGTGAACACAGGAGGAGAGACAGATTTACTGGGCTTACAAGGATGAGGCCTTAGAGCGGTTTGATTATTAGACAACCTATAAATAACCTCTCCTAATGTTTCTAGGAGACCCAGCTCTTCACTTAGCGATGGACCGGAATGTGTCTGAATATTAGTTACTAAAGTGATTTCACTTCCAAATTGCTTGTAGCAAAATGAAAACGTTAAAATATTGAGAAAATAACCAGTCATGCAAGGCAACATGGTGTAACTTTCTCAGACAGATTCTGCACTCGGGCGGCTAAAACAAGAAACTAAAGCGGAGCAGAGAAATCAGATGGCTTAATTGTTCCTTGACAATTAGACCATCACTCAAGAGTACACTGAGAAAGCACGGCAGAAGTAGAAAAAGACAGGAGGCGGTTAAAGAATGGGATAAAAGTAGAGGGCCCTAAAACACCCACTGTGCGAGAGGGACAGCAAGAGAGGGTCTTCTGCCATTGAAGACCCGACAGGGCGAAAAAAGAGCAGAAAGCAGTTTACAATACTGTACAATGCTGTTCTGCATCATTAAGTGGAGCGGAGGGCAGGGCTGGGACAATGAGCTTCTGTCTTTAAAAAAAATAAAGGCCAGCAGCCCCAGAGGAGTCCTCCTATTCAGCCCATATGGCTGCAGCACTGACGGGATGCTCCACTCGCCCCGGCCGCATGCTCAGCATCTGGACACGGGAGGTCGCTCCTCAGTGACCACTCAAGCAATAGGGAGGATTACTGGGTTTCCACAGTAACACCACAGCAATACACTGGGATGTGGGACAGCAATCAAGGGATTAGGAATAGGAAGTACTTCAAGATATTTTTTTTTTCTTCTTTTATTGGGTTGAAAGTAGCAAAAAAAAAAATCTAAATTGAAGTCTGGAGAAAATGTCAAACCTTCACTTCATTTTATGGAGAGGAAAGTTATATAAAGTCAACATTTTATTTTTGAGGACATTTATAGCACAGAAATGGCAGCTGCCAAATAAGTTTTTTTCTATATTTTTTGAATACAGAAGAAGCCGATTTTGTGGTGTTTATCAAATTCAGCAGTTTTTTTTAATTCAGAACAGTAGAGGTCCTTCATCAATCTGGATTTATTTGCATTTACCCATTTTGCATAAAGTGAGTATAACAAAAAGGTTAAAAGAAATTTAAAAAAAAGAAAATTCAGAGTCCTGCAGAGCATAGATGCACACCTTGCACACACAGCACCAGGATGCACCATGGGAATAAGGCTGAGCTTGTGGAAGTGGTGTGATGGGTGAGGCAACATTCTGTTGGAAAATCTTGAGCCCTGCTGTCCAAATGAATGTTAGTTATGAATGTAATATGTATAAAGTACAACTGTCCCACCATTACATATCAGTTTTTTTTATATTAATAGCTTGTGAAACTTAAAATAATTCCTTCCATTAACTCTGCAGCATACACAAACTGATCACCTGATAAGCCAGGTTGTCCGTTTTTAGACATGTTGGGGAAAAAAAGCCACATAGGTGCTGCTCCTTTTACTCTACATGTAAACTGCATGTCTAAAACTGTCCCAGAATCAGCATTCTGCAACTATCACTGCTGTGAGCCAACTATGTTATGCAAATGCTTCACTCACCTCTTGATGGCGAATGCTTGAAGTCTGAATAACTTGGAAAATACTTATCACAAGGAGAAGATCATTGCAATTCCACACTCAAATGATAAGTTGGTGATTTATTATTTAAAAAACTAAATCAATTAGAAGATGACCTCATGGAACAGCAACGTATAGCCAGTGTTGATATAGCACAACTTTGTGCATTTCACACTGATGATCAAGTACGCACGCATTATTCAATTCAATTAAAATACTTTAATTACAATGGGAACTAAATGTTGTGGCAACTTAAATTATTCAAGACTCTTTAAAGACTTGTAGGTGGTGATGACTTTGGGCATCTCCTGTAGCAGTCTGTATTACAGCGACTCTGAAGAAGACTGCAACACTCTGCCTCCCGGAGACAGTCTCATGGAAGAGGATGGTCAGGGTTGTCCATAATTTTCTTAATTTTATGTAAAATCCTTTTTCAAGACTATATAGTGTTGTTTTTCATTTGTAATTTATTTATTTTTAACTATTGAAGGTCTGTGATAAGAGCTATCTTGTTTTGTTGCATGGTATAGGTCTGAAATGAATGAAATAGATTTGATTAGAGGTCTCTGTTCCACTTAAGTACTTTGCAACACAGATTTTTAAAACAAAAGCCTTACTACAAAGCATCCAAATGCATCTGTACACAAGCAGATGCATGTCCAAAGCATTTTATTACTTTAGCTAGTGTATTGTGTATTATGTACCCGGGATGACTCCTGTTCCCTTTGGATAGGCAACAAAGGACTGTCAGTATGATGGATTTTGAAGCTCTGTCTTAAAATCCAAACAAGTGGCCTGCCTTCGCTTCTGCCCATCCTTCAACAGACCTAAAAACCTCTTCGAAAGGAAAGAATATGTGCTAAAGGACCACAGCGGAAAAGAAGTTGGGGGTTGGGTCTGGACAAGGAGGACCTAGACAAGTGTTTACCCTCTTTCTGTTGCCAAGCTGTGCAGCAATAACCCACCGTAGCTAAAGGCAGTGCCTTATCCAGTAAGAAAGGCCTCAGTCTGCTGGGTCAGGGGTCACTAACTCCGCCATTGTCTATGACAGGGCAAGCACACTCCAGCTTTCAAAGGTCTCATGATGGGGGAGGAAAGATAGGCTGAAAAACACTGGGTCAGGACCAGGGACTTTATGGGAGCTGAGGGAAGAAAAAAAAAAGATTTGGACCCCAAAGGTTAAATGAAGAGCGAAAGCCCCCTTCTGTCCAATTATCGAGGGACAAACGCTCACTGTGACCCAGCGGGGTCAGAGTTCAGCGGAGCCATTGGTAACGGCACACTCTGAGTTTTTGTGGCCCAGATGAGATGAACCTCTGCAGTGTTTATCTAAGTGACACCCAGACCAACGGAAAAAGTATAAATAATTAGCGGGATTGTGAACTGCCACTTAGCAGAATTAATTTATAGGCTGCTTCTTTGGTCCACAAAGCTTGAAAACACCCAGGATCTGCAGTGAAAAGGCTGAACATTAATTCTGTTCACTACAAGCAAGTTATAGTGTTCATTCCTGCTGGATGAGCACATAGCAACAGTAGGCAATCTCTTGTCTACTGTAGTGGAAAGTACTACCAACAGCATACAGCTGACGCCGAGAGAATGTCTAAAGATTGTCAGGACTGCACACCGTTTCTACCAAGACAAGAATAAAGAACGGTCATAAACTCATCCATCCATTTTTTGTACACCCTTGTCCCTAACGGTGCCTATCTCCAGCGAGACATTTCAGGCGACAGGCGGGGTACACCCTGGACAGGTCGCCAGCCTGTCGCAGGGCAACACAGAGACAAACAACCATGCACTCACACTCTCTAAATTCTCCATAGAGGATTTAGAGAGTCTCACAGTCCAAAACTGCAGGAGGAAGTCGGAGTACCTGGAGAGAACTCATGTATGCACAGGGAGTACCTGAAAACTCCATGCAGAAAGACCCCGGGCCAGGAATTGAACCCAGGATCTTCTCGCTGCAAGGCAACAGTGGTACCAACTGTGCAGCCCCGGCTTAAAAGATATAAAACTGATTCAATAAAATCATCATTCTTAATTCTGGACCCAGCAGCAAGGAACGTTCAGAAAACATTTCTTGAACTTCATCCTGAATGTATAGTGGACCTTTATTCATTTATCAATCAATCAATCAATCAATCAATCAATCAATCAATCAATCAATCAATCAATCAATCAATCAATCAATCAACCAACCAACCAACCAACCAACCAACCAACCAACCCAGCAAGCAATTGATTGATTTAGTAATTGATTAATTGGTCAATTAATTGGTCAATTGATTAATTAATTAACTAAGTAATTGAATATGTAAGTATTTATTTATAATAAATACATAATAAATATTTAGGTATTCAAATACCTAAATATTTACATGCATAATAAATATTTATGCATGTAAATAAAAATAAATGTATTTATTTTTATTGTCTGTTGTCTGTTTTGGACAGACAATAAAAAGGAAAAACAAAAATAACAGGACAAACTGTTATGACAACTGACATGCAAGTGTTTGCAGATGGTTTGCCGAACATCAAAAATGAAACACCATTCAGGAAACATTCAGCCGCTAAGGATTGTGTGCTTCCTATTCATTCCAGATCTTCTGAAACCAGATTACATACATTCAAATTTGCAGGGTCTTAATTTGTGTTCTGTTGGCTTTCAGGATCTTTTAGAACACGATTACAAGGACGCACCTGTATGATAATTGGATGACACACGGCTATTAACGCAGCAACATCAGGAAGCACTTCGCAGAACGTCCCAGAGACAACATCTTCACTTTCTACGCGTATTTGTTCAGCACACTCCACAGGTGTCATGGATGAGTTTTGAGGTACTGGGAAATTGTGCTGTGACAGCTCTGAGGTTTCAAGTTCACTGACAGGGGATTCAGTTGCGTCCTGGCCTTCAGGTTCCCTTACAGGTTCAGTTGACGGCCTAGCTCAGGGCTTCTTGAACGTGGATGAACTCGGTTAAGACAGAACATGTTACAGACAACATTTCGGAAGTGTTTCTGAGCAATTTTCAGACAGCTTTGTGGGAAATGAGCTTTTCTGGGATGTGCCAAGGTTCTTTTGAAACAAGTGATAATCTTGAAATCAACAATTGGGTTTTTCAGTGTCATGAGGTGAAAAAGCCGATCCTTTACAATATCTTCGTTTCCACTTAGAAGTTGGTAGATGTCTGCACTGAGTTTTTTCTCCATCTTGGGGAAAAGGACAAAGTCTAGATCCTTTATTTCTTCCCAGAGTATTCCAAAAAGCCTACAGTGGAGACGTACCCTGTCTCTCATTTTATATGCTGTCACTGATCTATAACTAGCCTTACTAATTAGCTTCCAAAGAACTAATCTTACCATTTTGTTACGTTCTGCTTCTGTTCCACGTCTGATTATCTTGTCGGTGCCGTACTGCACTGGTTCTGTACCTTTAGGATAAGTGGATTCAAGAAAACTCTCACTCACGCAGTTTTCATCTGAATACAAGCTCTCGCTGACAATGAAAGTCTTTTTCATCTTTACTCCTACAGATGAGAAAAATCTCTTCATTTTGGTAGGTTCTGGAGGAACAGGATTCTTCAGGTGACGTTTGAACATTCTCACTATTCTTGGATGCACTTGTGGGTATATAAGTGATGTAAATAAACACAATTCGCTAGCAAATTGGAAAGAGTCTCTGGCGATGCTTTGGAAGATATTCTCACTTAGCTCTTCTGACACTGTAGTCAAGACTTCCAGATCTAATTCCTTAATTTCTGCCATAATTACACACAAGAGGGCATCATGGATGCCCTCAAAGGTCGTTCTGACATGATGCAGAGTAGATGCATTTGCAACCTTCTCGATCACTTGCCACAAAAGA
Organism: Poecilia reticulata; assembly: GCF_904066995.2. Taxonomy (NCBI): domain Eukaryota; kingdom Metazoa; phylum Chordata; class Actinopteri; order Cyprinodontiformes; family Poeciliidae; genus Poecilia; species Poecilia reticulata. Next base: position 14,075,030 of record NC_088836.1, on the reverse strand, counting down.
TCACTGACAAATTCACGCTCTATCTCCATTTCGATTTTGATGACTCCAGGCAGGTTTGACACTCTGATTTGAACTTTGGTAATAAATTCTGTGTTGAACACTACGATATCACCAATCATCCTTTGAAGAGCTTCATGACACAGACTTCAAAGGAAAAAGAATTCCACCCATGATGACATTGAAGTCTGAGTGTCAGCAGCATGACAACGGTTGCTAGGGGTAATAATAGCGCACAACGAGCGTGGTAAAATCAAGATCGTGGGCACCAAATAGCAGGAGATGGTTCTGACCGGGGGTATGGCGTATTGTGTGTGAAATGATGCAGATCCAGCCCTGGTAACAGGCAGTATAGGCAAATAATACCAAGGCTGTTGTGGATTTTAACAGTTGCCATCAGTGACTTGGGGTCAGTTTAAGGGGTGTCATTTGTGAAGTTACACTGTAAAAAATAATTAGACTATCATAGAGGAAAAAACGGAGGGTTCATTTTTCAAAGTGATAATTTTTTTTCACCATGTTATTCATACGTTTATAAATGCCGTGGTTCTAATCTAAATATTGAATTCATAAGTTAAATGTTTACTTTACAAAGTACATTTACTTCCAACTTGCATTTTTTTACAAACAAAATATGTAGCTCCCAATTAAATATTTAGTTCTAAATACTTTTTTTTTCAATTTTTCTTTTTTTTCCTAAACTGTGTGTGTGTGTGCATGTGTCTGCGTGTGTGCGTGGGTGTGCGTGCGCATGTGTGTGTGTGTTGTCTATTTTTATCTATTCTTCCTCATTTCCTCATTTGACCAGAATTAAACATGTACAGTATATTGATCCATTGCAAAAAAAAAAAAAAAAAAACATTTAAAAGTTTCACTATGTATAAATATCTGCCTTTCACAGTATTTTTATATTTCGGTCTATTTTAAGGTATTTTAAGCAGTTTAGACTTGCAGAAAGTCTTGCATTGGTAAACAAAACTCCCCCTGCTTAGAGCATTCAGACAAGCCAGTCAGCAGTTCTGTAATAATGTGGGCATCTCAGTCTCAGGCAGTACTTGTGGTGTTAATACCCCCTGATACAAAGGCCCAGGAACTGAGCGGCAGGAGTGTCCTGCATCCGGAGATGACTGGATTTAAGTGTTCCTGAAGCCAGGGGCCTCCAAGGATTAAGGTTTAATAATCTACACTTGTTAGGTTAATAAGCACAATGCAATCATGTTATAAGATTCAGCTTTCTAATTCCATCTTGTTAAACCTTTTTCAAACTTTTGTGTTCAAATCAAAGTTAAGTTACAGGTGAACTCTTACTGAAGTATTCTGGTGTTTGTTTTCATACCAGCGAGATTAGCTACACCGTGATAGTTTGCTGTTATTTTGTGACATTGAATCTGAGGTGATCAAAATGTAAAACAGAAAGAGCCCAAACATTCCCCTTAAAATTTTTAATTACGTATACCTATGTTTTCGAATTCCAGCGTACAGCCATGACAATTCCAAATTCTCCCAGGAAAATCCTGAAATGAACCTGAGAACAATCCATCAAAGCCCCAAGATGCAGCCGCCTGGAACACACTAAGCACTATGAAAGCTTTAAATCTCTTCCTCTGCACAATCCATTTAGCATGGCTTTGCCACACTCCACCAGGGGGGTGCTTGTGTTGGATCCCAGGGGTGGTACCACCAGGATAAATTATGCATCCAGTGTATGCAGTTCCTAGCTTGCTTTCTCTATGTGTGTGTGTGTGTGTGCGCGTGCGTGCGTGCGTGCGTATGTGTGTGTGTGTGTGTGGGGGTGTGTGTGTGTGCGTGTGTGTGTGAATGCAAGTGGAGGTGGAGGATTTTCTCCTCTCTGCAGGTCCTCTCCACCCATCACCAGCCTGCATAAGCCTGTTGGACACACATCGGCGTGGAGAAGGGGTGTCACTTAGAGTGAGCCGGGCTCCCAGGGTCTTACAGGCCCTTAGAAGAAGCGGGATGACCTTTAATCAGGGATCAGGAGCCTGAGCTGCAGCTGGAGGCCCAGACTGCATCTGAGCCCTCAGGTCAGGCTCCCAGCTAGCCGTCCACCTTGCGGGGGCGCGCCGATTCAACTGTAGGCCGGATGAGGCGCTCACTGCTGAGGTGTAAATTTATGATGCAGCCTTGCATCGTGTTTCTCTGCAAGGCTTCGGCTCACACATCTACATGAAGTTATTTTGAACACGACTTCTTATTCTGTTTTTCAGTGAAAGGCTTGTTTTTACTGTGCCTGGTAAATGTTGGGTGTGTGTGTGGGTGTTATTCGGTGAAAAACCTTTAGACATACCTGCTTTATAGCTCTGATCACATAATTTAGAACCAGGACGACTGCAGACACGATATGATGAGAAGACTTTATTCAGACAACATTTTACCTCAACAATTTGATGTGTTATTTTATATTTATGTTAACTGTAAAACTCAAATATCTCCCAACAATTGACATGTCCAAAACACCTGAATCACCTCCTCAGTTTTCACTGAAGTTCTCCCAAGTTCTGCTAGTGACCTGATTATTTGACTCGCATCTAAAAGTTGCAGGACTTGAGGTCTCAAGGCCTGGACTGAGGTCCCCTGGTCTAGACCACATTATCCTATTCATTGCTGCAGTGATCATTTCCTGGACCCTCATTCCTGCATCATAGGGTATTGGGTATAATTTTTTTTTGTCAACTGGCATAAAACATGTGACATGTGAAGGCCTGCGAAGATAAACTGTAGCGATCGGAGATATGTCCCCTTTGGGACTGGGTAGTCGTACTGCTTTAATCAGTTTTGTCCAGGATAAATCATATAAAGAAAATTACCTGATCTAACATCACTCTATTGTTCCTAGTACTTGAGGTGCAGACTAATAAAAACACTATGGACTAAAGATATTGGTGTCTCTATTTTGAAGTAGATATTAATCGTTAAGGCTTTATGACACGCCTAACAACTACGGTTTAGTGTGAATATTTAATCATTCTCTGAGTTTAGACAGTTTTATAAAATAACTGATGTATATATTTTATACCAAGTTGATCAGTCTATCACTACAAACACTATTTGACCACAGGTTGTCAATAAAAGGTTATACATGAAGTTAATGTACATTGTCTGTCTTCATTAAAGACTTATCTTTATCAATGATATATTTTTTTTAGATTTGATTTACTGTAAACATTCCAAAAACACTTTGTATTCCATGAAAACTGACTGCTAAGAAGGTGTGTGCAGCCATCTTGGGATCTCGACTAAAACTTGTTCTGTAGTACTTACATCCTCCAACAGAGGGTAGAAGACAAGTATAGAAGTAAATCATTAATGCCATACATGGTATAGAAAAATAAGATCAGCAAATGCATTTCAGTATAATGTAATCTGTTTCTCAGATTTCTGAAACTTTTACCTCTTCTAAAAATGATGGTCTGAAGACTAATTACACGACATTGCCAGTGAAAACCTGGATATCAAGGATGCAGCAGCAGAGATAAAAAGAACATGTAATCTCAAACAGACTTTCCCTTTGTGTGGGACGCAGCATTAACCTGCCAATCAATCTCACATCCACAGTCATACTTAACCCTCAGACACCAACCCACAGACACGTTACGACACTCCTGCCTTGCCACCCCCCTCCGTCACCCACCCCGAGGATTAGCCCCCTGCCCCCACATCTCTGGACACTACCTCTTGCCCTATTATCACATTTGATCCACACCTACCCCCCACCTCTGCCCCTTTGCTTATTCCTCCCTCCCACATGCACCACCAGCAAGGCATGCCCCCTTTTCTTTCACCACTCTCATGGAGAAGAAGAGGAGGATGAAGAGCCGGGGGCTTTCATGGGGAACAATCTGCCAGGGAGACGAAGAATGAGCGGGCACTCAATTAAGGGCTGCCCATTGAGCCTGCGGGGTGAGCCTGAATGTGGGCCCCTCCAAAGGAATGGAGTCCTATGAATAGATTGTGGGCCTTCATGAAATATTAAAGAGCGGACGGATTTCCCACAATATTTGTACACCTCGCTTTGTGGGGATTTCTCCCTCCATTGAGCCTGAAACTGTTAACACATCCGCTCTGAAGCACAGCCCTCAGACTGAACTAAGGAGCGCACGGTCCAGGCATCAAACGCTCCCCACCCTCTACTTACTCTTCTATCTCTTTCCTTTTGTCTTCCACTTTCTTCTCTGGCCTCTCTGCCCTTCACATTGTCTTGGAGGGCTCTGCAGCACTTTTAATGACCACCTGTTCATTCTCCAGCTCTGGCTGCTGCGACTCGCCAGGCCAAGCTCCGCTATTGTTGGGTCAGGTCGGTAGCTGCTGAGACCTCATCTCCACTTTCATTAGCTTGATGGCCGAAAGAACTTAGACAGGTATAAAGCGCCATGACACAATTTTACCGCTTCCTATAGTTGTTTTAGTGAATGTTTACTCCATCTGAACATAAAATATAACACTCTACCAATATGCTTTGTAGGCTATGTAGTTGTTTAATTATTTTCCAATTAGAAGTGATTAAAAGAAATATGTATGTTCAACATGCAGTTTTAAATTTTCTGTTATTTCTTGTTAGGTTATTTTGTAAGATGTCTGAATATTCGGTGTTAGAGCAGCATGTCTGGGAAGACGTCGTTCATGAAATGTTTGTGTTACCCCAGTGCTCTTTGCTCTTAATTTGTGTCACTTGAACTATTTCTCATTTTGTCACACTGTGACCACATTGCATTATTCATTTAAGTTGTGAACAAATGTAAAGGACCAATTGTTGAAGGAGAAGGATTCAGTTTTCAAAAACTTATAGAAACAAAAATCTAGAAAAGTGCATCATGTATTTGTATTCTGCCCCTTTTACTCTAATGCTAAATTAAACCTTGTGCAACCAGATTTTACTAATTAAGTAGAGTTTTCTCCAACGGTGGGTCTCAGTGTAAATGCATTTGTACTGGGAAGGTGTCAGAGCTTTGCTAGAGAACATTACTGAACCATCACATCTCAGGAGGGAGAATCTATCAACAACTATTAGTCCTGGCCTCCACAAAACTGGCATTCATGAATGGCTGGCAAGAAGAAAGACACTGTTGAAAGAAAGATATAAGTCCTGTTTGAAATTTGTCACAAACCATGTTGGGGACACATCAAATATGTGGAAAAAGGAGCTTTTTAGCCCTTTTTCTATACAATGCTCTATATGTGGTCAAAAAATTTCCCACTGCATCCTGAATCACCATCTGGTTGGTGTAACATGGAGGTGACAGCGTCATGCTGTGGGGATGTTTTCCCTCAGCAGGGACGGGGAAGGTGGTTGAAGTCGATGGAAAGATGGATGGAAGGAAAACTTGATAAAAGCTCCAAACGTTTTGAGACTGTTGCTGATGTTCACCTTCCATCACAACAACTAACACTAAACATGCAGCCAGGGCTTATTAGTGGCCTATTCAAAGTCCCACTGAGAAACTGAGAACGTGCAGTAAAACTTGAAAATCACTATCTGTCTGACTTCAGCTCCAGTGTTATTCTGCAATAAAAATGGAAAAGTGTTTTTATTTTTCAATATTTGCCAAAAAGATGACATCCTCGTATCAATTTCATCCCACATTACGATTATGCACTGCTTCATGTTCTCTGAGATAAAACATGGGAAGGTTGAAGGGGTGTGAATACTTTGTTCATTTGACATAAAACACAGGAAACAGTCCTTGAACACAAGAATACGTTGCAATTAAACTGTTTTGTGTGCACCATGATCTGCAAATTACAACAATCCTTTTCCGACTGTTATCTAATGTGCTCAGCTCATTGGTTTATTAGAAGTTAATCAATCACCTGAGACGTTTATTTGTCCTTCCCAATTTCACAAAACTGGTGGTGGATTATCCAAAGAAGCAGATGTCTTTTGCTTCTTTGTCCCTAAAGAAGCAAAAGACATCTGCAAGACCACTTACTTGAATTACTGAGAATAGATACTAGAATATAATATCTAGTATCTAAATGGGTTCATATCATCAAAAATAAGGAAATATCTTTCCGTTTTTGGGATTTGAATTTCATAAATTGGATTTTTCTGTTTGTTTTGGGCTCCATTTGAAGTTTAAGAGGGAGTCGGCAGACAGTATATGAGGTAGCAGAATGCCCTATGAGTCAATCCAGTTGATATCCAGCTGGGTAGCACATTAAAGAGCGGGTCACTTGGCCTGTCCTCCGTATGTCATGGTCTGGGGTCCAGGTTGTCTGTGTAATCCTAGCACACGAGGGCAGCTGGGTGGGGGGTTTGGAGGATATTTAAGGGGTTGTGCAGCCAATACGTCAGCATTTCAGGAGGACGGGGCCTGGGATGAACACTGCAGGAGGAGCAGGGGGAAGATTCTCTAAAGAGAAATCAACTTTTCTCAGTGTTTTCTGACCTGTGTTGCATCTGTTCTCATCCTGATTACTCTCCCTCCTCTCTCCTGTCTCTGACAGATAGATACACTGGCTCAATTCTTTTGTTTTTTTATGTCTAACCGTGGCATCTTTGTCCCACCCACTCATTTCACTACCACCTATTTTCTATTTGAACTCAATTGAGACTCGCCGCTTTGTTTTTCCGTCATCTTCTCCCCATCAAAGTCTCTCATGGAAAAAGGAGGACGAAGGGGCCGGGGACGAGACAAATCTGTTTGGCTTTTACCTCACACAATGCTTCTCATTTGAATTCCCCCATATATTGCTGGTCACCAGTCTGAATGGTGCCCCTGATGAAGTGTTGTTTTTGTGGCTCTTCACATGCATCCCAAAGACCCCTTGGTGACATTTTACTCCCGTCTTTGACTTCAAAGCTGTATGCTAGGGGACGCTATGGGACAGAGGGCCGAGGTGTTACCAGGTCCACCGCTGGATGTTGTTTACCAAACCTGTCACACCCCCGCCCGTTTAGGAGCATTTAAACTATGTAGTCCCCACAGCGCCAAACACAAAACATTTTTCAAGCACCAAAGTGCTTTCAGGGTAAGAAGACCCCTTTGTTTTGATGATCTTTATGATGGGACGCTCCCTGCAGGGCATCAATCCCATAAAGGATCATTTTTAGTCATTGTGTTGGATGTCTGAGGTCATGGTATAAGGTCATGATCGGCATAAATCTACTCCAATTCCACATGAATGACAGTCCTTCTTACATGCCTTTTTTTCTGGCACGGAGCAACTATGTAAAAGCACATTTGAAATAAAAACTGACGTTGGGCTTCATATTACAAATGTAAAACAACTGAGTCAGTCATGTTGCATAGGATTTCAGATTTATTAAAAACAAAACTCTGCAAGATAAAGTTATTCCCCAAGGGAAACTAAAACTAAAGTTATTCCTGCTCTAAGTGAGGAAGTTAAGTTGCACTTTGCTGCCCCCTTCTGACAGAATTTTTAAAAACACTTTAATAAAACTGCATTTTATTATTGAAGACTTTATGTCTTAAGAAAGTTAAGAAGTTAAGAAAATGATTATAATAAATGCAAGTCTGCTTAATCAAAAAAAAGCCGCTGGTTTGTAAGTCATTACAGAGTCAGAGTCAGGGATTAATTATGGGATTCAATACGGTATATTAATTTGATCTCAAATATTTAAAATTCTACGCTTAAAAATACAGAGTTATGATTTATTTACCTCATCATGACGTCGAATGTCACGTCAGGAATACATATGTTAGTGGAGGGCAATGCAAATATAATTAATTTGTGAATTTAATATCAATGTAATTGCGTTTCTATCGAATTTGACGCATTAAGCATTTTTTTATGTAATAATGAACTGATGAACAGTCATGTGAACTTTTACACTGCCTCCAGTACTCAGTTCGCAAAATCATCTTGGCTGCTAGGAACATTCAGGCGCATTACCGCCACCTATCGGCTTAGATAGGTAAATGCATCAATGTCACCGGTGTATGAGGGAATCGAGAAAAGTTCTGAACACACAATTATTTCTGTAATTCACTAATTAGATTAAAAAAATTCAAGCCCTTATATATAGATTTATCAGGCATAACATTATGACCAGCTCTGCAGCCTCACGTGCAATAAAGCAGCATTGACTTCTAGAATCTAATAAACAAGCTTGTTTATTAGATTGAACATCTCATGATGGACAAAACCTGTGTGAGGTCTCACAAGACCTTTGCACAATGTTTGGCTGTCAAAAACTTAAGAATGGTCACAGACGAATTTCTAAACTACCAAAGGTTCCAGTGAGGACTGTATGTGTCATAATCTGGGGGTGGAAAGAACAACTCGTTCTTTCCCACCTGTAGAAGGGAAAGCATGTAAAAAAAAAATAGTTTAAAACACTGAGACAATCTTGTGAAACAGAGAACATAGTCTGGTAGATGAGGCTAAAGTTTTTGTGTGTGGGTGCAATGAAACGCATCATGTTTGGAAGTCAAAAGACACCATATCATCCTAAAATAGTGAAGTCAGAGGTGGGAACATTATAATGCAGTGGGCCTGGTTTTCAGCATTTATATAATGTGTTTTGCTGCAGAATTTACATCAGTAAAATGACTTACTGATCAAATTAGTTTTCTAGTAATATTCTAAAAGTATCTGAAGTATCCTTTGTTCCAGAGGAATAAAAATGTGAACAAGGCCTTGAAGTTGGTTAACCCAGACTATTGAAGTGCTTCTGGCTCTAAGCTAGCGTTTCACATTCTCCTCTCCATCCATCCATTGGCTGCACCGTCTTATCCGTGCAGGCTGGTGTGTGGAATAAGGTTTTCTTTTCTTTTTTTTACTCTAACTCCACAAGATGGCGGTACAGAGCAACAGACGCTATTTTTGAGTTAAAGGTACACCAGTTATTTGAGCTCAAGGTGGAGAATTATGCATCACTTCGACCATTACTGAGCACAACACTAACATGTAGAGTGCTTCATAACCCAATGCATTGCTTCTTTAAAAGATAGGTCAAATATCTATCTTCTTTTTGTCTGCATCAGGTATAATCTGCTTATCTTGTGTATTTTTCTTTTTTCTTGAAAACCATGTGCTTTACCCTGAAAATTGGGGGGGAGAAACAAATTTATTTTTAATCTGATCGGATATTTTTTTAATATTTTTAAAAACACTACCTAGTATTTTTAAGATGCTGCCAAGTAAAGTGAAATTAAAAAAAGCCTGCAGCAACATGCATTTGTTTAGGCTTGAACCGTGTCTTTTGGCAGCGTTCTTATCTTGCAAATGCGATCTCACTTCAGTTGCGTGTCTCCTGACAGGTGGGAGAGGCTCTGAGTTAGATAGAAATCATTTGTCAGTGTGCTGTCACAGTCGTTGCTGCTGTCTCAGGCTGGCCTCTGTATTCCCAGCTGTTCTGTGGAAAAGAGGTGAGAACGGAGACAGGCTCATCTTTGCATAGACAGCCTTAAACGTGGGGCACGCATGTGGCAGCAGGTTGAACCTGCAAGAGCCAAACCAGGCAACCAGAGCACAATCATTTTTCCCTGAGCAGCAGCAACAGTGTTCAAACTCTAAACCAGTTCTAGCATGAGGTGCATTCTAGAAAAAAATGTGTCAAAGTGGAGATTTTGGTTGCCACTGATGAGATGATTTTAGCTTCTGCACAGCCTGAATTTTGCTTTCAAAATGTCAGTGGAAAAAACAAAGTGTACTCTTTGTAATCCATCACTCAGGAATCCATGTTGACTTTATCTTGGCAGAAATGTTATTTTGAGAAATGACAACAGATTGACAAGTTATTTTTCGCTACAAACCCCATAAGCTGATATCTTTCTTAGGCTCAGTTAAAAAGGCCAACAAGACAGAAAGCTCACTCGAGGAAAAGGAGAAGATAGCAAGTAGAAGATGGACTGGAGGTATTTACAGTGAACCATGAAATTAAATGGATTTACAATATGTGCTAGAAGTATTCATATTGCTTAAACTTTTACACATTTTGTCAAGTTACAACCATAAACATTAATGTATTTTTTATTTATTTAAGTGATAGATCAACAAACCTATGCACCAAAAAAAGAACTGAAATGAAAATAACTAGTTTTCAGTTTCACTTGTATGCAGCCACCTTTACTGAGGAACCACTAGATAAAATCTAGGACAAACAACAGCGTCCATGAGTAAATAAAGACACTTTCTGAAGAGTTTGGTCTGGCTTTTATGCAAGAGTGACAAGAAGAAAGCCATTTTTTATTTAGGTAAAGTCATAAAAAAAATGTGTCTACAGTCAACAGACACCAGTGAACGGACAAAGCAAGGATGTGGAAGAAGGCAGGATGACGAAGGAACGTTTTTTATTTACATGCAGTGAGTTATGTGGGGAGGAAAACTAGCTCTACCCCAATCACACACGTGAACAAGGATTATGAAAGATTCATATTTTTGTACCACAATGCTCGAAAAGGAGTAGGAAGAAGAAATAAACTTATGAACTTCTACCCCATAAACTCATACAATATACTCAGATGGACCCTCATTGCTAAAAAAATAAAAAAATTAAGAAAATGACATGTTAATTAATTTTCCATCTTATCTGGGTTTACATGTCTAAATATGTACATCCATGCCCACACGCCTCAATTTACATATACATATTAGTGCCATCTCTCACCCGTATCTCTGTATCTAGTGAAAATGACCTCCTTATATTTCCTTTTAAATTGTTTTATATTTTGACTTTAACTCCTCATTTAACTTGTTCCATAATTTGACACCATGAACTGAAACACAAAAGCTCTTTCTTGTTGTGCGTGTGCTGTCAATCCTTAATTCTGACACAACACGGTGGAGGCAGAAGTATGCAGAGGGATTGCTTTTCTCCACTGGGGCAAACCTGAAGGACAGCTGTTAGAGGCTCAACTTGAGACTGAATGGAGGTTCATCTGTCAGCAGGACAACTAAACATGCAGCCAGAGCTACAACTAAGAATCTGGGGCAAGACTTAATGTTTGATTTCGACAGAGGCTCTTCGTTCGATCTGACTTGAGCTATTTGGAAAGAGGTAAATATGCCAAGGTGGTGAGAATACTTGTTTAAAACATTAAAACTGTGTACAGTTCTTAATCTCCCCCCTCCACCTCCTGCCACCAAAAAGAAATAAAAAACAAGAAAGAAAACTTGAACATTTGTGGCTCTCAACAAAATGTGGAAAAAGTGTGTGCATGTGTGTGTGTGTGTGTGGGTGGGGGGCGTGTGTGTGTGTATAAGTGAACATGCAATCATATTTCAACAGCTTACAGATAGAGATTCAGGAAGCTTGCGACTAAAAGTGTTTTTCTAATGAAGGCGTTCAGGCGGGACAGGACTGGTTGGCAGTCTGTCACCGAGAACGCTGCACAGTGAGTGACATGTTCTCAGAAGACGAGCAGGTCAACTGGATTGTGATCTGATCATGACACTCATATTTTCATCGCATGAGAGACAGCCACACCTAACAGTGAGCAACAATTAGAGACAGAGGACAGAGAGAGAAAGAGAGAGAGAGAGAGATTTATCTTGTAAAAGTAACTATTACACTTACATGTAGTTAATTTTTAGTTTGATTTACAGCCAAGCCTGTTTGGCTTGTCATTGCTTTTAATCTTGTGGATTAGGGAAGTCTACTCCTTGAGCCTGAAATGACTACGGTTGGCTGACAACTACAAAACCTGCTGCTGTGCAGAACAAACCTCCATCACTGGGCTTTCGTTCCCTTTCATCAACGCTTCAGCTTTGCAGGTGTCCTGGAGAGACGACTCAAGTTTCAGTGCGTGTTCATCCACGAGCTGTTAGACGTGGGGGCGGCGGGGTGGTTTGTTTCGTTATTTCATTCAGAGATCGACTTCCAGTATTGATCTGAAAAGCCGTGAGATGGAGATGATTTCATTATAAAATGACAGGGAGGATTCAGTGAATTATTCAACTCTGTGATCTGAGGCTGATTGATTTCAATAAAATGAATGTAAAAACATAATTATTTACTATCGTCAACACAGTCCAACCAGATTCGGAGCAGATGGCTTTATGTTTGACTCTTTAATGCGACATATAGAACAGTTTGTGGTGAGCTTGAAATCCTGCAAAGCAGGCCAAGATTATTAGCACAGAAACATGAAGATAAACGTGTCTGATATGATATGATTGGCTTATATCTAATACAACGTTCTAATTTAATTTTAAATATCTCCTCCTTCTACATAAATACGTTGTTCCACCAGTATTTCGTGTTGTTTAAACTCCGATTTTTGCTAAGCATGTTCTATGCTGCAAGATGCTATTTAAAGAGGACACCTGCTCCAGGTAATCCGTCCAAACAAGCTATCCTTGTTCTTTGTTTTTTTTTTTTTTCTCATTTAAATTTTATCTGTTTGATATTTAAAATGCAATCTGTGGTCTGGAGAGCCCGGGAGGGACAGGAGTTCTTTGTTTTTGGCTTGGAAGTTTACAAAATGCTGCAATTGAACTGAGGGTGACCTCAGGAGAACTCTGTGGAGTGAACCTTTCTTTCTTATTGGGAGAGTTTATGTTTCATTTGAGTTAACTGCTGTTTACTTAACAACATATTAGATCAATTAGCTAAAAGTAGGTAGTTTTTACAGCTGTGTCCTCTGTTAAGGAGGAATCATAAGATATCGATGTGACAACAGACCTGAAAAAATGGAAGTAGCGCAAAAGTTCCAGGATTATGACTTTTGGACCTTTTTGGTCTTCAAACCACCGTCTGTCGGATTCTCCCTCCAAGTGTTGAACCACCTGGTCTCTTTTAGGCAGTTGGTGTTCTGGATTGCTGCAGCTCTATAGCCATCTGTGCGCAAAGGTATTCTTGGTATGACAGCAGGAAATTTCCTGGTTGATTACAAGAAAAAGGTTGACATGTTTCTTCTTTCAAGAGCCCTTAAGAAAAACTGGATTCACAAAGGAGTTCAGCGGAAAAATGCTTTAGGTCTACAGGGACTTGCGAAGGTGTTCATGCCCTTTGAACTTGTCCAAATTTTGCTATTTGGGACACTTCGAGACATTAAAATGGGTTTTTATGCAAAATACTGACACAAAGTAGTGAAGTGGAAGGGAAATTATGCAGTTTTCAAATTGATGTCACAAATAGAAAAGGCTAAAGAAAAGCATCCCCTCTACCACTGTATTTTACCAGTTGTGTGCGATCCATAGCAATAGATCTGGACAAATGTGACAGAACACTCCGCTCCCTGAAAATGTCGTTCACAAATAAAATGTACAATTCTTTGCTTATCCATGACAACTTCAGAACTTGTTTTGATTCCGGTAAGAGGGTAAAATGTTTAATTAAAACTTGCGGATAATCAGAGATCGGCTCTAAAACGGTTGCTTACCAGCTACGAAACAAGATGGAATCAGTAATTTCCCTCCTTCTTTTCTTGGTTCGGTTGTTTACATTTGAAGTTTATTTTTCTGGAAAGTGCACGGTTCTTTCCTTTTACCCAAACATAAACTGCAGACTTGTCTTATTTCTGCTTTCCATATTTGTCCAGTAATTTGCCTAAATAAGTGTTTTGTGGTCTCCTGTTGTTTGTCCGACTTAGAATATAAACCTCAGTCATTCTTAATGATTATTTTTCATTTGTAGGCTGTCAATGATTAAACAGATTGTTTTCGTAGCTTCAAATTGCCTCTCTAGTTATGTTTCACGAGTTCAAATATCAGTCTTTTGGTTTTGGGAGACGATCCCACACATTTTCTGTGAAAACAGAAAAGGTGGGTGCAGCCTCAGTTACCCTGATCCTGTCGAGATGAATGGTTGTTTTTAGCGGTTTGTGTTTATGCTGTTGAACAAGCCCTGGATGTGTCTCTGGTGGGACCACGCTTTCTGACACTGGCCAGTTCATTTTGCTCCAGAAAGTCTTGACAGCACCGATTCAAGACACACTTGTGACTGTTGCAGCCGCAGACTGATGACCGAGCCCCCTTCGAGTTTCACTGAAGGAACGGCACTGCTTACTTTGAACGCATCATTTATGGGTCCGTGCACAAAGAAATGACGTGGCTTGACCAAAATCCACCATTTTGTGTGTTGGAATCTTTGCAGCTGGTTAACTTGTGTTTAGGCAATTTCAAGACTCGCTTTGCTTCCGATTTGCTTCGAACAATGGTGCCCTCCTTAGCTTCCTCTAAGTTCACCTGTGATCTGTTTGGAAGTTCTTCTTGGCTCATTGGCTACCATTCACAAAGTCCAACTCTTTAATTTTCTTCTTGCCGATAGAAGGTGGTTGTTGTCCTGTGGGATTTAAATCTCTCAATGACATGAGAGCGACGGTGCACAACACGATCCCAAGCTGCAGTGACCACTTTTCACCTGATGAAACGATTGACTGATTACACCATAGGGACACCTTTGACTCTAATTACTACACAGAGTTGAATATGTCCATCTGGTCATATTATGTGCATTATGTGAACTATTTTGCACGGGCACATTATGTTTTTTCCATCCAGTTTCATTATGATTGTGATTCTAATTAGATTCAACCTCCCGTCTCTATTTTCATTTGGTGTCTGACTTTGGGAATCTGTCTCTGGCTTCGTAAAGTTAATTGTTTTACGTTCACACATTGAGTACAAATAAAAACTTTGCACCGAGCAAACTCACAATCTGGACTGCAGCAGGCGTCCTGTATATGGACACGATTGGTTCTGGTAAAAAAAAAGATGAAGACTGGTAGTATTCCTAACTCCGAACTATAACACTTCACCTTTTTATCCAACACAAGTCACTTTTTGTTTGAACACGCATTACATGAGTGTAATAAATGTGTTTTGCTCCAATGACGTTAATTTAAAAATGCCCTTTGACTGGCATCAGGGAAGCGTTTGTTTTTCACCTGGCTGCTCCCCTATAGATCAGTTCAGACAGACAGACTGCCTGGGCAGAGCAGGCGATCACTATCTGCTTCCCTCAGCATATCGACAGGCCCGCTGTTCATACCTCACCGTACGTGTGTGGGAAGTTGGGCGCTGATAACCTGAAAACCTGCTAAAGTACTTCTCAACCATGTCCATGGAAAATCCCAGCAGCTTATTACCATAGAAGTACTGTGTAAAAGAAAATCACCTGCATGGAAAAGGGAGGGAAAAAAGAGTCTTTGTGTGTCGCAATAGGTGATATTCATGGATACTTTTAGAGTTCAAGTCAAATAAAAAATGAAAAGACAACTTTAAGTGAGGTCATATTAGAATGACATATAACAGAGCTGACCAAAGGCATTAGTGAGCTAAGCTGCTGTTTGGGGCTCCTAAACTATTCGTCCCATAAAGGCCAGATCATAAATCTACATTTTTAATAAATGTAGAAATATTAGTAAAAAATTCAGCAAAGATAGAATAATGAACTTTAAATGGGTTAAAAAATGAAATATAAAGGAATTGGCAAGTCTCTTGCTAATTATTTTTTATTTAAGTCACATGAGTGAATGCAGAATTTAATCAACTTAAGTTTTGAAAGAACTGACAAGTGTCAGCACAAAGTAAAGCTGTAAAATTTCTGTTTTCTACTATCAAAGTTAAATACAGACACAAACAAATGATGTGTCTATGTTTAAATTATTACACATTTGTCTAAAGCAAGATCACATTTCACACTTGCTGGTCTGTATACAAAAAAAATGTCAACAGTTTATTGAAGCTTTTACAAAATGCTCAGAAACACAAATCTATTAAATTTGCATTTTCCCTTCTTTTTGTCTTCATAAGTCAAAGTATCCACAGTTGATTTCCTGCTTTTGCCTTTTAAAATACTTTGCTCAAATGCACTTTATTTAAATGAAGGAAATCAAATTTCACAAAACATGATGAAAATTATAACTTCTAACGTTCAATCCATAATCTTAGTAAATTTCTTTACCAAATGATATTTTATCTGCATGTAAAATGCAAAATTAGTGCATAGCTTCTTTCTTGTATGTGTTTGAAATGTTTTATGAAACTGGTGTTTTTTGTACAACTGGGCCAAGCTAAGTTAGCATAAATTGCAAGCATCAATGAGCGTGAAAAAACTGTAGAGTTAAGAAAATTCAGGATTGTAGAATTTTATGTTAATCTATTTTAAATGATTTTGAGTTGCATCTTCATAAACCACAATATTGCTGACAACTTGATTCTATATTTTATCGTCATGGCTTACAGCTAATTCAATACCATAATCAAATTTCTAAAGAAACAAAACAAACAAAAAAACTGAGATATTAAAATAAATGAAAAATTATTTTTATGTAATATAATGGTACTGACAGTCATTGGAATCTTATATATAATCCTAAATATATATATGTATATATAATTGCTGCTTGTAATAATATTTCCACCACATGTTTTCCTTCCACTCAACTTTCCATTAATACAGCACTCTGCAAATAGTCAGCTTCTCTAGCAACAATATCTTGTTTCTCATGAAAGACCCCAATGACTGTTTTTTTTATTGTTGTATTTAATTAGCTGTAAGCCATAACGATAACACACACGCATGCGCGCGCACACACACACACACACACACGCACACACACACACACACACACACACACACACACCCACACACACACACACACACACACACACACACACACACACACACACATATATATAATCTTCTGAAAAACTGAGTTTTTATTTGCTGAAAGCCAAAATTGTAAACTATTAATTCAATCTATCTGTCTACACATGACATTTCACCTGTTTAAGAATTTCTTCTCTGTGCTTTTGTTTTATTTTATGTTTTTAGTGTATTTTGCTCTTTGGGCATTTTGCGAATAAAGAAAATAAATGTGTGCTGACTGGTTTATCACTTGAATTATTGAAATATGTTAACCATTCAGTGACATTCTAATGAATTAAAGTGCCTCTAGTTTTAAGTAAATAAAGTTCAAGTTGCAATAGTATTAGACACCAACAAGAACCACTGTAATAAAATGCAATAAGTCCTCATTCAGATGATTCTATATGCTCATTTCTTGGTCAATGACTTATAAACAAACAAAAAAAATCCGATTTCAAACGAGAGCTATCGTTTCAAGAGTCGCTTCAAAGTCCGAAGTATGTATTTGATTAAAGCGCAATCCTTTGACCTGTGGCTTTAACCAAAAACATTCTTATCCGACGCATAAACAGCGTGAGAACCAGTGCGGCATCAAAGAAGGCGCTTGTTACTTTCGTGTACAACCTGTGGGCGGAGTATCTGCACCTGTGGACATACTCACGCCACTCAAAACACTCCGCTTCCATCATCGGGACGCACAAAAACGGACAGTCTAGCTGAGCCATGGCCGCAGAGGAGAAAACACCCGGGACCCAGGAAATGCAGCTGCTGGATATCAGCTCCAGCTCTCCCCAAACAGAGTCGAAAGGTTCACAGGAAACAGAGCGTGAGGACAGGACCGTCCACCTGGAGAAGCCGCCGTATTCATACGTGGCTCTGATTGCGATGGCAATCAAAGAGAGCCAGGATAAGAGGACGACTCTGAGCGGGATTTATGAGTACATCATATCAAAGTTTCCATACTACGAGAAGAACAAGAAAGGATGGCAAAACAGCATTCGGCACAATTTGTCTCTTAATGAGTGCTTCATCAAGGTCCCGAGGGACAGCGGGGGGGACAGGAAGGGCAACTACTGGATGCTGGACCCGGCTTTTGAGGACATGTTCGAGAAAGGGAACTACCGGCGCCGGAGGAGGGTGAGGAGACCCTACAGACCCGCCGGCCTGCCTTACCTGACAGGAAACCCTATGGAGTATCCAGAGTCTCTCTACCTTCAGTCGTATGTGAGCGGCGCCTGGGCGAGTGGGTACCCTGCGCCCCAGGTCGTCTCCGGATCCACCCGCGGACTGCCCATCGGCGGTTCCTACTGCTCGCCGCCGCACTTCCATCCCTCCGTTTACGGGGCCTACCAACATCGCCACCCGCCCGTGCTGGTTCCACACAACGGGTACCCTTACGGAGGAGTGACCCAGCCGGTGAGCCCGGACGGAAGCACGGTGTCTGTGCCTGGCCCGCAGTTCACTTCCTACTCACGGCAAGCGGAGTCGCCGCTGGTTTATTTCTCGGAGCAGTGAGGACTGCAGGCTTTCTGACTGGTGGCCGCCGGTTCACAGATTCACGGTTCATGTGCTTCACTATTTCAGGTCAGCTGGCCGTCGTTCATCAAGTTCGTTTAAATTTACTGTTTGATGGTTGAATTAGTTAGATCACAATTTGAAACGTTAGCTCTTACACATTTGTAAGATGTCTGTCTTTTTTTTTTTTTTTTTAGACGCTGGTTTCAAAGAGACAATAACAGATTTGATGGAGGTTGTTCAAAATTAAATAGATTAAGCTGCCAGAACGACATGAGATAAATACAGATATTTTTTTTTTACAGTTGTGTAAGGAAAATGTTGTCAGCCTACATATTTTATTAACTTTTATTTTTGTATCTAGAAAACGCTGAAATAGGCTGTTTATGTACGTTATTTACTGATTTTTTTATTGTTCTAATTCTTTGAGCTGCTACATTATTGATGACACTGATGCACTGACTCGTTTATATTGTTTAAATTGTGAATGTTTCAATACCGTAAACATATATGACTGTTTAAATAAAAATATTTTTGCATACTGTCATTCATTGTCTCATTCCTTTATGTTCTGAAAATATTGTTCATTTGTAGAATAAATGTTGCTCATTTTTTTGTAGAAATCATAAATAAATTTTTTTGTTTAAGCATCTTTGACTTTAAAGAGCAAATAGTTGTTTGGAGGCAAAATGAGAAGTTTAATGATGCTATTACTTTCCGCGATTATAAAAGTTGACTGAAGATTCCTGAGAATCTCTTTGGAGATTTATTTGTACGTTTTTGAAAGGAGGGAGGTTTAATTCTGAACAACATGTAAATAAAATAGTCATAAATAAAAAATATAAAAATAGTCATAATCTCAGATAAAGATTATGGTGCTGCATTTGAGGTAACTCGGAAGTAGTAAATCTGGAGGGAAAAAAACTGGGAAAACTGTTTTCAATGTATTTTTCGTTTGAATCTGGTGAATGGCTTTGTTGCTTAAATAGATCATGAAATGAGATTTAAACAAACAGTTTGCCAAAAATATAATACGTTTATTTTTATTGCGTGCTTTAATGGAAATTAGGTCGAACATAACTCAATTTTGAATATGTGCCCAATTTACTTAATAAACTGAATGGAATGCATCCTATAGTTTCTACGCACTTCCGCTTCCTGTACAGGGGGCGTGAACAAAAAGAATTTCTTTACCGCGTGCTCCCTCGCGCAGTGTTTACTGCTGCACTTAAAACACTACGATAATATTTTAGCTTAGAAATGGAGACATTTAACATGCTGCTGTTGGAGTACCCTCAGTTAATGTACGGCGGGGTCGGAGCTACGGCGTTTATTGCAGGCGGAGCGCTGATCTACAAAATAGCTGCTAGGTAAACGCTCCGCTTTTTCGGCCATCTAAACCAGTGTCCTATGGTTTCTAACACGGTTCGCAAAAAAATGTTTTACGTTTAATTTGCTTTTTAAAGAACTGTTGCAACTATTTAGATGAAGTGTTCATTTATCAAGAATGCACGCGTGCATTTTGTCTCGTGTTTAGTACTTGTCTGCGAACATACGCTAGCCTGTATGCTAACGATGCTAACAGCTGTATTACCTTATTGCGAAACACTTCCACACAGCTACAGTTTCTTCATGTTGCTCAAATCTGATGCTATCCAGTGTGAGAACAAGGGTAATAAGGTGTTGTCCAATCGTTCCTGGCCCATACCGACCCTATGAGCTCCCCAGGTGTCGAGCTTGAGTTACTTTTTCCATTTTTTGTAGTGGAACATGTAAATTAAGAAAATGCTCCTAATACCTTGATATTTGTAGAGTTTTTTTTACTTGTTAAAACTAACGAAAGAAATATAAGATTGATCATAGCTTACACCCTTCAGCTTTGTCGGATTTCTATTAATCTAAACATTAAAAATTGCTTTACCTTACCTCACTTGCTTGTATGTATTTACTTCTTGGTAATGATGGGAGTTCTTAGTTTTAATGCGTTAAATTAACAGGGAAAAAATGTTAATTTCCATGTTTAACCTGCTGATCGGAGATCACTCACTGAGAGGAAAATTATCCCCCTCTTGCCTATTGACTGGTGCATTTTTAATCCTAAATATGTAATGTTACTGAGGGTGATGAGTAGCTTTTCCCTCAGTTTAAATACCATGACTGTCACAACCTTTCACAGCTGGAGTTGTTGCCACTTACTGCACCACTTTTCTCTTGTATATTTGACAAATATGTTACAGATCTTGTTATTGTAACCTCATTAAAACCTCTGTATAGTGTGTGCACATACGGCCATGAGTTTTTACCTGTTCCACTCCTTCCGCTTGTAGCATCCTGCCTCTGGGGCATAACGTGATGGAAAGTGCATCAGCACGTTTGGTAAAGAACAGAGTCAACTAAAACGCGCTTATTGCTTGCAGGAAGAAGCCCGCTTATGCAAATGTAAACTGCTGGTTCTGCAATCAGAACACAGTGGTGCCTTATGGAAACAGGAACTGCTGGGATTGTCCCAACTGTGACCAGTACAATGGCTTCCAAGAGGTAATTTCCAAAACGTTTTTTTTTTTTTCTTTTTAGCTTTGGAATATTTTATTTTTTTTTTGCCACGTAGAACCATTTTTATGTACTTCCTCTGTTTTCTGTTTGTTTTATCTTTAAAAGAATGGAGATTACAACAAACCCATCCCAGCTCAGTACATGGAGCATCTTAACCATGGTGTAACTGGAAGCGTTCCTTCACCTGAGACACCCAAGACTCTGCAGTGGGTTAACTGTCAAATGCTGCTGTGCAGGAAGTGCAATAATAACCAGACTGCGAAAATCAAGCAGTTGGCTTCGTATGTTCCCAGGGATGACGTAAGTAATCAGTTTAAGTGTGCTCAAATTCAAATAAAGCTTTGAATTTTCAAGCGAGTGGGGGGGGGGATTCCAAATCTGATCCCTTTTCTTTGCTTTTCTAGGACAATTACGATGAGGAAATCGAAGCCTACAAGCATCACCTGGAGCAGACTTTTAAGTTGTGCAGGCCATGTCAGACTGCGGTGGAATATTACATAAAATATCAAAACCGCCAGCTTCGTACGAGGCTCCTGACCCACCAGCTCCGGCGCTCCCCAGAATCAGACTTGGGGTTTGTGAAGGTCAGTGCAACCGGAAGTCTGAACAGATAAATATAGTAAAGTTTTTAGCAAAAAGGAAAAAACATAATAAATCGGCAGCCGTGGAAATATCACCATGAAAATTATCACATTATATAAAACATCTAGATAGATGTACTCTAATTTTTTTTACAAACGTACAAAGTTGTTGAAGTCTTATTTTGTCAACCTTTGCTTATGTTCCAATGATGCATTGTTCCTTGTTTTTCTTCAATAAAAGGAGTAGAAATGGAGCCATGTTTTCTCTCCCACAGAGCTCCCATTCTCTGTCCTCGCCCACCGGAGTCGTGCTGTTACGGTCCCTGGCCTTCCTGATTTGTGCGTTCCTTCTCACTACGTTTGTCTATAAATTGCCGGAACAGCCTCTCCCTCCAAATGGGCCACAGACCTTAAGTGGGGGCGTCGTTCCTCCAAAGCCAAAATCCAGCAACGAGTCCACCGCCAGCAACGCCACAGATTTGCCTGCGTGGCAGGGTCTGCTGGACTTCATCCCAGAAAAGGCTGTTGAAAACGCCAAGCTAGTCTGGCAGCACGGCAGGGACAACCGGCTGGCGGTAGTGTCCGTGGGCCTGATGACTTGTCTCACGGCTATTTTCTTAGCCGGACCGATGCGGTAAGCGTCCACCGCATCTTTGTCGCTTCTGTGCAATATTTAAACTTGCGATTCGTAACAAAAACAACTCTGGTGGTTTGAATTTCCAGGTTGAGGAGAATCGACGCCATAGCCTCTGTCCTGTGGTTTGTCGTCCTGTGCCTCTGCCTGGCTGAGAGCTACTTGACCGACACGCCGAGCTGGATGGACTCAGTGAAGCTTGCTAGCGTCTCCCTCTGTTGCCTCGTCGGCCTCGCCGCCGCCGCTACTCGCAAGCCACTGGGTCAGCGAAGAGCCAGATATCGAAGGTCAGATTCTGAGCAGTAATACATGTTCACATTGTGTTTGAATGTTGGGAGTCTACATGTAGTCTTCTCTGGGTGGCTTGTGTAACAAGATCGAACATAGCTGTGGTCGGTTTTTCCTCAAATAAAAACCCGTACCGTTATTGGATGAGTAACACTTTTAGCTTATCAATCATGGTTTGAATGAGTTGTCATTTTCCTGCAGTGACTATCAGACTGATCTCAGAACAAATGATGGCATCTTTATTGGATAACGCAACACTATAGAGCTTAACCTCAATCCAGTCCTGTACAAATGTTTTAAATGACTTTGTTTTTATTTGAGGAAATCTATTTGTCATTTCTTCCTATTTCACTGTCTTTTTTTATTCTGTCCCTTTGCTATACTGTTGTGAGAACAACTGACTGTGCTATGATGACATTCAGATAGCAAACTCTTTACTTAAGGACTGTAATAATTTACAATAGACCCATGGTTTACCATAGTAACTGATTCATGGACGAAAAAGTTGTAGAGATCAACTTCAACCTTTGAGGTACGATGATTTTAGAAAATGATCTCCATGTTTCTCAAAGGTGGTTCAAACATTTCTATAATCCATTGTGTTTTTACTAGTTTAGCTTATTAACTATATAAACCATTAACAAAATCACATTTAAGGTGAGGGACTGTAGTCACATTCCTGTCAGTATTAACTACTGTATGTTTTTATAGTACTAGGATTTTTGTTTAAAAATGTCTTGAATGTACTAACTTATATTAACACTACCTAGATGCTATTGCATGAATTACTAATGTTAATTCTCAAAATGTGAACAAATCCTGGCCTGTATCCATACGAATCACTCGCAGCTGCACAAAAGAAAAGTTTTACCTTGAGCGCATAAAGCAGCGGCTTCTAAAGCTGAATGGCGGTTTTGTTTAATACAAACACTCAGTATGTTGGCTTTGCTGCTTGCACAGTGTTGGTACAAAAAAAAGTTGCACATGTAACTTTGACTTTGCTAATAATTGCTCTAAAAAGCTTTTACTTGTCATAATACTGAGCGCTGAAAAAACGGGAAACTTACCAAGAACTTTGAACTAGCTGAATACTTTAATAAAGAAAAGCATGTGACCTTGTAGGTAGCATACTGTGGGGACGATGCCTGCTGCAGGCAGATCTTGTTACGTTTTCAGTTTGTACAGTAGCTCTTTGTGGCTAAGAGACCAGATAGTTATGTCATCTAAATATGTTACATTTCTAGATTTATTTCTTAAACTATTATGTCAAACATTTAAGCTGATGTCATAATCAGATTTGATATTTAAACATTTAAATCTTAACCTTTTTCTTCTGCTATAAGTTCTTGCACAGCTAATTCCTACTAACTGCATGGTCATAGTCTCAGCCTGGTTTGAATGTGAATATTCTGACATTTTACGGTCTCTTTTTTTCCAAAATAATCCTCCATCTGTCTCCACCAATACGCCTCTAATCACTGGAAAACATTTGCTCTGTACAGTATTGTGCAAGAAGTTGAAATGCTATTTCTCTGTAGTGATTAACTGTAAACTGTAGAAACGTAAAGCAGTATTAAGATTGTTACAGAGCTTTTTCAAGGCTTCCTATGCTGCCTTTAATAGTCTGGAATCCAGATTCAGCTATGTGTGTGTTTTCATTATTTCTCAGCAGAATAACTAGTAAAAATCCAGCTAGGTGGCTGTTCAGTTACTCAAGTGTCTAAAATGTAATAAAAATAAATAAATCTGGATCTGGAATGGTTGGAATTTTGAGTGGAAAGTTCACAGCAGTTCTGCTCTCACATATTTGATCTTTTCTTCAACATCTCTGTTACACACGGCTTTCTCATTTCTTCATAACAGTGGACTGATGTATGGTAACATGTCGGTAGTAGTGACGTCGATTAAAACAGGACTGCGTACTCTTACCAACAAACATTTTAAGTCTTTGACACTTGGATTATATAGTAACATGATTGGATCTGATCAAATGCCTTCCATTAGCAAAAACATGTAAAGTGCCTACATTTTTGCACAATACTGTTTGTAGTTATCTAAACATGTTTAACTTGATCTTAGCAATCTGATAGTTGAATACCTGCCAACTAAACGCCTTGTTTAGGTTTACTTTGTAGATTAAAGCATTGCTAAAGTGTTTTATGGGATTACATAAACAGAAATATTCTGAAAATGCGGCGCAATGATTACTACAATAGTTGTAGAATACTAATATTCCTCTAATTATCTTTCTAATTTGTTGATAACATTTGTACTAACACAAACGTTGCATGAAGTCAACACGTCGAACCACACTAATTCTCAGTATTACTTTATTTAATTTCACTAAATTAAAATGGATAATAACAGATTAAAATGTGTCTCCAACTGCACAGATTTATTTCTTTTTTTGTTAGTGCAGTTATAAACTGCAGTGTTAGGTGGCATTTCAGTGTTTTGACAGGCTGTGAAAATCATTAGATGAGAAATGTAGTTTGTTTTTAGAAAGAAAAATCAACTTTATTGTAGTTTTCTGTATTTATTGCTGTGAATTTTCTTTTGGTTCCCCATGACTGTGGAACCCCACACATAAATTAGATGCTTTGAGGTGTTTTTAGCGTATTGAGTATACTGGCAGTTGCTGCCACGTCTGTTGGTTATGAAATTTGCATTGCAAAAGTATTCATGCCCCTAATGTTTTTCCACATTGTCGCAGTACAACGACACGCATCAGGGTGTTATTTGGATTTTATCTGATAGAGCAACACAGACCTTAAGTGGCCTCAGACCACTTAAGGTCTGAGGCCACACATTCATATTTGTGAAGAGGAAGAACATCCAGCATAGTGTTTTTCATTCATGTTAATATTTTGGTGTTTGTCTGTATTCAGCCTCCTTTACTGATGTTTTGAGTTAAAAGTTGTTTCATGTTCGTGGCCTTAATAACAGAAAGACACGTTGTGTTGCCACTTTTACCATTTAAAAATACAATTTATTAAGGATCTCACTCTAAATAAGTACAAAAACCTGTCCGTCTGCATCAGGTTCATTTGCTGAAGGCTCAAATTTGTACTTTTATGGGCCATCAGTCGGGGGCCATACAGAATTAATCTAAGGGCCGCAAATGATCCCAGGCCGGACATTGGACACCCCTGGAGTACAGGACGCTGAAATCAAATGCATGTCTCATTTTTCAGATTTTCATCTGTAAAATTTCTTTAGAATTTATTATTTTCCCTTTCACTTTGCAACCGTGTATTACACTAAATCCTAGAGGAATACATAAAGGTTTGTGGTTGTAACAAGATGAATGTGGAAAAATTAAAGTGCATCTTACAGTCGTAGCAAACAAAATTTTTCATACTGTAAGCACTGCAGTAGAGAAGGAGAAATTTGCCTTTTTCAAAACCCATCAGACTGAAAAACCTTTTTTGTTTCTTCAATTCCAAATCACTACTTCAGTGACTGTGTCTTACGTATTTATGTAAAAGCACAACTTGCCAAAGTTTTACATACTGTGCCCAAAACTGGCTTTAAATATTTAGTTTACCTGTTTTGTATGCTGTGATATTGATTATCCCCAGCCTCCATATTTATCTTTTTTTTTTTTTTTTTGCCTTTTTGGGTAAATTGCTGTATCAGTATAATAAGCTGTCTGAGTGTTAGTATTTGCTAAGTAAACATTAAGCTGTAAAAGCACTGTATTAAAACCCTTATGGTAATTTTCTTATATAAGCTACCATTTAAGAAAACCGCAAACATATTTTGTGTAGTTTAAATATTGATTGCGCTTTTTTTACAGCATAATGTTGATATTTTTCACCTTCTCTGTGTTATTGTGAATGTGCAGCACGTAGCTAATAAATGTGATATTTCATACATAGATGTCGCAGCGATGTGTGGACCCCATAGATATGAAGGCTGGGGTTTTTTTGTTTGTTTTTTTTTTAACAGATGGTCGTATCTATTTCCATCATTTTGTCTCGGATCAATCTGTTCTCTGGTTTCTGATCTGTAGCAGCCATGAAAAGGGAGCTTCATCACTGTTGAGAGGTTTCTTGGAGTTTGCACATAGAAACATTGTGTTCTGGATACTAGCATGATCTTGATGTCTGGCTTTACTTTGCTGATTTTTTTTTTCTTTTTTTTGTGCTTCCTGTTGTTGGCTTTAATAAACAAATAAATACAAAATTGGCTTCTGGTATTTTATTTATCAACCATGATGTCACATCTGTGCTCATGTCTCTTTCTCCTCTTCTTTTCTCTGTGTATGTTGCACTATAAACACCTACTGTAGCATCTTGCATCGTTTCTCTGCCTTTTTACAAAGATCAGATCTCTGCTTTTGCGTTTTTCTTGTGCTTTTCTTTCTTGTAAAGCCAAACCTGCGTGGTCGGTTTTCTTCTTCACATGCAGCATTAACGACACACTTGAAGTTACAACCCCTGTTTGGATGTCCACCTGCAGTAACTTATTGTTTGAGGTAGTTGGGTCTGTTTGCTGTCTTTGTCTCGGCTGTTCTGTCTGCATTTCAACTAAACCCAGCTGTTTTTATTGTTCCGTCCAGCGTTCCACACCGATTATTGACGCTGCCCACAATCATTTCTCAGCAGCGGACCAGTTTGGTTCTGACCGTGTTTTCAGCCAGTAGACCATTACATTGCCTTTGTGTTGCAGATACCTTTCAGGCAGCGCTGCAGTCCCACCCTTCAGCAGCCAGCCTCCTCCCTTTCACCCACCCGACATGGCAGACAGCTTCATCCTCGCCCCACCCCCCAACATTTCTGAGCTTATCAGCCGCCAGCACGGTCCTCGCGAGCGCAAAGCCTCCCCCTCCACTCTGCCCGGACGCCTCAGCAGAGCCCTCTGCCTCGGGACGGTCCCCTCCCTCACGAGGACAGGTAACGCTCAAATCTCAATTGGAATTTATGAAACCATTTCCCCCCGCCCCATTTTCAGCTTCTGAGTAGGATTCAACTTACAGGTTGGAGTTTGCTATTGTTCTTTTTGAGTAGATTTGAATTCTTCTTGCGATGGTGTGATCAACTCATTGATCACAGTATCATCCTGCGATAAGTAAATCATCCACGATTTATCATCCTGCACTATATAAAAAAAAGAAAAAGTAAACGAATGTCCTGTTTGAACGTTTTTATGAAAATAGTACGGCTTTTGAAACGTATAACAAAATGCTTGATTTTATGTTAAGATTGAAACTGGGGGGGAAAAGTTTCAGAAGCGAAAACCTAAATAAAAAAAAATGCTGCTAATGTGGGTCCAAGGGGATTTTTACACTTTTAGTGTTATAGTTATGTATATGTATATAAATTAAAGTCAAGTTTGTTTGTGTAGCACATATCGGTAACAAAGCAGCTCAAAAATGCTTTTCACCATAAAAGCATAATATTGTTACCAATTACAAAACAAGCAGTAAACATTACATTTTGTCAAACATCATCAACAAAATCATCAGGCAAATATCCATCAGATATATTTACAGTGCTCCACCACCTACTAATCAAAGGCAGATCTAAACAGATGGAGTTTTAGCCTCAGTTTTTCAGCATCTTTGCAGTTTTCTGGAAGTCTGTCCCAGATTAGAGGAGCATAAAACTGAATCCCGTTTCTCCATGTTTGGTTCTGACTGTCACGGCAAAGAATGAAAACATCCAAAGCATTACAATGTCATATCAAATTGCCAATTTGTTATTTGCACAAATAAATCTGAATAAGTAATCCTGCAAAATAAAAAAGTTAAAAACGTTCATTATAATGGTTTAGGTGAGGTTTTTGTGTGTTTTTATGGCGTTATACTGGTTTTCTCTTATTGAGCTCTACATGACAAAGAGTTGTTCTTTTTCGCTAACAAAAATACATTTTTAGAGGTATTTTCTATTTATAGAATATATCTACATTTTGTGTTTTTCTCATCTTCAGGTTCTGGCTACCTTTTTAGTGGTAGTAGACCTGGCTCCCAGTACAAAGACTCACCATCATCAGGTACCAAAATGTCTTGTTTTCTCTGATGCCACAGTGCAGAGTGAGGTTTTTTTTTTTTTTCTTTACCAGTTTGTTTTCTTCAGATTACTTTTCTCTGAAGTCCGGGAGCCGCCCATCATCCCCGGCCCCCTCTCCTACCCCATCAGTGGCCGGGTCGGTCACGTCCAGCTCTGGTTCGGCCAGACAGCGCCGTCCCCTCATCAGTCCGGCTCGCCTCAACATCACTGGCCAGAAGCTCCGCCTTTTTTCCCGCGAAGCAGAGCCAAAGCTCGTTTCTCCACCGTTGTCCTCGTTTCCTTTTTGCGTTGAGCCGACGCCTTCGATTTACAGCGGCTGCTTCTCACGAGACCTCTCTCCTTTCCAAAGTCAGAACGGTAAGAATCTGCGGTTGACCTGGACAGAGTAGTGGTTATTGTAGGCTGCATGTAGCACCACTAGATGGCAGCGTAGAGCATTGTCAAGCCTGACTGTGGGTAAGGCTACGGTTTATTACATGGCTGAGCTGCTTTAGCGAGGGGTTTTGGGTAATTTGATGTGATTGTTTTGTAGATTTAAGTTGCTTACTGAGAGATGGAAGTGTGATAGAAGAAGAGGAGAAACAAAGCAGCTCCTCGGCGTCCTCCGCCTGCCAGGTTGGAACAACAACACAAAGTCCTGAGAGCTTCTCTGCACCAAAAGGTAGGCATCCCACTTGTAAGTAGAAGCATGAGTAACTCATTAAGTCAATAATTGCTGATAAAATATTTTATCCCTCACTAATCTGTGTAGTGTTATTGGTCATTTTTATCAGTTTTACTCCCAGATGATGTCCAGTGCATGAATTTACCCACAAAACAGCTGAAACAGTGACTACTGTTTTTGTAGAAATAAGTATATTTCGCTGATACTACTGTATCAGCGAAATAAGTGTTTGACTGCTTTTGCGTCAGTATTTGAACTCTTCCACCCATTTGTAAGCTCAAATCGCATGTTTTGATGTATAAAATTTAGCTGTATGGGAATATATATACTGCTCAAAAAAATAAAGGGACCACTTCAGTGTTCACTTAAATGTTGAAGTGTTCCCTTTATTTTTTGAGCAGTGTATTATTGTATGTTGGCCAATGAAAAGCACAGTTATGTTTCATGCTGTTCACTCTGAAGGATGGACTAATTTTCAGTTGCTTCCGTTCACTGCTGCCATACTTTATACACTCTTACACAGTATGTTAGACAGTCATTTGACGCCTGTACAAATAATAATATATTTTAATGATAATACGAACAGTCAAGACTTAAGCAGAAATTGCAAGGTCTGTCTGAACATTGCCATATAAAATTTTTTAATTGTATTATTAAATACCATAACATGGCAATTTACAGGGCAGATTGGGTTTGCCACAGGACTTTTTGAATGCCTTTTTTCAGGTGTCGGTTTATAACATCTCCAAGCTGCTGCTGTCAAATCGCCATTCCTACCGACTATAGAAATATCTATAAAACTCTTCATTGTGTGGCTCACAATTGACCTGGTGTTTTGTAATAAAGGCTGAGCTTTTATTACAAAAAAAAAAACTCAGCCAAACTCGCATGCAAAATTCTAATGCAACTCTAATGCAACTTTTGACTGAGTTGTCGTCTGCTAACTGCATAAATAAATGTAACTATTGCGAGCCTGAGCATAATTAAAAATAAAATCACAAAGTTTGCCCTTTAAAACAGTGTTTCTCAACCCTGGTCCTCACCGCCGCCCTGTCCTGCTTGTTTTAGGTATGTCCCTTCTGCCACACACCTGAATTGTATCTCTAGGTGATTAACAGGCTTCTGCAGCACTTGATGGTCATGCAAACGATTTGAATCAGCTGTTTTGGAATAGAGGCACATCTAAAACATGCAGAGCAGGGGGGCGCTGAGGACCAGGGTTGAGAAACGCTGCTTTAAAGTGTTAAAGTTGGGAAACCATTTAGATGCACACATAGTTTTTGTGGTAATGTTTTATAAAGCAGTATTATCCTGAGGGCTGTTCAGTCCTATGCAGATTTCCCCACCATTACAAAACCTGCAGCTGCACCCTTAATTTACGTGATCTGTACTTATTTACCAATTCCCATCATGTCAAGGTCTATCCGGGTTTTACAGTAAACAGGAGAACGGCAATATTTAAATATTTAACGTTTTTAACCTTGGTCTAGAAGAGTCCTGTTTCCGCTTTATTGAAATTTTAAATGCTGACAACAAGCCGAAAAGTTCCTGTTACCTAATTGAGATTATTCTTCTTCTTCTTTTTTTTTCTCCTCTCAGGTTTTGTGAAACATTTGATCTTACCCTCGGTTTTATTGACGAGCCTGACTGCCAACCTGTTGTTCGGCTGCTTCTATCTCTACCACAACTGGCGCTGAAGCCTCAGCGAGTCTGCTGCTGGTTTTCTCATGAACTGAACAGAGAGCCTGGGCCGCTGGATCTTTTTTTATGTCTCTGGCCTCCAATACCAGAAACCCCCCACCCCCACCCCACCATCTGCTGGCGTTTGACTTAAAAACACAGCAGATTTCAGCAAGCACGTTTCAGTTCGAGTAAGACCTCCTGTTTTATTCTAGATTGAAATAAGAGAGCGAGAACAAATTGGGCGGTGTGTCAGAACCCACATTTGGACGTGCGCTACGTGCACGATTGAGCCGATGCTGATTGGGCGCTGAGGGGGTCACATGTAGCCTGCTGGCACCGGTTGTGATGACTGGGTGCCTTTCATTAGCAGAAAGTATTTTCTGGTTCTCTGTCAAAATGAAGGGGCACGCTTTGTTCCTGAGATGAAACATGTTCTGTTTTGAAATGTAAAGATATGTGGTGTTGATGTGTATTGTTGTGTACATTCAGCTGCAAAACTGTTCACTGGTGCTCTGTTAACTCCACCTAATGGAAAGGTTACATTTATTCACTACTGAAAAGGTTCTCCGAAAATAAAGTATCTTTGTTTATATTTATTTATCCAATCAACCCGTAGCGCCATCAAGAAGAATATATTTTTTCTTTTTATTAGTATTTAGTCAATGCGAGTTTTCTTGCACTGTTTGAGTTAATTATTTAGTTCTTGGACTATGTGGGTTTAAAATCGTGTAACATGAGTGCAGATGTTTTTGGTACACTTGATGTGAATGTTGATTTGATGTAAGTTGCATCTGTGAAAATTGTATAGGATTTCTTTTTCTGGTGTAAATAGGGGCTATTTTAGTTTCATTTTATGTGTTGCTGTGACTTTTTCTCTTAGACAAATGATGCTAATTAGAATTTTTAATTCATCTCCTTTTTTAAGTGATTCGTAGCGATGTAAAAACACAAAAATGCAACTGCAAGATCTCTGACTGTTTAATGACAGATGCATGAAGCTGTCATTAGGCAGCCTTAGGTTTTTCAGCGTACTGTACACTGAACGTACCTATGCATTTATACTTGAAGTGTGACGGGCTTACGTTTGAAATCATGTCTGAACGGAAGTGATCTTTTCTATTCCAACAAGATTAACCTCAGAGAGAGTTAAAAAAAAAAATTTTTTTATTTGTTTCAAATTGATTTTGTCTTATTGGTAACATGAACACAGTGCGTGTTTGTTTTCTTTGGACTTCACTAGAGCTAAATGAGAGACATTGACGAGATGAAGTTGTCTGTTTACATCAGTGGTTTGAAGGTTTGTGGCTCTGCTGTTCGGCTGAGTTTGTTACTCTCTGGTATAATGCTCATCTGTACCAGTGCTTTTTTTAAATAAACATATTTTTTGTAACTCAATTTGTGCTTGTTCTACTTTTCTTTCTTTAAAGACCAACAGATTTTCTTTTTTCACACAATTTGCTGCTTTAGGGTTTAGTATTTTTGTCAGACATTTTTTAAAGCATACTGATACTTCACATTAAATAGGAAAATCAATCAAATTTCTTTTTAGGTCTATAATTTACCCTGCTGTGCTGGAGATCCTGGCTTACAGTGACGCATTCCTGTTTTTTAAAGTTTGATCACAGGTTCGTGCTCCGGGGAAATTCCTGATAATTAACCCAACGTTTCATTGTTTTGACCTCTGAACCACTTAGTTTTTGCATGTACATATGACCTTATGTGCTCTTCCATCATGCTGGAAAAAACATTCGTCCTACCAAGAAAGTAATTAAAGTTAGTTCTAAATTTGATATTTATTCATGGAGGCATTTTCGCCCATTTACGTGCAGATTGTTTTATTTTATTTCATCATTCATAAAACTATTGTTCCCATTTGTATTTCTCTGTTTAAGATGGTTGTTAAATCTCTACTTTGTCTTCTTAAAAGCACATTCACCTGCACATTCCTTGTGTTAAACTGGATTCTTCTCTATAGCTTCTCAGTGTTTTTTTGGTTTTTTTGCCGTCTTGCATAAGCAGTCCTTCTGCTGACTGAGGCCTCTGAGAATAAAATGCGACCAGATAAACTGTCGTGGCATCAGCTCAAAACCATAACTATGTAAATATTAAAATAAATATATGTGTTCTGGTTAAAAACCTATGTTATATCCAGGGGTGAAAGTAGTTTTAAATTCTTGGGGGTACTATGACAAAAAAATGAATAAATAAATACAATTATATATATATATACACACACACATACACCTACTAAGGCATGCTCCGACCGACCGACCGCAAAACATATTACAATGTGGAATAATGTGCATATTTCACATGTCACTTTCATTCACACATTGCTATCAAACGGTCTAACATATCAGCTGTGCAATACAAAATGCAGTAGGCTTCATACATTTTTCTTCAATACCATATGCATGAAATTGTTCAAAGTACAAGGTGGAGAAAGTAAAGCAAGCAGTTCATGTAATATGATAGAGTACATTTTCTTTTAACAGGTAGATTGCCAGATATGTACAATACATAACAAACCAACCTGATATTCAGATCCATCATTTCTTATCCTGTTTCTGTTATTAAGAGTCAGTTCCTCTCTGCACTCCACCAGAGAGATGTCCACTCACTAACAGACTGTCTTCAGGTTGTTGGGCTGTTCGTGAAGTTTGGCTGGAGACACCAACATGCTCCTCTACTGCATTAGAGAGTCTTCAGTCTCTGAGTAGGACAGCCAGTGTCGGTCTCTGGATCATAAGAAACAAAAAAACATAACAATGAGAAGTGGAATACATTTTTAGTACAACTCTAACAACAAGCCTCAATTACAGAAATGTAGAGTTTCAG
Organism: Poecilia reticulata; assembly: GCF_904066995.2. Classification (NCBI taxonomy): domain Eukaryota; kingdom Metazoa; phylum Chordata; class Actinopteri; order Cyprinodontiformes; family Poeciliidae; genus Poecilia; species Poecilia reticulata. Next base: position 14,041,744 of record NC_088836.1, on the reverse strand, counting down.
AGATATTAACACTTACATAATCATTTTTGGAGCTGGAATCTTCGAAGAATCCAAGGAGGGATCTGGAGGGGGAGGTTAGGCTGACGATTCATCCTCAACCAGACTGGTTCTAATATATACAAAAAGGCAATAAAAGGATAAAAAACATGCTGCAAAACGTATATAAGAAGACACAGCAGCGGGAATAATGCTCTCAACGTGAAAAAGGCTTTTACATTTTTTCAAAGGAAAAAAAAACGATCAGAAAGGTTAATAAATCTGACCAATATGCATGTAAACGTTCAACATCATGAAAAAACATACTGCAGATTATTACGGATCTGTTCAAGTTAGCCAATAGTTTGATTAAATGTTCACCGGCTCGATTTTTTTCCAACACTCCAACACAGAGCCGTGTGTCATACAAGTTCAGCTCAACTCAAAATAATAGTTATAAACCATCTCAGAAAAAATGACTTACCAAGCGCAGTAAATAACTCAGACATGTGGAAAGTAAATAGTCCTGACATGACTTGGCTTCAGTCGCTTCGCTTCGCAGGGAATCTGTGATTCTGGGGCGGAGTCAGTGAATTAACTCCTTCAGTGTTAGAGCCGCTGGTGGAGTTCAAAGTTCACCGACCGAACTCTGAACTCCGGATCACCTGATCGGGTTGTTACTGAACCGAAACGCACAGAATTGCGCAACACCTTGTTGAAACAATAATCACTGAGATTATTATTATTGTTGTTGGGTCATTAATTTGAACACGTTTTGTTGATTTTTTTTTATTGTTGTTCTTTAATAAAGTTAGGAACGTTTTAAGCGAGCCAGAGGAGGACGTGCGGGTATCAGCCTCCTGGCTGCATTCAGTTTGTCACCTAATGCCGAGATCGACTCAAAACCTTCCGGGATCAACGTTGCACCGCTGTATGAAGCACGAACAGTTCAGAAACAATATGAAATGGGGAAAAAAGGTATTTAATAACTGATTAAGTCGTCTTTTAGATTGGTTTTCAAAACTAATCAGTCATGGCTAATTAGTGGGCGCAGTCGCGGCTGCACAGTGAACCCATTGATTTTTTTTTTTACAGCAGACAGCCGCTCCCCTCTCTTGCAGGTACTGCGAACCCCCGCTAAATCTTTTAGGGGTACGCAGTACCCTGCCGTACCCCCTTACTTTCACCCCTGGTTATATCACTTTACATCCACAGTTTTCCTCTAAAACACATTTCTGAATGAAACGTCATCAATGGGATTATGTACCAGAGTGTAAGCTGCTGCACTCAATTTTATTTGTTTTCATATGCATTCGGTTTTCTTGTCGTGTTTTATATGCCCATACCTAGTTGATTTGAGTCCTGCAGACCCCCCACTGGAAATTCAAGGGGGGGTTTATATCATCTTGAACTCTTGACTACAGCCAAGTCGCAGGTTAGTAGTGTTAAATATTCCATTTCTAAATGTCGCTCCCTCTGGCCACTTTGTGCATTCATTTTTGTTTTTTTCCTTTTGTTCTAAATTAGTACATGTTTTTTTTTTTGTTTTTTTTTTTTACTTGTTTGATTTGGGCCCCCCTTCTCTGTAACTCTCAGAATAACTTTTTCTCGGAACTGCCTCCCATATTTAGCCGTTCTGTGCGACTGGTTTCAAAAGAGGAAGCTCGAGCCCTCCTCAATAAAGCTGTTTCACAGCAAAGCCGGGTGGTTAAAGGAATCCAGAAAACAGCTGGTTCTTGGAAACATGTAAACAAGTTTATTATTTTATGGAGTATATTATCCATAAAGGCCGTTTCTGCAGCTTTGCTCCCAGCTCACAGGCTGTCATTCTCTGGATTGCTAAGATAAGACATTGGTGGCATGAAGCATGTTGAAGCTAATTTTGATATAAAGCAAAAAATAAAAAATAACCTGATTAGCCGTATGATGCTAATTTTTTAATAAGGCAAAAAAAAAAATCAGCCTGATCCCATACGAAAAAGTATTTGAGGAGAACCTGCTGGTGAGCTTAGAAATGACTTTGTAGCTTTAACCAAACTGAAATGTTGTTTCCAACCTGTTGTTGAAATTCTTGAGATTGATGTGTTGCTTTGTGAGGTCCTTGAGCCCATGAGCTCAAGGACCTCACAAAGCAACCTCACAAAAACGTTGTCAGATTTTATTACTGATTTCTTGGACCGTTCAATCCAACAACACAAGGGTTTTATTTCTAAACCATTCAATGTGCTCAAGTCTTTAGCTGAATTTAGGATCACTCTGTGCTGTTGAACTTCATCTACTTTCCCATCGGCTCTGTTTCCAAATGAGAAAATGTCCGCGTCGTGATTCTTCCACCACCATGTTTCGCTATGCGGATGGTGCATTCAGGGTAATATGCAAAGTTTTGAATTCAGGCCAAAAAGTTCATCTTAGAACTGCACCTCTAACCAGAGCACAATTCTTCACATGTTTGCCGCATACCTTACATAACTCATTGAAGTTTGCCACTCTTTTGTAAGCACTTGATATTTTTCTTCTTGCACAACTTCATTGTCCTTTTAGCAGATTGCCCAACATTTGTTTTTTGTTGTTGTTGTTGTTGTTTTCCTCTAATGTTCTCAAACACCACACCTCTGAGGCGTCATCAGCTCAGATGGATTTATACTGACACTAAATTACACTCTGACAGACTCTGTTCACCAGTCAGGTGTCTCCTGACATTAGTAGTTGACCTGGATTTTGTTTGAGGTTATCATAGTAAGAGAGGCTAAATTCAAAAGCACCCTGCATGTTTCAGATTTTAATTTCTAAAAAAAAAAAAAGAGTGAAAAGTATGTTTCTTTCATTTAACAATTACCTACACATGTTCCTGTAAAAAAAAGATTTTCTTTTTATTGAGTTTTTTTTTTTTTTTTTTAAACAAAGTTTGTTTGGAGTTGTAATGTGAAAAAGTATGTGGAAGACTTTAGGTGATTTGAATATTTTTGTTAGACACTATGAGCACTCTAAAATGTAATTCCTGGACACTATTTAGGTTTTTGTGCATAAGTGTCTCCTAAATTGTTTCCATCAATCCCACTTTTTTCTGTTTTGTTGGGGGGGGGAAAAACAACAGCTATATACGTTTTGCAGTTCATATCCAGGAAGAAAAAGACCCTCTCTGGTCTCCACCACAGTGCTGCGGGTAGCTTCAGCTGAAAGACAGTAAACAGGTCACCCATCTGAACGTCACATGGTTCAAACTATTATTGCGTGTTTGTCTATTGTGTGAGATGAACGACGGTAGGTCGTGTTGTTGCTCGATGTTGAAGCTGAAGCACCCAGTTTAAATCAACACCAACAGAGATGCTTCCATCAAAGAAAGCGAAATTTAGCAATATATCAGGAAAAAGTTTGACCAGAGTTTCAGTTCTGCACCTTGTTTACCGACAGGGGATTTTATTTTATTTATTTATTTTTTCAGGCTAGCAGTCGAAAATAGATTTCCGGCTCTCTGAAAGGGTGGGAAACATGTTCATGATTTCAGTCTGCCGATCTGTCCAAAAAGGTTTCTCTTCTGCACTGTCGTTTCCTGTTTTTTTTTTGTTATGTTTTTTTTTTTTGTACCAGCTGGTCTGAATTGAACTCACAAGTTCATGTTTCATGTTTTTCACAGCACTTGATAAGATCTACTAAAGCAGGTCTTATGTTCACACAGGGAAGCAGCCTTCTGTGAAATTCAACAGTAAAAAAAAAAAGAAAAAAAGGGGACTTTCAGAAGATGTGTACAGAGAAGCTGAAGCGAACTGGATAACTTGACCTGGGCAACAAACAAATTGTCTTTCTTGATGTAACTCTTGTATGTTTTAGTCAAAGTTATTCTATTAAATTCAGTTTGAAAAGAAGCCCTTTGCTTTGCAGAGCGCTCTGTTGTCACACTGTTGACATTTCCTCTTTCTTACTGTATGGTTGTAGCTACTACTGTGGTTTATGTTGCACTTCCATGAACTCACTGTTCGTACTGCAGCGGAGCCGAAATGTAGCTGATTGTCATGTTCTCACAAAGAAAAAGAAGAAGGAGAAAACAGAAAGGGAGATTCCCATAGAGTTTATTTACAGTGAAGACTTTTTAGCTTGAAAGGCTCCTAACAAATGTATTTACTTACATTCAGATTTGACTGCCGATCTTAAATTTGTGAATTTGTTTAAATGTCTGTGTTGCACATGGATGTGGGGACTTGGTGTTTGATTTAATTACAGAAAAGCAGACTGAAATCCACAGAGAAACTGGGTCACAATACATCTCAATTAGGATGCTTGCAGCTAAAATGAAACTGATTATTTATCTGCTAATAAATAACCAGCGAATCTCGTTGAAAGCTTTGTGCCTCACGAACTTGAAGTTGTACATAATGTGCTTCAATCGCCGTGCAAGAAAAGACTTATAACCACGTGACAGCAGCATTCGTTTCCCTTTCATTAATTAATACAGATTGTTTTTACATGTGAGGATTTCACCAATGGCTACGACGAGCAGGGTACACTGCTAGGAAAGTCATTGACTTTCATTCATTCTTTTTTTTTTTAGAACTTCACAGTGATTATTTTAGGAGAATTATCTACCGGGAGATAATAACTACTCACAGCCTCTCAACAGAACCCCATTTCAGAGACTTTTGGAGAATCCCTTTAGGATGAGTTTTGATTAAAAAAGACAACACATTTTCAGAATGTAAATGTGTAAGTTAGCAACTGTTTGATTTTGCTAAAAAAAAAAAAATACTGAGGTGAAAGAATAGCAAACTAGCACAATGTAATGTATAGGTATTAACGTATTTTTAACACTATCAGAGTTTTGTTTTTATCTCTATTAAAATGCTTTCCTTTTAAGCTTTTGTCACAGATTAACGACCCTTAACCTAAACTAAATAAACTAGAGTGTTAGTGTTGTAAAATCACACTTATGTTAGTGTGGGGTAAAAAAAAAGCATGTGGCAACAAATCAATACATTGGACTTTTAAGTGCATTTGAAAACATGAATTTTTAGACTTAGCTGTTATAGACTGTTTACTCAGTGTGTATTTAAATGATATTAAAACATTATCTAAACCGCCTATTGCACATCTTTGCTAAAATTTTGTCTAAAACAGAACCTTTTTCCACGTACTAATTCATTTTTTACATGTTTATTAGAAATGCAAACCTATTTCAACCAAGTTAGACAAGCATAAAAAAACATCAGAATGACCGGGGTTCCAACTCATGTTTTCACCCAGTATCTTTTTACCTGACTATTGCACTTTGGTACCTTAGCTGGATAATATTAAGGTCTAGCGTTTCTGAAGTGGACATTTCATATGAAAACTAGCTACTTTTTACGTGCAAGCAAAGGTTCAACTCTGTTCCTCATCTGTCAGAGTCTTGTCAGTATCACGTCCTCTGTCTGTGTCCTCAGCCACAGAAGTGGAAGTCCAGTAGTTCTGACTGGAAATTAAGATTTGTGCTGAACGTTGAAATTTTTTATGAGAAAAAAGAAGAAAAAACCTGACACACACACATTGATGTTGTCACCTCATCTGGAACAAGGATAACATTGGTTCATGTAAAGCTGTCTGAGTTATGGTTCATTCTTTTTGGTATTATTGATATTTTTGTGCACCTTATAAATATTTAATTCAAAGTCTAAGCACAAATCCCTTTTAGATCAAACAGTTTGTTCAGACAAACCTCAATGGAAAAAATACACAAGTCTGAATCTGGGCACTTTTTTAAAAAATCTATTTTTTTCATATTTGTTAAAATATGTTGTGACAGCACAATATAAGACAGATAATCTGTGAAAAGATCGATCTCATCCACCTCCACCAAGTGTTATTATTAGCGTCAGCAGAAATGCACCGCTCCCAGTCAAAAACAACCAATCAGAGCCAAGAGGAGTGTCTTAGCGCTGTCAATCAATCTCGTGTATGCGCTGCTAAGTATGACATTGGTGGCGAAACAACTTACCGCTCCATGAAAACTGTTTACCTGCCATTATCAGGAGCCATGCTACAAACTAGACTGAGTGTTTGTAGCAGTTTAGTTATGAAGACTGGTTTCTGTTGTGGTGACAGCTATGAACCCTCTTTCTCTCTAATGTAGCAGAGAGGAAGAGACATGGTGGAACGAGGATGATTGACAGCACTGAGGCCCTCCTACTGCCTCTGATTGGTTGTTTCTGACAAGCAGTGAATTTCTGAAAATGGCAGCTGGATTGCAAGGAGTAAGCAGAGGGGCTTGATTTTGTTTTTTCACTAATTGTTTGTCTCATATTATACTGTCAAGACATAGTGACAGTTTTAGCAAATATTTAAAAAATGTAATTAAATTTAGTTAAATATTTTTTCCAAAGGAGTGCCATACTGCAGCTTTAACTCAGCGCTATGTGACAGGAACCCAAAGGAAGATTAAGATTTAAAAAAAAAAAAAAGAATAAAAAAATCGGACCCACATTTTAGGTTTCTTTATAACAAATCAAATTAGAATGACTAAAATGTGAGTTTTAGTCATTCTAATTTGTTGTGTCCCCGTTCACAAAACTTTCTAGAGAAGCCCCCTGTATTTTAATCAACTTTCAGAAAAGAAAAAAAAAAAAAAACTGGTTCTACAGCTTCCTTTAACTACATGTTTACTGATGCTAAACTAACCGAGCTTATCTTACAGCGTAACCTCTGAGGAGGAGGAGGAGGAGGAGGAGGAGGAGGAGGCGTTTCTGCAGCGTCTCTTTGCGGACGGTCCCTTGGCCCCGCCGCGCAGCAGCGTCACCGCATGAATGACAGCGCGTCGCGTCGAGGCAGGGAGACACTTTACCGCCGCCGCCTCGCAGGAGCTGCTGGAGCCGCGCAGGACGCCCGCAGCCCGGCCCGAGCAGGTGGATTTCCGAGCAGCGGGCAGATTCGTCGGGATGCTCCAGCTTCCATGTTCGCCGCGGTGAGACCATGAGGAGATGACCGGGCTGTGGCGCTGACAGGCAAGTAATGTGCGCCAACAGGTTGGCAAAGCTTTTCGCCATCACGTCAACTAGACCCGAGTTGCCGAACGTTTCAATATCGGCTTTTTTCCCTCTCATCTCTCTCTCTCTCTCTCTCTTTCAACCCCCTCTTTCGCGTTTTTTATTGAATATTTCCCAGCAGCAGCGCAGTAAATATTCTAATACCGAATCATAGATTGAAGCGAGACGCGTTTTTGTTGTAAGCCAGCTCTGTTCTGCGGAGACGGAGGGAAAGAGAAAGAGAGAGAGAGAGAGAGAGAGAAAGAGAGAGAGCGGCTCTCAGCGCACGTTTCCTCTTAGTAAAATCAAACATGGTAGTTTGAGTTCAAGGCAAACCGTCAAACTGCTCTGGGGGGTTTGTGGGAAGCAGAAGCAGCTTTCAAAACTGTCTGCACTTTATGGTTTAGCTCAGTTGAACTAAAGTTTACGTGTTGTTTGTCCTGACTTTATTTGTCCTTTGAGTATTTCTGTCTGTGGAAAGGCAGTTATTTAAAAAAAAACAAAAAAAAACATAAAAAATCAAGGCCAATGGCATCCAGTTGAGAGAAGCATGCACAGAAAAATGTATGATAGTCGCCAAAAATCTGTTATTGTGGAAGAAAGCTGATGAGACTAAGCAGAGACCCACTTTGCTGTCATATTTCATGTCATTCATTGGCTTTACACTTGGAACTACACAATCCCCCCCCCCCGCCTCCCCTTCGTCCTCCATCAGATGAGCTGGGATGGTTTTGCTTAGTGCTCATATGTTAATCGTGGCCCTATCATGTTGAGCTTGGCCGCCACTTCCTCTGACTGGCTTGTGTTTTCCGGCCAGCAGCAGGGGAGCTGACAGTAAATGAGAGGCCATCACCATGCCCCCGGGGAAGTATGGGACGCAGGAGGAGTGGGAGCAGGACGGAGACCGGGAGATCTACATGGACTTCCTGCTGCCCACCGGGATCTTCCTGAAATTCCCCGTGTCTCGAACCGACACCATCAGAAACATCAAAAAAGTACGTCTCCTCACTGCGTACTTTCACCTTCTGCGGTTCACCTTCTCTTGGTTCAATATTTGTGTTTTCTGTTTCTCTTTTCTTTTTTTTCTTTTTTCTTTTTGCTTTGTTATATCCCACATTGTTCATGGATCATAAGATGCCCCAGTATCGTTAGCGGGCTTTAATCGATTGACTGCAGATATGCTCTGTGGCTCAGATGACCGCACAGACGCAACTAGAGCCGTTTGTTGTCACTCACAATGCATCCTTTTAAAGTAATTGGCTGGCTTAAGATGTGGTTCAAACATTAAACTAATAAAAAAAATAAATAAATGAATGAGCCGCGGCTCTAGCAGCACTCGCTGGTTCTCATCCAGCGATTCGAGAGGGAGCTGCAGAAATGCTTCCCAGAGCGAACACGGCCAGATCTGCTGCGAAGTGTGAGTGTGCCAACAGTTCTGCCACCCAACGCTGCTTCATTCAGCCACGTTGGGTAATGATTCTCTCTCTGAGGCCTCGGGGAAGATTATTGAAAGATGAAATCCCTTCCCGGTCATCCAGAGTTATTTTTATTGGAATAGCTCTCGGATGTGATGAGCAGATTTCCCCAAGTGTTTCTGTGCTGGTTTCTGCAACAGAGAGGTCTGAGTATTGTTTGTTTTTTTGTTTTTTGTTTTTGCACGTGTGTCAGATGGTTTGGAAAAATGCCAGTCGCGAGGCCCTGTTCTGTGGACTGGGTGATCCAGACCTGTACGTCTTCACCTGCATCAACCAGACGGCAGAGCGGGAGGAGCTGGAGGAAGAGTCGAGGAGGATCAGCGACGTGCGGCCTTTCATGTGTGTTTTGAGGCTGGTGGCGAGGGAGGGGGACCGCAGCGAGAAGCTCACCAACGCCCAGATCAGCCTGCTCATCGGCAAAGGTGAGCTGAGCTGCGCCCGTCTCCCACACACACGCCGCCACGGCTCTGTTGGAGCCACTTTGCCACTGGCATGACCTGCTCTGAGGTTATGAGAGGCCAATGTATTACCTGAACTGGAAAACTCCAGTCATTTAACACAATGGTGCATTCTCTTTGTAACGTGGAAGTCAGATTTTCTGAGTCTCCATTTCGGTTTGAAATGGAGCAAGAATATCCTCTGATGTCTGAGTTGGAACGCCAAAGGTTGTAGAGAACCTCTAGAGAGTCGCAATTCCTAGTCCTGGGATTTCTGAATGGATTCAAAAATGCTCGAAAATCGATTTTTAATCTGCTTAATTGTTTTTGTAGAAATATATTTAGAATAATTCTTTAATATTTTTCTTTTGTTTAAGAAAAAGCCAGCTAAGCTTAGCTAACGCTCACAAAATTTTATGCACAAATCTATTTATGTTCAAATATAAACTGATGGGATTTGATACTGTATGGAACACTAGAGAATTACTTTAAATAAATGTTGTAAAAAAATAAAAAAAATAAAAAAGGTTTCTGAATCAAAAATAATTTCCGAATTGACCATAAAAACTGTAATCGAATTGCTAGACACTGAAAGATTTGCATCTCTGGAAAGTTGCAGAGCAGTATCCAATATGGCTGCTCCAAAAGTTGCAGATTTTGTCTATTTATTATCACTTCTGAATGTTTGAATCACGTTAACATGATGGCACAGATAGTTCTCTACAACCGCTGTATGTGATCATGTTCCTTTTATTGTTCATCTGTCCCTTCATAGCCTTCAATGTTGCACACATTGATGCATTTGGGAAGAAAAACAGAATTATCGTTCTCTTCTGCTTGTTTCTTTGTCAAATAGGTTAAATAAGAACCTCAGAAAGTGCTTTATCAGACATGTATGAATAAACTAAAGCAGTGGTTAGCAGAATTTTTTTTCAGCTTTTTTTTCCCCCAAAAAATTAACAAATTTCTTGCATAAAGCAGGAATTCAGCATTAGATGCTCTTAATAAGATATATATATACAAAATGAATGCATCTCCCTCAGACAGGGTCTTTCGATTGTTTTTTTCCATCACTTTTGCAAAAAAGCGAAGCTTGATTTCCACTAGAGAGATTCGTTGTTGTGTTTACCGGCGTCGCACATCTAAAGCGTTTTCCTTTACAAACCGCCAGGTCTGCACGAGTTCGAAGCCCAGAAGAATCACGAGGTGGACGAGTTCCGAGCCAAGATGCGAACGTTTTGTGAGGAGAAGTCCCTGGAGCGACAGAATTTGCCGTGGCAACGGTGGATGGAGTACAGCTTCCCGTGCGAGCTTGAGCCGTGCTGCTCCCTGGCGACCGGCGGGAGCTCCAAATCAAAGCACGGCAAAAAGCTCTTCGTCAACGTCAAGTTTGAGTCGAGCGACGTGAGTCGTCCTGCTGTTTTACTGGGTTATGAGTCAACTTGGCAAACGCTTGTTGATCTCACAAAGAGCGCTGTCGCTTTCATTGGAAAAACATCGGTTCCGACTTGAGTAGATTTAATGTGGGGGTTGATTTCTTTTTTTTTTTTTTTTTTAAGCAGCATTAAGAAAATTTGGAAATCCCCCACCCACTGCATCAACCCAGCCTTCTAAACATCTAAAAAAAACAACAAAAAAAACAAGCTCGACGACTACTTACTTTAAAAGTACAACCTAAAATTTGTCTTTTTTTTTTTTTTTTACGTTTGGCTTATGCAGGAAAGCTTCATGCTGCAGCAGGACTCCCAGGATCTCCCTGTGGCTCTGATGAAGAGCGCTCTGAAAAAGAAGGCCACCGTCTTCCGCTCGGTTCGACAGGAACCCGAGGACTACACCCTGCAGGTCAACGGGAGATGGGAGTTCATCTACGGGCAACACCCGCTGTGCCAGTTCAAGGTGAGGAAAAACACACCTGGCCAATGTTGCTTACATTCAGTGTCGAGCTAAAACTGCATCCAACCCAACACATTTACATATGAATCTACATAAACACGTAGTTTATGACAAATTGAAAGTCGCAAAAGTGCTGATGTCATGATCGGCCCCTTTAAGCTTTCCAGAGACGAGAGTAACACACGATGGCTTTAGTCTGGAAATGTGGATTTTATCTCGTGCGTGAATCATTTTTATTTTTTTTTACTTCAAAGGGAACTTAACAAAGTTGTTTTGTTTTTGTTTTTTTTGCACCAAGGCTTTCGCAGAAAGAAATCTAAACTGAATAAAAACACCATTTTGTTTTCAAAATGTTCCAGCTCTGTAAAGAGATGTCGGCCTCGACCTTGAGCGCGCAGTCAGACGTACGACTGCACGCTGATAAAAGTCATTTTTATTTCGTGTTTCAGTTTGTGTTTATATAACGTGAGGACTTGAATAGAGATGCACCGATCGATCGGCCACCGGTGGGAATTGGACTTTTTTTTCCCTCATTGCCACTTTCTGTTTTCTGTTCATTAAATGTGTAGAAAACTAAAAACACTCACTGTTTTTAATCTGTACACACACAAATTAACAGCATGTACTGCTATATTGAGAGCTGTTTCATTCAAAATTAAATGAAATAAATACTGTTATTGATAAATACTTGATACTCCATATGTTGATTTTCTGCTAAATTCAAAGCTAATGCTTCTGTTAAAAGCTGCTGCACATTTTTTCTCTTTTCTGTTTTATAATCCTTAGAAAAAAGATCTGATTTAACAGGTCAGTCCTCAAAATAAAACCTATTATCGGTATTGACCAAGAAAACACACCTGATTGGTTTGTCTCCAGTTTTAAGCCTTATCATTCATAACTGTTCATGCTTTTTATCACCTGCACCAAACATTATGTCGTCTGTCTCCCCGATCTCGTCCTTTTCTGTTTCATGTCACAAAACCCCAAATTATATTTCTTAACAATGTTTTTAATACTTAAAGACCATCCTCTGCCGTTTGCTCAGCTTGGCTGAAGCTTCGTTTCAACTTCTCAAAGCTTTCCGTTATCATTTTTTGCAAGGAACTACGTTATCTTAAGGAGCTTATTTTTAGATTTTTCAGCTATCATTTTCCATTAATCAGCTTTCACTTGAGAATTTACCAGTAAGAGAGAAGCGATTTTTATCAGCGCTGCGATACTATGTTGATCTCTAAATGGTGTTGCAGTCGGATAGCTGAATGAGGATGAAACGTCACCCACTCCACTGCTGCTGCAGCTCCTGCAGCTCCCTCTCCTTAACCGGAAAATATTCTCCAAATTTTATGTGATACTATTCAGTGTCCAAAACTGATGGCATACAATTCACATCTGACCTGCCAAGCACAGACAACAGGTGGTGTTTCCCCATCATGGGGTTTGTTTTTTTGTCCTGCTTTCTTGTAATCCCAAGCATTTCAGAAAACCCAACTCCCTGCGTCAGCTTGTAGATTTGCTTTTGCGCATTGCAACTGATTTTATAAAAAATAATTTTTTCCTGGGGACTGTGACACAAAAATGAGCAAAAACGTGCTGCAGGGTTAGAGCTAGGAGTTTTGAATACTTTGGAAAAAAAAGTATTCAAAATGATCCTGAGAATTTCAGGATAATTCGCAGGGTGTCCTTGAATGGTGTCTCCTTGTCAGTGTCTCCTTGGGGAAGGCACCAGGCCTGTCACAATAAGCAGTAAATTTAAAAGCATGATAAGTTAAAACAAACTCAGTAATTTTCCATTTTTCTCGTTTCTTTCTTTCTTTCTACCAAAAACTGGATGTCAAAAGTCTCCAGTCTGGTGCTTTGGGTTCAACTAGCCTCCTTTTTTGAAGGATTATTTTGTTTACAGAGACTTCATAAATCATTTTATTTGTCGTTTTGATTATTATTGTGGATATTTAAAATGTCTTCCAGTTCCAGAGTTAAATCTTCATTGGAATTTAAAGTTTATTGATCTTTGACAATGCGTTCTTGCATTATTATGCCATTACCATTGTATATTCCTTGAAAATGGTCTCAAAGCAACAACATTATTGTTTATCGCGATAACTTCTGGGACAATTTATTGTCCTGGACAATTTTACATGTGTGCTTGACCTTTACCTTATTTTATTGAACTCAAAAAGTCAATTTATTGTTCATAACCCGGAACTCCTTTTTTTAAATTTTTTTTTTATAGAAGATATTCAATAATTAGGGGAAAAATGTATCGTTAAGTCTCTGACTAAACAATAAACAGAGAATTGACTAATTTCAATTTCTGGCTAATCTTTAGCCAGAAAATTGACTAATTTCAATTTCTGGCTAATCTTTAGTTTCCTTTAGTCTTTCATTTTGGTGTATGATGGCTTTTCTGACAACAAATAAATAGCAGTTTTTTTGTTTGTTTGATATTTGTTCTTCTTTTTTCAATAAACCTTTTATCAATAAATCCACAGATCAATTAGAGCGGACTGCTTTTTGGTGAAGGGGATCCTTAAAGTGACGTTAACAAAACATTTTTGCTCTGCAGGAATGTGTTGAAAAATTAAGTGTTTATTAAACTATGAATGCTGTATGTAAATAAATATCCAAAATAGTATAGATATTTTAAAGATACATTTTTCTCACTTTCATGCAACAGTGAAAGTTACTGCCAGTATTCTTCACACGGATGCTAGGTGTACAAATGAAGAAATCAGTTTTGTTCTGGGCTCAAATATTGTTGAGTTTTGTCTTTCTGAAGTAACGTTTCCCAAAATGTAGTTTCATTCAGACCGAATCAGATATTTTTATAGTTTGCTGTATTTGTTCCTACGCTCTCGAGCCTTCTGGACCTGCTGCAGAGAGGCGCTTAGCACAGATGTCACAGTAATTCCTCCAACAGGTTCTTTCTCTCTCTCTCTCTCTCTCTCTCTCTCTCTCCATGAAGAAATGTCTTGCAGAGCTGCCAGTAACCCCCCATCATTTATATCCTTCTTCTACAGGGATTCATAGCAAATATACACATCTGTAGCAAATTTTAAGCTGTGTCGCTTAAAAAAACAACAAAAAAATAAAATAAGATACACTTATGCAGACAGTTGTGACAAGAAGCGAAAATCTTCATAGTCAGTTGGTTTCATTTCAAGTCTGCAGTTTGAGCTTAAGGAAAAACTGCAGCAGCTGAAAGCGTGTTTATTCACACGTCTGTACGTTAGTCTGGACCCGTGCTGGTGGTCCGACGCAAAGTCGGGGTGGCTGTCGCATCAGAGGCGGGTTGAGTCGAGACTTTTGGTGGCAGGAGGCTCCCCTGTTGATTTTGAAACCCCAGCTACCTATTGGAGTGACTCATATCTGTCCAGCAGTGCTGCAGAGAGGAACTGCTTCCATCCAGACATAATGAGATTTTCACTGCATTAACTTACAGTAAATGAACAGCCTTCAGGAGTTTAACCAGTGCCATCAGGACGCTGGGAAATATCTGTGGCTGCTGAGCTGACTGATTGCTCTACCGGTAAACAAAAAAAAAAAAAAAAAGATAAATGTCCTCTTTTGTTTTCTCCCCAGTACATTTTCTCCTGTATGAGGAATGGTCAGAACCCCCAGCTTACCATGGTGCGCCAGTGTACCATCAGCAAATACCAGGAAGCTCAGGGCAGAGTGTGCAGCCAGATGTACAAGACTCGCTCCCTGTCCAGACCACCTCCTCTGCCCCTGAAGAAGGTAAGGAGTCGTCGCCCATTAACCCAGCAGCGCTCTCTGTTTCCAGTTAATCCTCCACCAGCCTGTGAACTTTAGCATGCTTACAACTGCACTGCAAAATGACGCGGATCAGACCAGACGGAGCTGTCTCAATAAATACAAAGATATCCACAGGTTGAGCAGGGCTTAGACTTTCCCAGTTTGTTTATTGAATAAAAATGGATGTTTGCTTTCACTAAAATTTAAGGAACAGATAAAAATGCCAAAATCTTAACAATTTTATTCACTGAAGGCTACCCGGAGGTTGAAAATTTCAGGTTTGAACTCGGTAGGAATGAACAGAACATCTAATCCTTTCAAGGTTTTGCACCAACCTTGCCCAAAAATCCAACATGGCTGCTTTGCACATAATTCTTAGTGACAGTTGCAGTAAATAGTATAGGCTGTTTGATTTCTGTCAACATGTCTCAGTAAGTCTGCTGCGCACACTGAACTGATTCATTTAGGAAACGAGTGTGAAAGTGAAAAAGCAGAGAAATGTGATATTAGCTTGTGTGTTTGTATCAAAGATGTTCACGAGTCATTTTTTTCTGATTCAGTCTTTTTTGCCCAAAGTCAGAGTCATCAATTCTTTAACCCTAGTTCATCATAGTTTAAGGACTCTAATTATTATACTGTGATAATTAACCTTGTTAATTATCTTTCGATTTTGAATACTTAACAGTTGTAGCTTGTCAATTTATCATTGACTTTAATCTGCTGAAGTCTCCTTCATATTATATTGAACATTTTATCAAATGTAATATGGAATATTTATATTCCCTCTTTAGAGTCAAATTTTGAGTTCCTGTGTGGTAATTAAATAAGTTTTGAACATCTGAATGAACAGAACTGGAAGTGTTTTTAGTTTGATGTCAGACAGAAACAAGACAATGTAGAAAGTTACGTTTAAGGGTATTTTGTTATGAAATTATCCAAAGTCACTCCTTTGGAGAACCATTCATGTGGTCGTCATTATGACTGTTATGAGCCGTTAACTTCCCATAATTCACAAACTCCACTGATAGCCTGTCACAGTAATCAACAGATCAATTAATCGCATTATAAGTTCAAACAAACTCAATAATTTCCATTGGTATGATTTATCGTTTATCTGGTTCTGACCTTTGAGAATGTGTTCTTGCATTATTATTTTTGCCATTAACTTTTTTTTTTAACTCAAAAATGGTCAACAACAATATTATCGTTTATCGCGATAACTTCTGGAACAATTTATGGCCCTGCAAAATTTCTTATCGTGACAGGCCTAGCCACTGACTAATAATCAAGCGCATTCTTTCAGAGTAAAACATACGCCGCGGTGCACCACCTATCAGAGGGATCTATAGCTGACTTAGTTCCTTCCTTTTTTTCTTTATACATGTCAATAATATTTGAGTCTTAAACTAGGAGTCAAACTCAAGTCTCATGTCTTCAGGGCACGAGTCTAGGTCAAGTCTGAATGTTTTTATTTTTGCAATTCAAGTCCAATTTGAGTTTTAGTCTTGCACTCAAATCACCATCTCTAAAGCCATCCAGAGGTACATGCAACACAGTTTTAGTAGCCTTTCACCTTAGCAAATGACGTAGATAGCTTACTTTCACTTGCTGCAATTAAATATAAAGGAATCCAACCGTTATTCAAACCAGAAGAAATTAACTTAGGCTACCGTTTGTAGAGAAATTCTTGTTCTTTTTTTTTTTTGACAGCTTAAAGCTGCAGTGGCGTTTTGTTTGCCTACTTTTGAAAGAGTAAGTTTGTTGTGCACTTTGAACGTGTTGCCAAACAGGAAACTGCACCAAGAGCTTCACCGCTTAGATTACACTGAAGGCAGAGAATGCAAATTTATTTTTAGGTAAAAAGAAAAAAAAAAAGAGAGAGAGAGAATAATCTTTCCTCCTCTTTCTCTTTCTTTCTCTCTCCTGCAGCAGAACACCTCCTCCCTCTGGTCCATAAACGAGCCCTTCTACATTCACCTCGTTCAGGGGAGCAGAGTCAATGCAGACGAGGGAATGAAGGTCGGTGTGGTTTCGTGGAGGTTTTCTCTCACTTTGCTGCTCAATGAAATGTGGCATTCGCTTGTTTACCATTATCTCAACTTCAGTTGTAGGAACTGTCAGGTTGACATGCAAATGACAGAAGAGGGGGTGGGGGAAGAGAGAGGGGTACGCCGATGGGGGCCTTATGGGGGGGTGGAGGTGGGTCACATGTCCAAACCGCACGTTTCCCATAATTCATCAAGTCGGTTGGTTAAAACTTCAAAACAGGAAGTGGGGAGGGCCTATCTGGCTTTTTATGTCTCACTCTGAGGCCTAAATTCTAAGAAAAAAGGCGGGCTTCGTGCTCTTCCCCCTTCTCTTGCTCTCAGATGCGCTTCTTTTTATGGCTGTTCGTCGCACACGTCTTGTTACCCTTCGCGTGTCGGCCTGATCTGCAAAAAATATCCTCCTCTTTCGTTTGTGTTTTGTGTTTCCACTCCATGACAAAGTGCGTAACTACCTAGGCGTTTTATTGTCACGAGTGTGAACTTCGTGACTCATGCCAAAGTTGCCATGTTGCCTTCCTTTGGGTCGATCCAGCCACTGGCATACAGAGACTTTAACAATTACGAAATATAGATTAAGATTTTCCTAATTTAGGATGAACATTTTGTTTGCGCAGTGTTCAATTGTAACTCTGCGCTTTTTGTCATGCATCCTGGACCAACCCTGAGAGTCACAGCAACCTGTTTACATTGAGCGCGTCGACCCTTTGACTCATAACTCGAGTGACACAGGAAGCTCTGAATCATCTATCGCCAATTCTGTGAATCTTCCAAAAACAATCATCCTCACGCAAACAGCTACGCGCTGCAGCATCCAAACCGCAGCTGGCGGCCTTGTTCTAATCACCCCCACAAATGTGTAAATGTGCGTTTGCGTGTTTTTTTTTGCTCCAATGCAGCTCGTGGTGCAGGCCGGCCTCTTCCACGGCAGCGAGCTCCTGTGCAAGATGATGACGAGCTCGGAGGTCACGGTGTGTTCCGAGCCGCTGTGGGACCAGAGGCTGGAGTTCGACATAAACGTGTCCGACCTGCCGCGCATGAGCCGCCTGTGCTTCGCGCTCTACGCCGTCATCGAGAAGACCAAGAAACCCCGCGGCACAAAGAAGAAGAACAAGAAAGCGGTGAGCGGCCCGTCGGGGGTTTGGGATTTAGCAGCTCAGGCTGACGGGTGTAAATGAGTTGGCAGGTACAAACGCTCTGCTGCTTGTGTTTTGGTGTGTATTGTCTGTGTGTGCTCTGTGGGTGTGTTCTGCTGCTGCGTCTGGTTGTGCAAGTGTGTTCAGTGGCAAGGCTGCGGTTAGCGTCTCATCCGCTTTTGCTCTTTTATCTGCACATTAGTCCAAGGAAGGAAGGAATTCTAAATACATACTCACAGTTGACACTCACACACTCAAAGCTGGACTTTTTATTCATTGCCAGACATTGGAGCTTACGCTGCGAAAGCCTATAGAAGCACCAAGCAAGTCGTTCCCACTGTGGAACCCTTTCTTTTGTTGTTGTTGCAAACATTAGACTCAAATAAAGATGCGAGTTACTGGCTGATTCTGATTTCTGAGTCATTTGAGTCAGAAAGGTTTAACTGTTTGTAATTTGGATGCAGTCATTTTAAATCTAATCCAAGTATTTCATATTTGAGTCAAGGGAAACCTTCCCAGCATACTCCTTTAGGTCCACAAACAGCATGAACATCAAATAACACACAAGAGCCTTGCTTAACTCTTTAAACCCATTGAAATTTGGTCACATTTTGTCACATTACAACCACAAACCGCATTGTGTTTTATTGGTATTTTATGTGACAGACCAACATAATGTAGTGAAGTAGAAGGAAAATGATCTGGTAAAAAGTCTTAACCAATAAAAATGTGAAAAGTCTAGATTGTATTTGTGTTTTGGCCCATTTTATTTTGCAAAATTGGGTTGGTTGGAGAGTGTGTGCGGGACATTGATTTTTACGTTTTTCCACGGATTCCTCTACTGTGTTGAGGATTCTGTGAAATGCATAGAAAGGAGTTGCTAATATTTCATTCCCTTAGTACAAATTACAAACATAATGATCAGAATAGCCTAAGGAAAATAACTGCAAAGTTTATGGTTGCAAATGGAATTTAAAGACCAGAAATGATTGAGACAAAGTTATGCGGCGCTTTTCATCAAGATTGTTATTATGTAAATAAAATAAAATAGAAACATGAAAAACATTTTGATAAAATTTAGATGAATGACAGATTTAGATAAGGTCTAAAAATTGACCTAATATTTATCATTTGAAAGGGACATGAATCTCTCACTGTCTCTACAAATCTCAAAACATTCAATGTAAAGAAAATATGAGTCGGAGAATCAGAACGTAAACTTGGATGATTTCAAATCCCCTCACATACAGAGCATCACGGTGCCGTCTCATTTGTTTAAGGACAAAGTGAGGTGTTTAGTTAGAGATGTAGCACACTCTCTGAAAATAGTCATCAACAACTTCAGTGCAATGAAACAAAACTGAACAGAAACCTCTGTCTTCTTATTTCACGAACCAGTCACCCTGAGACTAACCAGTTCTAACAAAGCGAACGATTTTCTCCTCTGTCCATTTGTCAAGCTGGTGTTTTCAGCACTAGACTGTGAAACCAGTGTGAAAGGTAAAGAAGCTTCCCCACACCCACTCGGTGAACAACAAATTCCCCTTTTTTCTGCAGCTGTGGTCTGAGCATCTTTTGTTATGACAGCGCTGCAGCGGCTGCTGGCAGCATGTCTGGCTGCGCCTCCCTGTACAAGTTGCCCAGGTGTGTTTTCAGGGTATCGGAGCCACTTCTGCTTTCTTAGCCACTTCTCTTTTCTGATGTCCGGAAGAGAAGTCCTGCAGCCAGACGGCAGGCGGAAGTGGGGCTGTTTTAGCTCGACTTGTTTGTGCCTCTGTTTTTATCTGCGCGCATCTCGACTCGGGATATATTTGCGCTGTTTGGAGAAATGATGAAGTAACGAAAGTTGTTAATTCTTAGTTCCTTTTATCCATCATGACAGAAACGACAACCAGAGAATGTTTTTTGCTAAAGCCACACAGGTTTTGTGTCCATAACGTGTAATTAGCACAACCTGAATAAAATGAAGGCAACGCCATGAGAGAAGGCTTTTAATCCATGACGAAATTGTGCATGAGCTCAAGCGCACAAGATAGGCACATTTTCACCATCAGATCAGGATGTTCTGTCAAAAAACAGAATGACTTGAAAAAAGTTGGAATGAGTAAAAAGTTTTTTTTGGGTAGTTCGCTGTATTTCTTCTTATATGCTGTGACTATTTGTTTATCGTTGAAACCTAACCACGGCTGCGTGTCTCCAGGACTGTCCGATCGCCTGGGTAAACACCATGGTGTTCGACTACAAGGACCAGCTGAAGACCGGGGAGTTCCTCCTATCCATGTGGCCATCTGTACCTGGTACTTCCTGTTCCTGTCTTAACATTTCCCTATCTCTGAAAACACTTGACATGATCACAGCATCTTTCGCTGACCTCTATGATGCCATCAGAAATGCCCACAGTGGGGAGCGAAGCAAAATAAACCCAACGTATTTACACGCACGTTCTGCGTTGTCAGTGATTCAGTGGCATTTAAAACGCAGTCGCTTCTTGTTTTTCACTTGTTTATATGCTGTTTTTATGTTCAGACTGAATCCTGTAAAAGCTTACAGGGTTATTCGCAGATAACATTTTTCTTATAACGATGTTTACCTCCAATGCAAAATGTTTTAATGCACAATTTTGGTCACCACAGATGACAAAAATGACCTGCTGAACCCGATGGGGACGGTCCAGAAGAACCCCAACGTAGACAGCGCCGCCGGGCTCCTCATTCGCTTCCCTAACATCCGGCCTCATCCGCTCTACTATCCGCCCCTTGAGAAGGTTGTTTTATCCTAAATGTATATGGGCAGCCTTATTATTATTATTATTATTATTATTATTATTATTATTATTCCAAAATGTCACATCATGTTTACACCCCCTAAAAACAGGAAGTAGAGTATAACAATTTCAAAGTAACCAGATCCGCTGGACTTCTCTGAAGTTTAAATTAATTATTTCTCAAGAAGCGATTTTTTTTTGTACTATATAAATGTACTCAAAATAACGAATCACAATCAGTGATTTTGGCTCACATTGTTTGCACAAGCAATTCATTTGACTTCAAGTTTTCAAGGTGTGCAGACACAAAGTACAGATATTTAACTCTATATCAAGTACAATATTGAGAAAAGAACAATATGTACATATTTTTAAAGACAATATATTGTTTGGTTGGATTTGATTGTTTGGAAAGGATGGCTTTTTCATAAATATTCTCTGGAACTGTGCACTATTGCAGTAATGAAAGAAATATTAATTATCTCTGCTTTTTAGCATTTTATTTCGCCACAAAGACAAATGTGTGCCAACTGGTTATTAAAATAGATTTTTTTCTCTGCCTCCAACCCATTTCAGACTATCGATCCAGAAATGAATGGCAACACTGATTTTCCCTCCAAAGACGAGGTAAAACAACAAAACGTTTAAAAAACGTTTCTAAAACCTGAACGCTGTTAAAGTAAAATGAAACAAAGCTGAGTGATTTGTGTGCTGCTTCTTTGTCTTTTTGTAGTACTTGAAACTAAAAGAAATCATGGACAACAAAAACTACACCGAGTTTTTTGAGGATGAGAAAGAGCTCCTGTGGAAGCTCCGAATCGAGGTCCGCGACTATTTTCCTGAGTGCCTGTCCAAGCTGCTTCTCATCACTAAGTGGAATAAGCGTGAGGATGTAGTTCAGGTGTGGAGATAGTTTGATTTTTTTTGTTTTGTTTTTTGACTCAACTCATGTATAGCTTACACATATTCCAAACCATACATTAGTTTAAATGGGTTGTTTTCTTTATTTTGTTTTACTTTCAACTTGTGAGGGTCTTATCCAGACTCCATACTCTGTCTTACTTGAAGTTACATGTTCTCTCGTCTTTCCCATTTTGAAGAGAAATTAGATATTTTTTATGTTTCATTTTGTGTTTGATGCTCAAAAATACAAATTTTACACTCTGCCATACTTTTTGTGGTTTTACCTGAACACTTTGAACACTTTTTATAGCCTTATAAGCCCAGAGCATGTGGTGACGAAATAAACTCGGATCCTTGTCCAGGCTTGTTTTTCACACTTCCAGTAGTTTTAACATGAGTACCAATAAATAAAATATTCAAATAATATTTTGAACGTATGATATTCAAGGTTTCCCCAGTCATTCATCCAGTTACCCGTCGTGTTTTGGGGTTAAAAACATGTTTAAAGTTGACAGAAAATTTGAATATATCACTTAATAATTATATGATATTGAAAGATTGGACAATTAACAGCTGAATACCAACTATAAAAGTCTTAAAAAATGTAAACATTTTAAAAAGCCTTAAAAAAAAAAAAGCAATGCTTAGCCTGGTGGGGGCACGAGTAAAGCCTGGTCGCCCACCAGGCTTATAATACACTGGGGGAAATCCTGATATTACTTGACAGTTAGTATACCTAACACCATGGCTTTGATCATACTTTGGATATGGCATTAAAAAGATTTGTTAGTCAGTGGAGGGGTTCAGCGGAGCTAGCTTACTAAAATGGCAGCCTTATCAGTAATTAAAGTAAAAATTGTCTTCTTGTGCTTGTTAGATGGTGAGTTTACTGAAAAGCTGGCCTGAACTCCCTGCCATCCAAGCCTTGGAGCTGTTGGACTACAGCTTTCCTGATCCAGCAGTCCGGTACTTCACTATCAGATGCCTCAAGAAGCTCAGGTACAGCCACTAGCAGAAAACAGCCATGAGTATTTCTATTTTTGAATATTGATTTAAAAAAAAAAGTTTTTTCTTCCACAGTGACAATGAGCTGCTGCAGTACTTGATCCAGCTGGTCCAGGTCCTGAAGTACGAGTCCTACCTGGACTGCGACCTCACCACCTTCCTGCTGGAGAGGGCGCTGTCCAACCGGAGGATAGGACACTTTCTGTTTTGGCATCTTAAGTAAGACATAGTCTGATCTCATAATAGTATTTTATAAAAATCTGTTTTTTTCTTGACATTTTTTGTTGTTTATTGTAGATCGGAGATTCACGTGGCATCAGTGAGTTTACGTTTTGGCTTGATTCTGGAGGCTTACTGCAGGGGAAACATCCACCACATCAAGCTTTTATCCAAACAGGTAACACGCCGCTCGTGGTGTCAGACGTTTGACTCCCACAGTGAACGTATCTGCTGTTCTAAAACTCAACCTGCCACCCCCCCCCAGAATGAGGCTCTGGGTAAAATGAAGGCCCTGAGCGACATCGTCAAGACGGGCTCCCAGAAAATGACAGTGGAAGACCTGAAGCTGTGCATCAGGCAGGAGTCGTACCTGGAGGCGCTGTCGGACCTGCTGTCGCCGCTCAACCCCAGCGTCATCCTGTTTGAAATCTGGTCAGCATTAAACACACACATACGCACAACGGTTTATGCCCTCTGAAAAATAATTACCAAAGTCTTGAGGTTAATTCACCTTAAGAAATGCTTCCATCTTTATTTACTCTCTCTAAAACCCTGAAAGTTAAATACATAATTATCAGTAGAAATGCATATTTTAAAAGGTATTTTTAGACATGAGCTTTTTATTTTCACAGCGCTGACAAGTGCAGATTTATGGATTCAAAGATGAAGCCGCTCTGGCTGATGTACAAGAACCCTCTGGAACAAGCAGACATGGTCGGCATCATCTTCAAAAATGGAGACGGTGAGAAATGAGACGATCCTAAAACGCCCCCTCTGACATAAACACTTGACCTTTGTTAACTTAGAAGGTAACTGTGATTTTATTTTAACAAAAGGTGAAAAAGAAAAAGTTAGACTCTAAACTGTAAATGAAAGATACATTTAGAAAAGAGATGACGCCTTTCTGGATTTGAAAGGCCTTATCTCCCAGCTTGCAACTTGGAAAATATAACACGTGGAACTCAATTAACATCACAAATGATCCTGAACGCACAGTTGTCGTGGTAACGTGTGGTGGTAGCAGCATCATGCTGCAGGGAAGTAAACTTCAGCTGGATCAAGGAAGCGGGTCAGAGTTTGTGGAAGGAAGTAAATCTGTTTGAGACTCCAAAAGTCGAGGCAAAACATTAATATTGCGAAGCATTTCTCCATCCAGTTTGACTGGGGTTTTTCTTTTGCAAAGAGGAAGTGAAATTTTTTTTATCCTTGATATGAATGAAACCAGAATCCTAAATAACTTCTTTGTACGGATAGTGGTTAGACAAAGTATTGACTCAGAGCTGCTAAATATAAACGCAAAGCAAACAGTTTTGTTCATGCTGAAATTAAATTACAGACTCTATTTACCAATGACGTTACTGAAAATATTTTGTCCTTTCAATTTATTTAGGGGTAGCAGAATAAAGGGGGTTAAATACAAATGCAGGCCACATCAGGTTTTTTTTGGGGGGGGTTTTTTGTTTGTTTTTTTTGTTAAAAGTGTGTGTTCATGAATTCTTTATAATTATAGCTATATAAAAAAGAAATACATTGATGTATTTGTTTGAAATATGGCAAAATGTGTCGCAGTTGAAGGGGCATGAATACTTTTTGACTCGGTAAATTTTACAATATCTTTGTTTTTTTTTTTTTTTTGTTTTTTTTTTCACTTATTTTCTTGCTTTGTTTTTTTTTTTTCCAGATCTCCGCCAGGACATGTTAACCCTGCAGATGATCCAGCTCATGGAGAACCTGTGGAAGAAAGAAGGCCTGGATCTCAGGTGGGATCCGCTTTTCTCATTCTGCTTGATGCTTTGAAAACGAGAGGAGCTCGTTTTAAAACTAAATCCTGCTGATCCCGCCCCCGCGCTGTCAGGATGATCCCGTACGGCTGCCTATCCACCGGGAACAAAACGGGGCTCATCGAGATCGTGAAGAGCTCCGACACGATCGCCAACATCCAGAGGAACAGCAGCAACAGCGCGGCCACCGCTGCCTTCAACAAGGACGCCTTGCTCAACTGGCTCAAGTCCAAGAATCCGGGGTGAGTAAAGTCGCCGGAAACAATGTGAATTAAACCGTCTAGATACATTATCATTCCATCTGGAAGGCGCAATTGCCTTTTATTTCAAAAACTGCATCATGTGCATTATGTTTGCGCCGAAGGACTATTTTAAGCTTCTAAGAAGCCGCATAGGATCAGTGGGGTTTGTTTATGCAGATTTTTTACTAGCAAACGGCCCCAGTTCCACACAGGGGCCTCCCCAGTGCGCCCAGGACAGCTTCGTCATCAGGCCCGTCCCAGTTGTGAATGTGAAAGTAGCTCCTGCCGTCTCTCTGCGTGAGATGTAATGTGTTCGCCTCCGGAAAATTATTCAAATCTCAAAGAGGCAGACAAGATATTGTTTCCAATTTTGTCTGTTAATAAGTTGAGATGAAAAGACTAATAGAAACTTTATGTTTAAAAAATGTTAATAAGGTGGTGTTATGTTATAACTTTATTTTAGCACAAAATACCACTAATCTCACGTGGTGTGACAGCCTTACTGCTGGATGTGTAAAAAGCACTTTCTAACACTTTTTATGGATTAATATTAACATTAGTCAGATCAACTCTAATGCATTTTATAGGCATTATCACGTATTCATGTTAATAATCTACAATTTGCTGCAGCGCTTTAGCAACAGATCCAGAATTTAGTTAAAATCTCAAAAAATGTTGAGGAGGATTGCAAATAATTTGTTCGTTTTAGAAGACGACGTGTTGCTACATCAGCGATTTTTCTTATTACGCTCAATGGAAATGAATATGTAGATATTTTTGGCTTTGTAATATAATTTAAAACAGCTGGTCTGAATTTGTGTACATTCCCTGCTAAAGATGGCTCCTAAAGGCTGGTTTCTGCTCAGTGACTGTCAGCTTCTTGTTCACGGTCAGCATGGGTTTAAATCGGAATGCCATTGATATAAACTAGATTACTATAATATATAACGATGGGTTAAATCATAAACTGAAATGGCTTGGTCAGACGTTACCTGTGTTTTTCAAATGGTTTCCTACTGAGACCAGAACAATTTGCTAACATCTTTTCATGGAACAAAGTGAAGTTCAGGCAACTTCATCACAAAAACATCAAAGAACACATTAATCAGTAAAGATATTACAATAATCTCAGATGCCAGGGCTTCTGTCCTAAGAGGTACCCATTTATGGCAATTCAAATGTTTGAAATACTTTAAGTAAACCATCACACAAGTTTATACATGTGACTTTTCCATCTGCAAATTTGTTTTCTCTCACCAAACTACATATTCAACCACTAGTTGGCAGCAGAACTTTCACTTCTCTACCATGTTGTTGTGTATTGCTGCAAACAATTCTGCACTCCATAAATATATATATATATTTTTTTTATTACTTTTTTTTTTTTTTTTGCAGGGACCTATTTGGTTTCCAAGTGTCCTCAATTGAAGTTTTATCCTAATCATCATTAAAATTTAATTAAGAGTTTTTCCCACAGCCTTCATCTTTTTCGGGATCTAAGCAGATGGTGAACAAAGAAATGAACCAAACTCAAACCTAATATAATCCATAATATATTTCCTCCTCAACGTAAATATGTTAGTCATATAGTCCATATGGGCTTCTCTTTTACTCTCTGTAGCATGGTGGTGTCCTATTCCAGTCTTTTCGAGATTTAGATGCATCTCTGCACCAAAAAAAACAAACGATTCAAACGAACCTTTTAGTTCTTATAGCCCTCTGTGAAATATTCATCTTTACTTGCACTAACCAGCTGCCACTTAAAGAGGCCATTCTTTAAATATGGCTTTTGGCCTTTGAGATACTCAAAGAGGCCTTTCTGTTTCCTGCCTCTCAAAGTTATTTGTGTGACTGGAGTATTTAATTTATAACCTTTGCGTCACTGAAGTTTGAGCCAAAAGCTGCAGTGCATACAGTAGGTGGATTCCCATTCATCCTGCTGTTTTTCCGAGCTGCGTTTCAACGCTGCAGCAGGACGGGACGAAGTGCACCGGCAGCTCCTTAAACAATAAACGAGAGTAGATTTTTATTTGGTGCCAAACCATCTGAAGGTCTCGCATTCTCTAAAAGCTCCTTGAAGAAACGGGACTGTTGGACGAAATGAAAACAGGCTTTGTACGTCACTCGGCAGCACAGGCGCAGCTGACCACACGACAGAACAGAAAGGTGATTATCTTAAACGCTGCAGAGACCGAAGAAGAGTAGGGGAAATTAGCAAGAGCTTAACACAGCGGAGTCCATTCTCGCCAAAGCTGAAAGAATGTGACGGTCGATCATTAAGCTGCCACAGGATCTGTGAATACTTTACGTATTGTGTGCAACAGCAGGAAAAACTGGAAAAGTAGGAATGTGCTGCACAAATAGAACCCATTTATGCTGTCTTTCTTTTCTTCTCTGACTTCATGTTTCTCCAGAGACAAACTCGATCAAGCGATAGAGGAGTTCACTCTCTCCTGTGCTGGCTACTGTGTAGCTACTTACGTGCTGGGGATTGGTGATCGCCACAATGACAACATCATGATCAGGGAAACTGGACAGGTCAGGTTTAACACACTCACATAAATCAGTATTATTTTTCTGTTGAGTTATTTAGTCTGAATATTATGGGCCTGATCACAGGCCTGCACATGTTCTCCAAGAGCAGAGGGTTTCATAAAGACCGATCAAAGTTTGTGTCAGACTTCACTAGAAACGTTTCTTCACTGAAGCACTGCAGCATATTTCAGACTGGTAGTTACGCACACTTCAAATTCCGTAGTAATAACGCAGCAGTTGTTCAGATGGCTTTGAAAACGTCCAAACCTGACCTGCAGAGTGGCAGAATGCCTTTTTTTTTCTCTTGCATTCATGGGAGAGATAATAATGTCTGTTCTCTTGGAGTATGTGCAGGCCTTAAACGTTATACGTACAGTGAAAAGTCTAGTTAAACAACGTGGACCTGCAAAGTGAAATATTCAACAAATTCTATGCATTGCCAATCTTTCTAACAGAGACAATAATCTTTCATATTTAGCTGTTTCACATTGATTTCGGACACTTCCTGGGAAACTTCAAGCGGAAACTCGGGATCAACAGGGAGCGTGTGCCTTTTATCCTGACGTACGACTTTGTCCATGTGATCCAGCAAGGCAGGACGAACAACAGTGAGAAGTTTGAAAGGTACTATAGCGTGTAATGCATTTAGCAAGGGGCTTTGTTTAATTACTTAAGACAATTGTCTGCTTTGTCAGGTTCAGGGAATACTGCGAGAAGGCCTACAAGATCCTGTGTCGAAACGGGACGCTGTTTGTCAACCTCTTCGCCATGATGAAGGCAGCGGGGCTGCCCGAGCTCTCCTCCTCCAAAGATATCCAGTATTTAAAGGTACTAAATTCAGATCATTTTGCATGAGTCTGTATATGGTTAGGATTGTGATTACCGTCATCAAAAGCACTACATCATATCTGGAGTGTTTGCTGCAAAAAAGAGTGATTTTTTTTTTTTTTTAAGTTTTCTGTGACATTTATTCTAAAACGACTGTAATGAATATCAATAACATGATTATGTTAAACACATTATTTCTTTGATGAACGTTCTATCACTTTCAATGTCAGATTATTTTCCTGCTATAGGACTAAGCATTCCCTTCAGGATGTTGCGATGTTTTTTTGTGATTGTTGCAGCTGACACTTACAGATTGTATGGCACCTTTTTCAAAAAGTTGTGGTCAAAGTTGCAATTTTTTAAACTTTGTTTTTCCCATTACATGGTTTTACCAAAAAGTTTAAATTGCTACACATAGCAATCCAAAAACAGACAAGATAGTTATTATGTAAAGGACCTTCTTGAAATAACACCCTTAAAACAAATTAAGTCCTGTCCAGAGGTGCACAAGAGTAATTCTCGACTCCTAATGTCAGAACCTTTCCTGCAAGTCTTCTGCGTCTCCTGTCTTTGAACACCTTGAATACTGCCACTTCCACCACAAAAACAAACTGAGATGTAAAATTCTAACGTCTTTTAAAAAAGGGTGATTTTTTTCTGTTTTTAAATAGTGGTATCCTGGAAAAAGAAAAATCCGACTTGTGTGCCTTTTAGCTACAGTGGTTTTAGTGACGATGAGAATCATGTTTCCATTTGTGTCTCGTTTTCAACAGGATTCTTTAGCTCTGGGCAAATCGGAGGACGAAGCGCTGAAGAATTTCAAAGTGAAGTTCAACGAAGCTTTGCGGGAGAGCTGGAAGACGAAAGTCAACTGGATGATGCACTCCTTGGCCAAAGACAACAGGCCGTGAAAGAACACCACACCGGTGAAACCTGCCAAAAATGATAACTTTTAACTTATAGACAGAAAAAAACAAATGAGAGATCTAAATGTATTTTGACACATGGCATTCAAACACAGACAGCAGCAAATGTTTACATGCCAGCGGCTGAGAAACAACTAAACAGAGGCATCCAGCAGTCATTTCAACACAGGCCTTTTCAAAGTCAAGGACATCTGCTCCTGTTATCTTTCTTCCATCTACAGAATGAACCGTCTTACCCAACCAAAACCATAAATGTATATTGGATTTAGTGGAAATTGGTACTTGAAAAGCATCTGCTCCTGCAAAGTGCATCACCGAAACAGGAAGTTCATCTCGGCAACTGCATTACTCAGCAGAGAGCGAGCTGCAGACAGCCTGTGGGATGACTTTAGACGGCAACGCACCGGATGGCAACTGCTCCGTCACATATTGTCTTGAACTGCCTCTCTCCGACAGTGTTGTGTATTTTTATACTGTGCTTTATTTAATTAGATTGGTGTAGAGAACTTGTAAATTCATGATGTTTATTTTAAATTAATTTACCGTCATCGTGTCATTGGCCTTGAAGCTTTACTGAGTGCCAGTATACGTTAAAAGCCTTGTGCACATTTAATGTGAGGCCAAAGTTTCTCATTTCTGTTTTCATGAACGCACCAGAGGACTAGGCTTTGTCCAGAATCTAGCCTTAGAGTCATTTTTGCATTAAAGCTTTTAATGCCATTGTTAATGTTTTGTTTGTTTTTTTTTTTAATAAAAGAAAAGACAAGATTATCTTAAGTTTGTGTGCGATGCAGGAGGAAGCAACATGTTGCTTTGCACAAATACGGGAAACAGGCTAACCTCGCATCTGCCTACGTACAACTCTAAATTTCACAATCTGTCGGGTATTAAGCATAAGAGTTGCTTTGTAGAGAGAAACACAGTCAGACTCATTTGTTTACCTCATTTTTTTTCTTCTTCTGCAAAACAAAGCAACTGTCTCGAGTGTTGATGCTAACGAACCAACCTGAAAGTGTGCTTTGTGTAAAACTTATGGATTTTCTTTGAAATGCCTTAACTTTTAAAGACGCATGCCACTGGCAGTTGGGAGGAAGAAAACTCGAGATGCTCTAAAGCAAAGATATCTTGTGAAGAAAGAGAAAAATGCTGAGAGTTGCTTCTTGAGACAATCGGTTGGAACAAATAAACAAAAAAAACATTTACTTGTGGATGTGCTTCTCATACTGTGATTTTGGTCACACTGTTAATGTCAGAGGTCAGTGTGGACAATGCGGACTCTCTAAGAGTGTTCACTGTGTTTGTGTGTGTTGTGATATTTAAGTTTTGCACTTCCATTGACGTTCTTGTCAAATGTGCCAGGTAACATGAAAATATTTCATGCTTTTAAGGTCAATCACTGTCATAATTTAACTGCAGCACAAAGTGCTTTTTGTCAGCTTAAGTGGGGCTGTGTACTGTTTGATTTTATTTCCAGATGGGGGTTTTTTTATTATTATTTTACATGCTGCATACTCCACTGTATGTCCTGAAAGGACTGCTTGCCTTTTTAAGAATATATATTGTTAAACAGTCTCTTCTTATTATATGAGTCTCTGTGCAATGATGACGAGAAGAAGAGCAAGTGTAGCTGTAGATCTAACAGCACCGAGTTGACGATACTTATCATTTCTGTCCTTTAAAAGGGGCCTCACTAAATACTGCTTCTTTAAGCAACACTGGGGGAAATCAGTCGCTCCTTTGGCTAATTAAGTGTGATGCTGTTGCCTTTTATGCTGGTTGTCATTTTTAAATTGTTAGAAGCTCCTTTAAGGTCCATGCCAGATTGTCAGTTGTGCAGCTAAAGCAAATAAATTATCGTAAAAACATAAGTTTGATGTCGCCTTTTTTTTTTTTGCACTCCTTTTATAAACATTTGCCACACTTGCAGTTTATGAGTGAAATTTAATTCAGAATAAAAAAAGTCTGCAACCACCGAGGCTTTCAGGAGGAATTTATTTGCAGCCTGGATGTTTCCTCGCTGAGTCGATATTTATTTTAAAGTCCTTCATCTCTGTTTTTTCTTTTTTAGAATTATTTTGTATTTTCAAGCAATGTCCTCCTGTTCAAATCTGTTGAGAGCTCACATTTCAAAGAGATGATTTTGAACTTGCAATGAAATGTGAAAGGACCCGACTTTCTAGATTTTACAACCTGAGTTCTTATCCGTATCTGGACACCACTACTCCCTCTGTCTTGGTCAGCTTTTTTAACGCCTAGTTCAGAGAGTCTTGACAACTTCTGGTCACTTCACTTTGAAAAATGTTCCCTGATTTCAAAACTGCACATAAAAAGTTGAATATATTCATTATATTTGTCTGCCTGTTGTCTGATGAGACGTACCGTAAATTCTCTATTTAGCTTGTTGGAATATTTTTTAAACCAGATGAAAATTAAATGCAATTGAATATGTCTATCATTTAAAAAATGGACAGGTGGATATAGATTATTAGACTTTTTTGATAACGAATGATAATGGAAAAAGTCTAGCACAATCGTTGCCCAACATACTATTTTAATGAAGATTTTCTGCTTTCGTTTTTAGTCCATAATTTGACTAAGCCATGTAACTTCTCCCATTCCTAGCTTTTGTTTAACAGCTTCGAGCTCCATTTTGTTGTTGCTTGTTGACAGCAAGAGTCAAGTGCAAGTCATCTGGGGTGGGTGAGTGATAAGAGCGGAGCAGGTTAGCTGTGTGTGTTTACTGTGCAGTGCTTTGTGCTCTTGTGATGGTTTATGAACATCTGCATCTTATTTTCTTTCCTTCCTCAGCAGAGTAAATTGTCTACTCCTCTATTTAGACTGCAATACTTAGATTAACAGAACATTTTATTATGCATCCTCACTTGGTTTTCTCTGTGCTGCATCTGTTGTAGGCTTATTAAACATGTCATAACACAACCTGTTCATTAAGCTAATCATTTGAAGCTCTAATTTTTTAAAACTTTTTTCTCCTTTGCTAAGTATATCTTGTATTTTTCATGTCGAAAAAAAGCATATCTGTTTGGTGTAAGGTCAATGTTAAAAGAAAGTTTAAATAAGCTAATGGTACCCTACATTGTTGAAGAATCTTTTGAATTAACCCAAAAATTGTACTCAAGTAAGAGCAGCATTGCTTTAACACATTTTTACTGAAATAAAAGTAAAAAGCAGTCATCCAAGAAATTACTCAAGTAAGAGTAAAACAATATTTGGAATAAAAAAAAAGCTAGTACTAACTTTGTATTTAAAAAATAATTATGTCATGAGTTAGACAAAAAATATAGTTTTGTGCAAATTCTATTATTTTAAAAACTAAAACAAAAATAATACAAATAAATTACATAACTATAAAATAACCACATGTCCACTTGAGTAAATGTAGCTAGTTACTCCCTACCTCTGTTTAAATAAAAGAAATGAAGGTATAAAAACCATAAACAAATGACTGTAATAATCGCGAAAAGTTCAACCTTACGTGCAATCAAGAGTATCCTCAGCTTGGTCGTTAGCGCCCCCTGCGGCATGCAGCGGTACTGTAGCTCCAGCCGCGGTCTCTGCTGGTTGATTCAGTCCGCCGTAGCTCTGCCGACTGGAGGGATGTGACCCCGGAAAAGGACGCCCTGCTAATACAACAACACCCCATTCAAACAGATCACACAAGAAAGTAAAGCTGGACCAGGAGGGGTGAGCTGTCGTTTACTTGACGGGTATTAGTTTGTCAAGGGGGTTATTTTTTCTAGTTTGGACCGCCGTGCTCGGACGTGTAGCGGCGGCACCTGGATGCTGTTTCCCTCCGCTGGAACTTCATTCAGGCTTTTGTCTGGGGCATGCTAGGCGAGCTAGCTTGGTTGGTTAGCTCTGCGGCTCGGCTTTGGTTCTCTCCAATTAAAATGTCAGTTCATATTAAAACATAGAGGACTTATAACTGGCTAGGGCTCATGCTTATATGCGTTACAACAATGGCTCTAGCTCTGAAACGGTTCGGGGATATCGGTAAACGGTTTGCTGCTTGCTAATGGAGCTACAGTTTAACTGTCTACGTCCCGCAACATGATTTCTGAGCAGCACTAATATGCTTTAAAAAGCTATTTAGGCTTCCTGAAGCTGTGACTTTTCAATTTCTGTCCACAAACATTAATAGAAAGTACATTTTCTCCAAATTATATTAGATTTCAATTGACAGTAACTGCAGTATATATTATGAATTCCTACATGTTACAACAGATATCCACAAGGCAACCATGATATTGTGGGTACAGGCGTACAACTCAATATTTTATGTTTTTTTTTACCCTTAAGTTAGTGCACAAATACTCCCTTTTAAGAGGTTTTCTATTTTTGAATGCAGCCACTGATCCATTGTGCTACCCTGCCTTTTAGAGTGTCTGCTGCACCCCCCACTCCCCAGTATCTGACAGCCCTTTTAGTGGCAAAGCTGGCTCCCTGTTGGCAGCAGGACATTGATGAGTGCTGCAGCCAGCAGGTGTCAGGCCTTGGTCATGGGCAAACACACAGAATCCCCCTGGCAACTGGCACACTTGGTCGTGTACCACAGCATGCTAAGCCTCTCTTAGTTTGCACATTCTCTTAGCTGTTTACATTTTATGCGGAAAGATTAGGACCACTTGCCTCCTTATACTCCATGAGGGGTCATCATCAGCTGCCTGCATGCGGCCGATACCGGAAGGGGAACGGCTGGTTATTCTCCTTTTTTGGTCCTAGTCTTGCTACCCACATCCAGCATGTCATCATCTCTCACTTGACGTTTTCACATAATCACTTACAAATCTTTTGAATAATTTTAATCAATCACTCTCATATTTTTTTTTATTTTTCCCCCCCTTTTCTCATTTCCAGATATCCTTGTTTCCTTGTCTCTTATTCACAGCCACTTACATTAAATTGTTCCCGGAACATAGAACATATATATAGCTGTTTGTAATCAGTATTTTCTGCCTTGCTTTGATGCTGGCGCTTTTGAAAATCGTGCTGCTGCACCCCCCAAGGGACCAGCTTAAG
Source organism: Poecilia reticulata (assembly GCF_904066995.2). NCBI lineage: Eukaryota > Metazoa > Chordata > Actinopteri > Cyprinodontiformes > Poeciliidae > Poecilia > Poecilia reticulata. The sequence goes on along the minus strand of NC_088836.1, from coordinate 14,007,800 downwards.
GCAGCAGCTTCTGTTTCAGGTCCTTTGAGGGACCCTGAGGAGTGAGAATAGATGCTCTGTGATCATAGACCAGATGAGATGTTCTTTTTTTTTTTTTCCACAGGGTTTCAATGGAGTTTGGAAATGTGTGGAAATAGTCTAGAATAGAATGTATGGAAATAGTCTAGATGCTTAATTAAAATAGAATTTTAATTAATCATCAGCTAGTTTCTAGGTCTGAGCAAGTATGGAAATGGTATCTTCATCTTAGGCATCTGTCAGCTTATCTATTCAAGTTTGTTGAGTTCTGCCAAATTATTTGAATTCACGCATCACATGACGACGACAAAACATGACCCACTTATCACTGATGTTTTCACAATCTAGTTCATCACCATTGTCCCAAATACTGCCACTATTGTTGTAAGGTCCCTGCCTGAGCAGAGATGCCTGCGATACAACCAGCAGGTCCTTGTCGAACCTTTTCTAGCCTCTGCTGTCTGCTTGGCACCCTCTTGGTGTTGGAGGACCAAAACTGGTTTGATCTCATAAACTTGTGTCGAATGCCAGGTTAATGACTTACTATCTGGGCATAACTTGTTTTGTCTTGACTTGATGCAAATGTTCAGATGAGGATTTAATCGAAGAATGAATGAGTGCTTGGGTCTAGAGTAAGGCTGGGCATTTATTGTATCATTTATTATTTATTATAATGGTATTTTTGGAAAATTGTCTTATCATGATGATAATTTTGATTCATCATTGTCTTTATAAATTCCAATTGATAATGTTAAAATTAAACAAAACCTGGCAGCATTATGGGTAATGTTATTTTTTCTATTTTTTTCCCCACTATTTATCCTACTGGAGCATCAATAAATATCACTAAAATATGATTAAATGCTGTTACTGTGTGCAGTTTAGTGATATATATATATAAATCACACTTTTTCCAACTAACTGACATCCTGAAAAAGTCTAATTTAAATAGAATTATTTTTCAAGGGCAGTATTTGTTTTTGTTGCACTTGGTGCAACAAATGCTGTGCCATAGAATTACTTAATTTATCACCATCTTCGTTCATTTCACATTATTGCTACAAACATTGTGATAAAATTCTCATTCCATATCACAAACACTTAGTCTAGAGATTATTATTAAAAAAAATGTTGGAAGAGGGATAAGCAATTCACTGCTCTAAAGTAAAGAAATCCAAATGTTTCATCCCTTAAATTTTATGTTGTGTTGTTGGCAAATACAAATATGTGCTTCAGGGAAATATTTTTGTCACGTATTTAGCCTTAGTTCATATTTTAAATTAGCAGTAACATTTTAAATATGGATTTTTCAATGATTGTCTTTAATTTACATACTTATTAGAGTTAATGGAGACACCGACTGCGGCAGTTTTTTCCCCTCTAATTTCTGCATTCGTTCATGAACAGCTGATTGCATAAACACTGCCTGTATTTAGAGATGAAGATTCTTGCCAGAGATTTCGTGGCGCATGTTGTCCAGAGGCCCCTAAAAGCAATTAAGTCTTTCTCCACCCTTCACGGAAAAAGCAGCTCCAAAGCATAGAGTTTCAATCTCCATGCCTGACTGTGGGGATTATGATCGGGTCGGGTGAATGCAGAAGAGCTCACCTTCTGTCCACAACACATTCTCCCAAAATGAATCATTCAGACCTTCACTGGTGCATTTAAGACGGACCTGAACAGGGAGACATCTTTAATTCTTTTAAAGATTTCAAATCCATCATGGTGTGTTTCACTGTGCCTGTAACCCAGAGTAGTATGACATTTGATGAAAATAATATTTCCAGCTCTGGCTCAGTTAGGAAAAAGAAAACGGTGTAAAAAACATCTGCAATACATCTCTATACATCTAGTTTAGTTCTCTCTCTTGTCACTGTCTATCGCTATCGTTTATCTGTCTATATCTGTCTGCTTTTTCTTTCTTTTTTTTCCAAATATTGCTCCAGAAATTATTAAGAATCGATTCTGTAGGCAGGTGTGCGTTGCACAAAAAGAGGTGAGTTTGGGAGAAATACTGACCAATTAGTTGATTGTGATCTGTGGCAGCCAGAATTTTAAGCTATTCCTTTGATTCAAATAATGCTTTAAGTTCATTAAAAATAATAAAAACAGAAAATGTGTCAATAACAACAAATTGACTTAAACTAGATTTAATAGACCAGGCTTATGACACAAAGGTATCAACGATGTTTGCTGTTAAAAATGTATTGTAGGGACAGATTTTACTTGTTAAAATGTTTTATTAATAAAACCATTGACTGAAAAGTGAGCAAGATATGACAAGATGTTGGTTGTGTGTGTGTGTGTTTGTGTGCATGTACCTGCAGTGGCACAGCTGCTCTGCAGAACCAGGGCAGGCTGATCAGCTGGCAGCCACACCAGCCTCATGGCCTACTAATGTTTCTCACACATTTGCTCAGGACGTTGGAGCAGCTCATGATTGAATTCAGGTTATTTTTCGCTCTCAGTTTTTCCTATCTGTTCAAGCCATCAAACTGTTCGAGTCGTATTGCAGGACTCGTGCTTGCTGTAGGAATGTGATTTGTAAACCGGATGTTTCGCGTCGTACGAGCATCATGCAATGAACCGCGTTGGGTGCGACTGTTTCTGTGCTCTCCGACAGACTCTGGCCTTCTTGACCTTCTGTAGATGTGGGAGCATATCACGTTGCATAATGTGTACCCTTGTTGCACTTTGTGGCATGTCTGGAATCTGAAATGTTTTTGAGAATTGATCTTTGTTTGTCCCTTTTTAGAAATGACAATTGATACTTTTGGTAATGGATGGACCATTTGATTGTTTGACCGTAACCGGACGATATTCAAATAAGGAGAACCAAAAATCATGTGTTGCTGTTAAAGCAGCCAGTAATTGTTGAAAACATCACATCTTTACTGTGAAAAGTTTTCAAAGTTATGATTAAGGATGACTCGCATAACATTTTTATCTTTTTGCTTTAACAGTAAAAAGTCCTTTTGCCTACACTGTCCATAAATCCAAGCCCCATAAACAGAAATACTGCTGTAGTTTGAGTGACTCAAAGTTTTCTACTTTTACTGTCATTAAGATGTTTAGGAGAAAATCAAAGGAGGCAAAGACGATTGGGAATGCTATTTTCTCCAGTCTCTTATCAATGTTGAACGCTACCTCTGTATAACTTCTCTGATTGCGTTTAGGCTTTTAACTTGGTATGGTCGGGGTATCCGTATCAAAACAGTGAGGTTTTAAAAAGCTACAGTTTCAGAACCTCTATAAGCTTCTTTCATGGAGTTCCTTTGGTTTAAAGTCTTTTATAATTTTTTTTTGCCAGAAAAACTCAAAGTGAGCAGGATTTTGTTTGCTTACATCTCCTTACACAGTCCTGCCCCCGCCCCCACATGTTGCTGCACACTACCAGAATTGTAGCTCAATTAGCTATCGTTTAAAGGAAAGTAGGGTTGTGCAAATAACAAAATGCATGATTTAATTTTGATTCTGGCTCCAAAAGATCACAAATATAACATTTTGTCCAAAACTCAGTAATTGGATTTTATGTCGTTATTTTGGCCACTTTCAAAGACTGGACGCATGAACCCAAAAACAAGAAGAACAACAGATTACAACTGTAAAGACACAAAAGTGTCAAATGACCAGTAGTTGCTCTGACAGTAGAGTTGTTTAGCCACCAATAAAAGAAAGCAAAAGTTCATTTCTTTCAAGGTTTCTGCCAGAAAACCTGTGGCCCTGTGGTTGGGTGTCAGGGCAGTCATTCATCCAGCGGCTTGTCGTGTTTTTGAGTTTAAAAAAAAAAAAAGTTTAAAGTTGACAGGAAATTTGAAAATATCACTTAATAATCATGCGTTACTGGAAGATTGGAAGATTAACACCTGAACACCAACTATGAAGCTTTAAGAAATGCAAATATTTTAAAAAGACTTAAATAAATAAGCAATGCGTTGCCTGGCGGGGGCACAAGTAAAGCCTGGTGGCCCACCAGGCTTATAATGCCCTGTCTTTGGTAACGCTCACCTGATGGTAACACCTGATGTGTTAGATTGGGTGTTCAATGGTGTATGCAACACCACAAATCTGTTCAACCTAATCTAATTTGAAATTAAACTCTACTCATCCAACCTGGACATGACTGGATTTGATGGAACATGTTATGCCTAATTTTACATGTATGTATATATTTTTTCAGTAAATCTGGCCTATTGTGAATATTGCTCATGCCTTCTTTCAACCAGTCTGTCATAGAGTGTAATGGATTTGGAAATGCTTACAGCCTGTTGCAAAACTTTGAGCCAAGGTAGGCTATATTTAGCATATAGGAGAATTGTCTTTAATTAAAAGTTAGCGAGGTCCACTATTGGGACATTAACATGCATGTGTAGTTAAATTGCTCTGTGTCGTTACGTCAAAATGAACAATACAACAGTCTAACTTCCGTAGTACCCGTAGAATCAGGACATTTTCTTTCAATGCCACAAATCTAAATTGTATTATTACAATTCTTAGCCTGATTTATCTGCCCCTGATATTCTGATTGATATAAATTCTCTGTCCAACATCACAACTCTTTACAAGAGCCCAGCGCTGGTACAGAGAAAGCAAGGAGGGGTGTGTCTCAGGGGGATTAGACCTGGATCAGCATTAAAGAAAGCCTTTGATTATGTCTGGAATATTACCCGGTTTGAGACGAGGCAGGCTGAGTGTCCCTCGAGGGATTAATGCAGAGCCAGCCCACCACTACATGCTAACCTCGGGAACACACAAAGGAATCTGACAGGTTCCTGATTGGGGTACTTGAAGGGTTGGAAGACGTGAAATATAGCACCAAGCTCCTGGAAGGCTACACGGCCCTGTGGTTTGGGTTTAAATGTTGCTCTTAAATTTGTACAAAGTAGCTTATCTAGTCTGACTAAAGTGGTAGATCTGCAATTATTTTAAATTTGCACACTTCTCAGTTTGTATCTTCCGGATTTTTATGTGTGCATATTAATAATTATTCACTATAGATTTGATAGGCCTGTTTAGATCATAATTGCAGTCTTTGTCAATTTTGTAATGAAATTTCTTATTTTGCAATCATAGCACCAACTTTATTTAAAGGACATAATATTGACACGGCTCTTCCATAAACTTGACCTAACACTTTTCATGAACATGGACTCCTCACAAATGTTTATGACTGACATTAAGAATTAAAGTCAGTAACTAATAACACATTTAATGCAAAGTTGGCATTATTTAAAATGTTTCGACAACTTGGCATTAACAAAGACGAATATTTATTTGTAAGGACAACTGGATGTTAACCAAGAAATCATAATCTGTTATAAATGCGTCATGACGGGTGTTAATTATGGTCTCATGACAGCCGAAGTTGAAACTAACTACAGATTACAGGACAATGCTATAGCAACACATAAAGCTACATAATTTTTTTAAAGTTTTATCATTAATACCTGTTTGGACTAGGCTTGTCATTTCGCTGGATAATAAATGGTTCCAATAATGTTGTTTTTGAGACCGTTTTCAGTATCATTACATTAAGAATGATAATTTTATCATTATTGATAATTATTTGTTTTAATAAATAAACTTTTTGTAGAGCACACTTAACATCTAACTGGAAGATATTTTAAATATCCAACATAAAACATAGCAACCAAAACCCGTAAATAAAACCACTTACAACTGGAATCATAAATAAAATGGGTTATGTGTCTGCAAGCAAAATTGCCCTTCGAATAATGTTAATCATGAGAATGAAAATTATCAAGCTCATTTTAGTTTATCATGTAATTGATTGATTAGTTGCTTATTATAACTGGCTTAACTAAAATGTTACCCACCTTTCTCCTCAATTCAGGACAGTCTGGTCCAAGATTGAAAGAAATGGTTAAAGTAGAAATAAAGCAAGCTTATGTATTTGGAGGAAATGTTTTCTAAAGGCAGTGCTTCCTTCAAAAGATGAGCAAATGATGCCAATCCTTTGCTCATTTGCATCAGTGGTCAGAACAAGATGTAATGTATAAAAAAACAACAACCTTGGAGCGGAGCTTATTCTCCATCACATCAGAGGAAGAGGCAGTTTTTTTGTCTTTTTTGTGTTTGCGGTACTCATCACGTTTCTGATGGCACATCTCTACAGTCTGCTCAAAATTAGAAGTACTGCCTAACGTTCTCATATTGTGCTTTTGTTGCCCTTGTTTTATTTACAAGGCTACAAGCCTGACACTTTTAGGGTTGGCTAAAAATAAAACCTGAAGCACTCAAAGCAGAGTCCTGCGTGGATATGATGCTAAATATGGATTTTCAAGCTTCAAAAGCAAACCTCTGTGGAATTGTAAAGCCTTGTCATAAAAGCAATATGTTTATTTATACTGCAAGTGATTTGGGAATGAAGTGCTCCCAGGTTCAAACAAACTCATAGAAACCATTGTCAAGACAGGAAAATATTTATTTGTACTCTCGGTAAAGAGGTGTGAAAAACCTCAAATTCAGCTCATTACTGCAGTAGCACAGTGTAACAGAAATATTTAAAATCCAGACTTTAAGCCTATACATGCAGTAGGAAAAAATCCATGTTAAGAAATATCTACTTATTTTTATTAAATCAGACTAAAACACTTTGTACAAACTGCTTTTGTCAACTGGACAGCACTTTGTTTGCACCTGAAACATTTCACAAGATTGACAATATGGCCTCAAACTGTTGTGGCAATAAAAAGTATTTAACATTCATCAGTGTCACTGCACCCAGTCAAAGCTGCCCAAAAATCAACATTGCTGTAAAAGTTAAACTTTTCCTTTATCACAGGAGTTGAATTGTTGTAAACGTTACTGCTGAACCACCTCATAGATGCATGTAACCATAACTTGAACTGTAAAAAAAAAAGTGAAAAAACTGTTCAAACATCTACAGTAACAATCCCAGTTTTTGTGTTTTGCAAAACATTATCAGTCAGTTTTTATCAAAAAGGGGCTGATTTTTTTACCATAATCATTTGAAATGTTGCACAATACATGAAAAGTGTGCAGTCTTCAACATTTTAGCTGGATGTTGCAGACGGGGAGCACTCAAAACCAGATTCTGGAGTAAAATGTAATTGTTTTTCATAGACTCTTTGTCCTAAAAAAGTGAAGCCAGGAAAGGCTTTGGTTGCATTTATTTTACAGGAATTGTAACACAATTCTTTTTTTAAATTTTTTTTAAACTATTATTTCCTACTGCAGATTTTCAGTGGTGGAGGAAGTACTCAAAAAATGTACTTAAGTAAAAGTACAAATACACAGACAAAAATGTACTCAAGTAAAAGTCAAAGTACCACATTAACATTTTACTTAAGTAAAAGTAAAAAAGTACTGGTTTTTAAAAATACTTAAGTATTAAAAGTAAAAGTACTTGCTAATGCATTGCCTAATCACTAATATCATTAAGTGTACCAATCATATGATCATATGCCACAGATAAAGCATGTTTTTATTGCGTTTATTCTGTAACATAGTTTAGACTTAGATATATGATTCTATGCATCATAATTTCAGGGATGGAAACATCTCGTCTTCTGTCCTAACATAACATGCTCTTCACTTTTTTTGCCACACATTTATTTTGAAAGAAATCCAACTGGCAGAGGAGGGCATGGAACCAAGGAGCCACGTAGCAGAGTTGTAGTCTGGACCACTGAACCCAAGACCAAATCAAAACCAGCACCCCGCGCTACATGACAATAAAATTAAGTGCACCTATCAAAACCCATCCATCCATCCATTTTCTTGCACCCTTTTTCCCTCAGTGGGGTCGGGAGGGGTGCTGGTGCCCATCTCCAGCCAACGTTTCGGGCGAGAGGCGGGGTACACCCTGGACAGGTCGCCAGTCTGTCGCAGGGCAACACATAGACACACAGGACACACAACCATGCACACACACACTCACACCTAGGGGCAATTTGGAGAGGCCAATTAACCTGACAGTCATGTTTTTGGACTGTGGGAGGAAACCGGAGTACCCGGAGAAAACCCACCATGCACAGGGAGAACATGCAAACTCCATGCAGAAAGACCCCAGGCCTTCTTGCTGCAAGGCAACAGCTCTACCAACTGCGCCACTGTGCAGCCTCCCCCTTTCCCCCTTTATCACCTTTCTAAAGATCTTATCTCAAGGCGGCTCCTTTGGCTGAGTAACCACACTCTCCACTCATCTTTTGTCCCGTTACTTGGAGTGACCGTCTGATTCACACCTCTTAGGAAGACATATTGATCCTGCTGAGTTTCACTCCGTCTCCACGCCACATATCTTTTTGCTCGGCATGCGAGCTCTCCAATTTGTCTGAGGCTCAGAGACGTGATCAAAAGCGTCACGGAGGCTGATCTAAAGACGCTGCCGCCACCAGCACCCCCCTCCCTACATGATCCGCCAGCATCCTCCCTTCATCTCTACCCCCACCCAAACTCGTTCACCCACCACCACCAATCCCCTGAAGGTTTTCTGAGCAGCTAAACTGACGCCAGAGAGCTCTCCATCTTTTTATGTCCGTCTGTCTTTGAGTCTTCAGGAGCTCTCCAAATAAAAAAACGTGATCAGCCTTAAGGTTGAGGCGAATAAGCAACTCTGTTGGTTGCTTGTTAGTTTGTCATACGCGACAAAAGTCTACCGAAGGTTGCTCCGGTTATAGACGTTGTAGCTAGTTGTATGAGCTCCAGCTGCTCTGATCTGGGTGATTTCACTGCCTCACTTTGACAACTAAGTGGCCAGCAGGACCCCCACTCTTCCTCTCTCTGGTGGGTTCTGGAAAAGAGGGCTGATCAGCCGGCTCCTCAATTAAATATAACCCAACATCAAACGACCTGTCAGCATGCGTTAGCAGCCCTTTGTTCAGATAAGAGGCCAAAAATAAATTGCCAGAACTATCATCATTTTCTGTGGTTTGCTCAGGCTTTTTATACGAGATATTCTTTGGGGAGAGAAAATCCTGACATGCATAGTGATGTGCTCTCCTTCTACATCAGTTTTTGTATTCAATGGGTTTATTTGTGTGTTTCGGTTTTTCAATTAGCAGATTTAAGCTGGATATCCAGCAGCGCTCATTGTTGGTGCAATGTGAGATTTAATGCGACAGCAACCGACCCTGATGCGTACACGCGATCACAGGGTAACTTCTCCCTTTTTTATCACCCACATTAGATTTGGCAGCTTCTTTTTATCGCCTGCTTTCACCTCCTCCCTCTGTTTTTTTTTTCTTCACTCCTTTTTCCCTATATTCTGCATCTCTGCAGACTGGCTGTTAAAATAGGTCAGAGGCAGAAGTGAGATCTGTGCGAAAACTACCTCGCAATATTAATGAAGTGGTGAGGCGCCAAACCTGCGCTGCACTGTGACCATAGTGAAAGATAAGAGTCCGTCCAAAGAGGTCAGACGGGATGTATGCATAGGCTTTCATATGGTCACACTCCGGTTTATGCATCCATGTGTGTGTACTTTGGCTGTTTAAAAAAAAAAATAAAAATGTGTCCCGCCCCTATAAATCAGAATTTAAAGCAGAACGTGTTTTTAAAAAAAAAAGCGAGAAAGGTTAACTAGAACCACCAGACCTAAAATATTATCTACAGCAAATGAACAGTTGCCGGAAGTTGTGATCTCATCTAATCTTATCTAATGTAGCCTGACTTTGTGGTTGAAAAACCCTCCACAATTTCATATTTTTCAACTCGCGCCTTTAATATACATTAGATGTGTTGCAGAATTTGTGTAACGCTGCTGGTTTTTGTGTCACCAGAGCCACAGGAGCAGAGGGGATGAACCGCGAGGAGGCGCCGGGGAAGTCTCCTGAAGACATGTACATCCAGCATAAAGTGCGGGTCCTGCTCATGCTCAAGAAAATGGGTTCAAATGTGAGTATGGTGACTGGACCAGCAGGCTGGTTTTCACATTTTAGGTGTAGGATAAGGACAAATGGGCTCCTATTCCTCTGCCATATACTGGCATATAGTATCTCATTAAATATTCATAGCATTTTCTTTTACCTTTGTCACATTATATTCACAAACTTGGGGGGATTTTACGTCTATCAAACAAAAACTAGTGTGGAAGGAAAATGATGAATCATTTTCAAAATTATTTACCAGTAAAAATCTAAAAAGCATGATGTGCATTTGGAGAAGTTACCTAAAGGCCTAGCTACATCTAATTTAATCTCAGTATAAATCCAGATGTTCTGTGAAGGCTTCAGATCTTTCCTAGAGAACAAGAAGCATCATGAAGACCAATGAACACGGCAGTCAGGGAGAAAAATGTAGAGAAGTTTAAAGCTTTTGGGTAATAAAACCGTTAGCCAAGTTATGAGTCTGTCATAGAGCCCTGTTCAAGCCATCCGTACGTCGTATGAAAACAAAGAGGATAGTGAAAAACTCTGCAAAGACATGGCCAGCTAAGGGTAGCATTATTCAGAAATGCAGCTAAAACGTTTGATGTCAACTCTGGAGGAGCTGCAGAAACCTACAGTTTAGGTGGAAAGTCTGTGAACATTAGAAATATAAATTATACATGTCATAAATCTAGTTATTATGGCAGAAGAGCAGCAAGAAAATCACTGTTGAAAAGAAAGCAACATGGTAAACGCATGTAAGAAGCGTCTCGTCTCCTAAAGCAAAACACTTTGATGAGAACTAAAACTGGCACTCCGTCCCATGATGGGACACGGTGGTGGCAGCATCATGATATTTGGATATGCTGTGGAAGCTGGATAGAGTTAACGGAAAGATGGATGAAGCTAAATATTGGAAAATCTTGGAAAATTACCAATTTATTTTGTTGGTCAACACAATAAATGTCATCAAAATGCACTGAAATGTGTGGTCGTAATGTGACAAAACGTGAAAAGAGGTTTGAATACATAAGGATTTCCAGCTTTGCATGGCATACACCAACAGAAACCTCTTTAACTCAGTGACACAAAGAACATGACTGCAGAGTGAAAATACATGCAAATGTTTCTGACTATGAAATGTCTGAAGAAAAGAAAGAGGCAGAGCAAAAATGATTTCCTTGAGAAAATTGATTTTCAGAGTTGTTATAGAATTATTATTATTATTATTATTATTGAGCAAAGCAGCAGGATGCAGGTCAGTGGGATCAGAGTTTGTCTGTTCTTGTTTTAGACTTCATAAAGCAGCTTTGTTTACTCTTTCTCAGCTTACACAGAGCGAAGAAGCTTTTCTCCGGAGTTACGCAGGTGTGGTCCACAGTCAGATGAGCCAGCTACCACAGCACAATATAGACCAGGGTAAGGCTGGAACACACACACTTCATAAAGTCAATAATAATTGTGTTCGGATGTTTTTTCTTTTTAAATGTGTATGTTTTGGGATTTTTTCCCCCTCTGCGGTGTAATCCAAACATTGCCGCTCTGACATGCTGCAGAGCTGCTGCTCTGGTTAAACTGAAAACAAAGGAAAATCCCTCCACACACCTCATTCTCAAAGAGTGCACAGCTCAGCAGACCAGACGTGTTCCCTGGCTGTGCATTGGAACCATCCAGCCGCCCACCACAGCTTTGAGATTTCTCGTCCAGCAAACGGCGCGCATCACTGGAAACGAGTGACTCACCCTCGGCAAGAGCGAAACACTCGTCGCTGTCATTTCTCTCTTCCTCGATCAGAAAGTGTTTTACTCTGTAAACCAAATCAGCACTCGGGTCTGCCGTTTTTGCTTCATGAACATTCATTCTTTTTCAGAGTAGTCCACTAGAGTGCGCTGTTGAGCTTTTTCTCCCGCCCATTGGCTGCTTGAGGTTAAACCACAAGATGGCGCTGCATTAAAGCAACAGTGTAAGTGCAGCGGCACTGCAGTCGTCCAGCAGAGAACTGTAGATATTTTTGTTCTGGTGGATTTCCTGTCCAGTAATCGAGTATTAGGCAGCGGCCTGCTGTGTCTCAGGTCCTGCTTTCCTGTTCATGACGTTCACACCTTCAGGGGGCGTTGGAAACAGAAAATTGCCTGCAACGTCTTAAAGTGTTAGGTCGGTGTCCTTGCCTATGTCCTTTCTCTGTAATGACAAAATCAGTACCAGAGAGAAGTGGAGATAATCTCTTTTTTTATACTCCTATAAGAGATGCAGTTAAGTCTGTGCAGGTTTCATTACAGCCTCACGTTTGTTCATTAACCAGCAGAACGTGAAGCATGGCTTCATTTAAGGAGGTTTATAGCATCTATAAAAGCCTCATCAGTGATTCGTTCGCAGACGTTCTGCCGTCTTTGCTTTGTCAATACATTGGAGTTATTTCTTATAAGTTATGGAGTGATGGAAGAGGTGAAAGGTGCTTCACACATACTGTTCTTCATACATTAGAGAACAGATGCGTTGAACATCCTCCGTGCGCCCATGAATTATTTGCGGCCCAGAACTGGCCCGAGGTATTGTGATTAGGTATTACACACACGCTGGAGAGGTAATCCGTTTCTAAATATTCAAGGCTGCACAAAGGATGAGGTGTTTCGTTGTGTGTTGGCAAGCCTGAGTGTGTTTGATGGGATTTGTTTCTTCCATTTACACCTTCTAATAATAATAGTATGATAAACTTTAAACTGTATTTTACTGATGAGTTTAAATGTTAGACAGAGCGAACCATTCTGTCCTGGTTTTAGTTTCTGGTGTTGGTTCATGTTATCATACGCAGCAGCTGCTCCATCAATATGCTTCTGCTTCAGTCCAGCAGCAGGGTGTTTCTTATGGTGCATCAGTGGTCTGTCAGAAAATAACAATGCTGCTAGCCGTAGAGCGGCCAGATGTTGTCCAGCGTTGTACATAAAAATGTTTGGTGTTAAAATAGACTGATAATTTTGACCTGAAATTGGTTGTTTGTTTTTACCTGAGATGCTTGAACTCTGCGTTCCTCAATCTGATGGGATTAATGGCCGTCGTTTTGGGGAGTGAGCAGCTGCAGTTCACCCCCCAAGTGAACTTTGACCTCTCCTTAAAACTTTAAGGAGAGATTTTAGCTACTCCATAAACAAAATGAATAGCAATGTTAACCTTGAGGGCAAGACTGTTGCACATCTCTAACTTCTGCATTGTTACAATAACAGCACAAGCATCTGTTGCTGCAGTGAGTGACGGTTAATCAGCTAATTTGAATGAAATCCATATTTAATCAGAATGTCGCTGATCCAACTGGCCAAGCTGATGTATATAATTAAGGAATCAGATGCTACAACTGAAGAAGAGAGATGAGACATTATGTTATAGTAACAAAACACTTTATATCACATTTGTCAGCACCAATATTGTTTGTTATAAAGCAAAATGTTTTATTTTCACTTCACTCACCAGGAGCAACCTAAGCACGTCAAAACAATCATAGTGGATAAATTATCTGCTGCAGTGACAAAGTTTGTCAAGTTTTCAAACTTCTTTTCAAAGATGAGTCTTTCCAGCTGGGTGGTGATGAGCAGAAGGTTTACGGTTTCACATAGAAGCACATTGTGATTCTTGAATGTCAGACATGAATTTATTTTAAGCTGCTGAAGGCACTTCGTGAAACTAAGCACATCTGTCTGCCAGGATTATCTCAGCAAAAAAATGTCTGAGGGAACATTTAGACGAGAAGCTCAGCTCATGTTTGATTATTTTAACACTTTGCAGTTGTGTGTTAAACCGCTACAGAGTGTATCAGTTTCCCAACTGCCTATTTTTGGTACAGTAGAATATAAACATGCTTTGTTGTCAATCAGGTGTCACAGCAAGAACTTAAGGTAAGTGGGAGCATTTATATTCACACAAAAGTCCAACAATATAGAAATAAGACTGTGCTGTACGGAGAAATTTACAACACAAGTAAAATAATACTGCCAAGTTTTTTTTTTAAAATGCCGTACTCAGATTAATAGTTATGTGCAGCTGAGTAAAGTAATTTGGAGAAGAAAAAAACTATAGTAGAAGTGTAAAAACTGCAAATTACAGAAACGGTGTTATTTGAAACGAGAAAACTGCAATATACTGCAACCCAGACTTAATTTGAATGATGCATGGAAATGTTGCTGTATTTATTACTTTATTTCAGCTGGATTTAATATTGTAACAGATTTTTTTATTATTTCAAGTTGATCTAAAGCAGTAACAAAAGGATTATTTTCAATTAAACTTTTGTATGACTTTAACTCATTTCGACTGTTTTTGTTTTTTAACTCCAATTTATCTCAGGGATTTTTTTGGGGGAGGGATGCAGTGAATGGCACCATTATCATATAAAAATAAACTAAAATGCAATTGTTTTAGATTTTTAGAGGTTATAAAATAGGTTATTCTGATACATTACACAGTTTTAATTTTGATTGATAGATCTGAACTAGTTCATGTTGGTTCCTGTCTGGTCTGAGGAGCTACTGCTTCTTTTTGCAGCAGTTTTGTAGAGTTAAAAAAAAAAGATTTACGTGTTAAGACAGGATCCCCTCTTATCAGCACAGTCAAGGAATCCCAGGAATAATCTGATTGAAATTTACAATTGAGGAAAATATGATGGGAATATTTGTATTTTCTTAATCTGTGCAGAAATGTAATTTCTCCCCCATTCCAATCAGTCATTCCCTCGCTGATGAAAAGTCAGCTGTCACGCTGTTTATGGGCCACTTCATTTGCATCTCGGATTATTTTAATTGGCTCATTGGCATAAATGCAAAAAGTGAGAAAAAAAATTGTTTAGCGGATTTTAATTAAAGCCAAGGAGGATTTATCAGCTAAGGCGCCGGCAATGAGATTTTCTTTATTCAGCTGTCTTGTTCTGAATTCTTAATGCTTTGGCCTTGCAGGACCCCGTAGTCTTTGTATGAACACTGTTATTATGTTGGGAAGAGCATGAACCCATTAAGTGAGGCTTGTTTTAGTGTAAATTAGTTAATTCTTGACTCGTGACTGTGTTGTTTTGTTTAGTTTTTTTTTAAGTCGATTAAGAAACAAACAGAAATTTGGTGAATACGTTTCCTTTATAATCTGACTGCTGGTGCTCTTAATTAACCGTTTTAATTACGGCTTTGCGGTATTTACATTTCATTTAAACACACAAAGGCAACAGTTGTAGAATCTGTGTTGTGTTGCAGAACAAGGCCACTGGTTTCTCTCTTAAGGAAACCAGTGGCCTCCAGTGGAGGGCTTCGGCAAATGAGAGGCGAGGAAAAGTTGCCCGAGAAACCTGTTATCCATGGAAACCAGAGTTTCCTTCAGGGATTTGAGGTTGCTCTATAAACAGAGAATGCTAATTGTTGTCAGACTGCACTGCTAAATCTTTAGTGCAAGATGATTTCATGTGTGGTGGTTTCACTTAATTTAATAATTTCAGTTGAAGATTAAAATGAACACTAATACAATCATGTTGAAATAACTATGTAACGTTTAAATGGCTTAAATAAAAGATCTGAAATTTGGCAGGTTCAGTTTAATAATTATTATGCAAAATCATGACAAAAGTAATTTCAAGGCATCTTCTGAAACAATTACCATTCAGTGAGATAAAATGTTTTCCATTACTGAAAAATGGCAGAATTAGACACATCTAAGATCTGAAATTAGGTGTTTGTGCAGCTTTTGTTTGGGAATTTGTGGATTTTTTTTTTTTTTAGTATTCTGTAGTGTTACACATCTCAACTGCTTTCTAATATCTGAAATTTGCAAAAAACTTGAGAAAACACTTAATTACCAAAAGATGCATCAGTAGCTTAAAAAATACTTCTACATCAACATTTGGAAGGTTCAGGCCATTCTGTTTGACTTCTTTAGCAATTCTGTTAACCAAAATAGGATTTTTTTAAATTTTATTTATATTTCTTCCTTTATACAGACTAAACCAGGGGGAATAGATTAAAAGTTTATACTTCTTGCTTCTCTGCTCCTCTTCATTCATGATATTTTTGGTTGTTACATGAGCTATCCATATTTATTATTGAGTGAATTAAATAAAAATTAAGCTAAACCTGAAGACAAAGAAGGTTTTTCATCTTAAATGTAAAATGTATGTATATATATATATTTAACAGTTATCTTAATTACTGGTTGTTGTTTTTTTCAGCAAATTGCCTTTTTTTCCTGAGTTTGTTATTTCAGCTAATAATTAATCAAAAACTAAATTAGTTTGCGTTTTTTTCTTTCTTCAAAAATCGATTAACTGTTTTCAGCCCAAACCTTTGGATACTGAGTGTTGAACCTCACACAACCCGTCCCTACAGCCTTTCTAACGCCGCTGTTCTCAGCGCCTTTATCCCCTCAGCCGACCCTGCACAGATCGTGACCTTAAATGTTGTTGGTGCTGCACCACTGCAACACCAGAGCCATCAATCCAGACGCTTCTCTGCTTTTTTTTTTTTCCGTCTAGAAAGACGAGCAGAAAGCGCTTCATTCCTCTCACTTCAGACAGGCTCCCTTTGAGCTTAATAAAAGATTTCTTCTCCTCGGAGGTTTTGCCAAAGCTTTCATGTAGCTTTTTTTTTATTTCAAGCAAGCCAAATATTGATTTATGCTGCCTCAGAAGTGTAGAGAGGACTGCATGTTCAGGTTGTTCCTGATGATGCTGTCCTTTCCTTGGATATCGGTAAAAATGATCCACTCTTTGATCTTTTATAGAATTTTCTTAATAGAAAATTTAAGAAATTAAATTCTTTAGCTGCATCTCTTTTTAAATATCTGGCTCGGTGAACAAGACTGTTCAGGTCTAGATGCTGATAGACATTTTCCCAATCAAAATAATGATTCCTGTAATGACTCTGGGTCATTTTTTGTTTCTTCTACAGAGGGATTTGTAGAGGACATATCAGGTAAAGACATACTGCTGCTATTTTTAAAAAAATTTTCTTTAGCAAATCGACCCTCGCAGGTCTTTATGTTCACCTCGGTCTGGGAGGCGGAGGTAAAGAGCGATTCAGCCTGAGGCAGATGGGAAGGCGAGAGAACGGCTGGAAGCAGAGCTGCATCAAAGCTCACCAAAAGCCGCCCGCTCGTGCGCAGCGGCTCCAGCGCAGCCCGATTCTTATCTGCTGCTAGGCAACAGCGTTGAGGGACCTGACGTTTCCATCTCGGCGGCTAGAGCTTGTTGCTGTGTGCGTTCTCCGAGCGCGCGCGTTGATATCAGGGCGAGGTCCGAACATGACTCTCAGGCGCTTGTGTTCAGATTTAGCTCGGCCTCTGGGGGTATTTTGAGAGAATATCTGTTGGTTTCTGGCTCGCTTTGCTCTGTGCCCTTGGCCTGAACCGTCTGCTACGGGGAGGGGAAATCTTTCATGCAAACACCGTGCAATTCAGATGCCGTTTATGTCCGTCAATCTGCAGCGTTCCTACGGCAACTGGAACTTGGTTCCTGTATTTTTCAGGACTGGATAATGTTGGGGGAAAAAAAAAAAAAAAGGATTCAGGAAAAGTTCTGGTTTTTCAGACTTTATGCCCTTCCCCATCATTTAATGTCTATACTTTTTTGTGCCCTTCCTTTTGTCCATCCTTTCTTGGTTCCTTCCATAGTCCCTCTCTTCTTCTATCCTTTCTTTTCTTTCTTTATAATGTTCCTTTTCCTTCCCTTTTTCTGTCCTCCCTACTTGTTATCCTAACTTGCTCCTTTGTGTTGTACCTCCGTTCCCTCCTTCCTTTCTGTCCTTGCGTCCTTCAGTCCTTCTTTCCTTGTCCTAATACTGGTTGCTGTGCTGCAGCGTGACCTTGTTGGAGCTGTTTTTAGTTGTGCAGCAGTGAAGGTGACGGATGTGTCCAGGTGCAAAATTGTCTCCATTTTGAATTGTTCCAGATTAAATTCTTTCAGAAGAAAACAATTTGGCGCACAATAACACACAAAAGTAGTCTAGTCTTGTAGATTCTGTCTGTTCCTCCTTTATTTACCTGCATCGTTCCCATTCAAAAGAGAAAAAGACATCCTCCCCCTAGGTTTAACCTTGCTGTTCTAAAATGTACTGAATGTATCCTAGGATAAATGTTCTCTGAAAGCAACACCCAAGTGAAACACAAACTTGCTTGTAGGATCTGTTATGTCTAATGAAGATGATCCTCTCTGTGCCAAAGAGAGGATCGAGGCTCACAGTCTCTTGGCCTACTTTCAAATCACTAATGATTAAACCTAACAGGCACTCCTCAAAGCTGCTGTGAAAGTGTTTTTTTCTTCTTTTTTTTTTAAGGTAACAAAAAATGAACTGCTTCCTAGCCTTTTGAAAAGGTGTTGATCTTGGTGTTAAACATGCTTTAGACTGTAAGGTGTGTTTTTATAGCACAGGATGGTGGTGACAGTAGACTATCGCACTCAAGCATGATTTCTCCTTCATTTTATTCCTTTAAATGACCAGAACCATAAGATATCTGTGTACTTTTTATTCAGATGCTGAGCCAGGTGCGTAAAAAGTATCAAAACGGTTTTCTTTTTCCAAAGGATTTTTAAACCCCTCATTTCTCC
Organism: Poecilia reticulata; assembly: GCF_904066995.2. Lineage (NCBI taxonomy): Eukaryota > Metazoa > Chordata > Actinopteri > Cyprinodontiformes > Poeciliidae > Poecilia > Poecilia reticulata. The sequence goes on along the minus strand of NC_088836.1, from coordinate 13,989,365 downwards.
TAAGTTAATGTCTAGATCAAGGGTCTGCAACCTTTACACTCCAAAAAGCCATTGTTGCCCTTAGTTCAGCGCTGAAAATGTCACTTAGAATTTCTGGTAAATATGTTACTGGAAATGTTTCTTTAAAAAAAACAAAAATAAACAACCCTTTTAGTTTTATGTTATCAAAATAAAGAAAGATAATTTTATAAATTGTGGATTGAGATAATTTCTGCAATAGCTTGTTACTTTATTAAAATCATGTAAATTAAAGAAAACATATAGGGGGGAAATTACTGTGTCCTGCGGTTATGTAAATTTAATTCATTTATTGTGGTAAAAGCTGTCCTTGTTATATATATATATATATAAAGAGCCATTAGTGGCCCCAGAGCCGTAGGTTGCGAACCGCTGGTCTAGACACAGAAGTGCTGAAATTGACAATTATTTGATTGTGATACTCCATATAAATATTTTAATTGATTGACAAACTACTAATGAATCACTTGTTTCTAAATAAAAGCCAGCAGACGGGTTTTATTGTGTATTTGACAGAACTCATAAGTCACATAAACATCAAGGAGGCTGTAATTATAATCTAGCGTAGCACAAAGGGAAGAAATACAAGCATGTCACGCCTGCGAGTCGACTCTAAATGATGCTTAATGGTGATAATATCAGCTGGTTTTAGTATCAGGCAGCCTTACGCCTCAGGCTGCCTCAGTGGAGGAGATTGAATGGCAGTGAAGCTTCAGATCTGGGTGTTATCAGAACACTGCTGTCAGCAGCCCACTCAGAGCGTCGCCACGTCCCCGTCAGACGACCGAGCGGCTTTACGCTGCAGGTGTATCCAGCAAGGGAAGAGTTTTCCTGCGTCCACCGAGCCGACGTTCACAGTGGGACGTTTCCTCCAGCTTTGCTGTTCGCAGCTGACTGGATTTATAAGAACCCACGTTTCACGTGTTGAACTAGAGTTGGTGTTTGAGCCGTGGGTGTTGAAATGGAAAACGAAGACGCTTGAGCTTCTTCACAAAATGTTGTACAATCACTCTGTTCCCTCTGTGTCCTGTCTCCCACTTTTTCTGCACTCTCTTCTTTAATGTATAATTTACAAGATAACCAGGCTGTAACCGAATGAGGAGAACTGATTATTAGTGAACGTTGTTAAACACCTCTGGCAGATTTAGATTTAAAATGTTCTTTTAAGTTTATTTCTGATCGGAAATATGAAAGGCTCCCTTTGAAACAAAATTGTTTAAAATAATAATAAAAAAAATATTTATATCCTTAAAAATACCATTTTTGTTGGGAATGACACCCACCTTCTAAAGAGTAGACGGGGTTTAGTTTTCACTGGTATTTTCAGAGGTTTGACACTGATTGGCTGAACCTTCAAGAGCAAAAATAAGCACAACCTTAGATATTAGACTGTTTCCATTTTTAGTACCAACTGTGTTTGAACTACTAAAACAAGCAGTTACAAGGACTGTAGATACTGTAGAGTACCTGAAAGAGGCTTTTAAAGTATATGCATCATTTAGAGAGAATATTTTCATTTTGCTGCAGTTAGAACAGCATGTCATAAATGCTCAGGCTAGTTAGCATAGCCACCAATGACGGCAGATAAACAGTTTTCCTGTAACGGTATGTTTCTCCACCATTAGCACCAGGAGTACATGAGAGTGATTGACAGCGCTAAGACACTCCTCCTGACTCTGATTGGTGGTTTTTGACTGAGAGCTGTACATATCTTCACTTGGCAATAGAAGACAAGGAAAAAGGTGGAGGAGATTGATCTTTTCACAGATTATGTCTGACTATCCTGCCACGACACTTTTAACCAAATTTTTTACAAAAGCTTTTTTTTTTCTTTTAAAGAAACATGACATATTGCAGCTTTAAGCCAAATAAAATCTAAAATACTGCAGTTTACACAAGAAGAAGAAGAACATGAATATATGATGAAACTGCACCAGTCGTTGCATTTTACAGATGCTCGTTTTAAAGCAGAAGGCCTGTTGCATTTCACTTTTCTCACACTGCTTTGAAGGTCAAAGTCTCTGATCGACACACTGAGGAACGAGATGGAATCACTTCCTCTTTGAATCATTTATCTTTTATTACAAAAGGAAACACTCCAACCTTCTTTAAATGCTTTCCTCATTTACTCTGAACATGTTTCATTTTCTTTTCTTTTTTTTCTTTTCGTATCCCAGGTGCAGAGGACGTGGTGATGGCGTTCTCACGGTCAGAGACAGAAGACCGACGACAGTGACCCAGGCCTCTCTCCACCTCTTCCCGAACAAACACACTCGCTGTCCCGCCCTGCGCATGATTCACACCAACATCCAACTCCACACACACACAACACCGATGAGCTCAGGAGAAGAGGGGCGCCTGCAGGAGGCAGAGGAGGAGGAGAAGGAGACGCGGCATTCGCCTCCTACATCCTGCCCCTTCCTCACCTACTGACGGCACCCGGGATGCACTCGAGCGGGTCACTGTGGGCCGCGGCCTTGGCAATAAGGCAATCTGTGAACACACTCACAAATTGGGTAATTGTCGGTTTCGGTTTTCTTTTTTTATTTTCTGTGGTGGCATCGAGGGTTGATTTTTGTTCGGTTCTGTCCGCATCGAGGTGTTAGGCAGCATCACGTCTGCTGCGGTCACCGAGGCGGACCTTCTCGACAGCTGACCCGAAGGCGAAGAGAAGTGATAATTAATCATGTTAGAGAAGACGTTTGACAAGTATTTCTGCTTTTAAAAGCCCTGCCTTTAGTTTCGGGTTTTTAGTTGTTGTGCGTTGTTTTGTTAACGAGGGGCCTCGTTTTGTAAAAAAAATAAATAAAAAAACAAAAAATAAAAAAACTTTCAGCAGATTTAAAGTTACAACCGTGTCTCAGGATCCGGTAGAAAGTCTCCCCGGTGGAGTCCAGCTTTAGTATTTACCACTTCATCTCATTCGGTCACTCATAAGATGAAGATGGTGTGAAAACATTAAATAAGGAATAACTAATTTAAAAAAAAAAAGGCTGCATATGACCGCATCAGTGTTTGAAGAAATTTTCTGCTTCCTTTAGGATGGTTTTAAATTGAATTAACTCTCCACACCGGGCTGTGGCCTGATTACGAGGCTCACATTTTAGTTGCAGGACCCAGATGAACTCATTCAGCGACGCATCGATCCCCGACCCCCGTCTGCCGCTTTGGTCGGCTTCGGCCGTGCTCTGCAGCGACGGGCGCAGCTGGTTCTCGTTTGTTTTCTAATTGGAAATCGCAAAGAAGAAAAACAGCAACGCTTTACTGAATTGTGGTATGAACCGTCGGATTTCTGACAAGGTATCGACAGGCCGATTGATCAGAGTGCGAGTATCAATCGTTCATGTTTCGTTCACGGCATAACAAGTGCTGGATCAATCGACGCTTTTTATGAAGGAGAAACGCCTGAAGGTCTTTGTTTAAATCTGGATATGTGCATGAAGCCCCATTTATTATTCATCTTTCTGCTGCTTTCTTTATTCCTGTCAGTGTTTATTTTTAATCATGAGCGATTGATCAGAAATCAGAGACACTACCAGACGTTATCGAGTCAAACATGAAACACAGGTGTAAACATCCTTTCTCATTGTGACGAGTAAAACTTTAATATAATAGTTTTTTTTTTTTATTGTACGTTTAGCTGGAAACTAGGAAGAATGAATTCCATGTGCCAATTTAAACACAAAAAAAAACGAGTTGTGGGTGTAATTTATTGTTTCCTGAATTGACAATATTGTTTTCACTAAATCAGGAATTAATTTAACCAGCAAGCAGCAACTCTTTTTTTACACTAGATTCACACAAACTCTAACTTTTAACTACCTGTAATCAAACCCATGACGCCAAACATTACAACTGTGTGCTGTTTTTTTTTTTTTTTACCGTACTGTATCTGTTGCACTATTATCAGCGGGATATTTGTTTTTAAAAATAGAAAATAAGAAAACGTTTTAATATCTAGGACAAAGATTATTTGTTTGATTTACTGCGGGGTGAAAAATATGTTTGTAAATGTGTTTTTATGTGTCATTTACAAAAAAAAGTTAAATCTTTAATTGATGCAGCTGGAATTTGTAAAAAAAAAAAAAAAAAAAAAAGATTTGTGTCTCAACAGGCATATTTCTTAACAACTTGCTGATTTATTTAATTTTGTTTTAAGATGTTTTAAAGCCAAGCATGTCTGCTTTGTGATTTCTCATGTTTATTCAGCCTTGTCACAATGACCATTGTTTATGCATTGTTGGTATTTGTGGAAGCTATCAGCTTCTTAGAAATGTTTTTTTTTTGTTGTTGTTGGCGGCAAGTTCAAACTGAATGTTTCCAACAATCATCGCAATGTAAACAGCCAACAGGCCTGTCTGTATTTTTATGTTTACTTTATTATAAAACATTCTTTATTTGTCTCTATGCATTTTTTAGGTGTCTTACTTTACATTGTACCCATCAGGGCTGAACTGCAGCCTTGGATCAAGTTGTGAATGTGTGTGTGTGTGTGTGTGTGAGAGAGAGAGAGAGATCCTCATTGAACTTAAAATCTCCCCGTATTGATTTTCAGCATGCTGTTGAGGACAGGATTGTGTATCTTACTGTGACTGGATGTTGCTTAATTGTCCATTTCTTTTTTGTTGTTTTTATTTTGTTGCCTTGTATTTTATTTTCCTTCCCAGTCTACATCGACTAGTTGGTTTCTTTTTGGTTTCGTATGGCTGCTGACCATACTGCCCTAATGCTTCCAAATCCAACTGAACCATTAAAGAACCTTAAAAAAGCTAAACTTTCACTTTATTTTTTTTCTCTAAGAAAACAAGCTTTTAGGGTGGAATAAATATGCTTACTGGGCCTGTAAAAAGTATTAAAAATAACCAGAGACTTTTCACCACAAACATTTCTTTTAACGAGGAATTCGGGTATAATCAAAAACTACTTTGTCCCAAAGGGAAATCAAATTTAGTTGCAACTCTCAGCATCCAAGTATCTTCAAAAGAGTTGTGGATTCTGATACTATGGGTAAATCTCTGGTAGCAGTCAGTCTTGCAGCAAATCTGAAGAAGCCTCTGACTGAAGACACTGTTTCTGTATGAAAATTGAATTACATACTAACAGCTTGACAATATTTAACAGCAGATAATCTATCTTAAAAAAAAAATTGTTGTAGCAGTTACAAAGAAAGTAAGAACAAAATTCCTTGCAGCTTCACAACGTCCAAAACCAGAAGGAGCGATTGTCCAAATATGCAGATTCCTCAAGTAAAAAGTGATGAAAGTTTTCAAATACAAGTCAGAACCAAGAAAGTGAAAGGACACATGTTTTTTTTTTTTTGTTTTTTGTTTTGGAGATTGGTCCAAACTGATGGGGAAATTAATGGAGCAAAACATGCAAGAGTCCTGGAAGAAAACTTGTTAGAGGTTGTAAAAGGCTAAGACTTGGCCAGTGATTCATCTTTCAGTAGGAGAGTGACCCCAAACATACAGCCAGAGCTGCAAGTTTACATCAAAGCATGTTCATGTATTAGAATGGCCTAGTCAAAGTTCTGATTTGAACCCAGTTTAGAATCTGGCAATTTGACAATAAAGTCAAGGCTAATTTTATGCTTACAGAAAATAACAAAACGCCGGATCTGTGGATGAGCAGAAGTAAATATTTTTAATGAAATTTAAAGAGACAGTAAAAGAAATGCTGAGGTCTTATGAGTGTAAAACCACAAGTTCTTACATTTAGTTCATAGCTGTTATGTAATAAATCATTACATTTTGTTGGAAACACGTCGATAGATAAGTCCTGTCTGTCTTAGTGAACATTTAGAAATGTTTAATTGAGCACCAGACGTGTCTGGTGCTCAATTAAACTCTTGGATCTGAAGGCATCAAAAGATGCCTTCAGATCCAAGAGTTGAAAAATACAGAGCAGTGGTGGGCTGTCAGGGGCAGCAGGGCCTTCTTTGTCGATCCTAGAAAATAAAAAAAAGAAAAAGTGTAATATGTCTTAGTAATACTTCATTTTATCTATAATTTAATTTTTATTCGACAAACTAGTTGCTTATTGGTATTATTTAGGTTTTACTTTAAATTCCTTTACTTTAAAAAGTGCCTTAAACGCATCTGGCGAGCTGTTCAACCTCAGGACCAGCTATACGAATTCCTTTCGTCAAAAACCCAACACAGTAGGCCGCCATAGTTGGCATGACTGACAGAATTATCAGCCAATCAAAATGGAAATACAAGGACGGCGCGTCCCACAGGCCCAGCTGTAAGTGAACTTGGCATTTACAAAATAGCGCCTCAGCTTAAACTCCGGTTTACTAATTGCTGCTGGCCTATTGAAATCTCTCTTTCATGGATAAAAGATAATAATAATTAAAAATGAAAACTCCCATTTAAAGACTGTATCTATGAGCGCTACGAGTGGCTAACAGCTAGCACAGACGCATGGATTTTATTTACAAATAAGGGGTGAGTGTTACTTTTACATTCTTATGCAGACTTTACTAAACCTTTTTTTTCACATGTGCTATTTGAGCAGTATGGATTGATGTTGAGTTTAAATGGGGAACATAGAAAAGTTTTGCTAAATTGCTGACTGTTCAATTATGTTTTGGTCGGCTGCATTGTTTCCTTACTTGGGATATTTCTATTTATTTGCATATTATTGAATGCCTGTGGCTTGGTGTGGTGCATAGTTTTTGCATTGGCCCTCGCAATGTCTGTATTGTTGAGGTGCAGTTGACGTCTATTGAAGGCCCTGACTGAAACCCCATGGCAGAAGAATGAAAGCATCGTAAACCAACAGCAGCACTTGTATACGTTTTCACAGAAATGTGGTTATAAGCATCTCTTTCTTTCCTTTTTTTTTTTTTTAAAGCTGACATTTGCAGTCAGAGCCTTGTTGCCTCCCCTCCAACCAGCCACATCTTCACACGTTTTTCACTCAGCCGCTAATTGAGTCAGATCTCTGAATAGGATGCTACTTAGCCACTCTACTTGGAGGAGGGGGGGCTGAGAATCCGTGCTTCTTTCTGCTAATTATGAACATCTGTTCACTGTTCCTGTACCTTCTTTCACAAATGGAGAAAAAGAAATAATTGTTCAATTAAGAGCCAACAAGCTCCGGGAAAATACAAACAAGCAGCCAGCCAGTATTTCAGCATCCCTGCAGCAGCTTACACGAGAACACACACACACACACACACACACACACACACACACACACACACACACACACACACACACACACACACACTCTGTGGGACCTACTTCTCGTTTTGTTAATATTTTACTGTTTAATTTTTGATTAATGTTTGGAATAATTGATTTCTCATAGATTCATAACAGATGTTCACAACATCCAATCATAGCAGATCAGTATGTTTTTAGACCAATCAGAATGGTTTCTATATTGTTTCAGTCGCACATGACTTTCTGTTTCCTTCACTATGACTCAGGCCTATTTTTGCAACTCTACATAAAGGGAAAGACAAGAGAACATGCCTTTCTCACTCATGAGTGGGAGAATAATTTTTAAGAAAGTATCTCTCCCAGACTTGCCAATTCAAAAATACGTCTTTGCTCTAAAAGAGGAATTAAATACACTGGCATCATCCCACTGTCCTAAGATATGACTAATTGAGCTGGTCTCTCTGTGTGTGTGCGCGTGCGTGCGTGCATGGTTGTTTGTCCTGTATGTCTTTTGCTGCCACCTGTCCAGAGTGCACACCCTGTATCCAGACCTAATGGCTGCAGGAGATAGACACCTGATAGACATACCTGTGACCCAATAATAACAAACGGGTATACGGACAATGGAGGGATGAATTATTAGTGAAAGAAAAACGGTCTGAAATGTTATTAGATAATTTTGTCTGCATGACAAAGCAGATTTCTGCCCCACTGTGTCGATGACATTCATTAGTGATACCACACGGCCTCAGACAAACAGAAGCCCAGCAGCGCCCCGCTTACACTGGACCTAATTGGCTCCCGCTGGCTGAAAGTCGCACAGAGTGCACCTTGTGTGAGAGAGAGAGAGAGCACATGCAGCACATCCTCTCCTTCCAGCAACATAAGCTCCATCTCTCTCTCTCTTTCTCTCATCCACGTGAGCCCTGACGTTGTGTTTATCTGATGTCAGACGGATCACATCCAGAGCTCTGCGCCCTGCAGCCGCCAGCATGGAGCTGCTGCACCAGCTCTGCCATGTCACGTTACGCAGCTGTGTGAGCCCGGCTCGCTTTACTGCAGCAGCTCTGTTTTTGTTTTGTTTTTTTGAACTCGGGTCAAAGCTCCATCATGCACAACTTTAGTCGGTTCATTTACGGCAGATTCATCTGCATTATATATTTTTGATGCAAAAGCTGCAGGGTGTAATCTGCCTCTCGCCCAATGGCCGCTGCAAGGATAAGCAGGTTCTCCACTCCACATCTAAACATCTCTAGTTTCAGCAGTTAATACAAAATACGTATAAAAATGGTTCCTTTTCTTTGCAGGTGGGTCCGGTCGCCTCACAGTGCCAGGAGTAGATTTACTCCACCAAAGTGGGACGTTGAGCTATTCTTCCTCTTTAATTTATGGCTTTATGAAATGGACAAGTAATGACTTTGATAAGGAGAAAAGAAAAAGATCAATTCTTCTAGTTTTGTTGTAGTTCATTTTGTTGTGTGTTTTCTTAGGTCTGTGTTTGAGATTATCTTGATTTCCCACTGGACTGTTTTCATTTTAATTCTTTTTCTTACTTTCTTCTCACTCCTCATCTCAGTCACGATTCGTTTTCTAGCCCTTCTCCCTCATTTCAGTCATTCACTTAAAGTAAATATGTAAGCCCCAGATCTTCAGCTCAGTTTTGCTGCTGTTGTCTTCCCAGTTTGCATTATGATCCACCTCTTTGAAGTTAACATTTCTTTTTGTAGTCCTGTTTGCATTCTTCTATTTCACGACTTTTTGTTTTTTTGAGACTAAAGTTAGTTTCTAATCTTCAGCTGTGATCACTGCAGACGAACCTGCATCGGGTCAATCTGATGTTCCATCTACGCCGACATGCACCGACACCCAAACGGCACAATGATTGCCTGCTCTACCTTCTGTTGACTGGGTCTCTCTGACTTGGAGAATAATAATTGATCATTACATATTTGGAGGATAAAGCGTGAACATGGACATCTAGAGATCTGTTTTAATATCCAGGCTGGAATCTGCATGTTTTGCAATTTTCTTCATACTTTCAGCCACTGGTTGTATTTAGCTTGGAGCGCATCCAAACAAACCCAACATGAGCTCAAGTCTATTTGCTAACAAGCCTCAGCAGACTCGGTTTACAGTATGTTACATGACCCACATGGTATTTTGGATAAATATAATCCTGTAAAACATCCAAAAGTCTAAAGCTGCCCTCAGATGATCAGGATACAGAATGAAAAATATTTTTTTATTCATTTTTGTCAGCAGCCCAATTTTATTTGTTTAAAATCACAAAGTGAGCAAGATGAGATAAAAACACATTGAGAATTTTTCTAAAGCATACATAACAGAATAAAATAATACAACAATAAAAACTGAGAATCCAAAAAAAAAAAAAACAGAAAAAAACTATATGGTGAATGTCCTGACTTTGTATTTTATTGCTTTAAATCAGTCTTGTCTTTTGAGTTTTTCATTAAATTTAACAAAAACCACAGTTATGTTTTTTTCCTTTCCTTTATTTAACAAAGAAAACCCCCCCATTGCGATCCAGTTCTCATTTTCTAAAGAACGATGTATTTAACAAAAATGTATGGTATTACATTGAGAACTGAAGCGCTACAGCTAATCTTTTCTCATTTCTTTTTGTACACCTGGACTCTTACTTGAGTCATTTGTAAAAAAAAAAAAAAAAAGGCAGGGGGGGAAACTCCTCCAGGGAGGAAAACCTCAACTTGCAGCAGCACCGACTAAAATACTCCCACCCTGATAAAACTAAATGGGATCAATGCAATTTCATTGGAAAATAATCTGATCGGCTGCACCTTTCATCTTCAAAGGAGAGACTGGCGAGCTGAAAGCGTGAGCACGGCGGCCGGAGGAGAGAGAGAGGGAGGGAGGGAGGCGTCCCTCCTTCCCACTTTGTGACTCAACATATTAAAGCTGAGCCGGGAGGGATCCAGAGACGAGAAAGAGGAGGAGGAGAGAGGACGAATGTGGCGTAGTACAGCGCTGCAGAATCGCTCCCAGTCCCACACAAAGCCATGCCTGCACTCTGAACCTCATGACTAATGGATGAGATTTGCTCTCGGCTCCTGCAGCTCGTAGGGTCTAAAGTTTTCACCACAGAGGAAACGGAGCCCCGTTTTTATTCATCAGCCTTGATCAGTTGCTTTCTCATACATATTCATCAGTAAACCTAGCGTGTTAATGTAAAAACATGAACTTTTAAATTTGGCATGCTTTCGAAAAGGAGACCTTCAAGTTTACCTAATTTATAGATTTAAATTTAAGGGAGTGACGATTACTCTATATTAGGTCTGACAATTATTTTTTTGAAGCGGAAGAAAAAAGAAAAAAAAACATCGTTTTGAGAGACGAAAATGTTGCATCACGGCTAAACATTTCTGCATGAGGCTGTGGACCATGCTGCGCTAAAAACGGGATCCTCAAAAGTGAGGAAAATGTGCCCCAGATTTCTGAATCAGACAAAAGTGGCGAGAAGGAAGCCGATGATGAGAGGAAGCCATTTGCAGTCGAGACACGGCGAACAGGTGGAGGGAGGAACACTGATTGCACCAGCACCACTGTGATGCATGGTGGTGGCCGCATCAAGCTGTGGGATAAACCTGTAATCCTGGAGGGAATTCTGTTAAAATCTGCAACATACCTCAGACTGAAGCTTGTACAACCAGTGGCAGTCCAGACATAAATCGAAATGAGACTCATGTTTACAGACTCACTGACCCGGATCTGTTTTTGCAAATTAAACTGGGGGAAAGTGTCGGTCTGGAAATGTGCAAAAACTGTTGGAGACAAAACCAAGAGGACCTGCAGACGCAACAGCAGCAAAAAGTATTTTTACAAAGTCCTGACTGAACCACTGCAGACATGTTTTCATCTCGTCCCTGCTGTTTTTCACAGCCTTTTCTACTTGTAAACAGTATGATGTTGTTCTGTATGCACTTTGACCTTACTGGACAAAGTGCTGTTCTTATTTTCGTATCATTTTACTTTATTGTGTGAGTATTCATGCTTAACTTGCACATGTGACACCTGGAGTTCCCCACCGAAACAAAAAGATGTCTATAAAATGTTTTAATTTTTATTTGAAAATAATAGAAATGTCATCCTTTTCTTTCCACTTCACCAGTATGTCTTCCAAGTCAGATTTGTTGCTGTGACATGACAAAACGTAAAAACGATTAGCCACCTAGTCCGAATATGAGTGTAATCCTGCATATATGTCGGTTCATATGTTTAATTACTTGTGCAATGGACACACACATACACAAAAACTCTCATTTTCTACCAAGTCAAACACCGACCACGAGAGACGGCATCGGTAACAGGAAGATCTGCGGTTTCCACTCCGTTGCCCACCTGAGGGTAATGACGCACAGCTCAGCCTGAAGGCTCCTGCCATCTGCTCCGGCTCTTTGTGGCTGTGATTTCGCTTTGACAGCAGCTTATTTCCACAATATATTCTCAGGATAACTATCCACCTCCAGGATTCCCACTCCTCTGCTTCCGTCAACGTGAGGCGTATTTCATAATGCAGGCTGCAGCTTTGAGGAGGTTTCTGCAGAAAGATGCACATGAGGAGGGGGAAGAAACTGACTTCACACAAAGGAAAAAAAAAACGTGTTCAAGATATTTTTTGTCACGAAAAAAGGGAAAATTATGTCGTGTTTTTTTTTTTTCCCAGATGGGAGATGCTAATATAATCACTTGAACCTAAAATATCGAGTCTCGCCACCGTCTCAGAGCCAGATTGAGGGAATGCCAGCAGGTCTGAAGTATGTAACATGGTGACTAAAAAAAGGCTGAGCGCGTCCTGTTCCTGCAGGACCGACATAAATTTAGACAATGTTTAGAAAAGATCCCGTTACAAAAATAACACCCTGCTGAAGAAATATATTATCCACAACTTCCTTTTTTTCCCCCTTTTTATCAAACTTTATCCAGCTTTTATTATCTGTAAATTTTGACACCAAAAGCTTCATTTTTCTCTCAGATTAAGCAGAAATAAAGCTGAAACTCCCCAAAGGTTTCTATTTTAGTTCCACAGCCTGAAGGAGGAATCCTAAAAAGCTGAACCTAAAAGTAATGTTACCCCCCACACACACACACACACCTCCACCCATCCACCACTTCACCCCCAGCCAGAGAGGCAGAGGAGGGAAAAGACTGATGCAGAGCCAGCAGCAGCCGCAGCCGCAGCTCCAGCATTGATTAATGAAACAGACCCCAAGCTCTCAAGTTCAAAGCTGTATTTATTACCCGGCTCTCCTCTTAGCAGATGATGGAGTCTGCAAAAACATAAACTCGGTCACAGAGAGAGAGAGAGAGAGAGAGAGATTGTACTATGCTGGTGTGACTCATTTCCCTTGATTGAAACCGATTAACTCCTGACGTTTACGCACTGTAAAACCCAGCAGCTCAGATCCACACAGACTGGGAGGTGGGCTTTTTCTTTTTTTCGTTTTTTTTTTTTTTTTTTGGTGGAATTTGACCTCGGATAAATAATTGGAGCGCCGGAGCATCCTGCTGATCGGCAGGAATCTGCTGAATGACTCAGCGCTCTCAGCTGGAGCCCTCTGAGCAGACATCCATCACTCCGGCCGCTGTAGTAGTCTGTCGGCTGCCGGGCCGCCTGCTCTGACAGACAGTCTGGGCAGGCGGAGGAAGCGACGCTGCTGCAGGGGGGAGAGTATTAAAGCTGACCTTTTTGGGAGCAGGTTAAAGAGGAAGCAAATGTGGCTATTACCAAAAATCTAACTCGGCATCTCTGGCATCTTTTGTTTATGGTTTAAATAAAAACTTGACTTTTAAACTTAAATTATCAAAGCGTGAACTCAACACTTTAGTGTGAGGAATGCACATAAAGTGAAAGGTTTCTGCTATCGATGGACGAGCCCGTAATTTATTTCATTTCATTTCACAGCACAGAAGTTTGATGCAGCATGCTGAGTTATGTTTCCAACCCGAAAAATAGCTTCTCTCATAATGTCTAATGTTGGAGCTATAAAATGGGACTATTACCTGGACTACTAAAAATTTAACAAACAATAACCTTAATATGTCTAATAAGATTTTTATTTAACAGAAAATTGCTGAAATTTTGGATTAAAACCACCAAACTAGACAATTTGGAACTGCATGGGAGAGCTGCTCCTTTAAAGAGCATCAAGCACAAAATAAAATAAAAAATTATATCATATTATATTCAACAACCCACTACAGCAACATTTGGTCAGTGAGAAGTTAGTTTGCTATTACAGAGGTAATAGACTAACTGGAAAATTAATTTTATTGACAAACGAGTCAATATGGTGTAGATTGAATGTTTTTCACTTAAGATCGTTCCCTCTGCAGATAATCAATGTTGACCCCAGAGCTGGACATAGATATAACCACATGTTCAAGTAAAGTCCATAAAAAGACACGTGACCTGATATCTCTTTTTAAAATATATTTTCATATAGTTTTCTTGCCCGTGCACCAATCTATCCTCCACCAAAACTCCCCCACCACATGATGCTGCCACTCCCCTGTTCAGAGCTGGAGTGTTGTTCTTATGCTGCCAATCTCCATCATTTTTGACCAAATGTACTGATGATCCATCTTGCTAACCCCTTCAGTTTTAGCTCTATATAGACCACAGGACACGGCCTCCAAAGTTAACCCTCCTGTTATGTTCGTTTCTGAGGTATAGCAATAATGTTCGTGGGTCAATTTGACCCGGGGAGTGTTTTATCATGCAATAGTGTCAGGAACCAAAAAATTCCTCCAAAACATTTTTTTATCTGATTATTAACTCTAATACTAACCATCTCAATCAAAATTGAGATGGTTAGTATTGCACAAATTATAATTGCACATAATTTGTGCAATTATGTTTTTTATTTCTCAGAAATTAAGGATTAATGACGACAACTTACTCAATTACTCATTTGGACATAAAAAATGGGATTTACATTTTTTATGTCCACTGAAAAAAACCTAGACACAAAAAAACAATAATTTCCTTGAAAGTGATCTTTGGTAAATTTTTTTATATTACATTTAATTTTTTTTTTTAAAGGGTGATCTTTATAATTGAATTTGAGACACACATACTGTTCCGGGTCAAATTGACCCGCCAATTAAAATCAAGATAAATGAGTCATGCAGAGAGTATTTATGTTCCCCTCCACTTCTACTGAGTGTCCACTCAGTGTGGGTGGAGTTTACCCACGGGAACAGAAAAGGTTCCCGTCAAAAGTTGTATGAACACCTGCTTTCTCGCAGTTCATTGTGAAGTAAAGAGAGCAGGGAGAAAGTGGGTTTGTGTGTGTCTGCGTATGTGTGCATGTGTGTGTGTGTGGTGTGTTGTGTTGTGTTTGTGTGTGTGTGGTGAAATAAGGTTCATAGCTGTAAGGAAACAAACAGAATTGGACATTTTTTATCTTTTTTTGCACTTTAACTTGACTGCCGGGTCAAATTGACCCGAACAGCTGCAAATGTGTAAAATGAATAAATTTTCAATTTATATGTAGAGTTCACCTATTAAGACAAATAGAAAAAGTTTCATGCAATAAAAGTACTTGCAACTATTTTAAAAATATTTTTAAACTTTGAAACGGGTCAATTTGACCCGCAACATAATAGGAGGGTTAAAGTCTTTATTCCTGTACTCTGGGTTTTGTTGCTTCTTCTCATGTCATGAACTAGTTTCCCTTTAGAATAATGACGTTCTTTAGGTAGTTTAAACTTTTGACCCGAGGTTCGCATGTACCTAAAAGCAATTCTCAACATGCGCAATTGTTGCTATAAAATGGGACAAAAAAACCTATAAAATATTCCAAAGATGTAGTTTGAGAGACATAAAGAAAGCAGTCTAAAACTGACAGCGTGGTTCCCAAAGAGCCGCCTGCTGAAATACATGACCTCCATCTACTCCTGTTGGATTTTAGAACTGGTTCTTCTTGCAGCACTAATATGCTAATCCAATATGCAGTATGAACATTTGTGAAAAGTTAGCCTGTGTCCAACGTAACACTTTGATAGAGCTAAAGAAAACCATCTTGAATACCATTTTTTTGAATCCAAAGCAGAGGAGCAACACGGTCAAAGCATTTCCGTACACCAGTGTTCTGACGTTGATGCGCTCTAATGATCCAACTCGTCTACATGCGACACTGTAAGTGACAGCCGACGCAGCAGCAGCACGTCTTTGCATCGACACATCGGCGGCTGAAGGCTGTTAGCGAGCTGATCTTGTGAGCTAATGGTAGAAGCATAAACAGCCACACACAGAGAAGAATACTCACTTTTCCACCGTCTGATCACAAAGGTGGCTTCTTTTTCTGTTTTTTTTTTTTACCTGAATGCAGGTGCTGTTGCTACGGCAACAGTGGATGATGCTGCCAGGGTGAATCATTAACTGACTGTCCATTCACTCTGCGCCTCGGGATCGGGTCCTGACCTCCTCCACATCCCTCGATAAAACGGTGCCGCAGAAACCGTTAAGCCCTGCAGTTGCAAAATGCATTTTCGTTTTTTTTTCTGCCAACTTTAATTTCAGCCAATCTCTCAGCTCTGACTGAAACACCCGGATCCTCCTGCCCTGCACTCAAAATTAGAGGGCAGCTGTCCCAGGATTATCTTGTCCTGAGACAGATTCCTGAAATGTTCCGGACGGATTTACCAGCAGGGCGACGCGGGGCGGGGGAATGCCGGGAGCCTCTTATTCAGCTCGGCATACAAAAATATCGTTTTGAAATGTATCACTGGGAGGTTTGGAGGTTTGGTTTGTTTGTGTTATGAAATGAATCTGCCAAAGGGAAGACGTTACGCTTTGCCTCCTGTCCTGCCTAATTTTAGCGTGGGTCATGTGAGGGTCAGAGGTTAAAAGTTAAGTGCTGTTGCCCTCTTAAAGATTTGTGCTATTCTTGTCACCTTTAAATGTTTCAGAAAATCAGACATATTTTATGTTGGATGTAGAGAAACCGAGTAAAAATAAAATGTTTCTCAAATGATTATTTCAAATCATTAAAAAATGTAAAAATTAGATTATTTTTAAATATATTTCCTCCACAAAAAATCCAAATATATCATTGCCAGTTATTTGTTTTTAACATATTGAAAGAAAAACAAGCTCTTGGAGATTTTTTTTTTCTTTTCTTAATCAGTGAAGCGTTTCAAAAATAAACTACTAATAAAAGTTTAACATTCAAAGTTAGAGTTGGGCAAGGCTTCACGTCCTCTATGTTTTGGACTTGTCACTTGGAAAGTTGCAGCGAATTTTTTATTTTTTTTCTTCCATTTTATTTTATTTTTTTATGGATGTGTGTGTGTGTGTGTTTCCTCATGGAGTCAGTCATAGAGCCACAATGAGAAGCGTGACGGTCTATTTTGAAAAGCGCCCCAGTGAGCTGCACTGTATCCTCTATGGAAAACACATCCACACCTCTTGTGGATAACAATTCAAAAGCTTTCCAAGGACTGTCACACCCACACAGGACCTACATCTCTTCTAGGGGGGGACGCGTCACTGTATTCCCTGAGATACTTTATTTTTTCTAGTAATATTACTCATTGACCTTACATGTAATCAAGTATTCTACTTCTTAGCACCAATGGAAAGATGTCTAATTTATCTCACCGGTGCTGCCATTTGGAGACTGTTTGAGGCTGACATCGCTGCAGGATTACAGATGAATCCAACCGTCTCATTGGGGAAAAGGTGTGCTTACTCACCTCCAAGCAGAGGTGACAGTCGGGCACGAATTACCATTCTCATTCTCCCCCTGCTGACATCGCAGCTCATAGCCCGCAGCCACACATTTTAAAAAACGGGTGACGGAGCGGGAGAGAGGGAACACAGTGGGGAGCGTGAGTGAGCATTGGATGTTTGTGTTGCTCTGATGGATTTTGTGCTGAGAGAAAACAAATTTGAAATAAAAAATAAAAAAACAAGGATGGGAGAGGTAGAAAAGATGGGGTGAGAGGAGAGATGACGTCAGGATTTAAAAAAAAAAAAAATTGATGATTAAAAGGTCACGAGAAACGACAGATGAATCCATGGCTAAATAGCACCTTTTGGCAAAGGGGGACTCCAAACCGGGCCTCTAATTGGAGCTGGAATTAAAACTTTAAGAGACGTTTTCACTGAGAAACACTTTGAACTCCACGAACATACATTTACAAATATAGATTTTTCTGAGCTAACAAAATGTCCCACTGTGCTGTTAGAACTATAGCTGATCTGTAGGTGTTTGAACTTTTAGTTTGTATTTCTTTGTTGCTCATTTGCTTAGATCTTGCCATTTTCGTTTTTTCATTCTTTTAGTTCATTTATCTCATCATTTGAACACTTTCAATTAGTGTCTCTCTTTGTTTATTGTTCCTGTCAGCTTCAAGTTTTTCCCTTTCATTTATGGTTTTCCTGTGTCTTTACTTTCTTAACTTTCTCGGCTCTCAGCTTTGATGTTTTCGGTCCTCTCTTTGCCTGCCATTCTGCTCTCCTTCCCACCTGTTTTTCCATTTGCTAATTTTCTCTGCCTGTTCTCTCCCAGCTGTCCCCACTCACCTGTGATTAAATCGCAGCCGCCTCTTCCTCGGTATTTAAGCCCTTCATTCTGCGTTGTTCCTCACTGGCTTCTTCCTTGATTCTCAGTAATCTACTCTTCATTAACCTCTGGATTTTTATCCTGGCAGTTTTTTTTTGCTGCTGACCAGTTTTCTTATGTAAATTTAACCAGTAGCCATGTGTTCAATGAGGATCCAGTAGTCTTGTCTGCCTTAAACTAGCATAATATGAAAATAGCATTCACTAGTAGGCTTGGGATGTTTGTTTAGTGCTGCAGGATCAATTGTTAACATATCCTTGCTGGTATAGTGATCTGCTCCTTGTAGATAATTGTAGGCATAGTTAAAAAGACGACCTTCAGTTCTCACTGTTCAGATTTTTAATGGGGTGTGGTCTGGCTTCCCAAACTGTTTGGAGAAACAATAGATCTACTGAAAGCTTGGTGCAGCTTCTGAGGTGTTATGGTCATTGGCTCAAACCTTGGAGGATGAGCCATATTTACCTTCTTAAATAGCTATGATTATAAAATAGTTTTAAGGACCTTCTTGCAGCACGAACCAGTTTCTATCTTTGCAAAATGGAATTGGAGATCAGAACTGAACTTCTATAAAATGTCTGGGGTTCTAGTACCTGATTAGTATCACCAATAATTGCCCCATTATGGAAAATGACCAATCAAAGCCAGCCCATGATTTAACTGATTCCCAGATGGGCTGAAAATAAGTGGGAATCCCCCAGAAAGAAGGTTGTGGTCAGGAAGGCCTGGAGGTGTCTGCATCACATCAGTGAAGCTAAGCTTTCCTACTTATCAAATACATTTAATCAACAGAGAGCACAGTGAGCCGTCCAGGATAATCACTTATATTGCATTTCTGGCCTTTTAACTTGGACAAGATTCTGACTTTTGTGTGTGGGGTGGGGGAAGGAAAAGCACAAGCTCAACAAAATCTGTAATGAATAAAGGTAATTAACCAAACGGATGCATTGGAAGCAGCTTGCACGGTGCTGATGAGTTGATTCTACAGAGCTCAGCTGCAAACTTTATCTTTAGCTGCATATAAAAGTCCTCTGAAACGGCAGACTGACTGCGTGTGTGTTTAGCTGCCCTCTGTCTGGGGTAGTGACCTGATGAAGTAGTTATCACTAATTACAGTTAATAGCTGGGTAACAGCTTAATTATGAACAGCTTGAAAGAAAACAGGGTGAAGGAACCAGTACTGCGGTATCACCAGTCTGACTATTTCAGCGAATCAGCGGATGGAAGAGGGGAATATTTCTGCTCTAAGTAAATCTAAACATATAGATAAGAGAGTGGGTAAAAGTGATTTAAAGTGGGGGTTTTTTTTTATCTCCTTCATTTCCACATAACCCACTCACCATATGAGCCTCAGTTAAGGGTAATGAAGGAGCAAACTACTGACTTCCTCCTGTCTGGACGTCAGGTTTTCCTGCACAAGAAAGACCGGGATCACAGATTTTAATCACAGACATGTCTCAGCTAGGGGCCTGTTATGGTGGGTGGGCCGCGCGCCTTGTTTCTACATCTGTTATTAACTCCATCCACTGTGTGGGTGAACACATGCTAATTATGAGCTTGCACCAAATAATAGAGATCAAATTTACTGAGGGTTTTGTAGAGTGATTACACATTAGGTTTAAAACCAGCCCTTTATTATCTTTGCATGTATCAAGCTAATTGTCATCATAACGTGTTTCTACCACAGTTTTACATAACATCTGTTTTTATGCACATTTCCCCAAAACTTCTGCCAGTCAGAAACTAAGGCATTAAGAATTTAGTGATGGTTTTAAAAGCATTAGCACAATGCCATATTGGTGTCTTTGAACAGATTTACATTATTTTGAGATCCTTCCTAACATGTCTTTTAATACTGGTTGGTATTCATACCTTTTGAATTTTTAAAATCATTTCCTGGCTTCATTACTTGACATTTCCTGGTGTGTAGCGGAGCTGTCTTCCATGGGATGCTTTAGAAGTAAATTCATACTGTTATTTTGACTGTTTATCTACATACTTCATGAAAATGCATAACTACTTAGAAAGCTAAGCCTATACCAATTTGCCAAGCACACGGGCTTTATGGGTAAAAAGTGGAAACACAAAGTGACAATGGGTACAAAATTGAAGACTTGTAAACAGATCCGTATTTATGTGGCATAGTGGCTTAGCAACTCTCCAGTTCAAATTTGGTGCAGTAAATCTATGAATATCCTCAAAAGATCAAAAGAACTTCTTTGCTATAAAGCTATCTTTGCTACATTGAAAACACTGGTGTACAGATATGCAGTTGCACCCACCCACTAATTTACATTTGAACAGCCCCAACTTTACGAAGTCCAACTTGTCTAATTTCATCAGCTGCCGTGGACGAGGCGTTTAATTTTCTCTGCTCATAATGTGAGACTCTAGGGAGCCAGGAGGACCTGCCCTTCACTGATGACTGATTGGACATATTGTGACAGCCATGACGGTCCCCCCCTCCCCAAACACTCCGAGGCAATAAAGCCGAGGAGGTGAGAACGTGTCGCCGGCCTGACCCGCAGTGTGAACCCTCCCCAACAGCGTGTCAGAGGTGACCTTCTGTGGGGTTCAAGGGCCAAGCTCCTAAAAACAATAACATCAAACCCGTGGCACCACACGCACACACACACACACACACACACACTCCTCCGAGCAACCTGATGCCCATCTGGAAACGCACTCAAAAGCGCCCGCGAGAAGAGATGCTGTTCTGTTGAAATAAACCATAAAAGCGAAGTGAATCCAAATGCTTAACATCATATTCCAGTGATTTGACTAAATATGGATCTGCCTTGAGATGTTGACAGACAGCCTAATCTGCAGGATCCTTGAGGCTTGATGAAGAGGACTGAAGGATCCTGTGAGGGTTATCGAGCCCCATCTGCCTGATTCCCACTCACTCCGGCTTTGTGCTCATCATGTCCTGCTTTTAGTAGTAATTCTGTTTGAAGGGAATCAGAAAACGTTGTTAGCAATTTCAAACTGTTCTTTGTCTATAATGTCATTGAGAATATATTATTAAGGATTTCTATGGAAAATTGTGTGAACTGGATGGCAACGGCGCGTCGCTGCAGTACTTTGTGTGGTTTGAGCAGTGCTCACAACAGCTTCGATTCTCGTGATAAAAACCGAGTCTTTTTTATTTTTTTTTTTTTTTTTTCCACGCTCCGTTTGTCGCCAACCACCCGCTGTAAGTGCTGCTCACTTTAATGTTTGTGATAAAGTGATTACTACAGTCAGACACTGAAAATGGCTTAAACTGAGGAAAAACAAAACTGAGATGGAAGGATCTTTGGAGTAATCTTGGCAGCAAATGGGCTTTTCTAACCTTCATCCATCATAGTAACATGGTTATAATGTTGTAAGTCATTACCTGCTTTCTTTTGTTGTTCTTTGACAAATTGCACCATAAAATTAGTATTTTAAACGAAAGACTAAAGTGCTCTCACCACTTTAAATGGTATTTGTGAAACACTATGGTGCTATACTATTCCAACCTGGTATATTATGCTATGTGAAACTACAAAATACTATACTACAGTATGGTAGGTTATGTTCGGCTACACTACGACATGCTACGCTATATTGTACTATACTATATACTATATTATACTATACCACACATAAAACAATCCTGCTTCTCAAAAAATTTTGGACGTTTTCTGCACATCAATTAAAGTAAATCAACTGTATGAAGCCCTCTTTGATTCATAAAACTTAAACGTATCCATCTTCTATACAGGTATGTGCCTTGTGGGGTCTGGGGTTTTTGTAGGGTACGGATGCCAGTCCATCACCGAGGAGCACAAAGACAGAAAACAGACATCCATGCATGCACACTTCAGTACACTTCATATTTTAGTTCTTCTGAGGGGAAGATACATTTATTTTCCTTATGGCATGACACTTTTAAAGGATATGGAGCTTCAGCAGATATTCTTACCCACCTGAAACTATCATTTAATACCGCAAAGTTAGTGGTATTATGTTTTCACACTTATGAGATGCGATGTAATTTGATAAAATACATTTTTCTGTGTTTACAAAAAGGGAAACAAATTCTATTTACCTTGTCTAAACGATAAAACATGCATTCAATTTGTACAAAAATAAGGGCTTTTAACATCCTTTCACAGCACAAAGAGATGGCACTAGGAGCAGACAACAATGCATCAGCAATCATGGCGATCCAAAACAGCGGGGCTATTAGCCAAGTGTGCGAGATGTTCTGGAGGAAGCAACACTACTGTGATTATTCGCTGATGTCTCACACCTTTCCGTCAAAACCTTTTTACTGCTCAGCATTGTTCCCCAAAGACACGACAATGGCCACTATCTGTTCCCTGGAGTGTCGGACATCTGTGAGAGAAAGAAATGTTCGCTTTCCCTCCACCACTTCACGTGTTGCCAAGCTGGGAACAAATAACGCACTGTTCTTCAGTTCTGCTGCTGCTCTGAAGTCGATAGACTCTCCTTGTTTATAGACTCATCACTTAATTGTGGTCATTCTCTGCTGTTTACTTGCGATGACTGCAGCTGTCAGGCCAGTGGAGAGAGAACGTTCGCTTCTAGACACGTCCAAGGGTTGTAAAGGTTATCTCTCTGTTATTTCAAATTGTTATTGTTTCGCAGTCGAGGTAAATGAACAAAGGGATGCTTTACACTGTTACATCTGAAGGACGCGGCAAATAAATGAGCTTAAATTCACAACAGGACTTTCCTCATGATGTAGTGTTTGAGAGGCTTTCTGAGGTGTAATAGCCTCAAACAAAGCTACTTTAGCATGAGGGTAATGTATGCTAACATTGCTCAGTGTGATGCAGATTTTGAAATGTATGTGCCGAAGTAACTCTGTGATTACTTGGCATCTTCTCCTTAGGGGTGCTGTCTGTTTTGGAGGGTGTTGATTAGAAAGTAGCTCCCAATTTGCAATTCAGGAAGATGCTATTCTCACTTTGGTATGCATGTGTTGTAGCTGTGTTACAGTAGGAAAGATTGTTTGAAATTATCTTCCACTTTGGGACAAGTCGATATTTTATGTTTGTTTGTTTTTACCTGTCATTTAGATTTTCAGCTTCCATTTGTCTTGTATGGCTCTACAGAAATTTTGGAAATAAAATGCCACAATAGAGATAGTTGCTGCTTGTGCTTTTTTTTTTTTTTTTTTTTTTGTCATGCTGGAGATTATTAAACACATTTTGAAATCAGACAAATGTGGTTTGGGTGAATACTAAATCTGTTTCTTAATGATTTATTAAGAAAAGATCATCCAGATAAGATGTCGGGGATTATCACAGTGCTGCCTGCTTTATCAAGATGACAAAGCAGGTGTATGATGACACATTCAGTTCCAAAATTACAGTTACACTTTATATCTTTCAATTACATCCAAAATTTCAGAAAGTGACCAGATTTAAAATGACCCTCCTCCACTGTAGCATGCTGTTTAATGCAGCAAGGCACTTTGCAGTATTACAATCACTGGATCGTATTGGAGGAGGCGTTTGGCCCCGGCCCTTGGTCCCAGTTTAGCCGTCTGTGCTAAAGAGGCTGCACGCTCCCACAATAACACCGCTGACGTCACTGGCCAACATCGGACTTGTGATGCCTTCAGGCTCGAATGTCAAGCTCGGAATTTGGGCGGCATGTATATTTAGCTTTAAATGAATGCGACTGATAAAATAAGACAAGTGGATTGTTTTTGATCTGAAGTTGGGGAAACAAACGAAGCCCATAGTAATGAAAGGATAAAAGAATAAGCAAATCTTATCTCGGGGAATCGTCTGAAACACAAGTTAATGTTTAAAGTTTACTGCACATTGGTTTAAGTATTGTCAGTTTAAGTTGACACTTTGATACATATTGTCAATTCACAGTAAAATTACAAACTGTGTCCTGGAATTGCTTTTCTGTACGTATATATATTTTTTTTATGATCGGCCTACATCTAAATCAAATAAGTGGATGATGTTCAATGTTATTCCAGATCCATTCTGCTAATGTGAATGATTCTGGACTCATTGGAGAAATTAATACTGCATGGAGCATTACGTTAACCAATAGAGTATCTGTCAAACAGAAACAACACACGAGTGTTGTTGTGAAGTGAAGCACCTTTATTAAAGTTAAGCTTATCCACGTCCAAGCTATAATATTTTCTACTTAAATGTAATTCATGAGTTTATGCATCAGTAACATGATTTCAGGTAACAACAAAAGACTAGAGAGAACTTTTCTGATCCAAACAAACAAGAGGAAGTTTCTTCACCTGCAGCTGTGCTTTATGAGTTTAACTGCATGCTGCATCATTGCACAATCAGTCAGACAGACAGATGACAGCTGGTAGCTTTCTCAGTAAACATCTGCAAGAAAACATGCTCGGCAACATGCATTCTTTTGACCATGGAAATTTCTGATAGAGCGACTGTGTCAACATTACAGGGACGTCAACAGATCCCCTTTAGGTTGTTGCATTTGTTTAAAACAATGATCAATAATTATCACTGCATGAGAAATTGTCATGTCAGCTGGCTTGAAACAGTTTGAGGTGAAAATGTGTGACCCTTTACTAAGATTTCCTGTGCAAGTGATAAGATGACATTGTTTTAGGGATAAGACAATTAGTAAAAAAAAATTATGAGACGCATTCCCCTCATTTTGTTGTTTGAAAGACAAATAAGAACAAGCCCACTGAGCTGAAACACACATTTTAGGGAGTTACTGTGGATATTTGATAATAAAAGCTGAGGAAGGAAGTATCAATCCACTTCACACTTGTCAAACATATGTTGCAAACCCAAAATGCTGACCTTTTGCAAATCACTCACACAGTTATAACTGAATAAAATTTTCACTTCATTTGTTACAGTTTGATGTGGAAATGTGTCATCTTTGACAGTTTTTCTTTACGTCGTCAGCATTGCTGCTTTGTTATTTTTTTGTCTTTGTGTTTCTTGTGGCTCAGTTCTCATCTCATTTAATTTATTTAGTTATTTTTTTCCCCTTGTGTTACTTTTTAGCTTTCTGTTTTCTGTGCTATCACACTTTAGTAACTGAGTATAGCCAACTTGCTACACCCAATGAAATAATTTATTTATTTATTTAGCCAGTTAGTGATTTATCATTTTAAACGGTCTTGAGGTTATTTTTTGTATCTGTAGATTTACCTTTTGTAATCCACTGATAAAATTCTAAGCCTTTAGATAGGCTACATTCTTCTGTCTCTGATTTTTATCTTGTTTATGTCTTTGTGGAAAAAGAAACCGGTGCAATGTGAATTCCTTCTTTCTCACAGATCACAGAAAAACTATTGGTGTAGTTGAATTAAATTTGTTTGTATGTACATTTTCATAGATTTTGTTGGTTTAATAACTGTTACCTACTCTCTCACTCTTCAGGAATGGACCTCAACATTTTCCTCTCTATATTTGAGGTTTTTGATTTTACACCATGCAGCCAGGCTTTCTACTTTGCAGCAGGTCAATGATGGCAACCTAAAAATGGATAAGAAAAAGCCAAACGAAGGCCATTTACGCTCAAAAATCATCCAATGTGGCTGATTCAAGATAATTATGCCGAGGCCAAAATTCCTCCAGTCACCTAAAAGAGTCGCTGCCAGTATTGCAAATGCTACACTGCGCCTCTTGCTTTTAATAATTTTTAAGAAATTAATATTAAACTGTTTGATGATCCACACACTGGAATGTGACAAAAAAGTAACTAGACAAATTTATTGGAGGTTTCATATTTTTTTTCTGTACACAAAATACTCTAGACAAATCTTCAATTTTACATTTAAACTCAATGATTGCCATTGGTTACTGCGCTTCAGTCTTTGTGGAATCAGTAAAAGGTAAAGTAAAATTCAGATTCATTTTCTAGAAAAAGACGGGGAAATTATTACATTTTGAAAATTATTTATTACTGTAAGTCTTTATTTAAATTACATATTTTCTCTACTTACTTGTTTAGCGTTTTGATATTCAATTAAACTTTAGCCACTCTAACGAGAATGTAAACCGTGGTGACTAGTTTGTGCGGACACGTCAGTGTGATTTCCGACAGTCCGAGAACGCAGCCGGCAGAAAACTGCGAGAGAATCAGTGATTGAAGAGAGAGCAGAGCGGCGGTAGCGACGACGGCCATCTTAGAGCTACCGTGGTAACCAACACTCATCTCCTGGATTTTAATTTTCCTGTTCCGTATAAACGCTCCGGCCTGACTGACGAGGACCGAAGAAGGCTGTGCTTGACTTCCCCGCGGCTGAACTCAAAGTCAGGATGCGGTTCCGAGGGAATAAACAATTTGCATCCGCGGTCGGACTGGTCCTCGGACTATTATGCGCGGTGGAGGCAGCTAAAGGTAACTAAGCTGGGATTTATCTGAGCCCGTTGCGTCTCTGTGTGTCTGAGTGAGCCTCTGACAGGCTCGCTTCTGCTTGGCTGAAGGCTGGCGGCTCCCCGGAGCCTTCTGGTTCCGTTCGGGAGCCGTGAAGGTGAAATAGCGGAGGTATAGCCGGGCTGACGGATGCCCGACCACTAACCTGCTCAGGGATGGTGGGTCCAGTCTGGAGCCGCAGCGGATGGATGTGGCCGGTGGCAAGTGCATCCCCGCGATAATAATAGACCCGCACAAACTCCAACAGCAGTAACGCTTATTAAATATTATTATTATTATTATTATTATTATTAGCAATTTGTGACATTTAATCTTAAATCTCATCAGATAAAAATAAACGTACAAGACGACCCCTTTCTGTCATCTCCATCTATTTCTATTTTTGGGTTGCTTCGTTCTCTCTTTTTTTAAAATCAAGAATAAAACAAGCCTCACCCTCTATGCAGAGTTTATGAATTATTATTACTCCCTTGTTGCAGGTACTCCGCTTATTTTTTTTATTGTATATATATATATATATATATATATATATATATATATATATATATATATATATAAATATATATATATATAAAACAGAGTTTGCGGCATTCATTTAGTATGACATGTTTGTGTTTCCAGTGTGAAGCCAAATGATTGGGTTGTGGTCCCATCGCGACGGGTGTTGTTGGGTCCGCTACGCACTGCAGCTCTTATTCACATGTCCTTGTTTTTGTCTGTGGATGTAAATATTTATGAGCCGAGGAGCTCCAGCAGAAAGATCTGCGCCTACTTATGAGCAGAAACTGTACAAAGTCGAAGTCCTGCTGCTCCCTTATTTTTGCAGCATGTCTTTATTTGCTGCAGGGAGGTCCTCCTCCCTCCCTCCCTGCTCTTCCCTTTTCAGAGATAAACCCCCCTCCACCTCCACCTCCACCGCATGAATTTATAGACTGTTTTTATCCTTAAACTCGGTGCTCTGGATCTCCAGAGCGAGCTTCCTGGTCCGGGGTGTGTGAGAGGCAGGTGTATGTTAGTCACTGGACGTTAGTAGCAAGCCTGGGCAGCTATCCATTGTTAGGGCTTAAAATATTGTGGGGGAAACTTGATTGTGCAAATTTGGAAATTGGGTGTGAACCGGAGGAAATGATCCCTGAAAAGAAGGCTGTTCAATCAGGAGACAGAAGGAGCTTCCTTTTATTTATTCATTTTTTTAAAAAACATGCACGTATGAGCAATTTGCAAAGCACCATTAGCAATGATTTAATGTTGATTATATTTTTTGATCTCCCTTTCTTGGGCTTCCTTAGTTCAGAGTGAAGTCAGCCCGCCCAGGGAATACCGTCTTGTTTTACAAGTTTCATATCTTGCACTTAGTTGGACTTTGAATTCGGGTCAACTCCGGGAAGGGAAGATTTATATACAAATAATATTGTCTGTCACTTTTCATTTCTTTTTAAGAAAGGGAAACCAATCGATTGAAATCAGATTTGGTATGAAAAAAATCTCCAGATTTTATTTTTAAGCCATGTTAGGGCCACCATACTGCCTGTGACAACCTCAGGGAAACGACATGTTTTGCATGTGTTTCAAAGAACCTTTGGAACCAATTATCAGATTGATTTCCAGTCGCATTTAACCCCAATTTCACTCTGTGCTGGAGAAATGTGTTGTGCGGTTGAACCGGTTATGACAGCAAATTAAATTCTCGCTGTTATGTGATTAACCTGTTCATTATCCTGTCAAATTTCTTCATCCGCAAATCCATTGTTCAAGCTAATGATACTTTTTATGGAATCACCAAGTTCATGAACAATCTGGAATGGAGTTGACCATTTGTAGTCTGGTTAAATAACCTAAAAAAAAACAAAAACAAAAAAAACTAGTGAAGCAGAGAATAATGTTTGAATTTATAGATTTTACTTCTTATCTCAACATCTAAAAGATAAAATTCAGAACCTTATGAATTGTGAGGTGCATTTGCATTAAATTACAATCAGATAATGTGTTTCATCTGCGATTAGCCATGTTAAAACTTGTGTTCTTGTCCTACTTTTATCATTTTGGGTTTATTACTGACAGAAGATGATAAATCCCCCTTCACTTCCACTCACCTTTTTACTGTAAATGTCAGGTTGGTAAAAGATCATTGGTTCATAGAGTAATGAAATAATGTGTATTCTCATTACTCTCATGAATAAAACGTGATCCCACAGCGTGCTGGCTAACACTGCACGCCTCATGAAGAAAATACCAAACTGAATGGCTAAACTCAAAGGTAGCCTTTAAGGAAGTGCTTTATCCTTGCCTATTTTACTTCTCTTTTTTTTTTTCCCAGTTTCCATGTGAAACAGCTGAGAATGCTCAGCAGTAACTTCATTCCCTTTGTCATCCATCAAAAGGCCACGAAGACCAGTAAATACTTGGTGCTGTGCAAAAAGTGCCAGCATCCCAGTTTGTGTGTACAAAGTGCACCTGCTGCCTTCCCCTGCTCTTATCAGGAAAGAAAACCTGTGAAATCAACTCTCCGTGGAGGGCTTATCTTTTATTAACCAAAGGTTACCTTCCTATTTTGTGCGCCATCTCATGGCTTGTTGTCCGTCTATTTTTGATTATTTTTTATTACCAGCCATCTGGCAGCGAGATGAAGAAGCCAAAAACTCCCGAGGGTTTGTTTCCCTTGTGGTTCTTGGTCTTGAAAGCTTGTTAAGAAGTGATTGGATGCCAGCTCTATATGAAACAGATTGAGCTAAAGGCTCAGTTTACATGTTTTGGTATACATCAGAGTTTGTATTTAGAGCGTATGAATCATTTCACCGCCATCAAGAAAATGTCAAGAGTGCAAATGAATTTGTCTCACGCTGTGCTGGTCAAAGTGTTCAAACTACCGTTCCCTGCTATGCCGGAGACACTTCTGGTCATTAAAGTGCTTCTTGCTTGTTTTCCAGATGTCACCCATGTCATTTATTTCTTTTTCTGTACCCACAAGCAGCTGCTGGGCTTGTCCACCGTGCTCTCGACTCAAACGTTAGGTCTGCTGCAATGCCTGGGCTTCTTCTGTGCAAACAATCGGACAAAGGGAACACTGGCTGCTGGGAAGTTTCGTGGCTCATTCATCACTGAATTAAGTTAATTCCAGTCAAACAAATTGGATGCCCTGCTTTGTGAGGCGTTAACATATGGGTTCTCCTCACATGGCTGAAGCTTATTAAAAACTCAAGTCAGATGCTTTAGTTTTCTTTCCAAGCCTCAACACGTGGGGTTTATTGAATCTTTATCGAATTCTTTAACCAAACTAAGTATACTTCACTGCCTTATCAAAAGTCGGCCAAATGTTCCCTTGACTTTCTTTGGTTATTTGGACATTTGGCATGTTGTAGATTGAAAAAAATATCTTATTTTTCAAATTATCAGGTGCTTCAGCACACGCTACAATTTTTGGTTTTCATGTACTTTGAGAAATTTTGTTTTACGTCAATAAAAAAAATTAAATAAAGCTTTTGAAAATGCAAACAATATAATTTTTTATTTTCCAGAGATCGTACTCTAAAGAAAACCATAAATAGCCGTCGGCCATAGAAAACTGGATCGGTGCTTCTCTGAAGATCACAATGAAGCTGAACCTTAATATTTCATACATGTATATATTAAACCAGGGTTTCCCCCAGTGTATTATAAGCCTGGCGGGCCACCAGACTTTACTTGTGCCCCCACCAGGCTTAGCTTTGCCTATTTATTTCAGTTGTTTTAAATATTTGCATTTTTTAAGACTTTATGGTTTGTGTTCAGATACAAATCTTCCAATAACACATAATCATCAGGTGATATTTTCCAATTTCCTGTCAACTTTAAAAAAAATTTAAACTCAAAAACACGACGGGGTGCTGGATGAATGACTACCGAGCCCCTAACCACCGGGCTTAGCAAGTTTTCTGAGGGAAACCTTATTTAACTTTTACCCATCTTTTTTTATACACTGATAATAAATCAGCTGGAAAATCCCAGGAACAAATGATGTATAAAAAACTCCACAGACCTGAACAACCCCTTCAGTAATGAAGGGAGCTCAGGTTTCTTATGTGTTGCAGAAAGCCGTCACTTAAGCCCCGTTTAAGCCTCGAAGCTATTGCTGATCTGTAAGTCATCGCTCCGTGTTGTGGCGATTAGAAACTGCGTGAATACACACGGCTGACAATGGCCGCATTGTTCGCCCCTCTCATGCCACTCCAATGACAATGTTGTGTGCTGTCATTCTGCATCAGTTTACATACTTGTTTTTCCTCTAAAATGACAATGTTAAATGTCGAGAGGATAATGGTTAAAGGGTTAGAGTATCTCCCCGAAGAACAGGTCTGCTAACATTAATGTAAGACAAATGAGGGAAATTGAAGTTTTTAAGAAAGGCATCATCAGCAAAAACTTGAACTTATTTAGGAAATGTGAAATATTTTGTCATCAGTGGGAATAATCAATGGTTTTTTTTGTAACTAGATCTTATTAAATACAGTACATCAATGCAGTGAAATCATTTTATTTTACTTTAATACCAGCCCGTGTCTATGTTGCATCTCTAGCAAAAACACACTCTTTGCAAATCTCAAGCATCTCAGGAGGTTGGGGTGATGGTGAAGTCAAATGGAGTTCAGGAAGAAAACCGAACACAAAGCTGATTAACAGGTTTAAACTCAGGACTTTTTTCTGTGCAACTGTACAACTGTGTTTCTGTACAACTGCCTAGTAGGATGTAGCTTTATTCAAATGAAATTAAAGGATCTTTGATTGGTTGTTTCAACAAGACTGTTAAATTTAGATGTGTGTTTGTTGTGAATTTTATCCCAAATTGTGCTTGAAAAGTGGGACATGAATGTCACATAAATTTGGTTGAAAGCTGGTTAAAAACAATCATTGTTTCCCCTGAATAGCAGTTTATTTACCAACAAACACTGTGCTTCACATGTCTAACATGTTTTCCAGCAGTGCTTTCTCTCAGTGAAAGGCTTCCAGGGCTGGACTCTTGACTGAGCAGCGTGTAACAGTGTGGTCACTGTTTGAGAGATCACAACTCAAGCCCCTCAAGAATGTGCGTATTGGATAATCCCCCAAGTGCTAAGATGCCGAGGCATTTTTGTTTGCTAATTTGCCTGTGAGGGTCTGAGACCGCTGGACTCTCACTATTTGGGTCGGCGGTGACTTTGCGCTGGTTGGTGCCTTTACGAGCTGAATGGGGGCGGTGAACTGTTGAGAAAGGGTCATTTAGTTGTGAATATTAAGTCGGCCAGATGACTTAGGAAGTTGTCAGTCACCAAGAAAAGCAGAATGCATTTAGTTTATTGCCTGGTTTTGCTTGTTGTGGGAAAACATCAATGTGGAGGTGAGAAGTTTGGGGTTACCGATTTTTTATTTCAATGACATAAAAATATTTTAAAGCAGGAATATTGCTTTTTGTTTTGTAAATTCCTGCACTTAAAGTTGAATTTCTAACTCATGAATAAATAATGACATGTACATGTACATTTTCCAGTACAAGTCTGGAATTTGATTTCAGTCTTTTTCAGGTCTGGATAAGTGTGGAAAAATAAAATGCGAGTGGAAGAACAATTATATTTCCACACTTTATTCATGATTCCACTGTGTAAATCTTCCTTCCTTCTTTCTTCTGTTCTTCCCTTCCTCGAGTCATATGTTGTGTCCTTCCTTCCTTCCCTCTTTCCTTCCTTGAGTCATCCCTTTGAGAAGATCTTTAAGAAGTCGTGTGTCATTTTTACACGTAGGAATCCTGCTTTAAGTTATTTTTCTGAGTGAACAGTAACCAAATTCCCGATTGCACACCTTCTCTGTACGACTACCTTTCTCCCTGGAGTCCCGTTGTTTCCAGGGGAAAGAAAAGAGCCACAGCAGAGCTATTCACACTGGGGCGTATCACATCCACATTCAGGTTCCATGGGAAACAGGTAACCAGAGATCCCGTCGCCTGCTGCAGGGCCGCTACACTCCAGCAGCTGTTTAGAGCTTCATCGTCTCACTCTTCCTCACTGCTGCTGTCGTGCAGCTCACACAGAGAGCTGGTTAAGTTACGTTTAAGGTTGCATCGTCTCCAAACCCCCCGCTACCCATCAGCCCGCCCCCTCTTCAGAAGAGCTCTGCGGTCGTCCAGGGCGTGCTCGCGCCATTGGGCGGCTGTGACTGCACAGAGGACAAACAAATGCCGTTGCCTGGCAGGGGAACTGAGCAGCTTTCCTGTCTGAGTTGTATGTTTTGGGAGTGTGGGCCCCTGAGGCCCCAGACCTTCCTTTAGAACAGTCCCAGGTCTGTGATGGAAGCGCCTCGCGACGGCGAACTCAGGAACCTGCAAGGCAAGACAAACGGAGAAGTGTGCTCGCCGTTGGAGACCGAGAGCAGATTGTTCATTGATTATTCCTGGTCCACTTCTCGGCATAATTGGAAGTTTTTCAGTAACTCGGACCTGCATGCACTGCATAGCTTCACCTTTTTGGCTGCGGTGTCTATTCGTCTTTGCTGACTTAAAAAAGGCCTAGAGCTGTATTTGACACTGCCAAAAGGCAATGCGCTGTTTTTTGTTGTTGTTTTTTTTTGTTGAAAGTACAGTTGTTTGCTAAAGCCTTTCTCCTGGTTATCAGTGTTCTTGAATATTTAGAATATTTTGTTTACTTTTTATTTTGCAGCAAAAAATGTCCCAGACTCTCTCGGGAAGCACTTCAAAGTCTGGCGTTTCTGTCTGAGCGCAGATAAACCTTCCCTCTTGAGTGTGCTGCTCCAGCTAATAAGACAAGTATGAACAACCAGGCAACAGACGGGCTTTATTTAGCCTCAAACGAAAAGACTGGCGGTCTACTCCAGAGAGTGCGCTGCCTTCAGTCAAGAATTTATAATTCTTCGTATTTATTAGCAATGCAGGTGATCAAACATTTACTTAAAAAAAAGAAAACACTGAGACTGATGCAAGCTAGTCATTAGGCTAGTTATTGTTTCTTTTGTAGGTAACGGGACACAAATTCTTCTCTTGAGAAATGTACCCAGTTGTAATCACAAACTGCACACGCACATTTTCAAATTTATTGATGCTTTCATTGGATAACAGGTGGAGAAAATAATAAAACTAACATCTTTGACATTATGGAATAACTGGACTTTATTTTAACAATAAATCAACATTTTTATCATGATAACAAATTTATCACCGTAAACAACGAACGATACGATACGATAAATGCCCGTCCCTTCTATAGAAAGCTTGGTAAAATTATTCACACTCCTTCAGTGTCTGTAATTTTTCCCTTCCCTATTTTATCCTGTGCATTTAATTGAGATTAACTCACCATCCTGACCCTGCTGGTGAAACATGGTGGTGGCAGCATCATCTTGCAGCGATGCTCTTCCCCAACATGTCAATCTTTGCACATTTCTATCAGTTTCCTCATTTTAATTATAGTTTAAGATGGAACTAAATCTGTCATGATCAGCACAAACAAATATTTAGTCCATCCCCCCCTCCCCCCCCCAAATCATTGTCTCAATCTTGATGTTTTGCGTTCTTGCTTTTTACCTGTGATGCGATCAGAGAAGATGATTTTCCGGAGCTGCTGCCGTAACACTGATGCTTGATTTATGAAGCGGAGCTCCACACCGCAGCGCGGCCACAACACGTGACTGCGCCATCATCATTACACAACAAGCCCTTTGAGGTTTGCTTGTATTATAAACCCTCATCTGATAATCACAGGCCGCTGCTACAATGTGGACGGCTTTGTTATTCCTCCTGAGCAAACAGCAGCCTGTGGCCAGACGTATATGATGCATTTCCTTAATCAGGATGGGTATTCGGGGCCCGAGCGGCTAATGGATCTGTGAAAAACCTTTGGTAAATGCTCCAGATAAAGCCACGGTTAATTGTCTCTTAGGGAAACAGTCTTAGATTTTCTGCCACACGTTATCAGAGCTGCAGTTGCTGTTTAATGATTTTTTTTTTTTCTTTCTTTCTCCGTGTCACAGAGACGCGCTGTCTGTAACAGCGATGTGGTGGCGGACTATTGAATCTCAGGATTACCAAGACCCATTGTGTCTGTCCCGTTCTCCCAGGAAGCGTTTCACACGGTTTATAGGTCAAATTGTATAGGTCGGGGTTCAGTCTTTGTGTCCATGTGAATGTTTGTTACGTTACTTCATTCACTGGGTTTGCCAAACCAAGCAGTTGTACTTGTTTTTAAAAAAAATAGTATTAAAGAAAGTGTCACAGAGTTTTAAACAGAGCTTTAGTCTCACACCAACATAGAAAAACAGCCTTCTACTAGAGTTGTAAAATCTAACTTGCCAAGTATTTTCTTTTTAAATGTTTCTTATTTAGATGTCAAGAATGCAGAAAACTTTTGAAGCGCTCAGGAAAATCTATAATGTTGTCAGGAAAAGTAAAGATTATTGAAATGGATAAATGTTCTTTCAGACAAAAATAAAAACACCAAGATGTGCAGCGTTGTGATTGGAACAACCATCATGACTGCGTTTTTATTACTTTGGCCTCATTTAGTTGTACTTCACAGCTGAAATGTTTTGTCATTTATTCTGAGAAATAATTAGAGCTTCAATAGTAAGGCTTCAGTACTTACAAACTCATTTGTGTGCGATTTGCATTAATTCAGTCAGTCATTGAATCCTTATATAGCCCCTTCTTAACATTCACGTAGATCAAGATGTTTCACACAGTCAAACTCTAGCAACGTTGCATAATATATGCAGATTTACTTATTTATGGTTGGACTTGGAAGTAATTAATCGTACTGTGAAAAGCCAGCTCAGGATATTTTTCTCAGACATTTTAAAGAAAAGTTTCAGTAATTGGTAATTAAATCCAATAAACATTGGCGCCAGTTGAACAAATTGCACTCGAGGTTTTCTTATAGAGATGATCGTTTCTGAAATGAAGAGATTACAGTGGACCGCTGGTATTTGGAGAGGTCTGGTCAGGGAAGCTAATGTCAAATTTTAGTTCTCAACCTTCTTCAATTTTTTTCTCGTTAAGCTCAAAAAGAGGAGCAGACAATTGGTTAACGTATTTACAGACCATGAAAAAAGTCAAACTTTTCAGTTTTGATTCATTTATTGAACATAAATATTCTAATGTTGTTCTAAGTGAGCTGCCAGTCATTGCTCAGAGCCAGTTATGGGAAACTTGGCAGCTTTTGACCTTTGGCTTGTTGATTAAAGCGTCAATAATCATAATTATATTCAAAGAAATTGTATTTCTAAAGTTACGTATTATGCAACAGGAATCTCATAAAATTTTGCTCTGTCATGAAAAGGTCCCTGTCCAGATGTGCACCTAGTGACCCTAGAGCGGGTCACTAGGTTTTTTTTGGCCCTACTAGTCAAAAGCAACCACTTTATCCAAACGTCCTCTCTCCGAAACATTTTTAGCCTCGAAAATGCAATGTTTATTATTTTCCTGTGCTTTCATATGCTTTTTGTTTTTATTATGAAACCGCGTCTCCCCACATGCGCACAATAAAACCTTGGCAGGGGGCTCTACTGTTTTGTTTGCCGGTTCTTGTTCGACCTTTGCAGTGAATGAAGTGGCATTCCTTCATAGGATTAAATGTTATTGGCTTTGTTTGCTGTAACAGGATTGCATAGGACTCTGTTGCTGGGCTCGGAGGATGCTCAGCAGTCCACCATCTGTGCTCATAGAGTCACAGCTTGAGACCTGAATTTTAATTCTCCCCAAGTTTTTATACTTTTCTAGTATGTACGGTGTATGTACACTAGTGTCTGGTGTACTGTGTCACTGTTTTGGTAAATTCACCTTACCTGGATGTGCAGATATCAGCGATGTTTCTCCTCTCAGACCCACAGAGTGCAAGCTTAAGCTTTTCTGTTTCAGAGTAATACTTTGCCTCTTATATTTCAGTAGGTTCCTCATCTTTACTTATCTGCTGTTAAGGGCAATGAGGCTTTTTCTGAAAGTTACTCACCATTAATGTTTGTTCAACAGAATTGCCTTGCAGGCATTGTTCACTTTTGTTTATATCCACAAAATGTTTTGTGGTTAATATAACTACAGCAGACTCTCAGGCTAACGCGTTTTCCTCATATTTTACTTTAATATATTCCCTGAAAGCAGGATCTTCATCAAATTAAAGAATAGTTCTTTAAACAGAAAGTTTTTAGTTTGGTACGTTTTGAAGAACTTAACACATTTCAGGATTCCCATCATTCATCAGTAGTTAAAATTTTCAGGTTTTGCTGATGACGGTATGATTGCATTGCATTGAGTTTTTAAGCTTAATTTCTGAGCGTGGAAATCCTCTAATTGAAATTGAATTCCCTCCCAGAGTGCTTTGCTTCAAAACCACTTCCTCTAATCTTACTCCTTCATGACTCTTAATGATTTCCCTCCTTGTACAACTATCACCTCCCCTTTTTCTTGCATACAGAACATAAAATAGGATTTAAATGAACCAGATTAATGTGTTGCATCTTTGGTTTTATGTGTGAACAGTAATGACACAAACAAACGTTATCTCTCTTTCTCTTTTGGAGGCTTGCAGGGAGGGGAGATGAAGTCGTCTTGTCAAAGGGGCTTTGTTGGTAATTTCACAACAATGACTTTCATGCTTTAAAAGAAATGTTATGCAAGTCTTGCTGCATGCGTAAGGATCGGACAGACTTGAATTTCACCAGCAATGCACAGCGGCATTGTAGCGGCGCTTTTGAATTCGCCATTGGTTGTGTGGGTTTGCCTCTTTTGTTTTCACGCTGACACTTGCTTGCATTCTTCCACAGTTTGCCATCTGTGAATGTATCTGCACCGACTCTTGTTTCAGTGGATCTGGGCTGCCAATCTGGGTCGCCATTGTTGGGAGCAAGTCACGTGTGTCGGGCTTTTTGCTTGTGTTGCAGAGCAAGCTTGATGGTCTTTGAGTTTCCCTTATTTAGGAGCCTCCCGTCAAACCATGTCTGTCCGTTCATCCGTCATGCTGCTTATCTTGTTTTTTACCCCCCCCCATCTGGATCAGATTGAAATACTTTACTAAAATACCCAGTAACACTCTTTACAAGCAGACCCGATTCACCGACCCTTGGCGATGACGGCCGTGACACGAGCGGCTCTTGGTCGAGCAACAGGCCCACATGTGACCCAGCTCAGAGGTAACTGTGACTCTGTGGAAGCCAAAGCTGATTATGGCAGCAGTCTGTCCCGGCGGCCCGCCTAAAGAGATCCACTTCACTTCAGGTCACGAGTCACTCAGCGAAGCCATTTATTGGGCTCGGTCATTTCCAAATCACTCGTAAGCACATCGAGGTTTTCATATCGAGCGCCGCTTTTGGAGGACGGGATTTAACCGGGCGTGCCAAAAAATGAAGTCATTTCATTTTGGTTTGACTGGTAAAGGCTTTCAGAAGTCTTTGTTTTGCACAGTTTGTCCATTTTAGTCACTATTCCTTGTTGCAGGGAGTTTTAATTTAAAGATGTATAAAAACATGTATGCAATAAAGATACTTGCTGATTGCGGCAGCTTTAAAAACCACTTTCTTTCACTGAGGCCTTCGTAATATTATTTAACTGTCAATTGTAGATGTTGCAGATCTATTCAGGTAGGTCGTAATGACTTTTTACTGATTGTGCAATCAGCGATGATTACTCTACGTTATGTGATGGTGCAACAGCAGCCGATCCAAGTATTGCAGAGGAATATTTCATTTTGTCTTGAAACATTTGCATCCTTTGAATTGTTGATTTTAGACTCCAGCATTTTAAGTTTCAAGCATTTTAAGTATGAAACTTAAAAAGCTTTTTGATCTTGCAGAGTATTTGTTTTAGTGAGTTTAATGCCATTTTGCGAGCAGAATGGGGATAACAAATCCAGTTCGTTTTTTGTATGTCTGCGTTAACTCATATGTAAGTTTAATGTTTCACACTCCCAAAAGCAAAAGGCTCGAGTTAATTTGTTTAGTCTGACAGCCTCAATCAGCTGGTTATTTGACCTGCTGCTTTGTTTCTGCTAATAAATGTCTGATAAAACTCAAAAGGTATAATAATTAATGTTTAAATGTTCTGGAACAAATCTTTACAGCTTTTTTTTTTTTTCCTACAGACAGAACTGGTATTTGAAACGAGGCTTTCAGTAGCTTGCTTTGATTCTTAGAAAACCAAGCTAACAAATCTATAATGGGGGGGGAACAAAAACATGATGACTGATGTGCCACTCATTTATTAAAGCTCTATAGTTTAATTGTGATTTTCCTAAAAATTGTGAATTAAAAAAAGAGAATAATTTAAAAAGAGTGCCTTGTAATGGGACCTTGAAATCACATTTCATTCCGTCAATCAAAAATAATTAACGTCAGGAGACATTTTTTTTAACTTCAGATGGATTATGTCACGGTGCAGCATCCCATGTAACATTTGGCAACGTTGTGCTGCGGTCGATCATTTCCTGCCATTGATTGTGTAGGCTGCAGCGACAGGTTATTGTTGCTGTCTGTTTGGTGCATGCATGGATGGTTGAGTCAGACTCAATCATTCGTATGGGACGTTGTATGCTGCATTAATTGGGTAGGCATAGTGAGCATTCATTTGGGGCTTAAAAATCAATAAGGACAACTTTTTTCTTTTTCTTTTTTATGTGCCTGAACTGTCATTAAAAAGTTTTGTCCTCAAGAGCGAAACAGGTGTCATTCCTGATAAAAGTTTTAGGTGAGATGATGTTGATCCGGATGTATGAAAAATAAAAATATTTCTTTCTAGCTTTCATTTGTAGGTAAATAAATAGTTTGTTTGGTTAAATCAAACGGATATAAGCTTGAAAATTATTATGACCTGCAGCTTGACCTGCCAACAACATTGCTAAAGTCTTTAAAACATTTATTATTTATTCATTTATTTACTTGATTTGTGACGTAGGGCTACAAAGTTTGCAAAAACAAGTCTGAAAAGTCTGTATGCACTGCTAACAATCTTTGCAAAGTGGAACACCGACATGGTACCAGCTCCTGTTTTGAAATACCTTGTTGATCATGTGATCAGTGAATTGGGTCCAGAAAATTTTGCAGAAGTAGTTTTTCCACCTACTTTGGAAAGTTAGTGTGTTAATTTGTAATTCTTACTTCTTTGTGTTCAGTGTTACAGCTGTACTCAGGTCTGTCTTGCATGCCTGAGACACTCACATCAGAGAGCTGCAGCAGCCAAAGTGGCCTGTTTTTTTTTTTTTTTCCACTGTGAAGGTTGAATTAAAACATTAAAGCACCTAAATTTTTCCCCTGATTTGGTCAGCCTCAGAAATACTACAGGTTTTCACATTTCCGGTGGATTACATTTTATTTCTCAAATTCTGCAATGTCTTCTGCATCACGATGAATAAAGTATGGAAAAATGTTGTATTTACAGACATTCAGAAAGGATTAATACGTCCATCTATTAGTTTATCCATCCATTCATTGGTTTGCTTATCCATCCATTCGTCCGTCCGGCTGTCCATCCAGTAGTTTTTCTAGCTTCTATATTTATAGCCTCGCTACCGTTTCCTTGTACACAATTTCTTGTCAACCTTAACTTTTTTTTTATTAGAAATTGTAAAAAAAAAAAAAGCCTCTAGAAATATAAATATAAAAAAGCCTTCAAAACCCACATAATATACGCATTATTCAACAACAATGTCACAAATGCATGGTCTCCTAATGTGGCGCAGCCTGGATTAGCTCAGTCATTATATCTCTGCTCCTCAGTCTGTTGTCACCAAGTGTTAGCGTCACGTCTGCAGATCAGTAGCACTTTAACGCCATTGTTCCCTCTCGTGGTGGAGGCAGGGCATATTGACTGTAAGAGACCTGCGTTCCTCCTGTTTCCTTATCCGGCCCAAATATGTCACTCACTGCAGCTTTTCCTGCTGTCTGCAGCCGGGAGGCTTCCCATGCAGACAAGTGGACAAGAACCCCAAACCTGACCTTGTCTTCATCATCTACTTGTTTCGTCTGTTGCAACTAACAAAACAAAAATAGTGAATCTGTCTTTTGAATGTTAAATATGTGAAAACTACGGAAGAGGGTAGATGTAACGCAGAAAGCGATTTAATTCTGCAGCGATGCTCGCGCCCGCTCCTCGTCGGCTCCCTGGTTTCTGCTGCAGGTTGTCTCGCCACTTCTAAAAATAACATTAAAAGCATCCCTAACCTCATTAAAAATGCATCCACGCCACATGGGGGGGATGGAGGAGATAAAAGTCATTCCAGCATAGGAAGAAACTTGTTAAAAAAAACAAACAAATCTGAATATGTCCACTTCTACCGAGGCAAAGCTTCAATCAGCTTATTGTTTTGTCGTCATTTGTCAGCTGATGTTTTCTCTCTCTGCTTCCTCGCAGTCAATAAGCACAAGCCGTGGATCGAGACGACGTACCATGGGATTGTGACGGAGAACGATGACAAGGTTATTCTGGACCCGCCTCTAATTGCGCTGGACAAAGACGCTCCTTTACGCTACGCAGGTGAGAGAGAAAGCTTGAACGCTGCCGGCGCTCGTTCGCCAGTTCATGACCAGCCCCGCTGTTGAGATCACCTTCAGGTCGTAAAATGAAAGAGAAAGCGATATCACTCTGGTCCTTTATGCAAAACAACTGCGTGACTCATAGATGTAGATAGTCGGTATATATTATTTAAAGGCCGACGATGAATTATTCATTTGTCAAATTCATTATTCTTCCCAAATAAGACAGAAAGGCAGCTGTTCTTAACACGGAAGTAGAGCCTCAGATCTATTCTGAGCGCCAGGCTTTGAAATCACAAATGCATCATGGTTAATTTATGAAGGTCTCCCACCCTGCTGCGTGTTTTAATAAGTTTTAATTCTTCCCGTGATGAATACATCTGAGATAAACAGTTTTATTTTTTTTATTTTTTATATATATATTTAAAACTGCAGCTGACTCTGCATGAGGAGGTCAGGAACCGTTAAATCTTACCTTGTTGCTTTAATTATGGTTTCGTTCTCTGCACACACACACACACACACGCACATGTGACTCAACCATAAGATTTTTATGACTTGCCTTTCATACTGATGGACATCTGGCTGCCATACCGCAAGATTGTCCCTTTTGATTTATCAGATCAAAATTGTTTTTCAAGTTTTTTTTAGTTTTTTTTAATTCTTCCCAGAGGGGAGCCACAATTTATGAGTTTAATGTTATGAGAAAAACATTTGCTCCCGGTGTCTCTAATCACATCAGCATTGACTTTTGGTCGGGCCTTGAAGCAGCAGATGAGTTGCACGGTCTTTCATCTGCTTTATTGCTCCTTGTGCGATCGTCTTAATCCAAGAGTACTCATCTTGAGAGTGAGGCTTCAGCTTCCGCGTTTTCAACCAAAACAGTCGACATAAACGAAGAGGAAGGCGACTTAAAGCGGACCTCCGCACTGTCGCTGTTTTGAACGACGAGCCTGCAAAAACAGAATGAAACGTTTCATCTTCTGCATGATGATTGTCTCCCTTCACAGCATATTAGTGCTGAATACACAGCTTGGTGCGCCCACCTCTTTCACCGGGGGCTCCCCTTTTGATGAGCGGCGTTTATGAACGGACTGTGTGTC
The DNA here is from genome assembly GCF_904066995.2 of Poecilia reticulata. Lineage (NCBI taxonomy): Eukaryota > Metazoa > Chordata > Actinopteri > Cyprinodontiformes > Poeciliidae > Poecilia > Poecilia reticulata. The sequence goes on along the minus strand of NC_088836.1, from coordinate 13,947,590 downwards.
CCTGTGAACTGTCTCTTTCTCTCTCTCTCCCTCTCTCTCTCTCTCTGTCTCTTTGGAGGCAGAGCGAGCAGTCTGGCTTCACGTGGCAGCAGGGGTGATCTGCTCCATCACGCCAGATTCCCTCCATCTGTGCCAACTAAGAGGGTTCCCCGTTAAGCCGACCCACAGGCCGCTCAGAGGCCCAATCAAATACACGCCTTTAAGTCAGATCAGAGTGAATAAATTCATGTTTGCAGTAGGAGAGTCGCGGTTTAAGTTAGCATGTGCTACAATGCCTTTTAAACGTATTCGTAGCCATTGAGTTTTTTCCACGTTTTGTTAGGTTATAAGCACATACTTAAATTTAATTTACTGGGGTAAATTGCGTAGCGGAAAGTAAAAGTTTTTTTTACATTTTTCCACAGATACAAATCTGAAAAGTTTTCTTTATTTAAGATCCACATTTAGCAACAGCAGACCTGGTGCCGTTTTTCTTCCTCATGATTTACTTCAATAAAACAGTTTCTAAAAGTTGAATTAAAAAAACAACTAAGCAGAACAAACAACATGGCAGAATAAATATATTTTCCGGTCAACTGTAGCATAATTCAGTTTACAACTTGGAGCTTGTTTGCAGTTTACTAAAATATTGTTTCACCTGTGCTTTGTGACCTCCACAAATTTGCCTGACAAGAAGGAAGCCATTGTTGGAAAAAAGATACGAGAAATCCAATTTACAGCTACACAGAGAATGTTTCAAACATGTGGCAGAAGGTTCTCGAGTCAGATGAGAGCAGAATTTAAATCAAGAAACTCAAGAATTGCTTTGGGGTTTTTTTTCAACTTGGCAATTTTGTCTTTTGTATAAAACCCAATAAAAAACATTTAAGTTTGTGCATCATAATCAAGTGTGGGAAGTAAAGGTAGCAAACACAGTCATCCATAGTCTAATGGATGACTATGCTATTAACCCCAAAAAAGAAACACAAATTACGAATAATGACTGTTGATCTGCCAATTCAATTCCTGAGAATTGAAGGAATAATTTGCAAATGGATTTCCAAATTAACTTTTAGTGAACATAAAAGCTGACGCTGTCCTCCGCCTTATTAATGTATGTAATTAGCATTTGCGAATAAATTTTAAGTTTGAGATAACTCTGGATAAAATATGGCTTCCCTGATGCCTGCTTCCGAAACAAACGAAGGACTAGAAAAAAAAATCCCTGAAGTGAACTTACGGAGGCCTTCACAGAAGCCTCCAGAGAGTTTGTAGGAAATGTTGATTGTAATGTGGCGAAACTCATCTGTAAACAAGATAAATGTCTGAATAAATGATAAATGTGATCATACAGTCTCTGGAAAGTGGGATTCTTATCTGTAACCTTATTGTCATCTCCAGGAAAAAAAATAAAAATTCTTATGTGCTTTTAAAATTCACTTTTTTTTTTTTAATTCGGAGAGAGCCTTCTCTTTATCATGAGCTTTTCTGATGTTGGTTGTGTTAGTGTACAGCTCAAGAATGTCTCTTCTTTTCCTCAACGTGTCTTCTAACTTTCTTCCTATCTGGGTTTATCTCCTCTCCCCTCCACGTAGAGAGTTTTGAGGTGACCCTCACCGAAGAAGGTGATCGTGGGCTTTTTTTCTTCTGCCTTGTGCTTATCTTTTAATTTATATTTTGTTTTTTTACGATTAACCCACTAACATAAAAAGCAGCATCCACACTTTTTACACAGAAACTCCTATCATGCTCTGTAATTGACCTCCTTGTTTGTTTTTCGCTGGTTCTTTCCCGCCCCTTATCCCCCCGCCTAACTTTGACTATTTTTTTTGTTGTTGTTTTTTTAAAGAGCTGAAACAGCTGGATGAAAAGTGTGATGTGGGGACTGACTGCTCTTAGAAATATCTGTGCATGAGACATCCATTGCAGTTTGCAGACCCTAACAGTGTATCAGCTGTCACCTCGAGAACTAAAACCACCTTTGAAAACAGGAGTTCTCTTGTCTTTCTGGCGCCATTTTGTCCAGCAAGTTCAATTAAAAATAACCTTGGCAGCTTTTAAAATGTCCATTAATGAGCCAAAGCTAAATCCTACAGCTGAATTTGACTCCAGTAAAAGATAAAAATACACGCAGATTTCCTAAAGATGCTACACGTGCTCACCATTGGGCTTTTCCTCTTGCAAGTATTTGAGAGTAACTCCTGCACATTTCTGTGAATTTGCTGAGATTGTTAACCGATGCAAACTCTCTCTATCTCTCTCTTCGCTGCAAAGCTTCTGTTTTTTGCATCCCTCGCCTCGGTGGATCTCTTTTGAGTTTAATTCTCCGCCACTAATCCCAACCATTAGCATGGCTGCAGTCGTTTGATGTGGATGTCAAGCAAGTTGATATTTCTAACCCCAGTTCTCATCCAGTGCTTTTTGTTTTGGATCCTGTTATCGTGCTGGTTTAGTTTCCGTATGATTTCATGGGTTTGTTTTGCAGTTGTTTTTTGGATGAGAGACAGGCAGAATTGCACAGGAAGACTTTCTTTAAATGGTGCAAACTACTTACTGGAAGTGCTTTTTTTTGGTTTTCTTTCACAGATTTTATTGGGGGGTGTTGATTGATGACTTGGTGTTTTATCACCTTCATGTTTATTTTTTTTATTTAATATGCCTTTATCTTTGTATTCACTTTTTTTAAAGCTCTCTTTCACGACTTCCGTTTGTTACAACATCCTGAGTGCTCCTGTGAAATGCCTGTCCACGTTTTTTTTTTTGTTTTTTTTTTTCAGTTTCCGCCTGCATGACTGGATGCACTGGTTTTCAAGTGGCTTGGAAATTAAAACAAAGTTATCTCAAATGTCCCACTCCCTCACCCCCCGACTACTCACCCACATGATGTGCGGTTTGGCTTCCTCCACAGACTCCATGCACTTCTCTACCTACAACCCCTTTGTTCCCAAAATCTGTGGCTGTTTGTTTATTTTTGCGTGGATTTTTCTTTTTTTTCCAATTAACGCTGTGGTTTTTTTTTTGTTGTTTTTTTTTTTATCTAAAATTTGATGTCGCATCTCTCATCGGCTGTTCTGAGCAAGCTCCCTTTTGACTCCAGGTGAGATTTGCGGCTTCAGGATCCACGGGCAGAATGTCCCCTTCGAGGCTGTGGTCCTGGACAAGTCCACTGGCGAGGGGGTCATCAGGGCCAAGGAGAAGCTCGACTGTGAGCTGCAGAAGGAGCACACCTTCACCATCCAGGCCTACGACTGTGGAGAGGGTCCTGATGGCGCCAACATGAAGAAATCACACAAGTGAGTCAAGCCTGGCCACGTCAGAGGGTCCCTGATTTGACAGTCTCTTTATAGACTTTAACCTGGATTAAAAAAAATCTTACATTCACAGATTTACTGCATTATTACATACATTGTATCAATACACACAAAGGCATTTTTACTCGCTGTAATTAAAACAGACTAAATATTTTCTGCTTCAGATAAGTTTGTTTCTCTAAATGCCAGAATACTGACAGAGATTTTTTTTTCTTGATTTTTCTAAACGTCAGAACCTTGTGTGATCAAAAGAGAAACACGTGGATGTACTTTAAGCCATACATCCCAGCTATTTGTAGTTCAGTATTTCCATATTCACCTGTTTGTGAAGTGATCTGTGAAATGTAACTCCAATTTATGCACAGGTTTTTTTGCAGAGTAAATCTAAAACCTTTAACAGAAAACCCAGCTGTTCAGCTGATGAACCGAGGCACATTGCTACTTTACGCGCTGTTGGATGTTGCTTGCAAAGCAGCCAATTGAGGAGCCCCGTTAATTTTCTTATTGATTGGATGGACCAATGAGAGCAAAGAAAAGGAAGACTAGATTTTGGCTCCTGCGGTCACGCTAACACTATCTCCACTGCTCGTATTAATATATACGAGCAGACTAAATATATATTTAGTCTGTGAAATAGTTGTTGCTTAGTTACATGTGATGTTTTACCTTTTTGTTTGCAAACGTAGTGCTTCATTATGCTGCTGCTGCATAGCTTTCTGCTGATTTTTTGGCTTGGACAGTCATTTGATAAATTACTGTAAACTCTATTGTAGTTGTAACAATTTTTTATGTAACTTTTTACAGGATTAAAGTAATAAGAAATAATTAGTAGAATTACACAATTGCTTGAAATAAATTATAATATAAAGAGTTTCTCCAGAGTGAGCTTTTTCTGACTAAACGGAGGATAAATCAGCAGGTAAGATCTTGCTTGGTGCTGCTAGACGCGAAGCCAGCCGATACGCTTTGCTGTCCTTTAGCAGCAGCAGAAGCCGGGTAATAAAGTCTAATCCACAATAGAAGATAATTAGTTTTATCTGCTCTTCACTACAACTCCTCTCTTAGAAACAATCTAAAGAGAAACTGAAAATACAATTTGTTGTATTCAATTTGAGTGAAACTCCTGGTAAACACATAAATAGACCTTTTAGTTTCCCCTGCATAGTGAAATGCTTCTACTAAAGTCCTCGCTGCTGATAAAACAGCCCAACCGTGTTCCTGCTCCCTTCAGGGCGACCGTCCACATCCAGGTGAACGACATCAACGAGTATTCCCCAGTGTTCAAGGAGAAGACGTACAAAGCCACCGTCATCGAGGGGAAGAAATACGACAACATCCTGAAGGTGGAGGCGGTGGACGCCGACTGCTCCTTCCAGTTCAGCCAGATCTGCAGCTATGAGATTGTGACGCCCGACGTTCCCTTCACCATCGACAAAGACGGTGAGGACCTTGAAGGAGCGTGCCTTTGTCTTTGCCCGCTCGGAAAACGGATCGGCACGCGGCGGAGATAATGGGTTGTATTGACACGGATCAAGGTGTCTATTGATTTGTGTGCAAACTGACGCCACAAGGGTTTCATTTAAAATTCAGCGCAAGCAATGGCGGCTTTCTGTAAATATTATCCAGGGTGGTTGGTATTTTCTCATCATGTCTGTTTCTTGTCTTTCTTTGTTGGAAAAATAGCACAACAGAATCAACAGATAAGAAGGAACTAAAAACAGTTCAAAAATGGCACCTCAACAAAAGTGTCCATCCATCTCCTTCTTTTCCTTCAATGATTTAATATTTTTGGGCTGTTTGTGAGGACCTTGTGTTTGTTACGTCTTTATAGCTTAGAAAAATTTCATTTTCATAAGAAAAATGGTCAAGACTTGAATTTTATTCCCCTTTGTTGTTGTCTTCGTCAGGCTTTATTAAGAACACTGAGAAGCTGAGCTACGGCAAAGAGCACATGTACAAGTTGACCGTGACCGCCTACGACTGCGGGAAGAACCGAGCTTCTGAAGACGTGTTGGTCAAAATCAGCATAAAGCCCACCTGCAGACCCAGCTGGCAAGGTGTGAAAGTCAAACTTTCCATACTACTTTACAACTCTACGCAGATTATCGCTCCTTTAATTTCTCAATTCTCCTTTTCTCTTGGTTCTCAGGCTTCAATAAGAGGACTGAGTACGAACCGGGCACCGGTAGCCTGGCTCTTTTCCCCAGCATGCACCTGGAGACCTGCGATGTGCCCATCACCTCCGTCCGGGCCAGCATTGAGCTGGAAACCAACCACATTGGAAAGGGCTGTGACCGTGACACGTACTCTGAGAAGTCACTGCACAAGCTGTGTGGTAAATACACAAACTGGAAAATTTTAATAATTTGCATTCGAAATTGGACTTCTTTTTTCTGAACTTTTCTACATTTTATAAACGCGCAGTTGTGAGGTGGAAAGAAAATTATGCAAAAATGAGAGTAGAATATGTCGCCCTCCTGTAGTCTGCAATAAAATAAATATTTTATTTTTGTTAGGCATTGTTTTTCACCTCTATCATTAACTTTATCCGCCTTTCCATCTGTTCCCTTATAAAGACATAAAACTTAACATGTTAAAGTTGCATGTTTTCAATTTAAAGCATATGCACACAAAACCGAGTCCAGTGTAGATACGTAAATCTGCATCTGCCGTCGTCGTATCTTAGGAGCCAGCTCCGGCACCGTGGAGCTCCTTCCTGCTCCGAGCAGCTCCACCAACTGGACGGTGGGACTGCCCACTGATAATGGACACGACAGCGACCAGGTGTTTGAGTTCAACGGCACCCAGGCCATCAAGGTGCCCGATGGTTTGGTGAACGCCAACCTGAAGGAGCCCTTCACCATCTCTGTGTGGATGAGGCACGGACCCGGCTCCCACGAAAAGGAGACGATCCTCTGCAACTCGGACAAAACAGGTAGAGGTCTATGATAATCTGATACTCTGCAGAAAAACGGCATCGCTCTGATCAGATCAACAAAAGTCGGCGTTGTTATTCAGGTGATAGAAGGCCAACTTTGTAATTATCTTTATGTGTTTCTCTGAAGGTTCGGGCCTGATCTAGCTGACTCTAGGTCGTTTCTCTTTAGGTCAATGCATCTGAAAGCTGAGTGTCTGAGGTCAAACTTGTGACGAGTTCCCTCGGCATCTCGTTACCGCCGCGCGCATTTGGTCTGCTAGTTCACGGGATTAAAATAGCCGTCGTATCTCTGGCTCAGACTTAACGCCGCGGTTCTAATCAGTGTTTGTGTTGCGCCGGCTGGAGCGTGCAAGTCCTCGCCCTCACCTCTGCTCACTGACCGCGCTTCCTTTTATTTTAGAGACTATACGATCAGTCACAGGCCGCCTTGATCTTATTTTCTGTAAAGTCTCTGGTGTGATCCGTGAGCAGGCGGCCGTGGCTGCTTATATAAGAAGGATTACATCAGAGCGGCTGGGTCCCGGACAGGACGCTCCGAGGCCCGTGATGTCAGCGCACCATCCATGACTTCTCTTTAGCACCGAGTCACGGAAGCATGAATCCTGCCCTTATGGGTCACCACACGTTAAATTTCGGTGCTCTGACGAGAACAAAGTAGTGTTAGTATTTTTTTTTTTTTTTCATTATTAATTTAAGGAGATTCAGTGAAAAGTAGGGTCTAAACCTGATCTTTTCCTCCTTCTTCCTACCTGCAGATATGAACAGACACCACTACTCCCTCTACGTTCACAACTGCAGGCTGATCCTTCTCCTCCGCCAGGATCCGTCCGAGGCGGAGAACTACAAACCAGCAGAGTTCCACTGGAAACTCGACCAGGTCAGCCGCTGCTTCTCAAACCGAGCTCCGTTTGCGCTCGTACAGCTTTTCAACTCTTTTTTTTTTTTTTTAACTGCCACGTTTACAGGTGTGTGACAAAGAGTGGCATCATTATGTGCTCAACGTGGAGTTCCCCACCGTTTCTCTGTTTGTGGACGGGACGGCCTTCGAGCCCTTCATGGTCACAGAGGACTACCCACTGCACCCCTCTAAGATCGAGACTCAGCTCACAGTTGGCGCCTGCTGGCAAGGTAGACACTCTGATTCCCTTCAGGTTGTTTAATAAACATTCACGGTTTATATCGGGGGTTTCCAACACTGTCCACTGTCCTGGAGATGCACCTCTGTGTCTCTCAGTGACAGTCACCGAAGACCTTGGTTTACATAGATTGAAACAGACAAATTTATATGACATATTGCTATGATATAAATTGAATTTTGAAGTGGATTTCAGTTCAAGAGGTGTGAATTCTTTCATAAAGCACTTTATGACGATGAAAATAGTAAAATTATCTAGCAGTACTCTTTACAGTCTGTTTTATATTTTGTTTAGTCACCAGATGTTGTTTTAACTCTTCCTGGAAATCTCTACTGATGCGGCATGATCTTTTTATTCTGTAGCATCTGTAGTCTCTCCTGCAAAAAAATCCTCAACCTTCCTTCCTCTCTCTTTCCCTGCTCTCTCGTTCTCCGTCCAATTACAGAAAACTCGGGACATGACAATGACACTGAGGCGGGCCCTGAGACCACCTCAGGTTGCTTAAGTCTTTCCCTTCCTCCTCAGACATGTCCATGTGTCCACAACGTCCTGCCATGCTAACAGCTTAACCGCATCTCCACGCCATTTGAACTAGAATGACAGGAACATTCTAGATGCAAAAGATTGTTGTTTGCTTGTTTATCGACCCTCTTTACAGCACGATAAGTTTTGCGATGCTGTCCTACCTGTTTTTTTTTTTGTTTTTTTTTTCTTATTTCATTTTCTTCACCTTCTTTTTAATAATTTATTTAGATCTTCGGCAGTCAGAAGGTTTGTCCTCTATTTCAGCCAATACTCTGTCTCCAGCAGAACAGAAATAGAAATGTAAAGAGCACAAAAACAACTCCGATCCGGCTGCATGTTTTCCTCCATACCGTCAAGTGTGACCTTGTCGAAACTCCTGCATATCGGATAACAAACCTGCAGTAGACTAAAAATACACATGTGGCTGAAGGTTCGTCTGACCTTGAGATGTGCAGTTTGGGGCTAACGCTGCAGAAATTAAAGCTCAGTTTTACAGATTATATTTGTCAATATCAACATTTTCCCGTCTTGAAATTTTGTCGTTTGTCACAATTTGCTGAAAAAAGCAGATTTTTTTATTTTTTATTTTCCTCTCCTTTATGTCTTTTTGTTGTTGCAATATCTTTATCCACAGTACGTTCGTAGCTCCACTTCATTGATTTAAATGTTGCATGTGCTGAAGGCATACATAAGCTCATCCATCATCTGCCTGTCTCATCCTCCGGGCCTCGGGCCTTTAAGGGGGGTATATTCTAACTTGCATGAACTTCATTCATGCCGGCTTTGCTCATTGAGATAGCACGCTTCCATAGTCAGCTCTGAAACATTGAAATCCCCTCCTAAGTAACTCACTCATTTTCGCGTTGTTCCATTTTTTCCGTACATTCTCAACCAGGCGGGAACACCCGAATGGCTCAGTTTTTCCGAGGAAACCTTGCAGGCCTGATCATCCGCTCCGGCAAGCTGGAGAACAAGAAGGTGATCGACTGTTTGTACACCTGCAAAGAAGGCCTGGATGTGCAGCTGCCTGAGGAAGTGGCTTCAGCGGTGAAGGTGAGGGAGCAGAGTAGCTCATGCAGGCTGGTCAGTTGCTTTTAAAGACGTATCACACGGATCGCAGCTGTTTGTTTTGTCCACCATACAAATTTTTTATTTTTGTAATATATTATATAATATGTGTAATTTGTTAGAATATAATACAGGAAGATACCAGAACTGCTGTGAGCAGCGCAGAGGCAAATCCTTACTGTGTGAAAGAGCGATCGCTGCAAATAGGACTTTAACGAGAATTAACATTTTAAAATGTGGAAAAATGGCCTCTACTTGTTTGGCATGGCTAATATTATAACCACAGTCTCTGTACGTATTTTCTCTAGAACAGGGGTGTCAAACTCCAGTCCTCAAGGGCCTGCAGTTTTTAGATGTGCCACAGGTACAAAACACTGGAATGAAATGGGTTAATTACCTTCACATTGTGTAGATCAGTTCTCCAGAGCCTTGCTAATGACCTCATTATTCTATTCAGGTGTGGTGCAACAGAGGCGCATCTAAAAGTTGCAGGACAATGGCCCTCCAGGACTGGAGTTTGACACCTGTGCTAGAGCCTTATAATCCAGTTTGTCTCACATCAGGCAGAGATGGGTTTATAATTTTGAATGGTCAAAATGATAAAACCATCCCCTCCCCTGTACTCTGTTCAGCCTTCCTGTTATCTGCCAAAAGTCTTGCTCTCTTCCACATTTTGCAGGATGAATAAATGACACTTTGAGAATTGTTTCCTTTTAAAGAACCTCGTACATCTTTGTGCCTCCTCTGACACTATTTTAAGCACCGCAACTGTAATGGACCTTACCTCAGGGGCCACATTTCATTGACGAATGCCCATTTTACGTCACGGCGCAGCTACCACGTGCGTGACAGTCTCACATACACAAGCTACAGTTGCAAACACATGCTAATGTACATTGTGGACTAGCAGACCGGCAGAAAGTTTTTGCGTCAGGACTCGAAAAAAAATGGTTCTCCACTGTCAGTGGGGTATCTGTACAGGCGATGTCAGGTGTCCTGATCGTATTTGTGGAACTAAAATTCACATATTTCCAAAATCTGAAACGGAAAGCCTTGCTTTGATCAAAGCTTGTGCACGACCGCATTTGCAGCTCAACCGTTGTAGGATCAATAAGAACAAAGGAGTGTCTGCTGGTGTAAGTATTATTGCTTTGCTTTCTTTGCGTTTAGTGAATGAAAAAAATTAAGTCAATAATAAACACATCCAATATGAAAACCTTTTAGCCAAGTACAGCTTAATGGCAGTACCGATACAACTTCTACATCCTGAAGCCTGTCTGTTACAGCCTTACGTTAGCTGAACAGATCAATATGCAATGTGTACCGTATCTGACATACACTAAAGATTTTATTTTACCTGAAAAGGTTTTTACTAAACTGTAATCGTGTTAGCCACGCTAGCACAGAGTACCGTGTACAAGTCCTAGGCACATTCGAACCCTCAAAACCATGAATGCCCGACTTACCCAGCCTTGCAAGAACAATAGGCATCAGTGATCTTGTCCACAGCTATATTTATGCTGAGGGTGTGAGGATCTGCTGTTTTCCTCATCGACTGGTAGCATTTAGCTGCGACGCACAATGTTGGAGGCATCGCGTGGCTCAAACATCTTGATGTTGTCCAAAAAAGATGACATGAACTTGTTGGTTCCCCTGTCCATTGTCGTGGCTGATATATTGTGAAAATCCGGCAGAAATGCCACACTAATCGACTCAGAAATACTCTGAAGAGCGTCAGTTGAAATGAAAGACGCCATGTTTACACATAGAAACTAAGCACTGCGAGGCTTTGTTTGTGAGACATGCAGTCACTTGGGACTTTCGAGGGGCGTTTCTGGGTGGAGCTTGGGTAAGGTCCATTGACCCAGCTAAGAAGCAGGTCTTCTATTAGTAACAACTTCCACACTGAAGGCTGCTCTTCTGTCACAAGATGCCTCTTTGTGTGAATTATAAAAGAAGGAAGTGACTAGAAGGGTTTAATGATGCTGAAAAGCAGACGGGGAAGGGTTAAATACATTTTTAATTGTCTCATAAGTAACCTGTACAACTATGTGTCTGCACACTGTTGTAAAGGCGAATCCGTTCAACTTCCAGAGATTTTACACTTGAAGATCTGTTTTAGGTAAATAAATAAATAAACTTTTGGGTTCAGTTATGTAAACTCCTACTTCATTTCCGTCACTTAGGTTGATTTCAACCCCAACCAGTCCTCTCTGACAGTGGAAGGAGACGACATTGGCGCCTTTGACAAAGTCATGCAGCACATCTCCTACTTAAACTCCCGCCAGTTCCCAACCCCAGGCATTAGACACCTCCGCATCACCACCACTGTCAAGTAAGTGACAGAAGCAAAACGTAATTTATCTCAGAAGCCTGTGAGTGGATGGCATGCGCACTAAATTAGAGGACAGGGTTTCTTTCATTTACAACCGTGATTTTAGGGTATTTGTCAACTCTTCGCCAGGTGTTTGAACGAGGACACCTGCGTGGCGGTGCCGGACGCTGAAGGCTACGTGATGGTGCTGCAGCCCGAGGAACCGAAGATCAGCCTGAGCGGCATCGACCACTTCGCCCGCAGCGCCGCTGAATTCGAGAGCCAGGAAGGCGTGACTCTGTTCCCCGAGCTTCGCATCGTCAGCACCATCACCCGGGAAATGGAGGCCGACGCAGAGTCTGAAGCAGCAGAAGGCACCGACGACGACCCCACAGGTAAGGGACGCCTGGACCTTTAGACAAGACCTCACAGTTTAGAAAATTAGTCAAATATTTAGTCATAGTAAAAAGAAAGCAGTCAGACATGTTTTCAGCCAGAGTGTTGGCGTAACTTCGGCTGTCTGTACATTTATTTATTACATGGAGTGAAAGTCTTGATCCGAGCTTTAATTTTCAGGCTTTGCTGACATGTTTTCTTCTTGAATAAATAACCTTTAAGGCTGAAAGGTTTATAACAGCGTAGAGATACTGTAGCTGGCAGTAACTTTGCCTGGAGGATGAGGGAACTGTACAGACACAATGAGAGGGAATCAGAGCTAAGTTGTTTATTTGTGGGCATGGTAAGCGACCAGCCGTGCCATCTGTCGGGCTTCCACATGGGTTGAGACGAGGAAGGACAATAGACACGCTCCAGAGCCGACACAGATACACGGCGGTACAATGTGCTGTTGTGAGCAGCGCGCCATATGGGACAAAAGGGGCTTAGCAAGATCAGTTGCTCTTACTCTCTTTAATCTGATCCAACTTTTATGACCGGACAGAAACAGGGTCACAGTTGATGTTAAAAATCATTTAATTGTAGTCGCCGGAGAAATTAATTTGCTGCAACACAAGCTAGACTGCATGTTCAAGCTTTGAAACTAGACAAATCAATATGAGATGGCAAGTTCTAATCTTTTATGCAGCTCTTAAATAATGTAGAAACATTTATAGCTATCTTTTACCTTGTTTTACTGTGAAATATGCTTCAAATGCTGTAGGAGATTCAGTTTGACATCCATCATAAAACAATTCTTTAGATGTAGCATCACAGCTCAGATGAACAGTTGATGCCACTGCTACAAAACCCAAACTAGTGCTACTTAATGTCCCGGCAATTACCTAATTATATTACTTCATCTAATGCCACACAACGCAAACACTCAGTTTGTGCTGATGAAAATTCTCACTCTTTCATCCCTGTATGGTCAGTTTGTGATTAGGCATTTCAAGTTGCTCGTTTACCGTTGCCTGTTTAAGCAACTAAAACAAGTTATTGCAACTGACCAGCATTTCTTACTTGTAGAATAATGGTGACAGTTCTATTCTTTTTCTAAAGAAGCCTAGAAACCCAACTAAAGCGTAGCAGTATCAGGTCTTGGTAATGTGTGTGTTTTTTTATGCTGGGTTTCTTTCAGTTCAAGAGACAGTTGTGTCAGAGGAGATCATGCACAACTTGGACTCGTGTGAAGTGTCTGTGGTGGGAGAAGAACTGGACGGCGAGCATGAGAGCCTGGAGGTGGACGTCTCTCAGCTGCAGCAGCGCGCCCTGGAGATGAGCTCGTCTAACCTGGGCCTCGTCATAACTGGTACACAACATCACAGACGAATAGCTTCCACCGAAATGATGCTTTTATGTACTTGAGCTTCTCCGCGTGTCTTCCAGGTGTGAACACCATGGCCAACTATGAGCAGGTCCTGCACCTCATCCGCTACAAGAACTGGCACACCGAAGCGCTCTTTGACCGGAAATTCAAGCTGGTCTGCTCTGAACTCAACGGTCGCTACATCAGCAATGACTTCAAGGTTGAGGTAGGGACACTCCTGACAACACATCACCATCGTTTCTATGAATTATAGACAACCTCAAAATGCCCTGTTTGAGAGGAGAAGTTGACAGGCAAGGCCTCCCTTCTCTTTAGGTTAATGTGATCCACACGTCCAATCCTGTAGAGCACGCCAACAACGCCATGGTGCAGCCCAACTTCATCAATCCTGTCCATCACGCCTCTGTCGATCTGTCTGGTCACAACCTGGTCAACGCTCACCAGGCTTCGGGTACTGAAATTTGTGGAACATTTTTATTTTTTTAAATTTTTTTGGTTTTAATCATGCTAACACTGTCTTTGTGTTACGTTGTACAAAACCTGATAAAACTGTGTTTTAGCTGCATGCGTCTCACCGGTTTTAATAGGCAGATGGTATTGATGCTAAGTGTTGAAATCAAATCTGTTTAATTAAAGCTCTAGAAATGATCCGGTCTGCTAAAAGGCGGGCGCCGCTGCAGATGGATTACTGCGTGTTTAGCCAAAGTAGGGCGTCTGTGAAACGCAAGTTTTTTTTTTTTTTTCCTTTTTAGTTTCATTTTATGGCGTTGCTTTAAGGATTACACTTGAGCTCAAGTCTGTGACATCTGCACCGGCCATGTTTGGAGCTCAACCTCGTATTCTAGCCTCTGGTATCTGACAAACACTCCCGGTCCAGAGCAGAGATCCTATCTGGATCACGTTGGGGAAAGTGGAGCAGTTTGTCGGGAGACAGGAAAGCTATTTAAAGAAAACACACACACCTTGAGCTCCTAAACGTCTTTATGTGGCTGTCCTTGAAATGCTCTTGCGCCTTCCTGCGTAAAACCGGAATCCTTCTATCAATTTTTCTCCCGCTGCTTTCTGATTCGGGCTGTTTTCTCTGCAGTGGTCCCCAGCGCCGCCACCATTGTCATCGTGGTGTGTGTGAGCTTCCTGGTGTTCATGATAATCCTGGGCGTGTTCCGCATCCGAGCTGCACACCAACGCTCCATGAGAGACCAGGAGAGCGGCAAGGAGAACGAGATGGACTGGGACGACTCGGCCCTCACCATCACAGTTAACCCCATGGAGGTAGGAAAAGAAAAAAGAAAACGATTCAAAATGAGATTAAATATTTTACTGTTTAGCAAAAGATTGTTCAGCTTTACACTTGATTAGTTGTCCTGTGTGATGCTGTGACTGTGTCCTAATCCTGGTTATTAGAAGCCCTGATGGAGGGACATTGTTGCAGAACTAGAGTTTTTTCACTGTTTATGGCTTTTATTTTAGCCAAAAGAAACAGGTTTGTTGTCCCATGTAAGCCACCATTATAAATCTCAGTATTTTGGTAGCCGTAAATATATGAAAAAATGAAAGTAAATCACTTTTTGAACAAAGCATAGCTAAAGGAAGCCCTTTTTTTAATAAGTAAAAAAGAAATTATACGCTAACATTAAAATTTAACTGTGCAATAACTTAAATTTTAACTAATTTATTCAATTTCTCTTTGGGATCAATAAAGTAGTTTTGAATTGAATTGAACATTCTGTTAAATCATTTTAAAAAATGGTTTCTGCATGAGAAACATTTAGAGAACGGATGTTGAGATTGGTTTTGTTTTCGTCTCAAATCCCTTAAAATATAAGAAAAGCTTTTGTGTTCAAAAACGTGTCAGTGAAACGAAACAGGAAAATACTATAAGCCGAACAAGAAATAAGAGCATTTGTTTAAACTTTGTCTCCGTTTAAAAAAGCAGAATATCTGAAATACAACAAAGGATGCATGTTTTGAATTTCTATACATTCTGTCTTGTATAGCATCATAGAAACACAAAAGTACAAAGTAATAAAAGACACCATGCAGCCAACAATTGCAAAAACCAGTAAACATTACATTTTGATGAGTGCCATCATTAACCGAAAATAAAAGTCAGAAATCATCAGATTCGAAGCACATGCTTAGCCAAGAACAAGATGGCTGCTGAGTCCTCTCACCATAATTGTTCCTGACTCCCGACAGATTTTATCTGTAGTGCTGACACTGATGCTGCGCGTCACCTCTTTTCATCCTGCACACATTCATTTTAAAAACGGCTGCGTGGGTTTACAATGGACGTGTTTTGTGAAAGGGGCTGGAGGCAACGTGATCACGTAAACGGCAGAGCAGAAACTTGAAAATAAATAAGAAAGATGAACGGCAAACTGGACCACATCTCAACATGAGGATGACTGAAATGCAAAGAGGAGACAAAGAAACTCGCGTGTAAAATACCCTTATTAAGTTGGGGTGCACCAAAAAAATTGTCCCTCATTTCCTCAACTTTGGGAGATGATCGGTGGATCCTCACAGGTGAAGCCGACCTGATCCACCGATCCCATCTACCTCAATAAAAATCTAAAAATAATCTACTGTCCTCTGTTGCTCCGCTGTGAGAGAGGTTTGACTGACAGACCCACCAGGTTATTTACGTCTGCAGTTATCGACAGTCACCCCACTGTTGCCAACTCTTGCTTTGTCTAGCAACAATTCAGACAAAAAAAAAAATGTTATTGGCCAAAATTGGAATCAGCTTTTTAAAGATTTTTAATCTGTGATCGGCGAGAAAACATCAATCGGTGCACCCTTACTGTTAATAGTCAGGGAGGGGAAAGTTGCTTGAAAACTGCTATTAAAGCTGCAATCCATTCGCTGTCTTGCTGTTTTTGCACTCATTTGCCATCTCTCCTCCTCTAAGCTCTCGAATTAGCTTTCAGGCCAACCCTGCATTTTATGATGATGGCAGCCGAGGGATGAGAGGAGATCATTAAGTAGAAAGGAGGGAAAATTACTACCAGAGCTACGTAGACCACAGACGAAGCACCTTTACGTGCAAACAAACACGTTTGGGACGTATCTTGCCTGTTTTTTGTTTTTTTTGTTGTTGCATTAGTGACCAAAATCCCCCCCTCCCCTTTTTCCTGCACCCTGTGATGCAGACGTACGAGGACCAGCACAGCAGCGAGGAGGAGGAGGAAGAGGAGGAGGAGAGCGAGGACGGGGAGGAGGAAGACGACATCACGAGCGCTGAGTCAGAGAGCAGCGAGGACGAGGAGGGCGGCGAGCCAGAAGACCAGCAGGGGACCAGCAGACAGCAGCAGCTGGAGTGGGACGACTCCACCCTCACCTACTGAGACACACCGAGCCCCCCCACACATGCTCTGACACACACACACACACACGCAACCAAGCCACAGTCACCGCTTTACGCACCCCTCCATGCAGTTTCATGTCTAGGAGCCATGATATATATATATACATATATATATATATATATAAAAACAAAACAAAAAAAAAACGAAGAATAAATAAAGTATAGAAGAGTCCTTCAGCGTATACGGTCAAGGCTTTCCTGTTGTTATCTTCGTGGTGGTACTCAGTGTAGTGTAGTCATCACCGGATTGCTGATTTTTACTTTGTTTTTTATTTATTATACTTTTTAATTCCCTGGAAAACTTGGCCTACATTTCTTCTGGAGTGTGCGAGGAAGCCAGCCCTGCACTTTCTGTTCTCAGTCAGGCTTTTGCGCAGAGATTCGTTTAGATTTCCCGATGTATATCCTTTGGCTTAATGCTTTTAGGGTCGCTTGCCATGACTTCGGTTTTCTTGATTGTAGTCCACAGTGAAGCAATTTTATCGAAGTAGCCTGCAATCTCTCTCTCTCCTTCTCTCTCTCTTTTTTTATTTTAGTTTTCTTGTTTTAGTGCATGAGGAAAACTTGGGAAGTCTTATGTGTAGAGAAATGAATTGCTTTTTAAAGATTTTTTTTGTAAATATGAAAACAACAATGTAATTAGTCAATGTGTTTAGTGACAGCCCGCTCAGCAGGGCTCGATATCTTTAAAAAACAAACAAACAAACACACAAAAAAAACCACGCCGTACGTAACGTAGAATATTTGTGTCACCGCAGGCCGTAGCATGTCGCTGAATTTCCGCTGAAGCTGTTCCATCGCGCTTTCCCCAAACGTCTGCCTCGTGATGAGAAACCCAGGACTGTTACGCGGAGGTTTCCATGACAAAGTGGTGTCCGTTTTTTTTTTCCTTCCTTTTTTGACGTTTTCTCTCGATCGTTTTCCGCAACAAGTGAAATCGGTCCCAGTGCTTTTCTTGTGAGCAAGGATGATTCGACAGGTTTTCGCTCCGTTTACTGTCGAGGACCAAAAGCGCCGCAATCTGAAAAATAAGTCATTTCTCAAATCTTTTTACGCAGTACTGACTTGATAAGCAAAAATTTGGATTGATATACAAAGAGAAATATCAATAAATTACTGATAACAGAATTAAATGTGTAAATTATTGATTTAAAATTCATTACATATTAAAATCAGACAAGAATTTTATAATTTCATTCAATTGTTTCAGATTTTCTGCCATCATGAAATAACTTAGTGTTGTAAAAGACGTTTTCAACCTGTTCTCCTGCTCCGACACGTGTCACGGATTTTGCTCTATTTCAGCAGGAAAACACTTTATAAATAACTTCGTTTTTTTCTCACAGCAGACCACTAGACTTTATCGTTCATGGAACCACGCTGGTAGAGTTGTTCCTACACATTTGTTTACATTTGGTAAACTTAATTTTCCTGCTGGAGTTTAGTGTAGAAGCTCGTATGATCGATTGGGAAAATGTGACCAGCCTGTCTCCTCTCAGACACTGTTGTCCGTCACTGTTGTGTACATACATATATATAAAAATATATTTGTCTTACAAAACCAGAAGATGACGATCCTTTGCGCTTTACTCTAGTTGTGAGGGTCCTAAAAGCTGCATTAATTACTACCAGATTTGGGGCATTGCATGGCGCAGAAGCGGCGTTTACAAAAAGCATTAGTGGCTGGATTTTGGTTATTTTTCTTTTTGTTCTTTTTTTTTTTTTTTTGCATGAGTGTTTTCAGAGGCCAAATCTGATTTTCTTTATGGGGACTTTCTTTTAAAGAGTTGATTTTTATTTTTTTCTAATCTCCAGTTAATTGCTTAACGACCAGTCTCCCTTCCGCGACGACACGTAAAGCATGGGCCAGGTCTGAGCCAGCTGAGGTGGGGAGTGCCTTTTCGCCAATCGTTGCAAAATTAGCAGGTCTAACAGAAAAAAAAAACAAACATTTATCCACGCTCTTTTATTTGTGGCATTTTTTTAATTATTATTATTATTGTTTGATGCTAGATTTCTTACAAAGCTGAGATGTTTTGTTTTTTTTGTTTCCAGCTTGTAGTGATTGTAGTTCACCGCTAGATTTATTGAAACTACAAACATTCTACATTAGATGTCATGTGTCCTTGTTGATGTGTAGAGAAAGTAGATCCATATTGTATCTTCTATAGATATTGTACTGAATCCACCTTTAAATGATGTACAGTACATGAAGAAATCGCTTTGGCAGCATAATGTGGGCGTACTAATAAATTTTGCTGTCTGTGTACAGTGGAAGGTGATTTTTCTTTTTCCTTTTCTTTTTTTGAACCGCGTCCCATCGCCAGAGTTGTTGAGAAGTGATTCTGAGGGCAGCATGAATTTTACGCAATCGCAGTAAGGCCTGCCATCTCCAAAACTCGCATCTTCGTCGTTCAGACAGTTCAAAGTCCAGTTCAAAAAGTCAGTAACGCTTCTAACACAAGCCTCCACCATGACTCCAACCCCCTTAATCTGAGTCACCTCTCGCCATAAAACGGCAGCCAGACCATAGCGCCGCTACTAGGAATCAACTTTGCATGAGCCACACGTTTGTGAATGTCCCGTGTGGGGTTGAGACGGACAAAGGAGTCTGTGACGCACTACTGATTCTCGAGATTGTCTGGTTTCACACATCCGTCACCCTCCAGACCAGATTTTTGTTTTTTATTTTGATTTTATTTGCCGTTTTCTTTAAAATGTTGCTCAAATGGACAAACGGTTGTGATGTCTGCATAAAAATGTTGGGTGCTTCCTTTGTTGCTTGTTGGAGGCGCTCTCACTTTCCTAGCAGCCAGAAGGCGGGTTGTAGCCAAGTCGACGCTCGCTCTTAAACAAAATAAAGGATGAACTGATGGGATGTAAACACTTCCTGTTCTTGTTTTGTTTTTTGTTATTTTTTTTTTTTTTACAGTAACTGTGCCACTGTTTAAAATGCATTTCTGGGGTGGAATAACACACCCTGCATGCAAAACGTCTGAAGCAATAGTGCCCCCTGGTGTTGAGTAAAAATTGTGCAACAATTTTTTTAAGATCACAGGTTAATAAAATTTAAACACTGCCAACATGAACATTACTGAAGATTTATGGAGCATGCCTAAAAGCCAAGAAGCCAAATCATCACAGGACACACACACACACACACACACACTCTAATAAATAAGGTCAATTTAGAGATAATTAACCTAACAGTCATAGTTCTAGACAGTGGGAGGAGAAATAAAATAAACCGATTGAACCTGTTTTACCGTATGATGCTCATCTTCCCACAGCCGCTGGACACAAGAAGTAACTACAGCTAACATTTAAAAACTGATGTTTAATGTATTGATTCCATCATAATGCTTGTGTGTGAAACTATTTTTCAAACATCTTTTCAACATTTTTCTTTTGCCCTCCTGTAACCTACTGATTCTGTTCTACCAGCACTGAAATGTGACTTTTGCTCAGTTTAGTCACTAAAATGTCCACAGAAAAACACAAGATTGGTTATTATTAAGGTGATCAACAGCTTTTTCTAAAATGTATTTTAATATATGGTTTAAAAAAAGAAAAGTTATTCTAAATACAATCAATATTCATCAAGGATGTACTTTCTACAAGTAAATTATAATACTTGTAATTTTAAATCTGAAATGCACAATAATTCACACACGATGGATAAAAAAAACAGTTTTAGTGGACCTGTTGAGGAGCGGCTCTGTACAGTCAGACGTCATTTTATGCTTCTTATAGCAAACAATAGACATTATGTGCAGTCCAGGTCAGAAGTTTACATACCAATCTTTTAGCTTGGGCCTTTTGGAGATTAATTTACGCCAATCTGTCCAGCATGGGGTGATCGTACAACACAAGCTCCATGATTGATTTATTTATTTATTTTTAAACAAGAATTAGGTGTGTAATTTTATTGTTGCTTTTCAGTAATACAAGCAGAGTCAAATCTGTGCATACTGGTAATGACTGAACTATATGTATACAACCCCAACCGTTTTTAAATAAATGCCCATTAGCAACTAATATCTCATCCACAGTGCTTTTTGCATCTGTTAAAAGACTTTTGGCGGAACTCTATATTTCATTCATCTTCTTGGTAGAATTGGTAGTTTATTTAACTTGCCTGGTTTCCTGGCATCACATTTCAGAAAGCTTTGAAAAGCGATCCAAACACATCCAGTTTGGATTTGTTTTTAGGAACATTCTCTTGTTTGAACAAGCCGTTTCCAAGTTTCAATCATCCCCCTGTTGATTTCAAGTAAATTTAATAGTAGTCGTCCTCCTTATTCACTGTTCCATCCACTTTTCCACTTTGGGCAAATATCTAGACCCCAGCATGATACTACCAACACCGTGCTTAGCACTTGCCTCACCTTGATTCCTCTAAACGTTCTTCTTGTCACAACAAAGTTAAACTGATGATCCCAATTCTTGTGTTTAACCACGGTTAAAAATAATAATAATTAAAAAAAATAATTAACAGACCACAAGTAATGATTTTCATTCTAGCTTGAATGATGATGTTCAAGCCTTGAGGCGGCTTCACAAAGGCTCAGGATCATCTGGTGTTTCTGCTTTATCCAAACAACTTTAGTTTAATTAAAACTTTAAGAGTCTCTGAACTCTCAGGTTGTAAAACAGCACACAGTAAAACCAACACTACAAATCACAGCACCGTCGTCCTCTACATTCATTTGCATGTACTCGTATCGACTATATTACAATTTTACAGACTTGGACAAATAACTGAAATTTACAAAAGTTAAGAAGTATAAAACAATACTATTAAAAATTTTTGCATCTCTAGAAACACTAAAAACTGCACAGATTTTTATGCAAAACTTGATTAATTGGCACACTTCTTTTTTTCTTTTTTTTTTAATAACAATGACTTATAACTATAATTTTGAAAACTGTCTATGCTTGGGTTTTCACCCCAGAACTGGCTAAGGCCATAATTTTGTCTTCCGACCCTGGAAAAAAAAGGGAAAGAAATACAAGATGAGTGTTGGTAATCGGACAAACCGAACAGTGAGTTGATAAAGTGTTTCTGCTCACCCAGGTTTGCAGTGACTTTTTCAAACTGACTCAGAGTCGCCGTCGCGTTTTCAGCCAGGAATGTGTCATCCTCTGGAGTGAGCTGTTGGGGAGGAAAAAACATACATCTACTATGTGACAACTCTTTTAAAAAAAAAAAAAAGATCAGTCTGTCAACATCATGGCTGCCTCATGACTAAAACTGCAGTGGGAATTTTGCATGGAAACATTAGCAGAAGCCACCGAATCACACTGCGCTGTGCGGTGTTGGTCACCTTCTCTCCCAGCTTCCTCAGGGCTGTGAGGATTTCCATTTTCTGCTGCGTGTGCACGTCCCGAGACATTTTCCCCACCATCACGTCTCGGTCCATCTGCCCGGAATGTCAAACACAGGCCGCACAATTTTCAGGCAGAGCCATGGAAAAGAAAAACACAATGCAGTGAGCGACGTGAGCCAAACGCTAATCGGTCAAAAGATTTAATGGCACAAATGATTCTAACAAAGCTCCGTGGAGACTGACAGAGGAATGGGTTCACACCGATAAGAAAGAGCAAGCAGGTTTTGAGAGAATACGTTCAAGACCGAATTTAGGTCTTTTACAGCCTTTTTGACGCC
This sequence comes from Poecilia reticulata, assembly GCF_904066995.2. Taxonomy (NCBI): domain Eukaryota; kingdom Metazoa; phylum Chordata; class Actinopteri; order Cyprinodontiformes; family Poeciliidae; genus Poecilia; species Poecilia reticulata. Next base: position 13,925,516 of record NC_088836.1, on the reverse strand, counting down.
AACGTCAATATAACGACACATGCGTGGCCGTCCAATCAGGGATCTGATCTGAGCTTTGGTTTTCTGATGTTCGGTGGAGCAATGGAGTCTATCAGCTCTTCAGCACTGGAGGACACAAAGCGGTGAGAGGTGCATTCATTGGTAAAACCAGGAGAGAACTGAGCAGCAAAAAAAAATGTTTAGGAGGTTTAAACAATTTGACAAAACGGAACAAGACCAAATTCTGAAAATGCTGCAGTCAACCCTTGAATATGCTAAATGTGACTGACAAAACATTCTAACCATTTCTCAGACTGTGACTGATCGGTGCAATGTTTGGAAGCGCAACTCAAACCTCGGCGAGTCGGGTCCTCAGCTGTCCTGGCTGCTTCTTTGCAAAAAGTCGGATCACCTCGGGGGTTTTGAATGCTTGGCTGATGGCAGCTTGGATTGCCTGATGGAGATAAAGACTATAACAATGAGATAGTGGGACAGATTTAGATGTACATTTTCATTTTTATGAGACAATCTCAGAATTTAACCACAGGGTCTTATAATTTTATGTGCTAACAACTAGGCAGCTAAAAGCGAATTATGCAACATCTGAGTCACTATTGTCAGATACTGCAGCGTCTCGTAATTAGGGAACAGCCAAGTCGAAATATTGATTTCTTCAGTTCAGAACTGCACGGTTTAGGTTATTGTTTTCATCAGATTACAATTAACATTTATTTTTAGCGCTTTAGAAAGCACTGTCATACCGCCAAGTTTAAACTTTTTTCAAGGATAAATTGAGCTTTTATGCAACAGCGTCACAGATTTTACAGCATACATGTGAAGGCCAAATTCTAGACAAATATATAGAAGATCTTTAATGACAGTAAAAAAAATAATTCCCTGTGTATTTCTTGTTTGAAACTTTAGGAGAAAAGCCTTCATGTTAACCTTTACAACACAATGTGTGCGTTCTTAAGATATGAATTAAACGACAGTAAGGACTTCTCAGACAGATTCTACTTTGAGCTGGTTTAAATGTTGCATAAATGCCCATGAAATTATTTTCGTCACAGAGTGGGAGTATTACTACCACAAAGTAATGAGTGCTTATTAATAAATGTCCCTACCAGCTGCATCCCACCAAGTTCATCCACCAGTGTCATGTCTCCTGTCATTATCTTCTTCAGGGACTCATTGAATTCCTCCAGCTGTTCCAGTGTCTCTTTTTTTGTCTCCTCATATTCCTCCTCATCCAGGTCCTCTCTAGAAAAAAAAATGATAAGGACCTTAAAGGAGAGAAAAGTAAATGAGTGTATTGATTGGCTTATAGTCCACCTGCATTCCTCCAGGTCCTGAAGCTGCTGCATCAATCTGTCAAGTTGTTCCTCCATGTTCTGCTTCAGTTTGCTGGTTTCGGTCTTACCCCGTGATGCCATTATGTTAAAATTCTGTTTCCAAACTCTGGAGTGTCAGATTTAAGGAAGCAAATTGACAAGCAACAGATCAGAATGGCTGACATTAATCAGTAAGTCCCAAACAGACTAAACTGGATGCCAGGCGAAGGTTGTATTCACCGTATTTACTGTATTTGGTCACTATTACTGATTATTTTTCACAATAAACCCGAAGGCTCAGATAAACATTGATACTAACAGCAAGCTAGCATGCTAAAGCACAGCATCTCACCGTGAATTGTCTTTGTAATAACCAGTTATAAACACGCCGTAGGAACAACGGACGTTTGCTTCAGGCTAATGGGAAAAATAATAGAATAGCGAACAGAACCACCGCATAAAAACCCAGATTTAAAAAAATTACTATTTTAGTAAAAAAAAAGTGTTTACTGTTTGTCTCCAGTCGCATAAGTCTTGAGGATTTGTGACCATGAACGTAACTTCAGAACGTGGGTGCGGCTCTCGTAAATTCTGTCCAATCAGATTTGTCTATCTTTACGTAGCCCTCGACGTCAGCTACGTACAGGAAACAGCTGACATCCATAGAAGAGCGAAACAGAAACTGCATTATTTTATTATAGGTACGAAAACGTACTATTTCTTTTGAACACCGACTGTTATTTTTTGTTTGTCTTCTTAAAGATAATTTGGGTTACCTCCATGTTGCTAATTTATAGAGCTAACAATCTAGATGACAATGGGAAATTCAACTTTAACGAGACTAACACATGTTAGCTCAAGTTATAGCTCTGCTATTTATGCTCTCAGCATAATAAACCTTCAGTATTTTCTCTCGGTTTGCAAATTTTTTTGTTTGTGCCTGGGTTTAAAGGGACTACGTTAAATCGCGTTTTAGTAATGTCAGCTGTTGTGTTTGTTGCAGGGCAAATCCTGCACCAGTATGAGAAATGGAGAATCCCACTACATCCAAAGTGGTTCTGCTGGCCTGTGGCTCCTTCAACCCCATCACTAACATGCACCTGAGGATGTTTGAGCTGGCCAGAGATCACCTGGAAGACACAGGTTGAAGCCATTTAAGATTACATCCTTTGTTTTAGTGTTAAGAGTTTTCTGTCAACTTCCCTGTGAAACTTTGTGAGCCTAATCAAAAATGAATCTTAAAATGAACTTGGAGCCCGTGAAGAAAGGGAGAGCTTTGTGATGTGCTTCTGCCTGATAAGCATCTGCAGCATCATCTTTAACTAAGTGGGAAGTAGAACGCTGTAGCTAAGATCAACAAATAATACAAAATAACAACTCTGGACAACAACATTATGATTTTCCTTATTTCTTTAGAGGTCCTTGGTCGGGCATATTTGAAAAAGAAGTGCACCCTATTAATGTTAAATATGTACAAAATGCACACAGTTGTAGAATTTAAAGTGAGAGCTACTTTCTTTTTACATGTCTTACAGAAAGGTTGTGGTTAAAGTAGCCTAAAAATGCATTTAATTTAATTTTAAACTTTAAAAATTAAATGGGTTTTTGAAGAGTTGGAAACTGCATAAATTATCATTTGTGTTACTTCAGTTTGCACAGTAATAAATAATGCACTTTTAAACTTGGTGCAAAGTGGAGGAAAAGACACCTGATCTATTTGACGCTAACCTGCAATTTTGGAATATTTCTTCATAACTCATTATCCAGAAATATTCATAATGAGTATTTCTTTATGAATGAGTATTCATAATGAATACTCATAATGAAAATTATCTCAAAGTGTGCTTTGAGATGATTTTTTTAATCATCTCAAAGCACACTCCTACTGTGATTTAAAAACCAAAACCGTATCTCCTTTGTGTTTTTAAGGTCAGTACAGTGTGATAAAAGGAATAATCTCCCCGGTGGGCGATGCCTATAAGAAGAAGGGTTTGATTGAGGCCAGCCACCGGGTGGAGATGGCCAGGCTGGCCACAGAAAGCTCAGAGTGGATCACAGTGGACTCCTGGGAGAGCCAGCAGTCAGACTGGGTGGAGACGGCTAAAGTTATCCGGTAAGTTTAAAGTTCACAAAACATTTTTCTCTTGGATTTTTTTTTTTTATTCCTTTGACTCTGTTTTAGCTATTTGCCATCGATCTGTGATGACAGCTAGTCTTCAAGCATATTCACATTACATGGCGTGATGTAGGTGACTATGGCTTGCTTTGAAACCTTGGTAAAGTTTTCCAAAGTTTTAATGTCCTTTTTATTGTATCTGAGTTATTCAGACTTTAGACCTTTTTATTATTTCTTTACGCAACAGTTGAGCACTTCCTGTTTCTGACTCTATGAAATGGGATTTATCACACAGTTTCTAAAGTCAGCTTTGTTGCTCGAAAAAAAAAAAGATAATTTAAAAGTAAAGGTTATGAGGAAGTGGAAAATGTGATAGATTGAATTTATAAGTGCAAAAATAAAAGAAATGTAACAAAATGTATTAATACCTCTAAGTAGGCTCAGAATTAGTTGGAAGTTATGTTGCATGTAAACAGCGTCACATGTTACTTTAATTAATTTCATTTGTACATTAAAAGAGAGGGTGATGTGATTATTACGTACTTCGTCCACTAGATGGCAATATTAGTGTGATATGGAGACATCCAGGGCGGGAACCTGTATGTGAGCAGAGCTGCTACAGTAAAACGTCTTGTTCATTATTTTCCAACATGAACAAAGCAGATGGGACAGAAGATTTTAATATATTATTTTCTAGATTTGTACAATACTCTCCCCTAATTAATTTCCTGTATTTTTGGATATTTTTATTAACACATTTTGAAACTGAAATGGTAATTCTCTTTACCATTTGGAGCAGTGAGACTCGATCACCCGGGTATCACATTTACAGTACTTTATTGGGTTTGCAGAGTTTGACAGCAGCTGCAGCACACTCTAAACATTAACTGATCCTTTTGTCTTTTTTAGTTCTGACAGATTCTGACTCTCTCCTGTGGTAAATATAAAATAGGTTAGAAGCTAAATGCCGGGCCTATTGGCTTCTTTCATTCAATCATTAAACATTTCCTTCAATTTTAGCTTTGTTCAATTTTAGCTGAACAAAATATTTAGGATTCATGAAATTGCGACTGGGGACTATTTTTGCTCATTGAGTATTTTTTGGCTCATAGATCAAAAAGACCAGCATGTAACCTGCAAGATGTTTTCATAGAATAATAACAGATGTAGCTTTTTGTCTTAAAACACATATGGATTGAGGGATTTGAACAGCTGCTTTTGACTATATAGCCATTTTATCTTTATTCGTACAGGCATCACTATGAAGAGCTGCTCGCTAGAGAACATAACAGGGACAACGTGGACACCGTCAAGTATACAAAGAAGAGACGTATAGAGGAGAATTATATAGCGAGTTCAGTTCATCACAGGAAAAGAGGTGAGCTGTGAATATTTGTAAGGTTGTGTGCGTAAATAGACGTGTTTTTGGCGTTCTTGCTTATTTACAGTTTGCTGCGTTCTTCCATTGTGAAGGAATGCAGTTCTTGTAGGGTGTGGGCGCTCTGTCTCATGGTCTGGACGACAGCCAGTCACAACCAACAAAGTTAGTTGTCAGAGTGAAGCAGCGTGAAAATTGCCTCTGGGCAAAGAGGTGGTAATTACAGATGCACTTGAGATTAAAGCAAAACTGCGTCACATGAGAAAAACAATAACTGGTCATGTGAAAAATGGTGTCATGAGCCTATCATTATTAGTTAAACTTGACCTAAATTTAGGCATTACAGGACTTTTTATACCTTCCCCAAACCAAAACGTATACAAAAATTTTTGTTTTTCCATCTTTATTTTCTATCCATTTATCCATCCATTTATTTGTTTAACAATTATCCGTCTATCTAATGATGGATCTGCCATTCATTCTTACTGAACTATTTTAAAAATAGTCCAGAAACGGACTGGGAACTGTGGAAAATTCAGTCTTTGATTCTACAGAATCTTATTTTTATTTCGAAGTTGTCTTCTCATAGATCTTTGAACAAGTGTTGTTACACCCCATCTGAGCTCCTTCAGAGCTGAGCTCCTTGTCCCTGTGCTCAGACGGCCCTCAGCTGATGCTGCTGTGTGGGGCAGACGTCCTCGAATCCTTCGGAATACCCAATCTGTGGAAGCAGGAGGACATCACCGAGATCGTGGGACAGTACGGGCTGGTTTGCATCACCCGCTGCGGCGGCGACCCATACAAGTTCATCAACCAGTCGGACGATTTGTGGAAGTATCGCAAGAACATCCACGTCGTCCACGAATGGGTGACCAACGACATCTCGGCGACTCACGTGCGCCGGGCGCTTCGTCGAGGCCGAAGCGTCCGATACCTGCTGCCCGAGAGTGTCGTCCGCTACGTACAGGAACACGGCCTCTACAGCGCCGACAGCGAGCAGAAAAACGCTGACGTGGTTCTGGCACCTTTTCAGAAATACTCTGATGCCTCTACAAGCGGATAATTTATTGACATGTTTACAAAAGACAGAAACCGATTTTGCTGTGAATTTAAAACGAGTTGTATATTTAATTGACGCTCTTAACAGTGCCTGCTCCACAGATTGTAGCAATTAAATAATTATAGTTTCATTTTGCGCCTGTCAAATAAAGCATCTGAGCTAAAGTTCAACTACAAATAGTTTTATACATTTGATATTTTGTACAAAAAGTGATCAAATAATTTTTATTGAATAAAAATATACTTGAATGATTCTGACGCTGCTTTAACTCTGTCATCTCATCATATATTTTCACTCAGAAGTGGAATTTTCCATGCACTCCGCACTCCCTCTTCCCCTTTTAACAAGCCAAAGTCTCTCTGGAAACACTTTTTGTTGGACTGAGTGATTTGTGCCACATTAATAATAAACAGGTTTCTTTGATGCGGACTGCCGGCAGTAAGTCGGGCTCGTTTCCAGTGAGAGTTGGACTCCGCCAAGGCTGCTCTTTGTCACCAATTCTGTTCATTACCTTCATGGACAGAATTTCTAGGCGCAGCCGAGGTGTTGATGGGATCCGTTTTGGTGACCTTAGGATCGCATCTCTGCTTTTTGCGGATGATGTGGTCCTGTTGGCTTCATCAGATTGTAATCTGCAGCTCTCGCTGGAACGGTTCGCGGCCGAGTGTGAAGCGGCCGGGATGAGGCTCAGTGCCTCCAAATTCGAGGCCATGGTCTTGAGCCGGAAAAGGGTAGAGTGCCTTCTCCGGGTCAGGGGGGTCGTCCTGCCTCAAGTGGAGGAGTTTAAGTATCTGGGGTTCTTGTTCACGAATGAGGGAGGGAGCGGGAGATCAACAGGCGGATTGGGGCAGCATCTGCCGTGAAGCTGGCGCTGTACCGGTCCGTCGTGGTGAAAAGAGAGCTGAGTCAAAAAGCGAAGCTCTCGATTTTCCGGTCGATCTACGTTCCCACCCTCATCTATGGTCATGAGCTTTGGGTCATGACCAAAAGAACGAGATCACGGATACAAGCGGCCGAAATGGTTTTTCTCCGCAGGGTGGCTGGGCTCTCCCTTAGAGAAGCTTGGTCATCCGGGAGGGACTCAGAGTAGAGCCGCTGCTCCTCCACATCAAGAGGAGCCAGTTGAGGTGGCTCGGGCATCTGGTCAGGATGCTTCCTGGACGCCTCCCTGGTGAGGTGTTCCGGGCACGTCTCACCGGGAGGAGGCCTCGGGGAAGACCCAGGACACGCTGGAGGGACAATGTCTCTCGGCTGGCCTGGAAGCGCCTTGGGATTCCCCCGGAGGAGCTGGAAGAAGTGGCTGGATAGAGGAAAGTCTGGGCCTCCTTTCTGAAACTGCTGCCCCCGCGACCCGACCCTGGATAAGCGGAAGAAAATGGATGGATGGATGGATGGATGGAGGTGTCTTTGATTTTCACCTTGGGAGTTCCCTTTTTATTCTTGTTATTCTAATGCGGCAGAGATTGAAAACTGATAATCCCTAATCCCTAGTTTTCATGTACTCCCTATTTTTTCACCTCTACTTTTTCATAAGGCAAAGAAACTTCATTCATGCACTCATTAAAAGCCTTTTGCAGGAAAATTACATAAATGAAGAAAGGTGGGGAAAAAAAATCTCAGTTAAACAATAATGGAACCTGAAAATGTACATTTTAAATTCAATAAACTATATTTTTAATTTTAAAGGGGGGCCTCAATTTTCAGGAGGTTTGTTGCAGAAGAGGATCAGAACTAAAGGCTAATTGTTTAGTTTTGGGAGGACTGAGTCAACAGGCCTCCAACCCAACCACACAAAGAGTCCACATGATTCAGTCACTCAAAAAGCGCAAACCATTTCAGTTTAGTTGACCGCTGATATGTAACATTACATTTTTGGGACCACAAACAATGACACCTGTTTTTTCTGCAAAATAAATACAAATGTAAACAGATACAACACATCTAATATCTGGGATGAATACACAACTTTTTTTCTCCCACGGAAATTAAAACAGACTTCCTTTTTTTCCCCCATGAGTTATATTTACCTAAGGGATTTTATTTTATTGAAAATTCTGAATTTTAAATGCATTTAGTTGGTTTAGTTAAATTTGTCAAATTTTATGACTTGAATCAAACAGTTTGGATATCCTTACAATTGTTAATGGGGATTTTGTCCCATTCTATGGCGTTAATGCTTATTAGCTGCTTCTTGGTTCTGGAAATGGCACCCAGTGTTGAACCAGACTGGTCGAGGTTCACAATTCTCTACTGGATTTTGTTTATGTATGCCAATTCTTAAAGCAGGGCTTTGGAGGTGTTGCCTTGTAATAACATCGATAGGTGTGCCTCCTTTTAGCTTACAAAGACATGTCACCATCGTCAGGGCTTTCCCAAATGTTCAAAGACACTGTAAACTCTGTGTAAAACGTTGAGAGTAATGAAAGGATTCTCTCATTTTCTGGCATTCAGCTAACAGAAATAACGTTGGTAGGTCTAACTTAGCTAAAGCAGGAGTAGTAGAGTAGTCTGATTTAATGTCATAAAGCAAGATAAAAAGGTTACACTTCTTTCAATGCATGTCAACAACTGTCAGAGTGACAGCTTTGATGTGTGTTGTTATATACAACAACACGGAATAATTTATGTTCTGGTACACTTGAGTTTTGATTTAATTGGTTGTAGAACATGTTAAAGGTACGGCGGTTCATATTTCAAGGCTCATTTCCACTCAGACCTCAGAAAATGTTTGAATAGAGGAAGTTGAGTTATTATGCGATCACACAAACGGATAATTATTTTTGAAAGCATTTCATTAGAATAGAGGATTAACTTCGTCACAGAGGAAAATTATTAACTTTGCATTAATGTGTGAAATCCAAGATTGCATCATAGCCTCCACTCTCTTGAAAATTGCTGTGAGCAGTAAAACTGTGGAATCATCCCAAACTTGTGTATTTTACATAGATCAACACATCTTAGCAAAACGCTCCAGGAAAACGCTTGTGGCTGGGTTTTTTTTAACCGACAACGAGGTGATGCTTGGTTTTTTGAAAACTGAATTTCTTCCACACTTTGTGCTACAGTGTGTCTATTTGTCAATTAATTTCAATTTGCTGCTGCACAGAGAAGTTTGACATTTTGCTGTAGGCCGCTGTGATTATGACATTGATAACAATGAAACCTAATATGGTTTGAGGTCGGGAGAGTTTTGCTGCAGTTTAAATTTAATCGTTAATAAAAATTAAAATATTAAATTAGTTGTTGCATAATAATAGAATAGGGTATTTTACATTATTTTCAGTTGTACTCAAATTAATTTACAAAATTCTCGTATTTTTTTTAGCTAAATATCGGTGTAATTTTCTGACAGCAAACAATGACGTCTGTATTTCTTTTTCTCATTCATTTGTGTTTTAATTCTTGAGGCCCAGCTTAAAAGGTTGTCTGACAGTGAACCTGTCTGACAAGTCTTTGCTTTCCATTACTGTCCTGGTAGTGACGAGAGTGCCTCCTGCATCCTCACATGATCTTAACTTCAACAGAAACAGGAGGGTTTGACACACCCATCTGTGTGTCACGGGGACTTTCTGAAAGCTGCACTTATTAATGCTCATCTGCATCGGATTGCCAGTTTGCTCCTAGTAAACCCCTGAAAAAGGAAGCTAAGAGAAATCAGCATGCCTACCAGTCTGTGTGGAACATGGGACATGATCAGCAATGTCAACTTCGATGCCTACATGAATGCACTTGGTGAGTTTGAATTCAAAAATACTCCATAGGACGAGAACTTGGAAAAAAAAACAAAAAACTAGAAAATCTGTTTGTGGTGTGAATACACAAATATACAAAGAAAAATTGAGCTGGGATTTTACACCAGGGTTATTATTGTATTCATGAGACTGTGGCAAAGAGTATGCAAAAGCTTTCCTAATACATTCCTTTATTTTTCCAGGTATCGGTGTTTATTTGAGAAAGATTGCCCTGCGGCTGAAGCTGAGAAAGGTGATTGAGCAGCAGGGAGACCAGTATATCATCAAAACTCTCAGCACCTTCAGAAACTATGCCATCTCCTTCAAAACCGGTCAAGAGTTTGAGGAGTTCACAAAGGGACTGGACAACAGGCACATCAAGGTGAGGACGGATGTTGTAAACGTAGCACTCCCAGGTGTTTGTATGAAGCATGAAACGTGCTGACCTGATTTTTTGCTCCCATTCTGATCATGCTTTCTCGTCTTATTTTTTTTCCGTCTGCGCAGTCGACAGTGACGTGGCAGGGGAATAAACTAACGTGTGAGCAGGTTGGAGAGAAGAAGAACCGAGGCTGGGCTCACTGGGTCGAAGGCGACAAGCTCCATCTGGTAGGAATGAAATTACTAAGAAATTTCGACTTGTCTTGATTTCGCATGTTTCATATTCACTAAACATTTCTGTCACATTGTCCACCTCAGGAACTGCACTGTGATGGAGAAGTCTGCAAGCAGGTGTTTAAGAAGAATGTAAACGAGTAAAGAGGAAGGAGATGTTTAAGGAGAATTCGCTCGGTGCTGGAGGACAGCATGCGTCCGATCCACAACTGCTGACCCTGAAGAAGAGAAAGCCACACCAGTCTAAAGACTGGGGGGCTCAGATCAGGAAAAAAATGTAGCTTTTTTAAAATACAAACTTGCGCCACTAGATGGCACCACTGCACCACTTTTACACTGCATACTGGAGCTACATTCAAGATGAAGCATCAGGAATGTTTCATAACTTGTTTCAGCTGGCTGAAAACAGATTAAAGGTACTTTTGGTTTTTCTCTTGTTCGAAATTCTTCCTTGAGAGTTGTTCTGTGCAATTTGCATTTATTGTTTTAATTGTAAAACTCTTATTCATGTGGATTTTTTGTTAAAGAAATGTAATATATACCAAAATATGTTTGAGATACATTTTTGTAAGATTTGAATTTTGCTAAATAAATTTTGTTTAAATAAAAGCTGTAATTTGTGATATTTGTCCAACAAAAAAAAGTGAAGGTAAGAGTTGTAAATCTACTTTCTATGTGGTTAAGACCAAAATTATTCAGACCTCTAGTGGATTGAGATTTGAAATAGACCCAAAATATTGATTCAGTGGGGATAACCTCAAATGCATGCCACACTTTTCAGAGATATCTGATTTAAAAACCAGATATCTCACTTTCCTCCAAATTCACAGATACGCAACCCATTGTGCTTAAAATGGCAATAGATACATTATAGGGCTGCTGAAAAAGTCAGAATTCAGACTTTAATCATTCTGATTTCAAATTAATTTGAATTGAATTACCTTTCCCTTGGGATTAATAAAGCATTTTTGATTTAATTTAAATAAAAAAGCAACTTTTGGAGGAAAAAAGAGGTCACTTTAATCTTAGAGATTAAACCAAAATTACTTTTTTTTAATTTATTACCCAGGATTATTGCCCAAATCCTCTCTCGTTTAAAAATCTTGGTTAAAAGTTTTCATTTGAAAATCTGCGCGAAAGCTTTAAGTGTCTTGCTATTGTTCATAACTCAAGACGAAATCTACGTAAAACAAAAAGAAAACGGCGATGCAAACTTAATGTTTATAGAGGAACGATTCTGCCATAACTAAGAATGCACATCGAAATACACAAATTATCAGTAGATTTCTAGATTAAAATACATTAAAGTACTAGATTGATCCTCCATAAGTGCTCAGTTCGCCTCTGCCCAAACAATATTTTCGACGCAGTGACGCAACACTCTTCCTGAGCTCTCTGAGGTCACGTGACGTGGAGTAGAGCCAAAATGGCCGCTGTTGTATTTTGACGTATATAATAGCTAGCTACTTTTCTTTTTGTTTGATTATCGGTAGAAAATCTACCAAACGAGAGACGCTTTGAAAGATCCGCATCTCGCCATCTACCATATATCGGTGTCCTAGTTTTTACCTTGGCGACAATCAAGACTGACACCTATTCGTTTAACGTGTTAAACTATGCATATTCAGTTCTAATCGAAGCTAGCTAGCTAGCTGGCTCTGGCTGGCACTCCGAAGCAACTGAAAGTGAAATAGCTAGCTGGCTTAGCTGCCAGGATGGAGGAGTTGAGCGCAGACGAGGTAAGGTGACAATGGATGAATGCACTGAATATATATGGAGCGAAGCTTCACTACAATGATGTTGTTATTTCCAGTCTTAACATTTCATCTCGCAAGTTTTTAGGAGTTGTAGAGCGAGCCTGGTTGCTACAAAAGGTAACAGAGATGTTAGCTTAACGTCAAAGGAAGGAATCACTCGCTCAGTTGATTCTACAGTTCTTTTATTAGAAAGACAGTTACGTCCGAGTTGAACATCTCGGTTACTGATTTTTTTTTTTTAAATAAAGTAAATTCATAATTGAAATATTATGTAGAATAAATCAGTGGAGAGTCGTGTAACTGCCTGTGCCGTGTCATTTAGCAGGAGCACAGTGCTAACTGGTTAATGTTAGCTCACAAGCTGTGCTTAACGGTGTTTTTAAAAAAATTATAATTTTTTTAATAAACTCAGCGAAAGACTTATTTATACAACTGGTCATTTTCACTTGTAGCACGGATACTTTTTTAGTTTTAAGTTCGTGTTGTTTCACGTCTTCTAATGGGAAAATATCTTACTGCTGCTAGCATTGACTTGCTAACAGTGTTTGCGAAACGACTCAGCAGAAAGGGGCAAACAAACATAAAAACAGTGGACCACCATGGTAGAGTTGACGGGCCCTTAGACCTCAGACAAAACATACACTGCTTTTTCTAACCTCAGTTTACTATACAGAAAATATACTGTCATCCTCTTAGCTCCAAGTTCTGACTCTGTTTAAAATGTTGCACATTTTAAGCATTTTTAGGCTTAAAAAATGATAAGAGAATTACATTTATTGTAAATACCTTAAAATATAGTAATAGTTTCATTCCAGTCCAACACAACCAGCCTCAGTTTACACAGTGGATGTCTGAAAAATATAGGTTTCCTATAATTTCATCTGATAATTTCTCAAGTTTAGGTACATTTGGAAAAAATGAAAACAATTGCAATGTTTGGTATTATTACACCTTCCAGTAAGATAAAAACAAGATTCATACTACATAAAATCTACTAAGTTGTCACTTTTAAATCTTCTGCAGGAATCGGTGCATGTTAAGTGCAAATATCTGCTGAAATGGTTTGGTTAAGGAGTACTGCTGCACTTTAGGTTTTCTTCATCCTGAATTTCCTCATTGCCTAACCATTACCTTATAGTACCCACTGTCAAGAGGTTTGAAGATAAAAACTTGATTATTGTCATTACTTACAGGCCAAATGGCAAGGGCATTGCTCAATTGCCCCACAACCTTGGGCATTTTGCCTATCTTATTACTCCCTTTACAACCACTTGACAAAAATAAAATCTTATCTCTTCAACTTCACATAGCTTATACCTTATACCCTATAATAATCACGAATAGGCAGTAATACTGTGCAATTACTCAGAAACTGCCTGTAAATATTTCAGCTGGCTGGATATTTGTGTATATCTGCTTCACTTTCTCTGAATTTATAATTTTTATTTTTTTCATTAAAGATTCGCAGAAGGCGGCTGGCACGGCTAGCAGGAGGACAGACATCACAACCCAGCACCCCCCTAAGTACCCCTCTCACGTCCCCACAGAGAGAGACTCCACCTGGACCCCTCCCTGGCCCCTCAGGTGTCTCACCCCAACCTGTACCACCAGCTGCCTCTCAATCATTGGGTCTCAATGTCCACAGTGGTACCCCTGCCACATCCCCTATGGGCACCTCTGGTGAGTAATCACAGTTTATTGGTTATGGCTGCGCTCAGGCATTTTATTCTGATGACTTTAACTGCCAGAAGTGTTTTGGGTTAAACATTGTCATCTCACAGTTATATGTGTAGCACCATATTTTGTGAACTTTTGCTCAACCCCTGTACTTGTCTGCAATTAGCCTGGGTGGTATATTTTCTGTAAGCCACACAAGATAAAAACTTGTTGTCTGAGCAAAATTTCTGTAAGGAGTCTTAATTATTGCAGCCTTTATAAATTTGAGGAATAAAAATGAGAAAAGTGAATAACAACAGGCTTGCTGTGATCACTTTTTATGAGACATAAAGGGCAGACAGGGTAGGGCAGAGGGGAAATTTAGGCTTTTCTCTGTGTTCTGCACTACTATTGCACATGTGGACACATACATTTCCTGACATTTTTTTGGTAGACATTGGTTGTGCTTTCTGCTACCTAAACTTGCTTAAAGGAGCCAATAATGCCTCTTAATGCACATTTCATTTTTACTTTTCTACTTGGCTATTGGATAAGCTTCCAAGGGATGTGGCTTAAATGATTAAATAAATATTTTCAATATAATTCTAGCCTCCTAGCAACCATTACATTTCTTTAGGGTAATTCTGACCTATAATCATGTTGCACACAGAGCAAATCTTAAAAGCAAAGTAGCAAACATGCGCAGTACTTGTGGTTTCAGAGTTGGCTAACTTTCAGCTGCTTTGCTTTTCATACACTTACACTTTTAGTCTTCCCCAACTGATCAAGGACAGAATACTCCTGTCTTTTTCTTTCTTCGCTTCTTAGGCGTATGGCTTTAAAAAAAAATGTTCAGGCTACTGACACACATTTTGTTGTGCCTAAATTTACAGTTAGGTCCAAAATTATTCATACGCCTGGAAGAATCATGTAAAGGAATCTGTAAAATGTTGTTTATGTTTTTGTTTTGATTGAGAAAATGTAAATTTCATGTTGGCCCAGCCAAGGGCGCCTAACCTCAGTCTGTGGGGAGAGCTGAGGATTAGGGAAACGGCAATGAGGCATTCTGACCTCAATGACTTGGAGTTCAACACCAAAGGCTAAATTGTCAAAATACCACTGGAAACCTGCAATTATAAAAAGGAATTCATTGCCAACAAAGATTTTTTTTTGGTTGATTTAATAATAATTTTTGACACCTTTTTGCTTTTTCTCGATCAAATATAAATAAAGCTGAATTACAGCTGTCAAAACTAGTGCTCCTTTTACATTATCTTTTGAGAGATACCGGCTTCATTTTCTGCCAGAAGTAAACTCATTGGTTGAATTCTGATTTTTAAAATTAAATGTGGCAGATATATTAATAATTATGGGCTTTTTTTTTTTTTTTTGACTAATGTTCCTGCAGGGGTGGCATATGGTAGTCAGAGCAGCGAAGGTGTAAGCTCCCTCTCCAGCTCCCCCTCCAACAGCCTCGAGACACAGTCTCAGAGTTTGTCTCGATCGCAGAGCATGGACATTGACCCTGCCTCCTGTGAAAAGAGGTAAAGTTGTTTTTTAATTTTTTTATTGACCTTCTCTACATTATTCCCGTAAGATACTGTTTGTTGATGATATAAGAAGTGGCTGTAAAAATGTTGTATTAATCATCTGGAAAAGAAATGAGAATGTTTGGGATAAACTAATTGGCTCAAAATATTTACATGACATTCAGAAGCCTGAGTTTTAACGCATTTGGCCTTTCCTTTTCTTCAGCATGTCCCAGGTGGATGTGGACTCAGGGATTGAGAACATGGAGGTGGAGGACAGCGATCGCAGGGAGAAGAGAAACTTGACTGAAAAGGTAAAGGGGTTGCATTAATCAAAAAATCTGGCTTTAGCGTAACATTATTGTTTAGACCTTCAGGTTAAACACAGTTGTTTACTTTTCTTTGTTTCACTTTTGGTTACTTTGATTCCTGGAAGCATATCTGTCACCTGATCAACCAGAGCGGTTCTAGTCAGTGAAAAAGCTTTCCCCTGCTTTTTCAGGAAACCTCTGCAAACTCTGACGTCTCTGAAGATCAGGCTCTGCACTTGATTTGTAAGATCCTCCGCGTATCGTGGAAGGAGCAGGACAGAGATGTCATCTTTCTCCCGTCTCTAGCTGCAGATTTTCACCGGAACCCTAAAGATGGTATTTTTCTGACCCGTCTCTGTGTGCTCCCATTACAACTGCAGTTACTTTATTGTAAATTAAAAACAGCTACTTGTTATTTCTACCTTTAATAAGCTGTTTGTTGCACTTTTTGTGAATCTTGCAGTGTACTCTGACTTCAAAGACCTCATCAGCCAGATCCTGATGGAAGTCTTAATGATGTCATCCCAGTCAAATGTCCACAACCCGTTCGCCAGCTTGACCGCCACCTCTCAGCCCATTGCGGCAGCGAAATCCTCCGACCACCGGCTGACGCTGGTGCAGCCCTCCAGCCAAGGCGGCAGCCCGATGGGCCCCAGTGCTGGGTCTTTTGGAGCCAGCTCTCTGTCCAGGTAAATACCCAGACTCACAGTTTTTAGCACATGAACTGTGTATATTCCAGAAACGCAACTAGATTGTTGATTCTTTTTTTTTTTTTTTTCATGAAGTTCCTTTGTGGATTTTCTTGTCATTTTTTTTCTGCCCTGGTTTCATTGTCAACAGAGCCTTTTTGCCAATGATGATCTTGTTATCAATGCTATCCACAGTTTGTATGGGTGCGATAGTCCTCATCCAATGGCGTTGAATGCAGCAGAGAGGACTTGCCCATCTCTCTCTACCCCCACTGCACCTGCTCCACCCTCTACGCCACAGTTTGTAATTCCCCCCAGCCCACCTGCCACCGCCGGTACCAGGCACTCCCTCAATCCGTCATCTACCCCCATGCCCATCTCTCAGAGATATCGACCCTACTCTGTCACCACTCCCTGGGTGGCTTCTTCCCCCCTGAGCCCAGTTTACAGAGGATATAGTTTCCCTGGTCCTTCTCCCAGCCCAGCTGCGCCCTCCGTTCCTCCAAACACCCCGGTTCCCGCAACGCCTTTAAGCCCCCAGTCCCTTCTTTTGAGCTCGCCCAGCTCAGGCAACCATCCCCCTTCCCCAACCCTTCCTGTGGTACCTCCTTCTCCCAGACTGAGTTCTCGACAGGCTGCCTTTGCTGCCAGGATCCCATCATCTAGGTATCTCATCTGTCATTTGTATGTGTGTTTGGCGTTATCTAGACAATAAACGCATAAAAAAACAAACACAACTTTTTTGTTTTGCGAATCCCACAGTTTTATGTTAGACATGGGATGTGTTAATCTATAAGTTGGGCCGACTTTCTTTTCTCTCTTCTCAGCTTGCTTTGTTACTTTTCACTCAGACAAATCACTGATTTAGTTGAAGATTTTTACTGCTACTCTATAAATCGGTGAACAACTTAGAGATTTGTTAGTCACTAATGGGAAAGAGCTAGGTAATAAAAGTTACTGGGTCCAGCAAGCAAATGTTATGCTAAAAATGTTGGGACCATTGTCATTACACACACATTCCATTTTTAATTTTAATGCAATTATTTTTAAATATAGGCTGCACAAACAGCTTGTTTAGAGGGAGGTGGACATAAAATCAGACAGGAGTTTAATGCAATAAGGGTTCCTGACCGTTTTGCATATAAATTCTGTCTGACTCTTGGAATTGGATCTGATGAATCCATTTCTAAATGTGTCTAAAGTTTTTAAGTGGGATCTAGCTAAAGTGTCCATGTCTCACTATAGTGGCTCGTGTCCTGGCTTCTGGGGGTGGCTGTCTTATTGTGTTAAAGCTGCACTTTGAAAAGCTTAAATATTTAAAAATATTACAAGTACACATCCATAGTAGGGCTTGCAAAGCTGTACCGTTTTCTTTGTCCTACTTTCCTCCATGTCTCCATGTTCCAAATTAGTTTTTTTTTTCTCTCTCTTCCTGTCCATACATTCTTTCTCTCACCTCTTCCCTTTTCTCGTCCTGTCAGCCCCTTGTCGTTCCTGTTTTTTGCTCTTTCTGACATGTCTCAAGACAGCAGTGATGAAGAGTCTGAGGAGGAGGAGGAGGATTTTGCACAGGTTCAGTTTGGGTCCAGGTACACCAATGCTTGGCGTGTGTTGACGCGTGTGTGTGCACGCTTGCACAGGGATGTGCTCACTGCATGGTCCATCCGGTGGTTCTGGCAGGTTTACCACTAGGGTTGTGCAAATATACGAGCCAGAACACAGAAACTGATGGTCGTCCAGCTGTTAGATGGTTCATTAAACGTTTCTTTATATGTAGGTGGTAAATATTAAAGAACATCTCAGGTGGGATTAGATGGAAAACCTTCTTCTGATTTTGACATTTTTGTGGCTTATTGTGCCGTTTTGCTTTGTTGCAGCTTTGGCTAATAGATATAAATAGTTTGTCAGTAACAGTTGGCATCCCTGAACTGCTAACATTTGTTCTTAGGTTTTGCACATTATAACCTGACAAAGCTGTGTTGTTTTAGGGTATTATTATCATTTATTATATTTGAGATCAGTGGTGATTTATTGACGCATTGCATGTTTATAACCAAGTTTCATATAATGCATACTAGGCTTTGAAGCCACTCGTACCATGTTGCAGCTGACCACTAACAGCAGTTTGAGCTTTTGTCTCTACATTGTTTTAGTAAATGCCTAAATGAAATGAAATGACATGAGACTTGGATGAAGGTGAGTTTTGCCTGCAAGGATTTTTTGCAAACAATTTAATAATTTTAACTCTTCTAAGCCCTTTTTGTCCCTCTTTGAGAACCCCGGTGAGACTTACGATGCTATTTAATAAGCTTGTTTCCTCGTAGGATCCTTCAGAGTTTTGCGTTTGTTGACATGATGGTTTGAATTGATGGAACTTCTCCCGAACACAGCAGGGTTTTCTTCTGTTCTCTAACAATCTTCTCTCTGTGTTTCATGTCTCTGTTTGTAGTCTGGGTGCCTGTGGAGGGGGGATGTCATGCGATTCAGCCAGCGACCGTTTCACCATTGAAGCATGCAAAGAGACAGAGATGCTGAACTACCTCATTGAGCGTTTTGACAGCGTTGGCATGGAGGAGAGGAAAGCTCCCAAGGTAGGCGACTGTCTGCAAAAGGAGATTCCTCATATTTGTGTCTTTATCTCCAGATGAGTAAGAAAACTGACTTAAGAGGATGAATTAAAACATTGTTTATGTTTTAATTCATGCTGTCACACTTTTTCCTGAATAAGCGTGACATAACGACTAACGCTATAGTTTTATTTCTGATGAGCTCCAGTCTTGTTCGAAAGAACATTGTTTAAAAATGTATTTTCTTGATTTGATTCTGTGAAATCCATCTTCTTGTTCCCATTTTAAAACCAGGGAAATAATTTATCTCGTTTATTTTCCCAGATGTGCAGCCAACCAAATGTCAGCCAGCTTCTCAGTAACATTCGCTCTCAGTGCATCTCCCATGTTGCCCTTGTCCTGCAGGGTGCTCTGACTCAGCCTCGGTGAGTGAAACCATTCACTTTTTTTCCATTTCAGCTATTTATTTTGTCTCCATAGCAACTGCTCTATCTCCTTGCATCCAGAGAAGGTTAATTATCTTTTGTCTCCTCTAACTGCGCGTAGGAGCCCCCTCCAACAGTCTCTGCTGGTACCTTACATGCTGTGTCGGAACCTTCCATATGGCTTTATTCAGGAGCTGGTGCGCATCACCCATCAGGAAGAAGAAGTGTTCAAACAGGTGGGGAGCACGGCCTTCTGTGTTCAGTGACCAGTTTGCCATTTTATTTCAGACACTCTGGCAGAATCACGAGTTATAGTTTTACCGTGTAACCTCTGAATACAAATTTAATCAGTTCCAATATGCAGTTTACATCCAAAACATATTTTTTGAGACGCTGTTCTCCACTGAAACTTAAATAATTGATACCCAGCGCTACAGTAAAACATGCCCGGCAGTCAAAATCATAGTCATTTTCAATTTTTCCGATATTACTCCTTTGCTGGGAGTCTTCAAAGCATGAATCATAACATATAAACTTTTTCATGATTTTTGGAAGGACACAAAAAAAAAAGAAACACAAATGATTCATTATTATTGAAGGAAAGACATCATGGTGGACTTTTGCTTTCTATCCAAGAAGATTCTGCTCCAGGCCCAAAACGTATGGAAACTTTGGCAACAGTGGCTTTCCATATTAACTGGTCAGTGCGGAAGGCAATAATGCAATTTTTGCTGGTGTAGAAATTGCATTATTTTCTCCTGGGTTGCAATCAGCGTGAAAGCACATTGACACTTTGAGATGATTTGTAGAAATTTGATTACTTTATAACTGCAGAGATTTATGCTACCCAAAATAGTTGAGTAAACTGCATTATGAATAAAATATTCAGGTGTTTGTATTTGGAGGTTCCACTGTATTTCTGAAAATGACAGCTTTTTATTTTTGCATGTGGAGGTCCCTCCTTTTTGTTTCTGCTGTCTCCCAGACACTCTGGGATCAGAGCAGATCACATATAATCTGATACAGTGAAATATCTCTGTAAAGTGTTGAGTGACTTTAGTCGCTAAACTGTAACGCTGATGGGAGAGTCTGAGATTAATGCTGTATCGGTGTGATTCCACTTCGTTTTATTCGCAGTCTGGTCTCTTCGGTTGCTGTGTGTGTGTTGACGCTTCTCGGCATTCTTCTAGAGTTTGAAAGTTGTACTTGCAAGCAATAACAACTGTTCCTGCTGTATAGCTTAAATGGACTCTATTTCAACTCCAAAGTGTCTTAATATTTTTAAAGTAGCAACTGTATTTTAACTAACCAGCCTGGTTCTGGAAAATCTGACAGTGTAAAATATAAAGTTCTGGGAAATTAAGTCTAACTCCTTCACTTTGGCAGCTATAGTGATTCCTGAAACATGTTGCAAAATAAATACTTGACGATAAATCATCTACTGGAATTACATTATTACACAAAAAACTAGTGATTACTTTATGTCTTCATGGATTGTGTCTTTCATTAATAAACTACTAAGAAAGCATAAATCACATTAAAGATGAAATATTGAATGACAATGGTCATCATATATCAGAGAGATAGAAAAATTTAGGTTATTCATGATTAATATTTTCGTAGCAGTATTCAGCATTAATATCACCATTAGATGTTTTACTCATCTTGAACAGTAAATGATTTTTTTTTTTTTTTTACAAACTCTTATTAAAATTATAAATAAGCTTTAAGTCCTTAATGACGCTGAGAGGAAAGTCAGATCCCCACAATACCATATTTTGTGTTTTACATTTGAATTAACAATGCAGAATGATTTCATTCTGTTTCATAGTTTTACTTTATGTTAATAAATGTAAATTATGAGAGAATCTTCTGAACGTCTCTGAAGCCAACAACAGAAATGCAAATGTCAAAGTCCTAAAAGTTGTGGTACTAATTAACACCAGCATTTCCAAACATGTCTTCCAGATCTTCATTCCCATTCTCCATGGGCTCGCTCTGGCAGTGAAAGAATGTTCCTTTGACAGCGACAACTTTAAATTCCCCCTCATGGTAAGAAGACAGAAGTCTGCAGAGCGGAAAGGGAGAAATGTCAAAGACTTTGAAAGAACAATTGGCAGCAAAGAGAGAAGAAGCCACACAAAAAAGCCTGAGTGACAGCTTTTCTACTTGACAGATAATTTTATGTCATCTAGATGAAATAATGAAATGTCCTTTCACGGCCTTCGCCTTGTGCTGCTGAAATGTTGATATTTACTGCCAGATGACAAATACTTAATGCTAAAGTTGTTTAATATTTCTTTTTAAGAAGTCAAAGATTGCTTATTTTTTTACAGGCATTAGCTGAGCTTTGTGAAATTAAGTTTGGAAAGACTCATCCCGTGTGCAACTTGGTGAGTATAAGTATGATTTTTCAGAGCTATGAGATTTTCTTTGTTTGGTTGTTTTGTGTATGTGCATTTAATTTAATAACTATAAATGTTTTTTCTATTGCAATTAAATATGTAGAAGTAATTTGAAACCCTCTCTTGATACTTTTTTTTTCTATGACTAAAGTTATCAAGTTATTTTTAAAATGAACAATATAAATGAAAAATGCTAATCAATTTAATTTTTGATTCTTGGTTTTTAATTTTATAAATTTTTTATTTATTAACCCACAATGCACAATTAAATACTGTAAAGGGAATTAGTACTACTATTACTACTAATAATAATACCCAGAAAACTCTTGGTTGAAAAAAGCCCAGAGTTTGTTGTTTATTATTTAGTGTAACATATAAATTTGTCACTCCTCTTCTTCTGTGTAGGCAACATCACTTCCTCTGTGGTGTCCCAAATCTCTGAGCCCTGGTTGTGGCAGAGAAATTCAGAGATTATCCTACCTTGGGGCGTTCTTTAGCCTTTCAGTATTTGCAGAGGATGATGTAAGTTGCACATTAAACTTGTATAATTTCACCACAATGTATCAAAAGTCTAATAATCGCAATAGCACTGTACTCGATATCCTCCCCGCGAATACAGAATAAATATTTAGGTATTTATGTACCATGCACTGAGGCTCGGATGCTTGCAATATATATATATATATATATATATATTTTTTTTTATTATTTTATTTTATTTTTTTTTTATTTTATTTTTTTTATTTTTTTTTGCCATCATTTCCTTTGGGACTTTGAGCAAAAATTGCTTGTTCTCTTGTTTAGACCAAAGTAGGGGACAAGTATTTCTCTGGCCCAGCCATCACCATGGAGAACACCCGAGTTGTCAGCCAGTCATTGCAGCACTATCTGGAGTCAGCGAGGGTGAGCCTTCACATGTTTTTGTTTAATTTATTGTTTGTTTGTTTTTTTTACTTTTACTTAACTTAATCTCTTATCATAATTAATTTCCTTCATCAGGGTGACCTTTTCAAAGTTCTCCATAATATTCTGCTGAACGGAGAAACGCGCGAGTTAGCTCTCAACTACATGGCAGCTCTAGTCAACTACAATGTGAAGAAAGCTCAGATGCAGGTACTCAGCGCTCATCCTTTATTCATACAACAGCAGCTTGAACATGATATTTGAGTTTCTGATTGTGTCAAAAGAAAAATAAACTGCAAAGATAAAGTTTGCACCCGTAACATGCCTCTCAGTAAAACTCCGGTTTTGACGGAGTTTTACAAATTTGAGCAAAATTTGTCTCTTTCTTTCTCTCAGACCGATGACAAGCTGGTGTCGACAGATGGTTTCATGCTCAACTTCTTGTGGGTGCTGCAGCAGCTGAGCATGAAGATAAAATTGGAGACAGTGGACCCATACTACATTTTCCATCCACGGTGTCGCCTTGTTGTCAGCCTGGAGGAGACTCGTCTTAAAGCCACAATGGAGGAGCTGAAGAGCTGGATGGCTGAGCTGCGTAAGTAGAGAAAAAGGAGAAAATACTTTTAGCGTGGATTGTCAAACCCCAAAGTAAATAAAATAAGTACAACCTTCTGTTCTTTATTTAGGATGCAGAGATTATTCCTTTGGCTGAAAAAGAATGTAAATAAGTATAATGTTTTTTTTTTTGTCTGTGTGAACATCATCAGATGAGGATCCCTCAAAGTTTTCAGAGCCCAAGTTCCCCACCGAGTGTTTTTTCTTGACACTTCACACTCATCACTTGTCCATCCTGCCATGCTGTCGGCGCTACATCCGCAGATTGCGCGCCATCCGTGAACTCAACAGGTAGTTCGTACACGGCGAACGGTTATAACTTATTCATCCAGTGAGTTATTTATAACCTCGTTTCACATTTTTAGGACTGTAGAGGAGCTGAAAAACAGTGAGGGCCAATGGAAAGACTCTCCCTTGGCTAGTCGGCACAGAGAAATGCTGAAACGATGTAAAACCCAGCTCAAGGTCAGTCCTGGTAGATTCTCTTACCGTCTGTCTGCTATATACTGATCCAATCCTCGAGACCGGCTTAAAGGCACAGACACGCCCAGGGTTGTCTGCTGTCAGAATTGACTCCGTTTGGACACTCGTTCCGTGTGCTGAAAAGCTGAAAAACAAGCGATTATGCAAGGGAACGTATTTCCTGAGACATGATGCTTATCATGTGTGACTGTCCTGTCAGAAACTGGTGCGAGCCAAAGCGTGCGCTGACGTGGGCCTTCTGGACGAGAACCTGCTGCGCAGATGTCTGCAGTTTTACAGCACAGTCATTCAGCTCATACTTCGCATGGTGGATCCGGTCTACCCCAAGTGAGTCGGCATACCACGAACTGACCATGCTGCTGTTTGGCATGATGCTAACAGAAAAAGAACAACTGTTTTTATCGTGGTTGTTGTTTTTTTTTGTTTTTTTTTTCTGTCTCTCATGCCGTTCTTCAAAAATAAACTTTACGCCACAAAATGTTCTCCTTTTTTCAGCATTACCCTTCCTTTGAACCCTGAGATTCCCAAAAGCTTTGCTGCTCTGCCGGAGTTTTACGTTGAAGACGTGGCAGAGTTTCTGCTTTTTGTCGTGCAGTAAGTCCTTCACATGTTTAAGACGTAATAAAACTGGATGAAATCATTTTATTTCCATTGCAAAGTTTTATTGCACCTGTGTGAATAATTAGCATTTTTCACCATGTGGTACTTTAGAGAATTCCCTTCTTTACTGCCTCTTTATTCCTTGCAGGTACTCTCCCCAGGTTCTGTATGAGCCGTGTGTCCAGGATGTTGTCACCTTCTTGGTAGTGTTCATCTGCAGTCAGCACTACATCAGGAACCCCTACCTAATAGCCAAGTTGGTGGAAGTGCTGTTTGTCACCAACCCTGCTGTACAGCCTCGCACTCAGAGATTCTCTGAAATGATGGAGAACCACCCGTTGTCCATCAAACACCTGGTCCCTGCTCTCATGAAGTTTTACACTGGTGGGTCTGATCCGCTGTACATTGAAGCTGTCTGCTTTTGACTGAAGAGTTTCCTCATTTGTGTGCTCCTATATTTAGTGTTGTCACTAATCCTACTTTTGCAATATCTGTATCTGTTTACAGTGATTGCAGCAATACACTTTTAGGTTATAATGAAGATGGGTTGAGTTGATTTCTGACCTGTGTTTTCTATATCTATAGATTTTAATCTATTCATATTTCTCATCATTAGTCAATATATCAGCTTTGAAAATATTTTAATCAACCTTCTCGCTTAGAACAGTCATTAAATGTTTGTAACATAGATGATCAGTTTTACAAATGGTTTTGCTGCTTAGCTGGACTCTACATTTTCTGCTTGATGTACTTGTCAACTCTGAGTTTTGACATTCCAGCAGGTCGACAACTCTGAACAACCACTTCTACAACTGAATGAGTTTTCTTTTTCCATTTCAATTACAAAATTTAACTTTACTTCTCTTTTGAACTTCTCTATTGTGCATAATCTATTCCTGATTTGTGAGCTTAAATGTTAAAAACAGAGCTGCGTCACAATATTTAGTCAACTGAATCGTGTGTACTTTAAAAGGAAAAAAAAAAAAGAAACTTAAGTCCAGCTTTTGTACAAATGTAGATGTTCCTCTTTGTCCCATTTTTCTCTTTAGACGTTGAGCACACTGGTGCTACCAGCGAGTTCTACGATAAGTTCACTATACGGTACCATATCAGTACCATCTTCAAGAGTCTCTGGCAGAACATTGCCCACCATGGCACCTTCATGGAGGAGTTCAAGTGAGTTTGTCGATTACAAAAATTGACACGTGATGAAAAATAAACAGTTGATGCTCAATTCTGAGACATTTTTTGTGTTTCCGACCTGATTTGCGCTTGTATCTCGTCTCCTCTCCCCCAGCTCTGGCAAGCAGTTTGTGCGCTACATCAACATGCTGATTAACGACACCACCTTCTTGTTAGACGAGAGCCTTGAGTCCCTGAAGCGCATCCATGAAGTTCAGGAAGAGATGAAGAATAAGGAGCAGTGGGATCAGCTGCCCAGAGTCTGTGCTCCATTTTATTATTATTTTTTTTTAATCTATTATTTTTTTTAATCAAGAACTCCCTGCTGTGTTGCAGTAATATTGATGGATTTTTTTCGTACACGTTTATTCTGAGTTTCAAAACATGGCAACAGATTTGCTAAGGCACAGTTTATTCAACGGTTTTTTTTTTTTCTTCTTCTTCTGCTCCTTCAAACTTCCAGGAGCAGCAGCAGAGCCGCCAGTCCCAGCTGACTCAGGATGAGCGAGTGTCTCGCTCTTATCTGGCGCTGGCTACAGAAACGGTTGAAATGTTCCACATCCTAACCAAGCAGGTTCAGAAGCCTTTCCTCAGGCCTGTGAGTGTTGCTGCTTCCTCTGCACGTCCTACAAGATTCACTCCATGCATTAAGTGAAGCTGTTTCCATAAGAAGGAACTAATTGTTTGCAATAAAGTCGAAATCATGAGCCTGACTCGGTGATTTCAAACCATACAATATTTCTGAGCCTGTCCTCTTTTCTTCACACAGGAGCTCGGACCTCGTTTAGCTGCTATGCTGAACTTTAACCTTCAGCAGCTCTGTGGGCCCAAGTGCCGGGACCTGAAGGTGGAGAACCCAGAGAAATACGGCTTTGAGCCCAAAAAGCTCTTAGACCAGCTGACAGACATCTACCTTCAACTGGATTGTGCCCGCTTTGCTAAAGCGATTGCAGATGACCAGGTTGGCACCGACTGCATCAAAGATTTTGATTCAGAGGCTAAATTCATAGTGTTTTATTTGGAAATATTTCTATTGAAAATGTTTACTCTTATACCTGGCAAAGTTGTGGCCCCGCGATAGCTTTTCCTCTTTCACAATGTCATTAGCAAACTGTTGTGGATCTTTGTTTTCTTCGCAGCGATCATACAGCCGGGAGCTTTTTGAAGAGGTTATTTCCAAGATGAGAAAGGCTGGTATTAAGTCCTCTATTGCCATTGAGAAATTCAAGCTGCTATCCGAGAAGGTGGAAGAAATAGTCGCCAAGAACTCCCAGTCAGAGATGGACTACAGCGACGCACCTGATGAGTTCAAAGGTCCGTTTCTCCAATCAGCAAAGCTAATATTTGGGTGTTTAGTAACTGTTACAAAGCAAAATCAGTACTTTATTCTCAGTCTTCTGCATTTTGCGCATGTTCTACAATTATTTCCTTGCTATAAAGAATAAAGTCTGTTTGGACAGAGAATATAGCGTGGATTATATAACTGAAGTTATAAATTCCTACTTCTAAATTGACTCCACCCAAAGAACCACAAATCAAGTTTTATAAGTATAATCTTAGGATTTTTAAAAATATTTAAGGATGTAAAGACGGTTGCAAACTTTATAAAAAATACTATAAAATCAACTGGAAGGATGAATCCTAGATGTTTCAAGACATCAATACATCAAGTAAATGAAGCACAATTTTTAGAATTCTTTTTTTCCAATGTCAAATCTGAGTTGTTCATAAGCAATACATCGTAATATGTAAACGCAGAGTAAAAACTCTGGGATCCATAAATGAACCTTTGCCCTCAGGGGAAACAGCCGCTTCAGCGTGACCCCCAGGTCAGTGTAGACAAGAGAAGGTCTTCATTGAATTCCAGACATTTGTAGCAGGTTATGGCAGCTCATACGGATCATATAGACAGCTTAGAGCAAAGCTATCCTGTAACCACAGACTTAATATAATCCACAAAGAGAATGCGGTCTGCATACCAGCTTTGATTCCCAGATATGCCTGCCAGCCCACCACAGTTGATGGGAGTGTGCTATCCAGGACGCACACTCCCATCAACGACA
Source organism: Poecilia reticulata (assembly GCF_904066995.2). Classification (NCBI taxonomy): domain Eukaryota; kingdom Metazoa; phylum Chordata; class Actinopteri; order Cyprinodontiformes; family Poeciliidae; genus Poecilia; species Poecilia reticulata. Next base: position 13,898,121 of record NC_088836.1, on the reverse strand, counting down.
GCTGTCTGTCGTTACGATATCGCACGCCAGGTTTTTATTTTTGTAACCTACAGGATTCATTCACATGAACAACTCTGTGACATTTCAATATATAGGGGGCACTCATAAGTTTTTATTGGGTCTTTGGTTCATTTGTTTTCTTAGGTTTTCTTATATTACTATTAATGCACCTGTTCAGCTGTTTAGGATGGACTTTTAGGGGGGTAATTTGCACTCAGCATTCATTGTTTTTATATTGAACTATATTTTTTGGTGTTTGGTTAAAACTATGTTTTTGAGAACTGACAACCTGCCTGGTTCTAAACTCCATGCACAGTTTGAACCGGTGAACAAATTTGAAGGCTGTGTGGTGGAAACAAACTAAAAGGCTCTAAACTTTAGAATTAAAAAATTACCAATTTTATGTTGCATTTCAGAATAATAATAAAAAAAGTAATTCAAAAAAGTTTGCTATGTTTTTCTCCTAATCTTGACTTGCATACATACTACCTTAGACCCTCTGATGGACACTCTGATGACCGACCCGGTGATGTTGCCCTCTGGGAACATTATGGACAGATCCATCATCTTGCGCCACCTGCTGAACTCCCCCACTGATCCCTTCAACAGGCAGCCCCTCACAGAGAGCATGCTGGAGTCAGGTAACATCATCTTGATGGGTCTTTGTTGGACGACCAAAAATAGCAAAAACGTTGGAAGGAACAAGTTTTATACTTTTTCAAACTTGTTGACTTGAAGTGTTTGTTTTTATGTTTTTTACTCCTGCAGTGCCTGAGCTGAAGGAGAGAATCCACACCTGGATGAGGGAGAAACAGGGCGCTCGGCCTTTCTAACAAACCCTTCATCTGTGTCTGGCTGCTTTACTGATTTGAAGGGATCTTTCCAAATCATCTGAATTTAATGTCACTACTACCAATGAGAACAACATTTTGAGTGGAGGGGGGGGGGGGAAGGGAAGGATACCTGATTGGATTTTTATTTGCATTTACCCTTTTTGTCTCAAACCATTATCATGGTTCTAAAAACAAAACATAATAAAGTTAAAACTTTTAAGTTTGTCTCTTGAGTTTGTGTGAATTATATCAAGTTAACAGTTTTGCTAGTTTATGTATTACAATTTAGCAGAAATCCGTTTGCAAAAAGCTCATCAATCATCTTTACAGTGGTCGCTCTGATTTTTTTTTTTTTTAAAATGTTTTTTAAATGTCTTGGCTTTATAAAAATCTCGAGTAAGAGCAGAGCCAGCAGAGTGTGAATATTTGTGAACTTGTTTGTGTTCTTCAGCTCATGTTTGTGCTTATGGATGACAAGTGGAGCCATAAAGGATGTAGGCTAATGTAATTTAATCTTCAAAGGAAATGTTATTTCAGTCTTAGATCGTAATAAGCAGGAACTTCAGAAGAAAAAACTGTTTAGTTATATTTTGATGCTGACTTCATTAATCTGATTTACTTGTATGTATTCTGGATCTGAAGATAAAAGCCTCATTGTCACCTCAAGGTCAAGTATCTGTGTTATAGAAGAGGTTGGGGAGCGAGGGAAGAAACAAATATGAAAAAAAAACGACAAAAAAAGAAAAACTACCAGAAACGAGGCTCCTTATGGATGGGCTATTATTTTGTTACTTAAAATTTCATGTAACAGCCATTTCAGCTCTTTAAATGCCCAGAAAGTATTTCCTTTAACAGGAAAGCTCCATGCAAGTCTGTGATAAACATGCGTCCTATATAATTCCTGTGTATCTACGAGCATTTTTGAAACTTCTACAGTATTTACAGGCATTTTTTTTGTGCACAAACATACAAGTCCTGACAATGTAGTACAAATTTTGGAAACTCTTTCCTGAACATTAATGATTTTTAATTTCCTTGAGCTGATCTAAGGAGGACAGGTTCTAACATTTATTTCTGTCTGTCAATTACGTCAGAATCTGCCCTCCGTAACGAGCACCTGATCCACCTTCACACATTAAACCAGACAAATTAAAGGCAGGGGTTCAATAATAGCAAAGGTGTTTTTTGGTGTAGTTTGAAATTAGATAAATTTACCATGAGCATTTCTGAGCACAGAAATTTCCATAAAATATAAATACACTAAGCTGCATTGTTCTTGTTTCCGAGGCTTAAAATAAGCTTCAGAAACCTCACACGTGTATTTCATTCTTACTGAATGAAATATGCAGACTCATCTGTCTGATGTTGGCCAAAGCATTTCCAGTTACATGTACTCAGTAAAATTGTTTATAAATACTAAGGAAAATAAATATTTTTACTCTATTTTAAGATTCAAGAACCAAATTATCTGTTACAAAGAAAAAAAACTTTATTTTGTAAAACAAATTCAGCTGAGAAAGCCCTTTTCATAATTATAAAATTGATGAATACTATGTGGCCAATTTAAGAATACAAAGTGTATAGTGTACTAAAAAATTATTTTAATTCAAAAACCCTTGTGCCGCTGGTGCTTTTCCGTTGTAGATATTAATTCAGATATTACATAAAAACATACAAAGGGACTGCACCATAAACCGCCATTTTTGTTTCCTTTATTGTTAATAAAAATAGTTTTGCAGGACGCATCTTTTATCATTAAAAAATATTCATTCAAATCCTCGCTAGGCGGCGCTGGTTTGCGGTGACCCTAGCGACACAGTGACAGCGGCGCTGGGGAGAGGTGGGGTAGAAATCCTGCAGTGTGGCGTCACGGTAGAAAAATGGAGAGAGAGGCTCCACCCACACCACAGATTTCCGATTTCATTGGCTCCTTGATGCCTTAGTCACCCACTTCTCTGCGCTGATTGGTCCGTTGGCCTGTCAGTCAGCACGCTGAAGGGGAGTTGACGTAATCTCTTCGGTAAATCAAGGCGATCCATCGATTTCCATTTTCGCTCGGGCGCAGACGGGCGGCCGCTTTTTTTCTGTCGCTACGGGGGAAAAAAAACAAGCTATTTCACCGAGTCACCTTGTTCACATTTTGTACTTTACATATCCATACGGCGGAGGATACCGCTATAATGGGTGTTTTCCACGGAAGAGGACATGGTAGCAGTTTACGTGTGTGCAGATTCTGATTAAAAAACACCAACAACACATCCTGACGCCCGCAAGCTAACGTTATTTCTCCCCACTGTCCGGTGGTGCCGCCTTGGATAGAGTCGTCAAACGTGAGTATGAACGATCGGACTGGGAACATGCATTATATGTATAACCTTAATGGTTGTTATGTCAGATTAATTTCTGCTGGCGAGCAGCTGTCTGTTGGTGCCAACATTAGTCATAGAGCTGCGTGTCTGTTACATATTTATGTCACGGAATGTTCGCATACTTTTATTTTATATGAAATAAGCAAAGTAAATGATGTTGATAGTTCAAAGGGGTTACGTTTATGCACAGTTGGTTAGCTGATAGCGCTTAATGCTGATAGAAACCCCAACCACAAACCTGTCGGCATGTCTTAGCAGTGTTCAAATGAACACATATTACAATTATGGTTTAAAACTCCAGTTGTCGTAGCCATTAAAAATGCTTTTAACCTTTCCTGCTGAATAAAACGTGAACAGTGCGTCCCAGCCTACGCTGCTAATGGGAGCCTTAACTCTTCTTCCCACAACATTCAGCAGACGAGGATTAGCCCACTTCTTAACATCGGCGAATTTAATTTCCAAGTATTAGAAATGGACGCTCTTCATTTGCACCAATGCAGAGTCGCATGCAGCAGACGAGACGGGGCCGCCTGGCTCGTTGTCCCGCGGTAGCCCTCAGCAAGAAAAAGGGGGGAGATAGAATTTCATGGGCGTATGCTTCAAGCAAGTATGGCTGACTGCTAGAATATGGAAAAAACAAGGGACCATTTGGGAATCTAGGGCTGAAATGGGCTAAAAGGCAACAGAACGAAACCCGGGTTGTAATCTAGTAAACTCATAGATACAGGGGCGACCTAAGATTGAATGAGGCCCATTAAAAACAATTATATTTGGGTGTCCACTTTTGCATGTTAGAGGGGGGAGAACATCCCTAAAGATGTAATAACTATTTGTAAGTTGGAAAATAGAACAGTCGGGCTCAAAAATAACAAGAAATTGCTTAATTCAAAAATTTTATTATAGGTATTGCCATGAAATGCTTAATAATCCCTGACTAATGTTGTCTTTTTCCGTAGTCGGTGTAAATGTGGTTTCTTAACTTGTTACAGTTCTTCGATTCAATCAAATGCTCTTTACTGTGGAATGTATTTTTACCATTAAAAACAGCAGTAAAGAAGATTCTGCTTCAAACTTACAGGATGTTCATCTTAGATTTCTTTTTTTTTTTTTTATCAATAAACATTATAAAAAGAACTGATGAATCTGGACATTTGTGTACAGTTATCTTAAAACATGACCTAATAGATTATTTGGCTGATTTGGGGAAAAAAGAAAATGTACTCATCTTCAAATAAGTTAAACATAGATTGTTTGTTGTTGTTGTTTGTGGGCACTAAAGTTTTAGCAATAAACCCTGCAGACTGACTACTGACTCTACACAGAAAAAAAAAGGAAAACTGTTACATGTCACAACTGACAGATAAATAATACGTCCTAGATGTTATTCTTATGTGCCTATAGGGCTAATATAGGATCTATGCATTAAGTGGATTCTGTTTAGCATTTTGGTAAAATACTTTTGATTACACAGATGCACTTATGCTGTTTTTTGTGTGTTTTCTTCAGGAGGAATATAAAAGCAGTCTTACTTGGGAGTCCGACCTGAGCAGCAAGAATGTCTGGGGCGTCTGTAAAAGTTGCTGTTCGAGTCCGACCCTTCAACTCCAGGGAAACGAGCAAGGAGTCAAAATGCATCATTCAGATGCAAGGCAACACTACAAGTAAGTAATCTACTGACACACACATGAGAGCATCCTCACAAACCACGTCTTTGAGTTTATGCAGGTTTGTCTGCACGTCCTCCCAAGTGCAGTTTTCTTCTGGAGGTCTTTTGCAAAGAGCCGGAGAATGAGCAAACTGAATGGTGGACGGTTAAGGCAAAACAGACTGAAAGGGAATAAAAGGCTTGCAGAGGGGAATCCCTCCCCCTCTGATTGGGGCCTACATGCCTGAGGAGTCTGTGGGAGAAATCCACAGTTGGTTCCTGATGGGGGTGAAACCCAGAGGTCACTTTAAAGACTGACCTGCAATCACCGCCCAGTTCATCGGGGCTTAATCACATCCATTGTTGTGGCTCTGTAGTTTATGATTGCACTATCTCTGGGCATGCACTTACTGTTTGTGTTGCACCTTCTAGATGCAAATAAAATGTTATAGATTAAAGTTATTCATTCACTTGGTGAACTTTTTACTTCACGTGGTTTTCTTTTTTTTTTTTTTTCCTCTCTGCCATTTTTCCGGAAAACCAAAGTGATTTATTGACATATTTACTAGGGATGCAACATTCAGTCGACAAAAGTTAGTTAAGAAACTCAAAGTGCATTTTCATTTTTTGTGTGGGTTCTTTTAAAATAAATTTAAAAAGCCCTGAATCGGTGCAATCTAAAATTTGCAAATCAGACATCAAATAAAATGGAAATCTGTATTGCGAGGAAAAGCCATCTCTGAATTTCTAGTTATTATTAACTTGTAATGCCCTTTTGTTGTAGTTTTTTCTCATCCCCTTTAACAACATGTTCAAGAGATGAGTAAGTAAGGTTGTGATGTACTGAAGCCAAAGTTTTGATTCTTTTATAGACCTCTAGGCCACAGGACTTTTAAACATGAAGAAGACGGGTTGAAACAAGCCACAAGGCTTCTATCAGTGGCTAATAAAAATAACTCATGCCAGATCGAGAGGCTGCAAATTAAAATAGTTTTAATTGAATAGGTCACATACTGAAATATTTTAACTGAGGCGTCCTTGTGGACATAAAGTGTGTCTTAAAAGAATGTTCTTTTTAAAAGTCATGTGATCAGCCTGCTTATTAGTGACCGTGAGTCATCAGGTGCTGTGAAGTATTAGCTGCCTCCTTAGTCATGACAGCGCTGTATGTCCTGCTTCGGTCCGATGATTAACTCAGTCCCCCCCTGACGCTAACAGAACCAGCTAATGACCCAGTAACACGACGTCTGACGGAGGAAACTTGTTTTTCTTGCAGTCTCTCTGGCTTTCCTCAGCTCTTCTCCTGTCAGTCTTATCAGCCTCATTAGTCTAAGCTTGTATGAATCTTCTATAAGATCAAGTGTCCCTCCTAGATGTGCCTCACTTGCTCTTTATCTCTCGCAGTCTACCAAAAAGAGGATTTTTTAAATCCTCTTTTTTTTTATTTTTTACTCCATATCCTCGGGTTTTCATCATTCCAATGTCACCCAAAAAGTAGCTGGAGGGGAAACTTGTGGTTTCTGGCAGAACTGCAGTGGCATATGCAGCGTTTTTCAAGGTGGGGGTTAGTCAGCGAGCGTGGAAGTAAGGGAGAGGAGTAGGCTGCAGCACCGCCTGCTCTACCTCCTCATCACATGGCCAGATTGCAGAGCAGAGAGAGAGGCTGGCAGGGAGCCATGCTCTTCTTTCATCAGGTCTTCATTGCAGATGGTATGCTGAGAACGCTGTCCTATTAGGATGCTGAGAGTTTTAACTGCACCTACTGGGTCAGACATGTAGGGGTTATTACATTTACGGTGATTTGATGTACACTACCTTTCTGCTCTAGCGGATCGCCTCAAACATCCTGACTTGTCGTATTTAGCAGAGTCGACAAGCGTGCTTTTAGTCTCAAATTCATAATGGCCTGTTTGAGACTCCAGGAAATACTTTTTTTGTTTTCTCTTCGTGTTTTCATAACATTGCCTTGTCTTATTTTCTTATCTCATGGACGTGACTTATCTGAATAGTTTCCAATTAGATGTGAAACAAAAACCTCCTCATGACTGATCACATGACAGATAAACCAATATGAACTTTATGCGATTTTGAAGAAGAAAACACTGTCAGTGCAGAATGATTAAATAGTTTATTTTATGATGTCTATTTCCAGTCTTTTTCATTCACCCTTTCTGTTATCTGTTTAACATCTCACTCTCTCTTTGAATCCAAATGAATTTCTGACAAATCTTGACTTGAAGAGGAAAAATGATTTGCCTTTTAAAATAAATTCTTTGGAATTAAGTTCTTGAAGTTTCAACCATCCGGTCATTGGTCAGGACTGATCAATCTGTTAATTGGATGATGCTGGTCAGCACCCGATTCCTCTGTGCTTCTCCGTCTGTAGTGTGTGAAACACCCAAATATCATCAGAAGTGCAGGCGAAAATCTGTCTTTTTTTTTTTACTGGCTGATTCTGATATTTTGGATCTGACCGACAGATTTTGTTTTCAGCCTTAATTGACGTCTAAAGGAAACTCTAATTTGATACATTTAAAGGATGGAGAGGAAAAACTGTATTTCTTGGTCTTGACCTCTGGATCATTGAACAGCACCATGCGAAAAAACTCTGACTTTAATCACTGGCTGGTTGATTTTGTGCTTGACTAAAAAATAAATCACATTATTGTGAGGTAATTCTTGAGTCATAGCTGCTCAATGCAATAAAACATGCTTAAGCAATTTGTACCTTGTGTTTTGTATAATTTAGCTCAATATTTTGTTAGAACTAACCAAACGCTGCTTTTAGCATGCATTTTCATGCTATTTTCCAAGGGTTTTCTGGGCTTAAACGGGACTGGCAGTTTTCATCGAGTTGCTTGGTCAGCATGTAGGTGTTTGGCAGATGTTTGCGAGGGGCCATGACACTCCCCCTATTGTGGTTGCTCAAGGGCATATGTGTCCATCCGTGTGCTTGTGTCGACAGCACAGAGCAAGAGAGAGCTGGGGGGCAAGAAGAGCAGGATGAGCCGTCTCCCCCCCCGTCTTTTCACAATGCACAGAGGGTTGTCAGGGATTGGGTGCATGCAGAGGAGCAGCAAATTGATTATCCAGCGTGCGCGGCCTCTGCAGCCAGCCTGGAAATAAGCAAAGGCCCTCTTTCAGTAATGGCCCTGAAACATACCAGAGCTAATGTGGTTATAAAGGAGAGATGTTATAGTGATCTGCATCGGTGTTTCAAATGTTAAATAGTTCCACCACGTCCACAGCATTCATTCATTCAGTTCATGATGTTCACGCTCGTCTCCATCTTGTTATGTAAACTATGTTGGTTCTAAAAAATCTTCTGATTACAGATCCACGACTCGTTCGTCTTTCAGATCAGATGAACGGCGAAGCCTTTTTCACATGTTCACGAACTGAATGCTGTTCAGTATTATGCCCAGTGTTGAAGTATAAATAAAGTGACAAGCGGATAAAGCAACCAAAAGGTCTCCACATCAATTAAACCTTCACCTTTCAGATATAGTTCTGCCGAGTGTCCTCTCAGTCAGAGCTAAGTGGTTGGTGACATTAGAAAATCCCCACCGGGAGTAAACGAGCTCTGCTCTGCTGTCTGTTAACGCATATGAACAGGCAGCAGAAATGACTTTATTATCTGCTATTTATGAGGTATTGACATTGAAAGGAATACTAGTGGGACGTTCAGGGAGATATTTGTTTGAGGGATAAACGTTGGTGCGATGAATCCTGTTCACACATGTACAATTGACCCAATTAGGACCAATAATCCACCAGACTTGCCTCGGGCCGCCACGCCCTGCCGCCGTAATCCTTCTGACCCATGTGGGTTTCCCTGGATATACTCTCCCACTGGAGAGCTGCATTTCTCAACTTTGATTATTTGTAGCGATGCCGTGACTTCTCACAAATATTCTAGGTTTACCTGTGCTTTTTAAAGGCTAAATTGGACATTGTGTCAAAATGGATTATGTTGATGGTAAATATGTTGGGTTATTGTTATCAGTTTTACACAGAGATGGCAACAAACAGAATTTTGAGGCTAGTTTGCGATCTTTGGTTTTGTACAGATTTGACTCGCTAATGCTAATTTTAGCCAATTCCAGTTTCTCTTCAGGAATTTTAATTTTAAGGACTATTTTCAATAAACAGTTCATTCCTTAGAGAATATTTATCCCTACTTTAACGCTGAAATTCCCAAAATGCTGTCTACACTCACCGTCCTGTCGTTTGTTGAACGTTTAGCTTTCTCTTGCACTCTTGCAGCCTGAATAAACAGAAACGCCTAAAAAGTTTTCTCTTTTAAAAGCTGATTTCAGCTTTTATCAATATATTGATAAATTAAAGAAGCTGTCTTTAAATCTGAACAGATTTTATGCCGATTAGAAGAGTCTACATTCGTTCCACATAAAACATTGAATAATCCAGCTATGTAGCTCCAGTTTCTCTTTGGATCTTTAGCTTCAAATGAGGATTGAAGAGATTTCTTACCTTTTTTCTCCAAATGTTTGGGGTGGAGTAAACATTGTTATGTCTCCGATTATTAGAAATTCAGTCGCTGTGCTTAAAAATAATTTAAAGTAATCTACTCTTTAAACAAAACGTCTATGATTTATTCAGTAATTAATTTTCAAATTACAAATCGGCATTGCTTAAAGCTGCACTAAAACTTTCCACTGAGCCATTGGGGCTTTGATAATTAGTACTAAATCATTTTTTTATTAATAAGTGTTTGGAAATGAATGAGAACTGACAACAAGGCAGTAAAAAGCCGCGAGAGGAATCCCACAGACTGGAATGCACTCGACGTGGCCGAGGTCAGAAGAGCAAAGTGATCAGTTTCTTCAAATACTGAAGCAGCTACGTAATCGTCGACTGCGCTGCGCCTCATGGATCTGCCTCGGTTGAGTAACCATATGTGTTTAAAATGGTCAGTTTTTGTAGCTTGTGGTTTGTCCAGGCTCTGAAGTCTGTAACAAGTATTTGTTGCAATAAGACAACAAATAGAAGAAGTACAACTAATAATGAGAAAAAGCAGAACAAGCTGTGTGCTCAGTAAAGGTTTGTTCTGTAATTCTTACAAAAGGACAAAGTGAGTAAAGGTGCCAAATAGCTGCAGTGTGTGAGAACACCAATTCTCTGCATTGACTTGCTCAGTTCAGTTCAGTCCAGTCCTTTCCTTTTTTTTTTTTTTTGTCTTTTTCTTTACAGCTCACATTTTGTTCCAGCAGCTTGCAAATGAGCTCGGTGCAATTGGAGAGAGCTTTTCAGAGGAAATATTGGATATCAGATGAGCTAACTCTTGAGCGAGCGAGTGGGGGTAGTTAATGGCATCCTCGGCAGCGGAGACGGTGCAAGTCGAGCGCGGGCGCCGTTCACGTGCGGCGCAGCTTGAGGCAGCATCACATAACCACGCTAAGGTTTACTGTTGTAGCAGATTGCTCTGACATGAACGACACGGGATTAAAAATGCTTGGTGCGTAGAATAACTTTTGTGAGCTTTCAGTAGAAAAAAGTGAATCATTGATAACAGAAGCTGCTTTTATTTAGGCTGGACTCAGACGGTCTCATTCAGGTTTGAGTGACTCAGGGATGCTGAGATGAGAGTCCTGGCATATCGGCACTCGCAGCGTCTTTTGTTCTTCTTATCACTGCAGATGGACCTTTATGAGTCTGCCTGTGTGTTTGGACTTGCTGGCTCCCTGAGGGTATTGCATGACGGATAAGAATGTAAACACCAATGTTTCGACTCTGTACTGTATCAATGTGGCACTGAAAGTGAAGAAGCGGTTGTTCTTCCTGGGCGTGTCCAGCTGGATGTAGATTATGTTTCATTGAAGTTAGTCAAATCCACCATCGCCAACGTCTTCTCCACACCACAGCCGGCAGGGTTTTTCTCTTTTCTGTTCTCTCCAGCCTGCATTCGTTCATCCATGCCTTGATGATGAAGCAGATAAAGGCATGTTTGTTTTTCCTGATACTATGCGCCCTCTTTGATTCTTTTACCTTTGCTTGGTTCGCTGCCTCGGCTCCGTTCAAAAGGCTGAACTTTCCCACATTTTAAGAGCACGGGGTTTTTGTGCCTTCTTTTTCACTGTTCTCACTCCAGAATGTATTGTTGTTTTTTCTCCCAGATTCTAAGGGTTGCATTCAGAAACGAGCTTCCCAGTTTTGCAGTCGTAGCACGGCTAGCTTGTTGGTGCCCAAGAAGCTCATCTTGGATTATTTGTGTGTGAACAAAGTTATTTTTTGTAACCATAATAATTTTGCAGATGTATTAACCCTTGTGCGTGCGAGGACTGAGGCAAACGTAGAGGACTGTGGCAAATGATACAATTTTATGCGTGTGTGGTTGGTTGGACCCCATTTCTAAACACAAGGGTAAAGGCAGCAGTGTGAAGCTGATTTTTATGTTCAAACATGCATAAATGCACAATAAAATCTATATGAAAAATCTCTCTCTTACTTTAGATAAGGATCAAAGTAAAGTTGATTCTGAAAGATTTCTCTGTCTCCTTCGTGTTCATGATGTCAAGATTATATAAAGGCAGAAAGCATTTAAAGTGAGAGTTGAGTTGCTGAGGGGATGCTGGTTGAGGAAATCCAGGTCACCGCTCTGTAAAATGGGCGCCTGTTGTGTGCCATGAATGCACGGGGCTGTGTGTGTGTTTCCCCCCGCCTGCACCGCCTCGCCTGGTTTACACTGTTGTTCCCACTCAGCTGCTGTGCCCGGATCATATGATAATCCCCATGCTGTTTTCAGGCAAATTGAGAAACTCCTCTGTCATGTTGAGAGATTTAGGGCAATTGATTCCTTTTGAATTTACTGATGATCAAAAATGAATGGATATTTGGAAGGCACAATTTCAATTTTTATGAGTATGGAGCACAGAAGCATCTGCTTACAGAAAAAATAAATAAAACATTGTGAAAGAACTGCTTCCTTTACAAAACTTTTTGTTTCGTTGTGTCAGATTTGCAATCTCACTTCCCAAAAGAGAAATTAAGAGGCTATTCTGAATGTTTTCCACGACACAGGATGTGTTGAGAAATATCTTTCGACCTTTGAGGCATCATTCATGAAGTAGAAAGTGCTCTCCTGGTTAGAGATGCTCTCGTCAGACTGCTGATCCTGACTCCTGAACAATAACTCTTGTACCAGATTCTCAAATGGCATTCTATATTTACTGGGAGCAGAGGGGATGTCACACTGTGTGGCATGGGAGAATCTGTAAAAACAGGACCTTATTAGTATTTTAAAACGGTACATAATGACCGTTGACGTTTTGATCTGGGTTTAGGATATATTCTCAGCAGCGAGCTTTTCCCTCTGGAATAAATTCTTGGATTTCCTGAAGTCTTTATAACATTTCCAAGCTCTGCGTCTTCAAAATCAAGTTGAAATCAAGCAGAACAGGATTTCTGTGCCGTGTTTATCCTGCCTGTTGCCACTCTTTGTCAACAAGGTGTAAAAACTAGTTTTCCTTTTAAAGGAATGTATTTCAAACTTAACAAATGCTGTAACTAACATTGAGCATTGAACTTGACCTCATCAGCACCAAAGATTATTGCTGCAAAATGGTAAAATGATAGCATTTGGTGCATTTGCTGACCGGGAAAAAAAGAAGAAGGTTTTTTAAAATTATTATTATTATTTTATTTTTTTTTATTTTGCCATTGTGGTAATAAATTTCCCCCTGTTGGGTTTTAAACCCAACACATCAGCTGACAGGCTGCCTTGTGTCCCGTCTCTTTGTTGAAGTTCTGTTTGTTTTGCTTCTGAATGGAGTTCTGCTGACTTGGCGTGTTTTCTCTTCTAGAAACCTCCCCTTCAGTCGCTGTTATTCTGAGCCCGGCCGCTGAGCCTGTCTAAGCTGCTGCTATCAAAGGCGCTTGCGCCCCCAGTTTGGTATCAGGGAGCGGTGTATGTAAGGTTTGGCTCGGGAGTTCAGCGGAAAGATTGGGCGGCTGAAATCTGTCCATTCCTTCCTGTCACTGACAGTCTGTCGGCATGCGAAGCACTAACTGCCATCTGCTGCTGTATAAATAGACAGCAGAGCAGAACGGGAACAGCTGGCGTAAAGACCAACACTGTGACCTCCTCCACTGCTTTCTAGTTCAGCGAGCGACCCCGTCTATAGTCGCTTTATTTACATGTATGTGTCACTTTCTTTTTTTTTTTGTCTGTGTTTGCCGTAGATCTGGGACGGGGACTAAATCAAAGTTCTTTTTTTTTTTTGGTAATAAGATTAAATGCAAATTTATGTTCTTAGATATGCTTTCAGCTACTGCTTTGAATTTCTGTCAGTAGCTTATAGGATTGTGCTTTTACTCCACTTGATTAAGTAGAGGGAAAACCTGTTGCCAAATGTGTCGAACCTGCTCTCTCTCCTACTTGCTGTCGCCTTAAACATCCGACACAATCCTTTTAGGTTTGATAGGTTGTAGGAGTTAAATGGGAATCCTGATCCACGCAAAGGTCAGCGACTCCCAAGTCCTGGAGGGCCGGCGTCCTGCAACTTCTGGATGCAACACACCCGATGTTGGCATGTCAGCGAGTTTTATTGATTTGATTCAGAAGATCTGGAGCAGGATGCACCCAAACCTTCCAGGACAAAGGAGCTATAGGTCTGCAGACTACTGCGCTTCAACATTAGCTTCCTTTAGCTCTTAGCTCCTGCTCGAGTTAGACCTGGGCACAATTATAAGTAAGTTATTCTTATGCTTTAAGACAAGTGTAGCCCTTTGTCTTTGTTGAGGAGTTTATATTTAATAGAACTTCATCACTTTAAAGTCGAATTATCCAGTTTGAGGACCTTTTTTCTCTAAACAAAGGGAGGGAGGAGGACAGCAGTGTGAAAAGAGTCATTGTTACAGAGGAGGACCGGGCACATAAAGCCTTGTCATAACAAATTACCTAATGTTTTCTGCAGACCCCGTTGTCAGCTGCATTGCCCTGCATTCAACTCTTTGTCCTGGTGTCTTCCTGTCCTTCTTTTTTTTTTTTTTTTTTTCACCTTTTGTTTTCTCCCCCGTAAGAAGAGAAATATGATGTGATCTGCCTTCTAACACTGGAGTTGTTTTTTTTTTTCAACTTTTGGTACATTCCTTCAGAGTTTCAGGTGTATCTCAGATGATTGTTGTTTGAACCAAATGTGTGCTTTAGAGAGCAGAAACCTTGTCACAAGCGATTTAGTAATGAACATTCTTCCGATGACTAGATAAACTCTCCTGTCTGGAAAGTTTCCTGCGTTTACGGAATATTTATTAGACCTCCGGCGAAATCGCAATGCGATCAGTGGGACACGTTTTCTGTTTTGGAGATGTTGTACGGCTTGTGTTGTGGTTGCCGCAAGCTCAGCTGTTTGTCAGATGTGCCAAGCAGTGCTCACACACTACTTTTAGCCCCGCATCCAGTGATAACTCTGTCACCCGCGCTGCAGCCTTGGTAACGGTCATCACACACAGACAGTATGCCATAGCACAAATGAAAGCGCGCAGAACATTTCTGTGGTCGCCTCAGCATCCACCTCGTTCCAGCCTCGTGCTTCCTGTTGGAGACTAAATAACCAAATTAGCGTTGCTGTGGTTCAGCTTGGCCTCATGTCAGCAGCTGTTTCGCTCCGGCGCTCATGCAGAAACGGTGACGCAGGCAGGCAGACTATGAAGATGTATAGGGAAACGGCATGCGGCTCTAATATGCTGCTGGATTCTTGTTTCTGAATCACCTGGAAATGGTGAGGAAAAGCAAAGGGAGTGACTCTTTTATGTGCTAACAAATAATAAATGCTCAGCGGGTGATAATTATCTCAGATATCCAGCAGATGTATTTAAGGCTGCACAATATAAGGAGATGATATTCTTGAAGATGTTGAATATTGCGATAACAATATCAGTTGTGAATAAGCCTGACACAATAAGCAAATAATCGATTAAAAAGACCTTGATCATTTCCATTTTGATTGGGTTTTTTTAACTGCAAATCTGTTTACAGAGACTTCACAGTCCATTTTATTCATGTGTTCAGTTTTGTGTTTTAAACTGTCATCTGTGGTTGGCACAGATTGATATAACAAGGAGACATTGTGCAGCTCTGGTCGCAGGCATTTGTGAACAAGTCAGAGTAAAAATCCAACAGTTTAATTTTTATTACAGAGAATAAATAAAACAAATTTGTAACACAATTTAATTGATGTTATTTAGAAGATTGCTTCTACAATGCAGCCTACAGCTTGCTAACTGTAGATTTAAAATAGCATTTCCTGAGTTGCTTTAGTTTTTACACCGTCATCGACTGTTCAGTCTTATTTCCAAACAGGTGAATCTTTCTTGTGGACAAGTGGGGCAATCATGAAAACAAATCTTACTGAATCATAAATTGTCCCAGAAATTATTGTGATAAACAATAATATTGCTGTTTGAGACCATTTTCAATATTGTTTGCAATACGCTGTTATCTAATATATTGATAACAGCATAATAATGGAAGTTCACCCTCTCATAGGATAAAATTTAAGTTACCGAGTTCATTTTAATTCATAATGAAATTAATTGATCTATGTTTTTGCGACATCCTTATTCACAAGGGGAAAGTGTTGATCTTCTTTCAGCCAGCTGTGCTTGTTGCCAAGTAAATGTCTTAACAACTCACCCTGGCAAAGGTCAATTAATGAAACTTCCTGAGCAGAAAGGAACAACTCTGTAAAACGTCACCAGCAGCTTTGTTAGTATTACTCACATAATTATTCATGTGTGTATTCTGCTGGTTTAATCAGTGTCAGGATAAAATGCTCATGTTGCTACTTGCTGAAGGATTGTGTTGCTCTTGTGGGGTTTGCAAGACGTTTGTCCCTGACTCATTTGTCATTCACAGAGATAGCAGGGAAGTTACAGGACAAAGTCAGAGTTGAAGTAAATGTTCATCCTTAACCCATGATAGAAGGACAAAAAATGTCTCTTTTATTCAAATCTTGTTCTAGTGCTTTAATTAGGCGATTGTGTTTTAACTCTAGCCTGCACTAAATGAAAATCTTTGAACTGTTTTCTCCCTCAATGGTTAAAGGCTGTTAAAAGTATTGAGGTTTTTAGAAAGTTTTTCTTTCATCGTACCGTTTTTACCTCTCTCTTAATGAGTTGAAGGAGAAAATCTAAATGAGGTAATACTTCATCTTCCTTTCATGCATGTTGGGTTAAATAGACACAGTATTTCTGCCACAGGATTGTCCATCTGGGGGTCTGACCTGTCCTTTTAATGTACCCGTGACATCAGGAGACACGTTGACGGTATTGACTTCCTCCTCCAACGTTGAGGCAACTGGAGTCAGGCTCCCTTCACTCTGAATGAAATAAGATTGCCATGGGAAATGAAATGCTCAAATGAATTACCGCTACATCAGCTGGTGCGTAAGAGCAGACTAAGAAGCTTTGTATTCAGCAACAGACATCTCATTGAGCAGAACATTTTCTGAAACTCCTCGCATGAGCCGAACATGTTGAGCTGCCGAGTGCGTTCATTTCATGCAGCCGTCTTGGTGTTTGCTTGTTTTTTCTTTTCTTTCAGTTCTGCAGAATTGTAAATCCTCTTGATTGTCTGCACTGTTTTTAGCCGGGCATTTCTTTGTTTCCTTTTAAAGTCTACATATGAGTTCACTTCCTGCCACCCTCCCCTTCTTGCGATCCTAAATTGGCATTGATCAGCCTGAGCGAACAGCTAGCAGTTCCCTAGAGGTTCGCTTGAAAAGAGAGGCTGATGTGTTCAGCCATTTTAGACTCTCTCTGCCCGTCTCAGGTGAAAGGCGAAAGCTTTTAGTCCCCATCTGGTGCTTGGAGACCTCCTAACAGCCTAATTAGGGAGGTGTGTTGTGTTTTTTTTTTTTTTTTCTTCTAAGCTTTCCTGCTTGGATTATGAGACCCCATGTTGTATGCTGTAGCAGAAAATGTCTGCCAGCTATAACCAGCTGAGTGATGCTCTCTGGATGGCAGGATGTGGTTAGTTAACAGCTACCTACCTGGCTTTGAAATGGAGAGCTCCTGTGGTGTGCTCGCATAATCCCAGTCCTAATTTTGGACAGGATCTATGGATGCAGTGCAGGTCTGATTGGGGGAAAATACGTTTTCTTATGGCCTTTTTTGGCCTTCAGTAGCTTTTCTTCACATAACATTTCAGTAAATTTTAAGTAAATTGTCTCAGTTATATATGGATCCTTTAAAGCAAGTAAAAATCAATGACGAATTCTGACTGTATATGAAGTATATGATGATATTAACGGCTACACCGGCACACCTTTTGTATCAGTGATTTATTTAAAAAGCCCGGGGTAGAGAAAGTTATCATCACTTATGGGATCCGACGCTATAAGTGGCTTAATGTCTTAAGTTACAAATCCCTCAGCTTTTCAGAACCGGCTTTTCTGTATGTTTCCTGTGTTGGAACCGCCATAAGCCCAAAATCCATACTTAAATTGACCGTCATTGTTCACAGATCTGTATTTTAAAGCAATTCTCAACGATCAGCGATGAGGAATGCTCGAGAGGAGAGAAAAAAAAGGGAACGCAGTGTGCCGCATCCTCCGACCTCCCTCTCCCCCCCGTCCGTGCCAAGTTGAAGTTGTTATGGCAACCGGAGTCTGGTCCTGTACCTGTTGCCATGGTTGAGAGGGACAGATTTTATGACGTTGTTTATGAGGCAGCAAAAATGCGTCTTCCGTCTCAAGATGGAGGAGTGCAACTCCTGCTGGAGTTTAAGTGGAAATGTGTCTGCGTTTACTGCAGACCCGCTGGGTTTGTTTCCTCATTGAGTCAGTTTGTGACATCCAAATATGTTATGAGTTGTAAAATATCAGAGGGTATATGCTGGTTTCTGGTCCAAAAGGATATTTTTATTGCTTTTGTGTGCAGTGGCATCAAATCCTCCTCCTATCTTCCTCTTTAATAAGACGCTGCTCATCTGATACATTGACGCAATGACGCACTGTGAGTGATCAAAAGTGGCGATAATGCTACATAAGAATGACTGAATACCTTTTTATTCTAAACAGTAACACCATACCTCTGACATGGATCCAGAAATGCTCTTTAGGAATTTCAGAAAGTGCTTTGTCCTGCTGGAATGCAGTTGTTGATTCCCTAGGCTGAGATTTTCCCATCCACCTGCCACCAAAGCTCCTCCGTCCCAGTGTCTTTCATTCATATTGCTATGCAGCCTCTCGAGCTAAGGACGGCAGCTCATTAATAGCAACTGTAGATTGTTCCAGGAAAGGGCAATAGGGGCGTTGGTAACCCAAACCCCCCCTTGATTTCTTCACGCCAACTCTCCAGTTTCCCTCCGGAGGCAGGTCAGAGGTGAAAATGGTCTTTATTTAGCCACCCATCTCTCTGTATCCTCTTCCAGGGCCCAATATGGAAGCGGCGACCGAGCACCTTAACCTGAGGCTTGCAGAGCGCGGGAGCAAATGCATCATTTTTATTTAAAGAAAGCTCGTTTCGGGTGCGGACGAAATCGTCGCGTATTAAATGCAAAGCAGCTCAGAGGACGCGCAGTGCTTTTCTGTCAGCATGATGTGACCCACGGAGGGCGATATGCAATCCCTGTCCCTCCTCTTCTCCTGCATTATTGATAAGTGCGCTGAAATCCTCTGAGCATGTAAGCCACTCTGCTGGCGACATCTCGATGCAAAAAGCCTCTCAAGCACCCTGATGTGAAGGAGCCAAAGGGGCCTGAATTTGCTCATCAGCTTCGGGACACAATTAAATACAACAACGCTAATTGCAGCCCTGGAGCTGGCACTACACACCTCTTCTGGAAGATTGCAAATACAAACGCAGCATGGACACATTTAGTATAATGCTCGTAATAATAGTTTGGGCTCCCTTGCAGTGTTTTTAAATGAAAGACGAGCAAACATTCGCTCTAAGCTTTCGGCCGCTGTAGTGTGTGTACATGCAAACAGAGCAGCATCCTACTCCGTCTGCAGCCTTACATTTACATTTACAGCACGCAGCCTTGAAGCTAGGACTCTTGTCCTGCGGGCACCAACCGGCGTGGTTGAGGGGGACGACATACCAGACATGGTAGCAGATTCTTTCCCGTCAAGAAATGTGTGTGTGGCCTCGGGGACCGGCTGGGCTGTGTGGAAACTCTGTGTCAGTACGTTTGAAGCAGGTGAAATGTGGCAGAAGAAGTTGAGCATGTCGGTACTAAAAGCCAGGTGTGTCACGATAACAAATAAATTGTCCCAGAAATGATTGCGACACATGATAATATTGTTTAATAACAATCACTGTAGTGTAATGGCATTATAATGCAAGCTTTCCCTCTCAAAGACCAATTAAACTTTAATTTTGTAAAGGCCATGTAACACTGGAACTGGAAGACATTTTAAATATCCAAAATAAAAACACAACAACCGAAAACAATAAATAAAACTGAAATAAAATGCAACTGAAATCATAACTAAAATTTATTATGACACCGCTTCAAAATATATTAATCATCAAAATAGAAATAATGGAGCTCATTTTAATTCATCATGTGATTCATTGCTTATTGCGACAGCAGGTTTACTCACATCTATTAGTTATTTCACTCTGGCTTAACTTTAATTGGAGAATAAAGACACGCTGGCTGGGAAAACTTGAACCGTTTCATGTTCTCTAAAAAAGATAAAAGCAGATGTAATGTGTCACTGACTCGTGACTTTTAGGTTCAAATATATCACGCCTGGTGCTGGGATTCAAAAATGCCTGTTTGGCAACAAACCATGAAATAAACAGTGGATAAATGCATATTAGAAATTTCTGGTTGTTTTTTTTTTTTTTTAGGTCTGATTTGCTGATTCAGATTTTATTTATTTTTAATTAAAGAGAAAAAAGTGTGCAACGGGTAGTATTTTTAAAACCAACAATTTTTTTTATTAATTTTAATTTGCTAGTTGACATTTAAAAGCCATAGAAGGGAATGTGTAATTTATTCTTTGGTTTCATTATAAATGTTACTCTCTCACTGTAGGTTTTAATTGAAGCTGTATGAACAAAGATGTAATTGGTGAATCATACCACCCCAGATGTTTTTAACCTTTTTCCTTATTTTTCCATCACCTCCTCAGCTATCCTGAACCCCAAAGCCCCCAAAGAACCAGCAAAAACCTTCAGCTTCGATTACTCCTACTGGTCACACACCACGGCGAGTAGACGCACAGATCGCTGGAAAACTTATTTTTAATATCTATTAGTAGCCTAAACAAGCAATAGAAATAAATCCTATTGATTTATTTCCCACCTTGCAGCCAGAAGACCCCTGCTTTGCGGCACAGAACCAAGTGTACAACGACATCGGAAAGGAAATGCTAGAGCATGCTTTCGAGGGCTACAACGTCTGCATCTTTGCCTACGGCCAGACTGGAGCTGGCAAATCCTACACCATGATGGGCAAGCAGGAGGAGGGACAGGAAGGAATCATTCCCATGGTTTGTGTTGTTTTAGATTGTTTCACACAGAATAAAGTATTTTTTCTGAATTATTAGAGGTGTTCTCTTGAATATTCTCTTTGCGCATTTTTATTAATCATTGAGATCATTTGATTAAGTTGTTAAATGGTTTGCCTTTTTCACTTGCTTTTTTTCTTTTGTCCCTTCTGTTTATTGTTTCCAATTCAGTCAATGTGAATTAACAATCTTCTATTTCTGTGTTGCAGCTTTGTGAAGATCTATTTGAGAAGATCAATGAAGACTGCAACAAAGAGGAGCTGTCCTACTCAGTGGAGGTAAATTTACAGTTTACAACGGTCAGCCCTCCATTGCCAACCTGGTGACATACTCACAATATTTAGCTTTTCTTTTTTTTTTTTTCAGCCTTTCTCTCCCAAAGAAAGTTTCAAATATAGATTGATGTACCTGTTTTAGAGTTACTAATATGTTTTTTCCAGAACCTAAACTCTGAGCCTTGAACTTAAAATATATGCTGACATATTTTGTAAACATTTTTTTATTTTTTATTTTTTAGGTGAGTTACATGGAGATCTACTGTGAACGGGTGCGAGATTTGCTCAATCCTAAGAACAAAGGGAACCTGAGGGTGCGAGAGCATCCGCTGCTGGGTCCCTATGTGGAGGACCTGTCCAAGCTAGCTGTTACATCCTACACAGACATTGCTGATTTAATGGATGCAGGAAACAAAGCAAGGTGAGTTAAGCCCCTATATGTCAAGGTGACACACAAGGGAAGATGGGGATGTATAGAATGATTGGTAAAACAATATTAACCCTAAAGTGAGTTCTTCCATCATCCGTAATGACAGAATGAATAGTTTAAGATGCTAGATGTGAGTTCTCCAATGATGCTAATTCACTTCTCATTCATTCACTGCTAACCAACATTTTACACATGAAGAACTTGGAGAATGTGAAACGCGTGGATGTTCTGCCGTGTTGAGAAAGCTGCTGTGGGGAGGAGTGAACTCTGCTTTAATCTCCCTCTGCTGACTCAGAGGGCTTATATCCAGAACGTGGCGTGCAAAGCCTGCGTCTCCCCTGTGGCCGTTCTTCTCACTGTGCCTTGCACACTTTCTGTATGGAGTCCTCACAATATTATCCCCCTCCGCTACACAAACTAATCCCCTGGACTCAATTCACCCTAATAGGTGTAAAGCCCCGAGACGATGGTGCTCGTAACACCCAAAACTATTCATACGGCTTTTTTTCACAACGGCTAATCTAATAGAGGTAGCATCAGTTTAATGTCTGTCTTGACGTGATTCGGTAACCATGCCCCTGTGTGCTGACACACAGAACTGTTGCTGCTACCAACATGAACGAGACCAGCAGCAGGTCCCATGCGGTTTTCACCATCGTCTTCACACAGAAGAAACACGACAGCGAGACGGACCTCACCACGGAAAAGGTCAGAGCGGGCAGTAGCCCTTCGCCAGCTTAGAAACATTTATCCTTTGTGGTTAAATGTTGAGAGTTCATTGTTTTTCACAGAGTCAACGATGGCGCGATTGTTGAAATTAAAGTAGCAGAAGCAGTTTTATTTTTTTAAATGCATACTTTACTTTGGAGTTTTTAATAGTTTCTAGGATGTCCTTATTGGTATTATATGACTCAGATGCTCATTTCTGTTGATCACCGGCTAAAAAGTAAAAATTCAAGTCTGCTTTTTAACTTTACATACTTTAGGTGGGTTTGGCATGAATGGATGGATGAATATTTGGGAAAATAGTTTAGTGTGGTTTATTGCCCACACTAAACCACACTAGTTTAGTGTGATATAGGGTGTGTAATGCTGGTGGCCTGTTTGTTTTTTTGGAGATCCTGAGAGCCTCGTTAGCATACATGGCTTCATGAAATCCTTAACAGCAGCAGATACGCACTAAAAATCTGATGAACTCCACAAGGAAATTGAAATTGGCCCATCATTTTGTTTTTCAAGAGGATAATAAATCAAAAATATTTAGCCCAGTCAACAAAGAACGGGTTCTTGTATCCTGACCATTGCATAGCCTAAAACTAAAGGATTGCCTAAAGAAATGACAACAGGGGTATTTTGATTTTTCACCAGTGACTTTTGTAAAAAACCCAAAAAACCACTGAATGAGTGCCTTTGAAATGTATTATAATTTAAGAAGATATTTGCATTTGCTTTTGCCAGACTGGCTTGAACAGCTGTTTAGAAAATTTACATTCTGTAGTGAATTTGTGAAAATGATTTAATTCAGCCGTGAATGGAGAACGGGGGGAAAAGGAGCCATTTTAGATTTGACTTCCAGCATTTCCTCTGACGCTGTAAAGACACAAAGATTGCTGTTATTTTGAAAACAATGGCCATTGTTTCTAGCCACTCTGTCGGTTTTTACTGCCAGGCTGCGTCTCATCAAACAGGAATGCTTAAATGTGTATTTGGATGAATTTTAACCACTTGCTTCTGAAATGTTAATGTTTCTCTATAATTCTTGGTCCTCTTATGTCAGTAATGTCCTGTTTAAAGTGATGTGTTTAGGTTAGACTAACTCTGATCTAACCTGGTGATCACGTTTCGTTCAGAACCAGATGGCTTCGACTTCCCAGTTGAACAATAAGTGACGGATAAACTCACTGGGTTAGATTATAAAAACAGTTTGTTAGTTCTGCATCATGTGTTTATAGCAATATAATCACTGACTAAATTGTATAAACAAGAGTCATTTTATTTTATTTTTTTGTCATATAGACTAGCATCCTTTAGACTTCCTTAATGCAAGTCTAATTTATTTATAAGATCTGGCATCTTATAGATTTTGCACTCTCTTCTCAGGTCAGTAAAATTAGTCTGGTAGACTTGGCAGGAAGTGAACGTGCAGATTCCACTGGAGCCAAAGGTACCAGACTAAAGGTAAGAGTCTCATCTAAAGTGGCACGAAGCATCACCAGTCAGACGGCGGATGTCATCCCTAAGTGTCTTAATTAATATGTTTTATTTTATTGCAGGAGGGAGCAAATATCAACAAATCTCTCACCACATTAGGGAAGGTCATCTCTGCCTTGGCTGAAGTGGTAAGCGCTTTATTCCTGATTTTCCACTTTCTGCCGGTTCTTTCCTCTCTTGAACTTGACCCTGCATTCTCGGGGCGTGTCGTTTGTCGCCTGGCATGCTGTAACGTCTGCCCCTCTGTTTTCTCTCCTCTTGTCCTTTCAATGCCTGCTTACACAGGATAACTGTACCAGCAAGGTAAACACTTTGACAGCTAAAGGACTAACGTGCGAAAACAGTCATTCATTGATGTTCATATTGTTAAAGTTGCACGGTCTCAACTGTTCCTGTTTCATCGCCTAATTTTCGGTGCTTTTAGGCAACATGCAGAATTATGCCGACAGTCATTAGAATAGATTTCTGCCTGTATCGTCATTCACAGCAGTTTTTTTTTTATGAAACATCATTATTTTGAGAATTCTTTCAAACTTATTTCCCAGCTTTAATTTGAGCAATTTTGTTCCTTTGCAGAGCAAGAAAAAGAAAAAGACGGACTTCATTCCTTACAGAGATTCTGTTCTGACCTGGCTGCTGAGGGAGAACCTCGGTATGAACCCTAGTGGTGCTTAATAAATGTGCTAATCTGTTGAAATTTTCATCTCTCATGTGTTTTGAAGTCTTTATTTTTGCATAGCAAGTGACCCATTTGTGTAACAGAAAATGAAGTGGCAATATATTTAAAAAAAATAAATAAATAACCGAAGCAAGTGTGCCTTACCCTGAGCCAGTTTAAGAAGAACACTGTCAGCAGACTGTATTTCAAACTAATAAGACGAGAAGCTCCTTCTATCTTCGGAAGAGGCATTTAAAGAGCACAGAGTGCATCTTCAGTCCTTCCTCGATATAGTAAATTTTACTATTTAATTTACCGTAGTGGGGGGAAAAAAACAAACAAAAAAAAAAAACAATATTCAAAGTAATGACTGAAGTGCCTCGTCAACGTTTCTCATCAGGTGGTAATTCAAGAACAGCCATGGTAGCTGCCCTCAGTCCTGCAGATATCAACTACGATGAAACACTCAGTACACTTCGGTAAGGTTATTGCTATGAGCTCACATTAACAGCAAAAAAAAAAAAAAAAAGAAAAGCTGAATAGTTGAAACTCTCACAAATTAATCCTGATGGGGATTTTTTATTTTTTATTTTTTTGTAGCTACGCTGACCGAGCCAAGAACATCAAATGCAACGCTGTTATCAATGAGGATCCCAACAATAAGTTGGTGCGTGAGTTGAAGGATGAAGTGGCCCGACTGAAGGAGCTGCTCCGCGCTCAGGGCCTGGGAGACATCCTGGACAGTGAGTGCACAGCCACACTGCTCAGCCATCAAGCTGGCAACAACTTCTCTGTTCATTACTGTCTCAAAGCTCTGTGCCATTCACGTTCCCTCCTATCCAAGTGTCTGTACTTGTGCTTAATTCAGAATAATATGCTTTCAAAATACACTTTGATTGGTAGGTATTGATTTATTATTTTCTCCTATAAAATTTGTTTTTGGGGTCCCGATGGAAAGTCTGCTTTCCTCTACTGTGCCTGACAACACAAAGTAAACCAGATGGAAATATCCCACTTCATTAGCTACACACAAGAGTAATGGCTCGCAGGCCTGTCAATTAGGAACAAGACAGCAGTGTCAGCATGAATAATTACAAAGTGTCACAATGTATAACGAATTGCCTCCTTGCTAATGTTTGCTTATATCTTGTGTAACAACTTGGCGCCTAACCAGTCAGTCTATGACCTTGCGTCTCATCCTTGTCATCATTTCCATTTAGCGCTAAAATATTTCTCCAAGTTATTCCTCTCATACTAGCACTGACTTCTGATCCTTCTCATCTCTTCCTGCTCCCTCCCCTTAGTTGATCCAATGGGGGATGATTACCCAGGAAGTGGAATCAAATGTGTGTATATGTGTGCCAGTTGTGCTCTGTATATCACCATTTGCCAAAATTCTAAAGGCTAATTGCTTAGGACCCCCACTGCTTATATATTAAGTCTGCTGCCAGCTTTGCATGCATTTGCTTAAAAGCCATAAATGGCTTAAGAAATAAGACTCAGAAATGGAAGGCTTTTGTAGGTGGTCTGATTTGGCAAAGGCTGGCATGCCAATAGGTTACTATGCTCCGTGCTTGCTCTTCTGTTATTTTTTCTTTAAAATGATGGGGTGAGGCAGCTGCTTTTTTTTTCAGGTTAAATCCTACTATGTATAAATTTAAAGTAGTACATCAGTCTCCGCCATGGATCATTCTATAATCATGTCTCACCTTCTCTCACTCACTGTCTGACGCTTCTTTTTTGTTGCCAGTGGCTCTTTCTGCTTTTTATTCTGTTTTCTTTCACTAATCATCCACCGCAGGTGACACTGCTCAAAGCTTTAGAATGGCACTTCTGAGTTCTCAAAGCGAGGCTCAGATCTACGTACGGAAAGGTGCATATACTTTTACTTATAAGTAGTCGCTTCAGAAGTGTGTATGTATATGGAGTTGACTAACGTAGTGTGCTTTAATAGTTTGAATAATTTTGTAGTGTGCCCTCTGCTAATACACCTCTGCCCTCTCTTTGGAAATGGAACCAAAAGTAGTTGCTCACTTGCTCTTTGTAACGAGTGGTGCAAAGTTTAGGAAAATCTAAAGTTGTTCGATTTCAAAATTTTATTATCACATCCTTGGTTTTTTGGTTTTATATATAGGAACATGTAAAAGTAGCAAATTTTTGAGTAAAAGTTAATTTGTTTTTTTCTTATTCACTATCAAACAATTGCTAACTAACTAAGCAATTAGTTAGCAATTGCTAACTATTTTTTCCTCACTTTATTAGCTATACACAAAAGTGTTAAAAGGAAAATTATGAGGTTGCAAGTAAGACTATGTAAATGGATAAGGCTAATTGCTAATCTTAGCTGTTGAGTTTTAACAATTTACTACCAATTGTTGCCATGTAGCTTTATATAGAGTCCTGTGAGTGGACTAGTTGAGTTAGAGGAGAAAATGTTGTGATAATTCTTAAAGACAACTGATAATTTTAGCTTGTACAGTTTAAACATGTAATGTGTAGTTGCTTCCAGCTAGACAGCTAAGCTAATGTTAGCAGCAAGCTGATTAGCCTTAACCTCTTTTGTTTCAAGTGGGAATTTATTGAATAAAGTTGTGTATAAATCATCTTGGTGAACTTATGTTGGCTGGAAGATTCACATTGAAGCTGTAAATTTTAAGCAATTGTAATTGTAATTTTCAATTAGCTTGGACAATAATTCATGTTCAAAACATAAATAATGAATCATTACTGCTACTCTGTAAGGTTTTCTGTTTTAACAAAGCCTACATGCCCTACATGAAATGATCACTCCTAATTTTATCCTCTGTTTGAGTGTTTGCGTCTCCTAGAGAGCACATTGCAGGCCACCTTAATTAACTTCATGGCCGTCATTTGAACCTTCCAGTGAGGTAGCTGCAGCTTTGCTGTGTTTCTGGCTCTGCGACCAGCATGTGTAGAGCAAATTAATCAACCAGTCTGCAGGCTGAAGTTTGGCAGCATGTCTGTTGGTTTCTCTTCTTGCACTCTCTTGCAGTCTCCATCTCACTTCCATCCTGTAGTTAATATATTAACAGCAGTTTTCACACAGGGTCTGTAAAGCTGACTCATATTTAAAGTAGTAGTGAATCTGACTACATGCTAAGCTCTAGTCATTCTTCTCTGAATGATGTTGACTGGGACCAGAGAATCTCCTAGAGTGAAAACTGCTGCTTTCTGTAGATAATCTGCATTGTGGTTGTTTGTCTTAACCCTCTGATGTAAAATGTGTGTCTTACATTGGTCTTTCCCCTCCTGTGTCCTTTCTCCCCCCAATCCTTTCCATTTCCCTTTCTCTTCCTATTTGATGTTTGGTTCCTTCATTTATGTGTTTACTCCCTCTACCCTAAACCCTGGGCCTTCCCTCCCCACTTCTATCTTTCTCTTTCTTGTTGCTGGCTCAGACCTCAAAGACATTCAGAACAATAAGAATAGATACTTGATAGCCTCAGAGAACCAACGCCCTGGCCATTTCTCCACAGCCCCTATTGGTTCCCTGACAGCTTCTCCGTCCTCTGGCGCATTGTGCAACCAGGGGGGTCTTCAGTCGGTCACCAGCATCCAGGAACGCATCATGTCCACCCCTGGAGGAGAGGAGGCCATTGAAAGACTCAAGGTAATTGGAGTAAATAACACTTGTGCTCCCACAGTAGTCAAAATGTAAGTAAACCACAACTCACTTCGTCTGCACGCTACCAAGAAGCGGAGGATAATTTTTAAGCTTCCAAATTTGAAATCAACTTCAAGTAAAAGCCTTAACACCACAGCTTTTGCTTTAGTTTAATAATATTGTTTAATATCTAAATATCAGTGCTTCAATCTAAGCCCCCACACCAATAAAACTCCTCATCTAACTCCATGCGTGTCCTCTCGGGGCTTCATGTCGCTCCTATGCTCCTGTGCACGCTCTTGTTGTTTAGATAAGGCAACAACATAGAGGCTGCAAGAGCCCGCCTTGAACTGGAGCTGCAGTTTCCATGACAACCATGGTTCCCAATCTGTCTGTCATCCCAGTGACGTCAGTGACGACGCAAATACAGAGGAAATAAGACGAAAATAGATTCAGTTCTTATTGGCTCGTAGCAATCACAGTGAGGCACATCGTCATGTTTAGTTGAATGAAAACAGTAAACATTTTAGTGAAGGTCGACATTTGTGCCTCTCTTATAAATGTGATTCTCCCCTGCACTTTTGTTTTTACACTGTATGCCTGTGATGTGCTTCATTAAATATTTACTGTTATGATGTTTTAATAAAAAGCCAATAACTGCAAAATGAAACAACTCGCCTTGCTTTGAGAGTTCAAATTTGTCCCCTTTTAATTTCAAAAGAAAATGCCTCAGCCTAAATAATTAAAGCTGTTTCTTACTCCTACATCAGAATAAGCCCACAAAGTGGTTTGTTTAACTAAAATACACTGTAAGCTGTAATATATATATTTTTTTTCCACTTCTGTTTTCAGGAATCAGAGAAGATCATTGCTGAGCTCAATGAAACCTGGGAGGAGAAACTACGGAAGACTGAAGCAATCCGCATGGAGAGGTCGGCACAATCAGACGCCGTATTCTCATTTCCATATGCAGATCCTGAAAGGGGGTGGGGGTGAAGGAGCGCGCGTCCTCCGTGTGCATCCACCCCGTCAGACTTAATTGGGATTCATAGTCTGCCTTCGATGCGCGTCGGCTGGTGTGACGACTTTGAAAAGCTGCCCCCACACCTCCGTGACGTCAGGCGCTGTTTGTGTTCGACTTTCCCAATCAGGCAATCCGCTGTGCAGGCCTTCTTCCTGCTGGGTTTTTATGTGTGGATGTGACGGGCGTTGTTTGTCTCACACAGATCTCTCTCTTTTTTTTTTTCCTTTCATCTATCACTCTGCTGCTTGAAACTGTGTTTTCTTTTTTTTTATTGTGTGTAAAGCTAAATGTGGTTCTCTTGACGTCTCCCTGGAGAGCTCAGTGGAAAATGCCCTGTTTGTAAATGACGCGTCCCCCCTGCTGTCTGCGACTGCTGATTTTTCTCTCTTCTTTCTTACATTTTGATGCCTTTAATTTTCAGCATTGTCTGACTTTAAATCTTTAGAGCTTGCAATCTGAGACTCTTGCTACTGTCTCTTCATTCCTCTTTGCTGCTTTTCTCACTTTCCACTGCACCAATTCTGTCCATTTCCCTTGTCTTGGTTGCCTTGTGCTGCTGCACAAACACCCTTCTTGCACTTTTTTTTCCTCCTTTATCCACTCATCTGTGGCTGCAGTCCTGCTGCTGTCCATCTTCTGAGTCAGACAAAATCACTTACTCTAGTCTATTGTCAGGTCTCATCCTCTTCCAGTTCTCATCAGAGATGTCTTTTATGAAATTAAGTATAGCAGAAAAAGATGTGTAACATGCTTTATGAAGTCCTTATTGACTATGCATTGCTGTTTCTGAGTATACATACAGGTTGTCTTCGTTACAGGGAGGCTCTGCTTGCAGAGATGGGCGTGGCGATCCGTGAAGACGGAGGCACTTTGGGCGTGTTCTCTCCTAAAAAGGTAGGGAAGGAAAGGACTGATGGAGGGGAAATCAGTCATAATTCCTCTGGGTGTGGATACTTGCCTTGTCTCCCATCACTTCTGTTTTCCATCTTATCTTTTTTTCCCTCCTCCCTTTACTGTCAGCATTTCTCTCACAATCCACTCGGTCATTCTGTCATTCTTTCCACTTTCTTTTTTTTGTTGTTTTTTTCCACCTACTCAGCTTAGCCGTGACGGGGCATTAGATGAGCAATTTGATTGCTTTTCTGCCAAGAAGGTTTGTTTAGTTGAATGATTAGACAAAAGTATCAGTAGATTGGTTCCTAGACTTAGGGGTCGTAATGTAGTATCCAATCTGTGCTTGTTCCCGTGGTTTAGAACTAAACTTTTATGCTTCTATGACTTGTTTTTAGTTAGAAGTCATATCATTTTACAGCGGTGTATTATTTTAAAATGCTGCGCTGTTCCACGCTGATGATTCAGACCTTTTACTGCCAATGTCTCTTATTTAAGCTATTAACCTTACTAGACTTTCCATTTGCCTCATCTCCCCTGCAAGTAGAAGCAGCAACGAGTGGCGTCAGTAAAATCTGCAATTTATGTTTGTGTACAGTTGTTTACAAAATCAGAATAATAATCAGCTTTGGATTTAGAAAACCTCTTCCAAATGTAATGCCTGGGTGCTGCACATTATTTTCTGCTTTTTTTGTTGTTGTTCATATCTTCATATTCAGTTTCTTTTACTGAAATTTCTGTCCTTTTGCTGTCTTCCTTTCCACGGGTTAGCATTTCAGAGAGAAGCCTTGTGATCTCTATACAGACTTTAATGGGGTCTTTTCCCCAAAGAAGGTTAGTTTGGATTTTAATTTGTAGGATCACCTGTAGTCCGTTTGTGATGCGTCAGATACTTTAGAAAACCACAATTGTTCATTTTTCCCCTGATGTGACAGAAGATGTAGAAACAGCCGCCTGACGCTGGTGAAAGGTTTTATGGTGATCTTTCTTCCTTTTTCTTTTCTGTTAATTTTCAGACTCCACACCTGGTCAACCTGAACGAGGATCCTCTAATGTCTGAGTGTCTGCTCTACTATATCAAAGATGGGATTACAAGGTAACCAAAACCTGAATAATAAGACCTGCATTGTTTCAGAGGATCTGCACATTTTCTAATGTTTTATGTCTAGCAAGGGAAACCTGAGGAGTCGGAGGCTTAAAATCCGGCACTGCCAGCATTTTATTCCATCTTATGTGACTGTCCTCTCCTTGTCCTTTCAATAGACTATTCTTTTGAGGTATTTGGTTACATTGTTCCTCTGCTGGGGGGGCATGAGAACATTTCACTTTAGATCTAGCCTCTCGCATGTATTGGATCTGATTGACATCTGCTACATTTTCTAAACGGTCGACAACAAAACGGAAGACCTGGTCTCTCAAAATGGACTCTGTGTTCGTGACAGGGTCGGTCAGGCTGACGCTGAGCGGAGGCAGGACATTGTTCTAAGTGGAGCTCACATCAAGGAAGAACACTGCATCTTCCGAAGCGAAAGAAATGCCAACGGAGATGGTGGGATGTCAATTATTTTTCTTCCCAGTTTGTTTTAATGTGTATATTTATTTATTATGGCGTACAATGGGTTGTTGATGAAAGGCTTAGAGTATTTTTTTTTAAAGATGGGAAGCACTTAAAACTAAAATTAAGTTAATGTTTTTCTACTCGCAATGTTTTTTTTTGGTGTATTCTTATCTAAATACTTTGTTTTAAAAATTTGACCACATCTTATGAAAGTGGAAAAACTACAAATTAAAAATAATTAAAGGGAGCAAAAAAAACAAAACAAACTAAAATTAAATGTTATGAATTTAATTTGCTCCAGAAATACATTGAGATGCTACCATGCATGTTTTGTAAGTGAATAAAAGTGGTTAATTAATAAATGTTTGAAAAAGTGGGCTGTCATTGTCTATAATCAGATCATAAAACCATTATTCTTTAACTCAGTTTTGATTGGTGGTGAACTATTAAGTCTGATAATAGTTTTTTTTTCCCACTCTGAAGTTATTGTCATGTTGGTGCCATGCGAGGGATCTGAAACCTACGTCAATGGTAAACGTGTTGAGGAAGCAATCCAGCTTCGTTCAGGTACGCGTCCCTTGTTTGTTTATTTTGTCGATTCAAACTTGAAATGTAAATGATTTTGACTCTTATGGGTAGTTTTACTTTTTTTTTAAGTTTATTAGGGTGTTTACCATATAAAATTTGAGAAGTTCATGTTTTGTTGACTTTCTCTGAAACTCCTGGGATCCGCCTTTGCTCAGGCAACCGCATCATCATGGGAAAGAACCACGTGTTCCGCTTTAACCACCCGGAGCAGGCTCGAGCCGAAAGGGAGAAAACGCCGACCGCTGAGACCCCCGTCGAGCCCGTGGACTGGACGTTTGCTCAGCGAGAGCTCCTGGAGAAACAAGGCATCGACATGAAGCAGGAAATGGAGAAAAGGTACTGGAGCCGTCCTTCATTCGTTGTTTGACGGGTCTAGGTTTTTGTTTTTGTCTGACTTTGTCACAACATGCTTTCTGCACCTATGAAGGCTCACCGAGATGGAAATTTTGTACAAGAAGGAGAAGGAAGAAGCAGACCAGCTTCTGGAGCAACAGCGACTGGTGAGTTGGGATAAGATGGAACAAAATCAAGGCCCACTTGACTTTCCTAAAAATGTTTGAGAGTAGTGCTGAGAGGGTTTTAAGAGGACTTTAGTTTTTATTTTAAGCTAATTTTGTTTTAGCTAGAAGCAGCTTCTTGACTGATTTTATCTAGTTTGGGTTGTTTTGTGTGTGATTTTTGAGGAAAATGTATTTCTACATAGAAAATTCAAAACCAGGATTTTCTAAGCTCTGCTTAGTTTCTTAAATACTAGTTTAAATTGGGACCTTTAAGCCTCAATTAAACTAATTTTTCACTCTGACACTTGTGAACTGAGTGTGTGAATTACATTTTTTACTTCTGGTGCATGTCTGTTCTTCTTGCATGGAAGTTTTCTGGTTTGAGACGGATGAGCTTTTCATTTGTGTCCGTTTCTGAGTTTAACTGAAATTTTTCCATAGAAAGTCGATCAAGACTTAGATTGCTCAACTTTCCAAATTCCCTATTTCCCACCTTTCTTATGTTTCCGATAGTGGATTTGAGTCTTGCAAAACAGCACCTTGAAGATAAATCAGATTTGATGTGAAAAACACAAAATCTTTTTGAACCAAATACTTGGTGGTACTAAAACCACAGGTTTCCCTTCTCTTCTGAAAAGATGCTGCTTTTGCATGGTTCATGTTATTAGCATGTTTTCTTAACTCCTACTGGTTCTGGACTAAGTTGCAGTGTTTACCGCTGAGCTGTTCAACTCTTTGAAGTGGCTGTTGATTTGCTTGGAATAGATCTCTCCTCTAGTTTTCTTGCTCTGGTTTTTGTCCTGAGTTTCATCTCTTCAATGCAGTTGCTGACGTATTTCAATGCATTGTGATAACTAAAATATTCCTGCTGTAGATTTATTTTTTATTTATTTTTTTGACAGATAGTGACAATGTGGTTTCTCATTGACTTCTTTGGCTACCTCTCTTTGTTAGCGTAGCGCACTGAGGGCGCGGCTTCACAAAGGAGTTCTCGCTGCTCAGAGTTAAACAACACAATGGCCTTTCTCATATTTCGGTGGGATCATGTGCAAAAACGTCAGCCATTAAAGTATCACTTTACCGGAGACATCACATGCCCCATTTCTGGCTTCAGGCATAGTCTCTCACACACAAAAAGAACTGACCGTCAGCGCCAACTGGTTGTGATCTGTAATGTTTGTTGTCTACAAAAAAAAAATGAGAAACTGCATTTTGTTTTTCCAACTAACAACTCTTTTGTAGTGGATTAACACTTGTCCTCACTTCTGATCGTCTTCTCTACTGACTTTCTGATCAGCTGCAACAACACTATGTCTTCTAACTCACCGCTAACACTAAAGCCACTCAAACCTTCTGGACTAAGGCTCCAAAGTCCACCTATATGCATGCCGCTGTCGCATGTTTGGGATCCAGCTGTCAAATTGTAAAACTTTCAATTAAGAAGAGGAATATCACAAATCATTAGAAAAGTCCTCCAACCAGCAACTATCATCTGTTATTTCCTTTCTGATCATTGTAGACATGCTTTTACTTTTATTATTAATATGCAACAAAGGAAACACAATCGTCTGAAAATTTGCTCCCAATTATTAAAAAAAACATAAATTCATACCACTGTGGCCGCTCAAGTGGTAAAGATACAGAAAAACTGAGAAGAATGTCAATGAAGCCACTGTTGCATTTGAATTTCTTTTCCCGTCTTGAGTTTGAGTGAAATTCCTGAGGTGACTGCATGGCGCCATACATCTTTTACCGTTGCGATGTATGCAAAGTAGGGATGTCCTGATCACGATTTGTTGTCATTTGAGAACAGGCACTTGCACATACCAAGTCGCAGTCCAACAACAATTCTGTAGACATTCTTGAAAATTCATTATCTTTAAAATACAAACACTATTACATGCATTAATATATTCCATTATGATTTATCAGCAATGATGCTCTGGATGTCCATTTTTTTTGACCTGGGTTATTTTGTGGACAACGTTTTTGGTAAATTTAAATTTGAATCTTGTGAACGAGGTTTTGGTTTTAAAAGGTTTTCTGAATTTATTGGACAATTTAACATGTTTTCAGAGAGTTTTGATATTATTCGTTACCGGTAATTTGGCTTGTAACAATTCAGTGCAGAAAGCTTTCAGGAACAGTTGTATTGCTTCATAAACTTGGCAATTTGCTTTAGCTAACTCGACATTTAAAGTATAGCGTTTCAGCTGCTTTCTGCGAAGCTCTTTACTGCATGTCATGTGAATGTCTGAGCACACCAAGCTCATTAATCTAGCTAATCTAGTTTTGTTAGTCTCTGTTTTCACAATCACAGACCGTAAAACAAATAGTGTGAGGTGAGTTTATTCAGAGACTCACCTGATGAGGGAAAACACTGGCCATTTAATCAGGTCAGATTGCAACCAAAGTTTGATGCATTCCTTTGATCAGGACATCCCTATTGCTAAATACATAGAATATAATTTATAAATAGAATTTTGTTTTGTAAAGAAAGTCCTACAAATCCAGGGAAATTCTCTTTAATTGGCCAATGACTCCTATTTTGCTCTAGGTTTAGGTTCCCATGTTGCATATTCATACCTTTTTTTGTAGTCATTCTTTTTTTTTAAACCATTCTTTCATCCTATCCCTGATTTCCCATTGTAATTTCTCCTTTTTTTTGGGAACCATTTTGGTTTGTTGTTTTCTCAAGGATGGAGACTCTGATAGTGGGGATGACTCAGATAAGCGTTCTTGTGAAGAAAGCTGGAGACTGATCACTTCCTTGAGGGAAAAACTGCCACCCAGCAAGCTGCAAACCATAGTGAAAAAATGTGGCTTACCCAGTAGTGGGAAAAAAAGAGAGCCGGTTAAAATGTACCAGATCCCCCAACGCCGGCGCATCACCAAGGACTCCAAGTGGGTGACCATCTCCGACCTGAAGATCCAGGCGGTGAAAGAGATCTGTTACGAGGTCGCACTGAACGATTTCCGCCACACACGGCAGGAGATCGAGGCTCTGGCTATCGTGAAGATGAAGGAGCTCTGTGCAAGCTACTGCAAGAAGGACCCCAACGAGCGGGACTCGTGGAGGGCCGTGGCTCGGGATGTCTGGGACACTGTCGGAGTTGGCGACGAGCGCATCGAGGACGTCATTACAAACGGCGCTCGGCCCGGAGGCGTAGTGATGGACGATCTCAAAGTGCACATTGATAAACTCGAGGACATCCTGCAGGAGGTGAAGAAGCAGAATAACATGAAGGATGAGGAGATCCGTGCTCTCAGGAATAAAATGGTGAAAATGGAAAAGGTTCTTCCTCTCATCACCCCAGAGGGCCAAGAAAAGCCCCCCGTGGCAGGAGCTCCCACTGGTGCAACTAGAACCCCAAGCCCTCGGGAAGAGAAATCCCCAGTGCAGGAGAAGCCAGAGGAGGAGGACGTAGATGCACAAAAATGCCAAAGCGCTGGGGACGACTCTACCATAAAGCGAGGTCACATGCGCTGGATGCGCCAAGAGCAGGTGCGCCTCAAGAACCTCCAGCAGCAAGAAATCTCCAAGCAGCTCCGCCGGCATCCTGGACCTCACCGCTTTATACCGCCAGAAGACCGTAAGCTGCGCTTCCCCTTCAAAAGTAACCCCAAGCACCGTAACTCATGGAGTCCAGGTACTCATATCATCATTACCGACCAGCAAGTCATAGAGCTGAAGGTGCCCAAAGAAGCTGTAGAGGAAGAGGAAGGAGAAAGCCCTGCTGAAGAAGCAGTGCAGCCCAGAGACAAGATGGCCGCCTCAGTCATCCACGTCACCCCGCCTCTGCCGAACACGTCAGTTCAACGCCGTAGAGACTCGGAGCAAGGTTTAAACCAGAGTCACAGACAAAACCATAGGAACAACCAGCAGCCACACGAACGCGTCCGCAGCAACTCTTTCAACCACCGCCAGCGGCCATCGGGTTCCATGGAGTCTCTGCAGCCGCCCGAAAACAGGAGGCACACGCAGGCTTTCTACCACCCCAACCCACCAGCACAGCCGCCGCCTCACTACCAGCATCCGCCGTGCCACTACAATGGCGTGATGTACACGGACGGCAGCTTCGGCGGCTACCAGCAGTACCACCATGCCGACCACGCTAACCCTCCTTTCAGCTTTCAGCCGCCTCCACGAATGCGCAGGCAAATGTCCGCTCCCAATCTAAAAGCCAGCAGAGAGACGGCAGTCTGACTGACAGAACTAGTTTCAAACACTTTTACTTTTAGGCAAACGCATTACAGATCACAACAGCAAAACTGACTGGGACTATTGCACTTGATAAATGTGTTAACTGGTTGATCCAAGTGTTGTTCAAAATGTAAAAAAAAAAGACTTTTTCTCATCATCATGACCATGTTATTCCTCATTTCTATCAGTTTTTGCTGCATTGTGTGTATGTGTGTGTGTGTCGGTCGTCTTCAGGAACATTGAGAGAGTCACAAGGATTTAAAGCCAACAAGACGATAAGGGGGTTATTTTTAACAGGAGAGAAACGCTTCGCCTGTTCATTTATCGGCATGTACGACAATTCATGAATCATGCTTTGATTTGCCAAAATTATGCTCATGTTTGAATCTCTTGAGTTTACATATTTACCGTTTTAGTATTGATTTGATGACGAATGTTTCAAGCCACAGCACTACGGCATGTTGTTGCCCAAATGAGGAACAGAAAGCAGTTGGTATTTATTTCATTTTTGTGCCATTTTGACTGACTTCCAGATGGAAAAAATGAGTCCTTATTTCAATTTTTAGACATTTTCTTTGAATACAAATCATAAATCACCATTCTCCTTATTTAGCAATCAAACTATTCTCACTCATTTAAATTTGAAGAACTTGAAGCACCGGTGAAAGGTGTGCCTTTTTTAACTCGAGACTGAAACCGTAGTAACTGTGTGTGATATTCAATAAGTGCCTTTTTATGCACTAACTTTATTAACCCTGCTATGCATTTGCAAATCAGTATTTTCTTTTTATTTTCCTTTTTATTCACTGTGCTGGCTCCTTTTCTTCTTTTTTTAAGAAGCTTCACAAAACACCAAAAAGTTCAGTTATTTTTGCAAGCAGCTTTGTGATTTGTATCCTTTCCTGTGCTTTATTTCATGTAACTGCCACCACTTTTGTTAAAGTATTTTGCACTCCAAGTCTTTGGTAAGCTGTGTATTTACCCAGGGAGCACAGTGATGGTTATGGTTATTTTAAACCTGCAACTTGATTAAGATTTTTTTTTTTTTACCCTCCCCCTATTAGATATCTATTCTTTCTTCAAATCCTGGAGCTCATCAAGGATCTAATGAACCACTACATGCTGAAATGTTGAGACACACAGCTGAGATATTAAGTTTATCGTCCAAATCTTTCAGCAGTTTTTCCCCACGTCATAAAATTGTACTGCATTTTTTTTTTTCTTTTTGAATTTGTTCCAGCCTTAAAATTTTTAGTCTTGTGGTTCATTGGGTAAGCACAGAGCTCACTTTGTGTCAATGGATGCCCACTGAGTGTTGTCATGGTTCCCAAAGTCTGGCCTTTAAAAAATGTTGGAGGAAGGGCAACGACTTGAAATGTTTGCATACTTGTTATTCAGGAGAAATGTCCAGATCGAATGAGATTTTGAGGACCGTTTAGTTTTTGTTGGATCCAGACAGAAAAAGCAATCATTCAGAGAAATACATCTGTTTTTTTTCCTCCGGTTGTTCTGCGCTGTAGCTGCTTCAAATAGTTTTAGCAGAAAGGTTTGCCTGTTCATGTCTTTTACTTGCTCCATCTGCAGCTCTAAAACATCCCAATAATTCTCATAACTTGATGTCAGATGTCCTTCATAACATATAATCAGAAACAAATGCTTAAGGAATATGTTTTAAAGACTATCCGAGTGAATGTAATGATTACTGTCCCTCTATGACTATCTATTTTTGCATGTCACATCTTAGAAGTCCTAAACTTATAGGACCTGCTCCTTATAAAACAGCGATTCAGGAATTGCTCCAGTACTGATGGTAACCAGTTAGACTGGAAAGTGTGCATAAAACGTCAAATGAACTCTGTACAGTATTCTTTTCTTCTGAAAAGCACATAACCTCTATACAAGTGTTGTACATCTTGTTGTTGAATCATCAGTATGTGCCTCATTTTGACTGTGTGTGCTGTTGCTTTTACAGTATGTTAGGTATTTTCTCCAAACCTATAAGACCTGATGAATATTATTTACAAGTATATTTGCAAAAAAAAAGGACATAAGTGTGTTGCTGGAGAATTTATTTTTCAAATGATGACTGAAATAAAATGACCTGCTTTTATTTGAAGATTTTCTACTAAAGAGTTTGATTTTTGTTTGTTTTTCTCCAGTACTGTCCAGGATAAAATTGGAGAACTGCAGGAACTACAGATATCCCAATCAGGACTTTTAGTCCGTAGTGGAAGTTGTACTCATTTAATTATGGACATTTGACAGTGCAATTCCTAAAGCTCTGAATTTCATCAGCAGCTCATCATTTACTAGTGTGTTGCTCCATGTAAATCAGTGAATGATTTACAACATTGGTAGGTTGTCTTGACGGCAGTAACTCAAGTCTCTGCAGGGTGACTCCTGTTACAATAGATTCCTCCAAAGCGACACATTCAGCAACAGTTTTTCTTATTTTCATTTACATTATTATTTTATCTTTTTTAATAAATTCACTATTTCCTCCTTCTACTGATGTCTTCAGTTGTCTGAAGTTTTAGGGGGAATGACTCCTAATAATTTGGCTTGTAACATATTTTAATGGTAGCCCAGTTAATGTGTGGACAAATCCTGCAGAGAAAACGGTTCTCTTTCTTCATAAACGTGGCAATAGCAGGGTTTCCCAAAGAGAACCTGCTACGCCTGGTGCAGGAGCGCTGCCACTAGCAGCCCATCATGTTTTTCTGTTGAAAAATATTGAAAGTTACAAAACATTTGGAAGTGCACATGCAGGCATCATAATGTGAAATAATAGCGCTAGGAATTGTGCCTTTCGAAGGAATTGTGTCTTCCTTCGAAAGACACAATTCAATGTGTCAACTATAAACTCTAGCTTAATCTGTCTTTACTGTCACTGTTACTAGTATATAAATAAAGATTTAAATAAAGAGACGACACTTAGCCTGGTGGGGGGCAAGGAAAGCCTGGTGGCCCTCAATACACTGAGGGAAACCCTTACAAGGCTTTTGGCATCAAGTAATCGAAATACCTTGTAATCATCCAAAAAAATCATTTCTTTATTGTTCTGGCCATATTCAGATTTGCAAGTATGCTTCTGTCTCTCCCCAGACGTTTGCGTCCACCTGAACCTGTGCTGTCCAGTCAGCAATGTTAACATATTTAGCAAGTCTCTGATAGGTATTTTCCTAGAACCTACATAAAAGAACCACAGACAACGTATATGAATTTATGACTAAACTTCTGCAAGCAAAAGGAGAAGACTCTGTCAACTGCTTCTCAGAGCTGTTCACAGAGCGTTCTGCTTCTCTTTGGATACAGCTTGTCTTTTATTCTCAAACTTCAAAGAGGGAGGATAGGCAAGATAGACAGCAGAGGAAAAACAGCAAAGGTCGTAAAACATTTTACCTAAACAAAGCAAAGGTCGTAAAACAATTTAACATCTGGCCCCTGATCTGAGCCCGGTTCAAATCTCGGTCAAACTGTTTCACATGAAGATAACAGGCAGCTGTGACTTCCAGGTCAGTTCACACATACAGTTTAAACAAGAGAACACTTTAACCTGAATATGAACTAAAGTAACAACAAAATGATAATACCAAAAAATCTCTATCATTCCCCCCTTTTTATCATTTCACCATGTGTGTAAACCTTATTCAAAAGCCAAGCATAGAAAAGAAAAGAAATAAAATAGAACCAAGAAATGCAAAATATATACAGTTTTTGTCCTAGTCTAAACATAAAAATTACACAATGATCATAATGAATAAATGAAATAAACAAAAACAAAAGAAAGAAACAGCAAAAAATCAAATGCAGTTTTCTCATCCCTAACACCACTTGTTTTCACATTTTTTGGTGTAGGAATCATTCAGCAAATGAATTAATCCGTTCAGTGATTACAGAACATCATCATTGTTCAGAAAATCGTCAGAATCTCGAAACAAGTCACCTTCATTCGTCTCATAGGATGCCTTTGCTAGCTGATAACTGACAACAGTTGTGTTACTTGTCTTAAACATCATACTTCGTAGGTATGGAATAATGCAACCCTTAAAAGGACAGAACAGAACCGAAACAAACAGAATAGGTGTCATGAGCTTTAACAGTAAAGTCCACCATGGACCAGACATGAACCATGAAAACAAATCAAAAAAGAAAAATGTGATCCTTGCGTAGCACCGTCTACACAATGTTTAAGTTCCTCCAGGCCATGTAGAGCATCAGAAATAGTTCCACCAGTTCCTGTTTCGTCAGGAACACGCTGGGCCAATGATTTTACAAACACCTCCCTGAGAGGCTGTGAGCAGGTCCAGCACAACACGATTTTGCAAAACCATGTTTCTCAGTTCAGTCAGCCCTCTCATGGAGCCGTTTGCCAGCCGGTGTGTGCTGTTGATGAGTTGCAGTAATCCATATCTGTTGATTTCAACGTGGTCCTGAACTTCTCCTAATCCAACTCCTGGGAACATGCTCTGCATGAACTTTTCACCCCCGGTCCAAATCCTGATTTCCCATGGAACTCCAGTGTCTGTTGTGAGGCCTCCCCAGCGTTTGACCTCAGGCATCACGCTTGGAGCGGGCAGCCAGAATGTGTCGTCCTTTCCTGATGAATAAAATCGGGTACAGGAAGTACCAGTCTGCCATCACCCGTGAACCATAGTCTCCTGGCACTATGGTACTGCACAGCGTTGTCTCCTGTCGTCCAATGTCCGATCTGTGATGTTGAAACACCTCTCCTGAAGCATGTTGTCACAGTCTGGGTTGTCCTTCCAGACTTTGCAGTGTGGAGTCATCCTTTGACCCCTGCAGGCGATGCAGTTGATGTAATCCGGTGTCGTTTCGCAGTAGGTGTAAACTCTGTTACACAAGTTCCAAGGTAACATCCCAAGAGAAACATGTCCGTTGTTGAACATGCAGCTCCTCAGAGACCCGGGTTTAGCTCCTGCTAAAGAAATGGTCTCTGGTATTTTCCATGCGGTTAGTGGAAATGGAAATACGTCAGCATTAATGGAACAGTTCATAGATCCAAAAAGTTCCTTCACGGCATCTCCTATCTGAAGTAGAACAGAATAGTCATTTTTCCACCATTTGCATCCCTTTGGCATGGGGACGCCGAGTCGTGGTTGTGTGCTCAGGCCATAGAGACACATCTATTTGTCATCCGTGATGTGTCCTACACGCAGACCTGAGTTGTGTGTGGCGATTGGCAGCTGCGCACACACATAGCAGTTCACAGCATGTCCCTCGTACGCGGTTCTATTCATTAGTTTCCACCACAGGTTGATGCTGCAGTCACAGCGCAGTAGAAGATCCATCTGGCATATGGAGTCCCCATTGCTGCTCGGCGCACAGAGATGTCAGAACCCCCAAACTAAAGACGGGGGAATCTTAAGCGTTTCTTCACCGGGTTTGAGACGAGCTACCCTAAAAAATAGCCCCCCTTTGAAGTCCGGCCTTCCTCCCTCCGCCTACTTAGGGGTTCAAACACTCTCTGCAGCTTGCAGTGACTTAGATGTATCCAGCTGGGTCTTTACGACTGTTGGTGTGGTCATCAGCACCTGGAAGGGTTCTTTTATGACCTTTATGTAGACCCAGTTTCCTGGCTGGATGGGGGTGGTTTTATTTATTTCCTGTAGAGGAGAACAGTCAGACGGCAGTAAATTTGCATTTAACACCTCTTTCTGTTTCAGGATCCTGATCATATAATCTACCAATGTTTGTTCTTCATCAGCTTTCTGTAAGTCTGGAGCAAACAGAGGCAATATGTAAGCTCTCCCATAAATTATTTCAAAAGCAGGCTTTGCTGGAACTACTTCAACTCTTTAGAAAAAGCATCAATCATCACCAAACAATATTTATGTGGTCCACTTTGTGTGAGTTCAATAAAGTCCATATGCGTTGTTTGAAATGGATGAGGGTTTTGGGAAACTTCCTCTTCTTGGTCTAATGTTTCCTTGAGGATTGTTTCTGACACAAACTGGACATGCAGTACAAAAAATTTTTTAAGTAAGAATTTAATCCATATGTGGTAAAATGCTGTTGTAGCATAGAGACCATGTGGTAAAATGCTGTTGTAGCATAGAGACCATCCCCCCTGTTGACACATGACAATGTCCATGTGTCAAAATTGCTGCCGCTCTAAATAGAGATTTTGGAAGGACCGACTTCTATTTACTGAAAAAATGTTATCATCATTCAGTGTCGCCCCTTTAGTTATCCACATTTGTTTTTCTGCGTTTGGAGCATTATCTTGCATGTCTTTTAACACAGCTTTGTCTATTACTTGAGGACCTTCTGTCTGTATTGAGAAATTGTCTCCCCCATGCTTCCCAGTTGCAGCTTCCTTTGCTACTTTATCAGCTAATCTATTGCCATTTGAAACCTCATTCTGTTCCGTGGTGTGCACTGCACACTTACAAACTGCTAGTTCAGCTGGTAAATATATGGCCTGCAAAAGATTCTTAAGCAAGGATGCATGGGTGACTGGTTTCCCTGTAGATGTTATCAAATTCATCAAAGCATAACTCTTTCTAAATAAAAATGACCATCCTGAAATTAAACCAAAACCTCAAATCCTCTAATTTTCCATTTCTTTTTGAATTTATTGACTATCAATCAAATCTGGACTAAAATGTTCAAGACTGAAGTCTAGAAAATGTTGCTTTTAATCACAATCATCAGTTTTTAGTAGCCGTTTACAAGGTTGCTTAAAGTCTCAGACTTTCCCTTAACCTCGCATTTCAGACAAGTTTACAATGTAAGTTTTTTATATTTTAAATTAAATGGTCAATAATTTTATCCGTTACTCAATTTTGCAGAAAAATTTCTCTCGTCTCAAAATAATTGTCAATCATCTCAATATAAAACACACAAACACAATCCCAATCAATCTGTAGATTCTTTATAGAATTAAAC
Source organism: Poecilia reticulata (assembly GCF_904066995.2). NCBI lineage: Eukaryota > Metazoa > Chordata > Actinopteri > Cyprinodontiformes > Poeciliidae > Poecilia > Poecilia reticulata. The sequence continues at coordinate 13,854,916 of NC_088836.1, read as the reverse complement.
TCTAAGTTAAGTGTTTCAGTTAAATGCAAAGAAATACTTCATAGTATTTCAACACTGCAATATCAATTAAGTTCAACACTTAGATATGTTTAATTTAGTTCCAAACTTGTATATTTATTTCAAAGAAAATAAAACATTTGCAAATCATTATTAGTTTTGAATCTAATAATTTTAGTTGGTGTAATTTAGCCGTATCACACTCAGTTTTTTTTTCCTTTCTTAACTTTTAACCATTACAGTTTTTTCCTTCACAGTTTCCCAATCTATGGCTCGTGGGCCCTAAGAGGATCACTGGTCCTTCTGTTAAGGACTGAGTTAATGGGTACAAAATGAAAGATTTTTATCTAACATTGTACCTTAAAACCTTCAAAATGTTCTTTTTCTAAATAGATAATTCCTTCCTGCTAGTAAGTAAGCAAGCAAGTCCTCATTACAGTAGCAGTGTGTGTATCACAGCAGTGTGTGTGTATAACTTATCTCGCATTTCTCCTGTCTCACTTCTCGCTTCCGGCTCCTGCTGCTGGCGTCGCTGCAGCTGGTCCTCCCTCTGCCCCTCCTCCATCTCCCTGTCAGTCCAACTGGCTCTGGTGTTGGATTATTTATAAGTTGTCCAGACCGTCCCTTAGTCCACCAATGAAACAAGCGGCAAACAGTTCAGTTTGCTTTCTTTTTCCAAACATCTAGCAAGACTCCATACAGTAGTTTTGCTGCATGGCAGTTCCCAGATGTCAAGGAATTAGGACCAGTGGACACTTTATTGCCTTCAGTGTCCAGTTGGTAGAAATCGTCCTGTCCTTTTTCGCTTCTTTATCAACTGGCTGGTGATAAAGGAGGGAGTCATCTGATTGGCAGGACAGATCTGAGCTGAGGTCAGAGGTCAGACGCAGCGCAGCGAGGCTCAGACAGAGGAAAAGGAAAGAAGCAAATAAGAGTCAATTATAACTTTCTTTTCTTTTCATCGTATAGCTTTTAGCCACTTATTATCCAACTTTTTAAGAAGTCATAAACCATTTCCTTATTCAAACACATATAAACATGAAACATGTTAAAAGCTATAGTCTCTTTCATCATGTTCACCATTAACTTGTAAAATGTAGAATGTACGTGTAAGTTAACTTCATCTAAGACACGTCTCACCAGAGAACAATGGATTTCTCTAAATTTGTTGATCTCAGTGCTGCAGACTGTGAAGTCAGCGGGCAGCCCTCCTCTCAAGGCCTAAGAGTTACGAGGCTGGACAATGTCCAGGTCGGTACCTTACTCTGACCGCTGACCCCTCCAGCTAGAAGCCAAGGATCGTTTCACCAAGTTTGTTTTATAATCTTTAAACATTGTTCTCTGAGGAGAATTTTATTATTTAGTTTTAGCTTTCGACTTGTCCTCTTTTAGGAAAGTCATGATTTCACTTTTAGCATACAAAGAAGTTGTTCCCATGTTTTATTTCAGTGAGACCTCTCTTTACTGGTTTTTCTTTAAAGGTGTAGACAGCTCAAAAAAGAAAAACAAAACAAACACCAGTATTTCTTAAAACAAATTATTTCTCACTTGTGAGGTTTAAACCAAATTTTGTAGTAACATTAAAAATTATTTTGCATACACTGATTTCTTGCAGGAATTCAATTTCTTTTATGGTTTTACCTAACGTGTTAAACTGCATGCACATGTCTCTAGTATTTCATCAATTTGGTCTGGGGGTTTGTGTTTTTGGGGTGTGGTAAAGTCTGATTATGCTGAGGATTTCTCCTATTTGTGGTCTCCTCACTCCACCACCCCTCTTGTCGCCCCGTGCAACATTCTTTGAAGGGCAGTTTCTTGCCCAGTGACCAATATTGCCACAAATCCAGCAGCCTTTTGAATACCGTAGATTTTGTGGGGTGTTATTTTGGGGTCGTCGCCTATCGTGACCTCCTCTGCCTCTGTCTCTTCCACGGCCTTTTGTCCGGTCGTTGGAAAAGGCAGAGGTATATAAACCTCCAAATTTCTCCAGGTGAAAAACATCTGATCCTTTCACAGCCTTCCTGACCTCTTCTAAGGTACAGGGTCTAAAGATATATAAGTTTTGTGTCCCTTCCTCTAGTGAGGGATACAGTCGTGTTGCTGGAACAGCAGCGGCTGATACTGGGGCAGACGGAGCTGCTGAAGCAGCCAGGGGAGAGGTGGCTGCAGGAGCTTGCTCTCCCTGCACCGCTGCAGCATTCCGTGTGCTTGGAATTACTTTATTTGAATTTATTTAAATTTGGTCCAGGTTCGTTGACTCCTAGGGAGTCCTATGAACTGGAGATCTTTTCAGTGGGCCAGCAATTAAAATACCTTGTTGTGGTATTCCCCGCTTCGACTCTTTCGAGTGGGAGAATCTTGCCTATTGCATCCACAAGAGGTTTGCTGCTTAATTCCACTGTTTTATATGAGGTAAAATACAGAGCGGTATTTAAACCTCCAATCACTCTCACACACACAAAGCAGCAGTAGCAAACCAGCAATACCAGCACAGTAATGACTCTACGATTTAGCGCAACATTATCTGTTTTTGCCTTGTCAGAAAACTCAGCACCAGTCATGTTTTACCCATCAAAAAATCAAAACCACACAGCAATGACAAGCTTCCTATCCGCCTGAGGACTTGCCCTTATGGGGTCTCCTCGAACAGAGTTTTAGCAGAGCGACATCATACAAGGATTCTCAGACCTCAGAGTTTTAGCAGAGCGACATCATACAAGGATTCTCAAACCACAGAGTTTTAGCAGAGCGACATCATACAAGGATTCTCAAACCACAGAGTTTTAGCAGAGCGACATCATACAAGGGAACTCAAACCACTAAAATAGCCATTTTAAAATTCACCTACGTTTCTGTAGTTTTCGGGTTGTCCAGTCGGATCTCGTCACTCCGCCGTTGGCAGACAAAGTCGGACCTACGTCGCTGGCCCAGCGAAGAATTCTACTTCCTGGGTCTTTCTTTCCAGGTCCAATTGACTCTGGCCATGCATGGATTCAGCGCGTCTTCCTCTGCCTGACAGCGGTCGGTATGAGAGATCCCGGGTTTCGGCACCAAAATGATAGGTATTTTCCTAGAACCTACATAAAAGAACCACAGACAACGTATATGAATTTATGACTAAACTTCTGCAAGCAAAAGGAGAAGACTCTGTCAACTGCTTCTCAGAGCTGTTCACAGAGCGTTCTGCTTCTCTTTGGATACAGCTTGTCTTTTATTCTCAAACTTCAAAGAGGGAGGATAGGCAAGATAGACAGCAGAGGAAAAACAGCAAAGGTCGTAAAACATTTTACCTAAACAAAGCAAAGGTCGTAAAACAATTTAACATCTGGCCCCTGATCTGAGCCCGGTTCAAATCTCGGTCAAACTGTTTCACATGAAGATAACAGGCAGCTGTGACTTCCAGGTCAGTTCACACATACAGTTTAAACAAGAGAACACTTTAACCTGAATATGAACTAAAGTAACAACAAAATGATAATACCAAAAAATCTCTATCAGTCTCCATAGCCCTCTCCTGACTTTTTTTGACTTGACAATTCTGCAGCTTTTTCTGGTGATGCTGTAAATTCTTTGGAGACTTGGGGAAGTACATACTGTTCTTGCTCTGCTCAACGATCAGTTGGTCTGTCGTGGGCTTCTCCCCTGACCCACAGGTCTCCCTGAGGCCTGGCTGCTCCAGTCCATCACCAGCTGGAGCCAGACCTCCTCATCTAGGCAGGGAGTAAATATAATATTCTTAGTGCAACAATTTAAGTCAGATTAAGGTAAATCACTGAATTTGTTGATTTTGTCAAAATGTTTTGACTATCCAGGTGGTCAATGTTGGTTGCAAACCTAAATGAAAAACTAATTTCTTGTGTTTAGTAATCGTGATTTAAACATGAACACAGTTCATTATTATTTTACATATCGTTTTTCAGAATCAGGTAGACCTACTTAGCATTTTGCTTTGAAAGGGAAGAAACTTAACTTATGTTTCATCTGCTCCCTGTGCAGACAGATGCGTGTGTGTGGGTGTTTTAGGACAGTCTGCAGAAGCAGGTCACATGACACTGAAGGACAGGATGGTGCAGCAGCCAACGCACTCTGCTGGAAATGTCAATGTAAAGAAAACCAGTTTGTTGGAAAGAAATATACGAGCCAATAATAAAGCTTTGCAGCACATGCTCACATTAATGGCAGGTGATTTAAAAAAAAAAAAAAAACTCGCTCGAGAAGGTTTTGGCTGTAATGAAGTCCCAAACAAAACAACAGGTGTCAGAAGTAGAGTTTAGTTCAGGTAACTTAAAAATGCTGTGATGAGGACGGATGCAGCACTTGATATTTTAGAAGCTGTGAAAGACGAAGTAAAAAGTACTGAAAAGGCAGAGTCCAGTACTCTACTCATGTGAATTGTAATCCATTAAAATCCATTTTGTTTCTCATGACAGCGATTATCATACACTGATAGTGTTGCTCAAATGCATGTGTGTTGGAAAGAGGATTACATTTGGCTTTCAAAGCCTATAAGTATTACATTTCTAAAGTATTTGAACACTTTGAATGCGCAGTGTGAATCTAATTTATGACGTTTCCTATGATGGTGACGGTCCTGCCAGCTTCTCTCAGTCGAGCCGAGAGTTTGGGTTTCGGTTTGTCGGTAGTTTTCAGCAGCGAGGCGAGGAGGTCAGCACCAGATGAAAAGGCTTCATTGTTTTCCCAGAAGACTGTGAACAAACAAGATGAGGTCATCGGGACCACAGGCTGCCTGGCCTTCTCTGATGATGATGATGATGATTGTGATGATGATGATGGCGCCCCTCATTGGATTACATTTGACTCAGCTTCTCCCGGCTCTTTTCTTCTCCCACCGAAGCCATTTCGTCATTTTAGAAAGTGAATTGTTTACTTGGTACATTAGCCAGTGAGTTATGATACCTTTTAGCTTCTAAAGAAGCAAAACAAAAAAACAAAAAATCACTTGGCATCTGAAGTTTTAATAATGTATGCTGATGGGTTTTACTCTCTAATTTACAAATCTAATCGGTTTGGAAATGGGTTTTTTTGTTGTTGTTGTGTTTTGTTGTTCCAAGTAATACATTTTCTAGGCTATTAATATTTTCCACACTGTGCAGAAATATTCTGCTGTTTAATGTGTACTGACATGTTATTTGCCCATCATTTTAGATCATGCAAAAAATGTAACCTTACACCTATGTTGCAGACAATCTTCTTTGGCTAAATGATCAAAGTTTTCAGCAACGAAGCTCCTGGCATCAGTCCTTGGCTGTTATTTGGGCTGAATTGTGCTGCTGATTTCACCTGTGTGTCCAGCTGATGGACAGCTGTCCATGTCCCCCTGTGTGTCGGTGTCCAGGTTTACGAGAGCAAACTGCAGGAGCTCCAGAAGCAGGTGGAGACACGCTCTCTGGTCGCAGAGACGCCCGACGAGGCAGAGCTGGAGGAGGAGGAAGAGGAGGAAGGTGTGTACTAAGAAGATGTTTCTTTTGCTGCATTGGCCATGAATGGAAAGTGTATGAATAAATGAGCTGTGTGTTTTCTTCCACATTCTGTGTCCAGAGCCTAAATTACTGGGATGTGCGTATATAATTTTTCTATAGTCATCTTTTATTCCAAGACATATTAATAGTCATTCTAATTTCCCACCCAAGGTACTAATTGAGATCAGACTATAGATTCATAAATCTAATCCAACATAACGGTTAGCTAGATGTTTAAACGGCGTACTGTTTTAACGTTTCAGCCAGTCGGCTACAAGTTGTCTTAAAAAGTCAGACAACTGTAGCTCTTCCTAATTTCATTTTCCATTTTTTTAACACCTTTCTGGCTTCTGCTTGAAGTTTTAAGTCCAGCTGCTGTTGGTAAGTCGATACTTTTAGAAATTGTGTGGAGCTGAATTGGAAAAATAGTCCAGTTTGGATTTTAAAACGGTCTTACTGTCTCTGCGCCGTCATTTCTTGTAGGAAATTTGCCTTCATGATTCCACGTTATGAATTATGCTGATTTTCTTCCACTAATTTAACGTTCTCTGAACCCGTGGAGAGGTTTAAACAATCCAAACTGTTCTGTAAAGACCTTTCAGAACTTTTTTCCTCCTGGTTTAATTTGCCTTTAAAACGCGCCGTGAGCTTTATGTTAATGTCACCTCTGCTCGGTGTGTTCTCCACAGTGCCGTGGACGCAGCATGAGTTCGAGCTGGCTCAGTGGGCCTTCAGGAAGTGGAGGTACCATCAGTTCACCTCCCTGCGTGACCAGCTGTGGGGGAATGCCGTGTATCTGAAGGAGGCCAACGCCATCAGTGTGGAGCTGAAGAAAAAAGTGAGAGAAATGATGCTGCTGTTAGGTTTTGTTACGATGAATATGACAATGTGCGTTATGCTGCAGTAACAGAGGACTGCTCTGATGCAATATTTGGTAATGCATTCCCGCTCTGCAGGCCAATAATGAGTCATTTGGGTAAACTTTGATTCTTCAAATAAATAAAGATAAATTGTGTCCAAGAGGCCAAAAGCTGTTGGAGAATGGTGATGAAATCATAATGACGTGCAAGACGAGACTGAGGAAAATGTGGGTTAATTGCATCTGCTGGAGGTGAAACGCATATAATTTATAATGTAAATTAGTTTTTGACATTTAAAGTCGGGTCTTCTCCTGGGTTCCCTTGTTTTGGTATATTTCTTAAATGTTCTGGAAATTGTTTATGATGCAGAAATAAGTCGTGTGCATCATCCTTAATGAGTGGAGCTGTTGGGTAATTTATGCTTTGTATTGCCTTAACCTTTTCTCGGTGGATCAAAGTCAGAACTTTAATTGGATCGGAGAGTTTCTGGGATTATCCGGTTACAAAGCTAAAATACAGCCTGTGGCCTGTTCTTAATACTTATTGCTCGATCAGGCAAAATGGATAAATAAGTAGGTCTACTTTATACGGGCAGTTTTAGTCTAAAACAATTTTGTGACAATTTTGGATTGAATTGAATTTGACTGAATTAGACTGGTTTGTCCCATGAGAAGACAGTTATCAAATTAAATGTTTAATTTGGGGTCTCTCGTTCTTGCAGCCTTTAAATGATCTTCCTACTGTGTGACTAGAAATGACAAGTTGCATATCCTGCCGACTAGATTTCTAAACCCAAACCTGTGTGATGTCTTCCGGCAGTGCAGGGCATCACGAGGGAAGCCAAAAGCATCCACTGATGTTTAGAAGTTAAACGGTTTTTGGCAGTCAGTCACAGCAGAAAACTGAGTCCAAAATACACATTATGACTCTGCTGGACTTTGTATGCCTTACCTTTGATATTATTTAGCTAAGACGTTGCATCTCCCTCATAGTTTTACATCCACCTGCTCAGGACGTGACACTTTAATGTAATGTTGACTGAATGTGGTGAGGGGAAATAAAATGGTAGAGGAGCTGCGCTCTAGTCTGACTTTTAAATCATCCAGAATGCAGCATTGATCCACTGTCGCATAGACAAATTGAAGTGGGAGCAAATCTAAAGCCGGTTCGCTGTAGTTTACCTTCCACCAGGAAACAAAGGGATTTACACTCCACATAAACCGCAAGATGCTACAGAAGAGTCACTTTACACAGGATTTTCATCTTGAGTTTTCATTCTCTGGATGTTTTAAAGTCAAGTTTTGGTAACAGTTTGAGCCCGAAGCGACTCGTTGAGGGTGAAGTCCTTCCTAAATTCTCCCTCTTCCGCAGGTCCAGTTCCAGTTCGTCCTGCTGACAGACACGCTGTACTCTCCGCTGCCCCCTGAGCTCCTGCCCCCAGAGCCGGAGAAGGATCGCGACCCGAGACCCTTCCCTCGCACCGTGGTCGCTGTCGAGGTTCAGGACCTGAAGAACGGAGCTACACACTACTGGTCCCTGGAGAAACTCAAGTAATAATTACCTTAATTTGCACACACATGATGTAGCCACGAGTGCAGTTGGACTACGCGGCGGCGTCTACTTCAGTTGTTGCAAACTGTTTGATTATTGCTCTGACTTAATTAGATATAGGCATCTGTAGTATGAGTTTCAAAAAAGTCATTTGTATACAGTATCTTAAAAATCAATCGTTTTGAATTATCTTTGCCTATTTTTCTTTTCTTTTTTTTAATCTCTACAGAGAAAATAGTCAAATTCAAATCATCTGTACATCATCAGTTTTTCTCCCCCTCCAGTTTTTTTTTTAGTGAGCTGTAAATTCCCATCCTGCATCCATTAATCCTGAGTGCATGTGGTCATTTACAGGCAGAGGCTGGAGCAGATGAGGGAGATGTACGACCGTGCTGGAGAAATGGCCTCCGCTCACCAGGACGGCGACGGAGAGGGAACTCTGACGGGAAACGACCCGTTCTACGACCGTTTCCACTGGTTTAAGCTCGTGGGGAGGTTTGTAGCCGAATATGAACACTACACATTTCAACTAAATAGTTTTGGTTCTTGCTTTTTTTTTTTTTTTCTTTTGCTTTTGTAACAAATTCGTTAAACAGTACAGGGGAAGAGTTGGTTACCAGTATGAGCACATTTAAGCTGGCTTAAAAAGTGTTGCTACACTTTTCATTGTTTTTAAAAAGAGCAATTAGATCGTATTATTCATTTGTGTTTAAAAATTTGTTCTGTATCATTTCCCAAAGCTGTACTGAAGCTTTTAGGATTTCTTCATGCGTTTCGTTTTTCATCGCCATCACTTCTCATTGGAGATTCATGTATCAGTCATATCACATGTTTCCCACATCATGTTTTGTCATTTGTACCAGATGATGTTTTGTTCATTATTTAAATTTGTTTGTCCATTTTATTTGTTTTTGTGATTTTTTTATTTTTATTTATTTGAATGTGTATTTATTTTTTTCCACGTCACATTTTGAGTTTTTGTGACTATTTGTTGTGTTCCCTTTATTTCTGCATCACTTTGTATTGTTGTTGGTTGCCATGCTCTTCCTGATGCGTCCTATAATTCATGTTAACATGGGGTATGGATGAGGTGGGGGAATGTTGGCGTTTTGTGTTTTATCCTCTTTCAGGCGGCGTACATGAGGAGATTTACATGCTAATCCATTAATGTGCCATTATTCATATTGGTTTAAAATAGCATTTCTGGTATTTGCTGTGGCACCTGTGATTAGTTTAATGCCGGCTCTTTATGAAATGAATCCTAAACTGAAAAGCTTTTTCTGTGGCTTTTGCTTTAAATGAATGCATGTAATTAATGCAGTGAAAAGTGAGGCTTTCTTTTTATTTTTAATTATTTGAATTAAAGCAGGGTTCCTACACAGTTTGGAATTTGATCCGAGTATTTTTCAGATCTGGATAAATATTTTCACTTGTCCTTTTTTTTTTCCTCTTTCCGTCCTTTTAATTTATTTGTGAAGATTTCCCATTTGAATCCACTTGTGAAATATCTCTTACAAAGCTATAGTGAGCTTTAGGATTTTATGTTTTGCAAAGAACTGAGAACTCTGGAGAGCTAAGTCTCCAGAAGTCTGAAATATTTATTTAAAAATGTGTAGGAACCCTGAAAGCTTAGAAAAACAGCAGGAATTTTTCAAAATGAAATGATATCACTGATGCCTCACAAAGCGCCTGAAGCTTTTTTTTTTTTTTTTAACTCTTCTTTGACTCCACTGTTACCCTCGCTGCCGCTCCCAAACCTTCGCATCCCCCAGCAGCTCTCCCATCTTCAACGGCTGCGTCAACGAGCACCTGGCCGACCGAACGCCCTCGCCCACGTTCTCCACCTCCGACTCGGAGATCACCGAGCTGGCAGACGAGCGCCAGAGCGAGATGTCGGACTTCATAGACGACGAGGCGTTTGTGGACGACACGAGCTCGGATGCGGGCACCGAAGAGGGCTCAGACATCTTCAGCGATGGGCAGGACCCCTTCTACGACCGCTCCCCCTGGTTCATCCTGGTGGGAAGGTCGGTGATCTGGGCGTTTCCTCTTCCTCTGCTCACAGAGGCTGGGACAGGAGAGCTGATGTTGGCTTGTTTCACTTTAGCTGAATGCAGTAAAAAGTAGCTGAAGTATCAAAGATTAGAGTATAATTTATTTTAAAAAAATAATTGAATGTAATAGTAGTTGTTGTTTTTTTCTTCTCTCAGACTCAGAGAAGCTGGAAATAAATGAAGTATATTTTTTTTATTTAACATAATTCGTCATCCTTCTGTGCTCTGAGGTTGGTTGTTGAAAATCTACTTTTAATTTGGACTCCGTTCCTAAGAATGATGAAAAGCCAGCACCACCTCCTGCCGTCGTCCTCCTGCCAGATATCTCATCCTCCACCACCACACTCTGCTGACTGCATTAACTCCCATCTGTCTCTTAAAACTGCCTATTTGTTGTGATTAAGCAAACTAAGTACTTGTTCTTTTTGTTGGCTTTTTCCGTTTTTAAACTTGGTTTGTTTTCGGTTTGATTTTCCTTTTTTTCTTTTTTGTTTGTGTTACTTTGAAATCATTTTATTTCTGAAATGTATAAACTCAGAGTTTTGTCATTTGACCGATTTGGGGAAAACAGTTTATCATCTACTTTCTTTAGTGGGTGTATTTAGGAGTTGAAATAAAAACAAAACCACAAAAAAAATCTTACAATTTGCAGGTATTAAGTAATTAAAATGCATTGAATAGAGTTAGGTCTCATATAACTGTGAGTACTGTTACACCTCCAAGTAAAGTTGCCCAGTTTGTTCCCCTACTTTTGCACCAACATGTTACCTTTTCATTTTGTATCACGTCATACCCATAGGCTCAAACCAGTGACGTTCAGGTGTTTTTTCTGTAGTTTAGTTTTCTTTTCTTTTTTTCTGTAATTTTGGAGGCAAACAGTCATAAGAGTTGAAATCTCTGACCTAATTATACTTAACTTTGTGTTGCCACCTCGTTTCCATTTATTTTGGTTCTGTTGGGTTGCTCCTGAAATGTGATCAGTCACAATAACTCGTAGCTACCTTACCTTGCACTACTTACTCTAGACTCAATAGACGATAGAATATTGTGTACATGTAAAAATATTCCTGAAGTTGATGTAAACTGATGCATGGTCAGTAAAAAGACAGCCTGTGGCAGACTGGTCGATTTGCTATTTAACATCAGCCACAGAGTAACCAAAAATGTACAAAATGGAGAAGCTCCTCCTGAAAACATAATGTCGTAGCAATAAGCAGAGTCGGTGCATCAAAATAAGACAACACATGGGTGCAGGTTTGTCCCTGCATCACTTTGACTTCAGATACTCTACAGATGGATGTCTTGTGGTTTGGTTTTGGGCATCGAAGTGCTGCAGGTTGTTATAGAGTGTAACTAGGAGCGCTGCAATTGCAAATCATGTCTTTTGAAACGAAATGGCAGTGACACCAGCGGCCAATGGCCAACACTGTAAAATGCTGTTTCATAGCCTTTACTGCTACAATCTGCTAATCAGTCATTCCACTGTTAAACTTTATGAGACACAAAAATGCAACTATTAAGTATAAAAAGAGATTTTAAGTAGCTCTTGCTCATTACATTGCCTTTTTTTCGTTTTCATTTACTTTGTTGTCACTAATATTTTACTGCATATATTTGTTAATAACTTGTCGTAAACATGTTAAATCTTTAAACCTCTGCTAAATAAATGCTACAGTTATTGATGCTGCTGTTGTTCATTGTTTCTCTTCTCCCTTTTTTTATTTTTTCCCTCAGAGCTTTTGTGTACCTGAGCAACCTGCTGTATCCTGTGCCGCTTGTTCACCGGGTTGCCATAGTTACAGAAAAGGGCGAGGTGCGAGGCTTCCTGCGCGTGGGGGTCCAGGCTATAGCTGGTGAGTAATTAATGAGATCTCTAATGCTCCGGGATTATTACCAGCAACTAACAAAATATGTGCAGCTCTAAGTTTGGCTTTGAGATTCCAGTGGCAGCATGTGGGAGAGTCCTGAGGGATCCGATGTGCTGGCAACGCAGAGATTCCCTCAGATCCTTTATTTATTCCCTTTGATGTGGTTTGACAGTTTAGGTTTGTGACAGATCGGGATAAAAGGAGGGTTTGTTTCTCTTCTAGCTGACGAGGAGGCTCCAGATTACGGATCCGGGGTTAGACAGTCGGGGACTGCCAAGATTTCTTTTGATGATGAATACTTCAAAAAGGTGAGCTGCCTGGAGTCGCATGAAAAGCCGTTTGAAACTCAGACACTTTATTTCTATTTTTTATTTTTTTCTCCAAAAATACCAACTTGGTAAAGAAACTTTAGAAACTCAAACCCTCTTTAGACCAGCTATATGCTAATGCCTCCGACTTTTATCCATCCAATCAGAATGACTTTCCCTCTACGGTCATGACCCGCTCCGGCTTGTCCCTGGAGGAACTGCGCATTGTGGAGGGTCAGGGTCAGAGCTCAGAGGTCATCACACCCTCCGAGGAGCTCAACAGAATCAACGACATGGGTACGGCCGCCAGACTTTCAACCTCTCCACTCGTAAATCTTCAGCCTCTCTTCCCTTCGCCGGAGAACGCGCCCGGCAGATGTCCCTGCTGGATCCAAAGTCGAGCTTTGTCGTGTAAATGAGGCGATTGCAGGGGGTTTTATTTGCTGTGAGAAAATTTTTACAAAAGATTAAAAAAGAGTGAACAGCAGGAGTGATGAATAAAGAGGAGCAATTCACACGCCAGCAGCTGTAAGTTTTTTTTTTGTTTTGGTCATTTTTAACTGACCCTGTTGTTCTCCTCAGACCTGAAGCTGGGCAACGTCCCAGACACCAAGCTGAGTCACAGTGAGGGTCTGGCAGGCCAGCTAGAGGTGGGGAGCATCTTCACCTTCCGCGTGACCGTCCTCCAGGCCAGCGGCGTCCCACCTGAGTACGCCGACATCTTTTGCCAGTTCAAGTGAGTCGACATTCTTCAAAAATGAGAGCGGCGCCATTTAGGTCGCCTGAAATAACGGTTTGCTATGCTTCACGAAGCCTTCGGCTTAGGGAAACTGCAACAGCGTTACACGTTTGTGCGTAAATGTAATTAATTGAACCACTCTGACTTGTGTTCACGTTTTGCTTCAGTTTTCTCCATCGCCACGATGAGGCTTTCTCCACCGAGCCGCTGAAGAACACCGGCAAAGGAGCTCCGCTGGGTTTCTACCACGTCCAGAACGTGAGTACAGACATGTGGACGTCATTCCTTCAATTGAACCGTTCCTTTTGACCAGAAACTAAATAATTCTTTTCCTTTTTTCTTTGCAGGTTTCAGTGGAGGTCACGGAGTCTTTTATTGAGTACATTAAGAACAAGCCCATTGTGTTTGAGGTGTTCGGCCACTATCAGCAGCACCCGCTGCACATCCACGGCCAGGACCTGATCAGGTTGGTAGCTTTTAGAAAAATACCTTCTACAGAAATGTAGAATACAGTGCCTTCAAAAGTATCTTTTTCTTTTTCCTCATGTTGTCGCATAAGAAAAGCAAACTTCTGATTTATTTGCATTTTAGATTAAACACAGTGATTAATTATTGTGTAAATGGAGGAAAAGGAGACATGATTTTAAAAATAAGAATTTTACAGATGAATTTCTGAAAAGTTTGCCATACATTTGAATCTAGAACCTCTTCTTATTCTGATACCCTGAAATAAAGTGTCTTTAAAAATCACTTGAAGGGAGAAAAGGTGAACCTCAGGGCTTGTAGCAAAATGTTGTTTACAAATTATCCACGCAGGGAACTATTTTCTGATGGCCTATTGTATTAAATACAAATAAAAAAATGTGACTTCATTGAAGACACATTTTGCACTAAAATACATATTTCCTTTCTTTCTGTGTTGAACAGTCCTCCAACACCGTCACGGAAATACTACCCCATCCCCATGCCTTTGTCCAAACCAGGTAACAAATCGTCACAACGCCGCGATACAGTGAAATGTTCTGTCACCGTCACTTCCCCGTATCTTTGACTTTGTTATGTAACCATACGTCACGTGTCCTTTTTTCATTTCTCGCTTCCTTTGGATCTTTTTTTGTCTTATTAAATCATTTTTCTACAATCTCTATAATCCTCTTACCCAACTCTGTCCTGCCACCCCTCCCCCACTCTTCTTTTTTCCTCCACACATCTATTCACCCATCTTTTCTGCTGTCCACACACAAACACACACACATCACCCACCCAGACCACACCCGTAAGATCGAGTTGATCCGTTACCTCGTGAGCGGCTATGTTAACGGCAAAGTGCTGGACACGATATCTGAGCACGCCAACGCCCTCGCCTCCTCCGCCGTGGCCAGCCTGGAGGACGAGGCTGACCAGCTCTCGCACTTCCCCTTCCTCTCAGCGCTCCACGACCCCGTGTTCACTGTGCCTAAGCACCACGGTTGGTACACAGGACTCGGTAGCGGTTGAGGCATTAGATGCCCCCCCAACCCACTAGATACTGTTTTGTGATTAGACTAGCGCTTTGTTCTTGTGCTGCTCCACGCCTGCAGGTGCACACCAGAGCACTGCAGTGATCACGTTTGGGTCCCGACGGCTCAGCTCAAACCTCCCCTTGCTGCTTAGACTGACCGGAGCTCCTACCTTCCAGTAGATGTCTCATATTTGCAGAAATTTTAATTGTGTCCCAAGTTGTGAAGCGACAATTAATCGCAAAAGACAGCTGGTTAGACTACGGAGGGCAGCTGAATTGTTTCAAGCTATATATATAACAGAAATGAATGTGCGAATGGGAGATTAGCTGGTTTCATCAGCATAATAATCCTGCTGAAGTGTCAGACAGCAGGGAGCGGTCAGCATTGGTGTAATCTGTGATTTAACTCCTCACATCGTCTCCACCTTTCAGTCAGGCCCTTGCAAAAACATTCGCACTCATTGATTTCTCACATTTGTGATGCTGCAACGAAACACTTCAGTAAAATGAAGAACAACAATATGTGGGTTTTCAAAAAAAACAAAAAACCTGTTACTAATCAAAATCTGAAAAGTGTGGCATGCATTTCTACTTGTAAATTCTTTGTCACATGTATAAACAGTTCTTCTTTGTAAGGAATCTCAGGCTCAGTCAGATTAGATGAGTGGCATCTGTGATGATCTCTTTCCATCTCTTGCCACAGACTCAATTGGATTATAGGTCTGGACTTTGACTAGGCCAATCTCGCACATCGATACACTTTGATCTACAGAGTTCCATTGTAGCTTGGATGCATGTTGAGGCTCAAATAGTTTTAACCTCTCCCAGGTTTTCTTGAAGAATCGCACACAGACCGAACAGCGTCCCCATAGCATGATGCTGCCACCTCTGTTTTACTGTGGGATTTGTGGGTTCAGGGTGATTCACTGGTTTTCTTTGTCCCTGACCTGATGCCTGAGTGTCTCGGTCTTCATGTTCACTAATGTTCTCTAACGACCCTCTGGATTAAATCGCAAGCGACTTTATTTACTAATTAAATGAGGAAAAAATTCAAATACACCTTTACAGTTTTCATATTTTCATTTGTAAAAATGTATCTTCACGTTGTTGTTTTCTATCACAATGTCCAAATAAAACACATTGAAGCCTACAGTTGGGCTGTGGCAAAAACTAAAAAGCTTTTTTACCTTTGCAAAGCCCTGTGTAATCCACTAGACTCAGCAATGCGCACATACGACACATAAAACGTTGTCTGGTATTAAACACTGAAATTCACTGAAATGTCGAATTTAAAATACTTAGCTGATGGATGTTTGTGTTTTTTTAATAGTTCCAGCCACCAAGCTGAACACCATCACCAAGTCTAACCTGGGTCATTGCGTCAGCAAGTACGACCTGCTCGTCTGGTTCGAGATAAGCGAGCTGGAGCCGACCGGAGAGTGAGTGTGTCTCTTTGCACCGTTCCCACAGGGATGAATCCAGCCTCTAAAAATGCATGGAAGCCCATTGATAAAATCTAACCTGGTTTTGTCCACACACACAGGTACATCCCGGCTATCGTGGATCACAGTGCCGGATTGCCCTGCCATGGCACCTACCTTCTGCACCAGGTAAGGTTACAACATTTCCCACTCCCCAAAACTCAGAAGACAAAGACTTGTCTATCTGTAATAATACTGACGTACAAGTTGTTTCTGTTGCCGTGGTTTTTATGTCGTAATCTTGATCTCCTCTTCATCTTTTCTGCAGGGGATCCAGCGGAGGATCACAGTGACTCTTATACACGAGAAGGGCAGCGAGCTCCACTGGAAGGATGTTCGTGAGCTGGTTGTAGGTGAGCCATCTGTCCGTGAGCTTCACTCGATCCAATGGAAACTAGACGGTAACGCGGGGTAAAAAACGTGAGGGTAAACCCTGTAGAAGAGGCTTTACTGTGAATATACCACGCACACCTATGGGAGGGGAAGAGAGGCTTCTGTTTTGCTTAAGGCAGCTTCTCTTTCTAAGCTTTTTATACACTGCAGCTGCTGCAGATGGACCAAATAATTACATTTCACATTTTTCACATGCAGCCTCTGGACTCTGACCAGATGCTTGTAGAGTTGTGTGGTTTTTATTTTTATTGCTGACTAGAAAAAGTCTCAGTGACCGTATTGACGCGTCATGCCGTTGTATCTCCATCAGGTCGTATCAGGAACAAGGCCGAGGTGGACGACAGCGCAGCCGACGCTGTCCTGTCCCTGAACATCATTTCTGCCAAGAACATCAAGTCATCCCACAACACCAACAGGTACGTGGACTGGACTCTGAGAGTTACTTTCGCTCTGATGAACTCTAAACCTGACAATCCATCTGTTTGTTGTTTTTGTTGTGTAGGCTTTTCATGTTTTGGTGTTGAAAATATGTGAAAATGTTCTTGTCTTTATAGTTTCTGAGGGTAAAATGAATTCATTGCATGAGCTTCCTGTTGTTTGTTTTTTATTTACAGTTGTTGATGTGCTTTATTGTTTCTGTTGCCTGACTCTTTGTGCTTCTCTTTTTATTCTGTACACTCTTTCCTCCTGCTGCTGCTGGACTCTTGATTGTCCTCAGGCTTTCTATTGATAAGGATATTGATAGGTACCATTCATCAGAGAGCATAAGGCCTTCAATGAAGGACCTTTATGTCTCTCTTTTAGAACCTGTAGACTCTTAGAAATAAGTTTAGTAGATTTTTGGTTCCTGAGCCCCTTCCCTGCTTGTTGCATAAGATATGTCTTTGTTTCATTACCATTAATTTCCTAAAACTCTCAAAATGTTGATGGACAAAGGCGATCCAAATGCAAAGGCACCCTGATCAGTACTACTTTTATACATTTAGAAGTTTGTGACTTTAGTATAAACAAAAGTCGTGAGTTGACCTACTTTCAATTTGATTCAAGTTTTTTGTTTTGTTAATTACCGTATTTTCCACACTATGAGGTGCACCTAAAAACCTTCAATTTCCTCAAAAGGCGAAAGTGCGCCTTATAACCCGGTGCGCCTTATATATGAACCAATATTGAGCCACAACAGGTCTAGCAACTACGGTAAGCAGCCGCCGATTTAATTTTCCCCGCAGAAGAAGAAGTGCGCAGTGCATGCTGGGATAGTTGTCAGAATGCTGGTTTGTTAATAAAGTTTGATAATACATTTAAAGCCAGGTGGGGCTGGGGGGCGGGGGAAGAGAGACAGAGACTGCGGCGGCAGCGTGTCGGTTGGTCTGTGTTACCCAGAAAGCAGTTGGGCACAATATCACAACACCAACACCGTGAGTGAAACAACGACTGGGACAGCCTACTGTATAAAGTACTCGGGACCATTTCTTTACAGATGTGGATGTGTAATAATAAAGTATGGAACAAATTGGCAACCCAAACTGAAGCGTCTATTCTATGCGCCTTATATATGAAAAAAGTTTTTAAATTATAGTGCGGAAAATACGGTATCCTAAAATTCAGTAAGGTCACTGTCTGTGGGTAAATGCTCCCCCCGCTGGTAGACAAAGATAAATGCAACCTCACCGAAAAGGAATTGGTTTGTAAAAAGAATACATGTCAGTATATTCAAAAAGGCAGCTTTGCTTTTAGTTGCATCATGCTGAACTTTATTCTCAGTATGTTCCAGCTCCTACCTTGAGTCTCGTCTTGTCTTTGTGTCTTCTCTGTGTTTGTCCTCGCATCCTGTCACGATGAAAGCGTTTTCAGCCGTCTAGACCTGTGCACATCCACACACCAGTTCTTTAGCCAAATCCCAAGCTTCCATGTCACAATGAGAAACGCAACATCAAAAATGTCTTTTTTTCAAGCGAGACTTCCCAAACCTCAACTCCTGTTGCTTTCCTTTGTTTATTTTTTCCCTTCAGAACATTCTATCGTTTTGAAGCCGTGTGGGACAGCTCGCTGCACAACTCCCTCCTGTTGAACCGAGTCACTCCGTACGGAGAGAAGATCTACTTGACTCTGTCTGCATATCTGGAGGTTTGTCTTTCCGCTCTGTCTCACGGCGATCTCGCTGCGTCTCGGACGTTGGCTCACTCGCACCTCTGCTTTTCAGCTGGACCACTGCATCCAGCCCGCCATCATCACCAAAGACATCTGCATGGTGTTCTACTCCCGGGACGCCAAGATCTCCCCGCCGCGTTCTCTCAGGAACCTCTTTGGGAGTGGGTACTCCAAAACTCCTGACTGGTAAGCCTGCAGGTTGATGCACTTTGGTGCATCTATTAATAAAAATTTATAGCACTCCAATAAAAAAGCCAATCTGAGTTTTGAGGTTCTGTTTTGCGTACTACATTAGTCTGCTGATTAAAGTTTTGCTTTTTGACCGGGAGTGTAAAACATGATTTTACTGTCAGTGCAAAACTCTGACAGAAATATTTGAATCGATGTTTTACATTTTCATAGAATAAATGAAATGATTGGCTGTAGTAATTGTAATCAGTGACATCTGTGTGTGTGTGTGTGTGTGTGTGTGTGTGTGTGTGTGTGTGTGTGTGTGTGTGTGTGTGTGTGTGTGTGTGTGTGTGTGTGTGTGTGTGTGTACGTGTGCATGTGCGTGTGTTCCCCTGAGAATGTGGACACTTCTCAGAGATTTACAGATGGCTACAAATATTTCTACATCCAGCATTTCCATTACTGAGGGAGAATGTTGCTGTAAAACATTCGGTATTTCTGTTATCCGCTGGTCTGAAGCATAAAAGTAGTTTTAACAAACAGCAGAAAACCAGCTTCGTACTCCTTTAATTCTTCTTGTGTATTAATTATTTTAAGTTCTTCTCTGGTACTTTGAATAGCTAACTTTAAGACTTAGCTTTAAGTCTTAAAGCTAAGTCTAAATGTGGTCACCAAAGCCCCGGTTGCATTTAGGTATGGTGTGTTCGTTGACCATAAAATAGATTGTATTCTTTTGGTTCTTGACCATACAATCATGTGAAGTCTGTTCAAGCTGAAATCAATCTCCAATTATTACCACGCCTCATACTCTTTTGGCAGAACTTTTCATTTAATTAATATATTCTTTTGCTGCTTTGTTGCAGCAATCGCGTCACCGGCATCTATGAGCTCAGCCTGTGCAAGATGTCTGACACTGGAAGCCCTGGTAAACGAGGAGAAAACGATTTCAAAGAAACATCTGAATAGTTGCTTTTACACTTTTTGTGTTGACAAGCCGGGTTCTCCTGCGCAGGGATGCAGCGGAGGAGGAGGAAGGTTCTGGACACTTCGGTGGCCTATGTGCGAGGGGAGGAGAACCTGGCCGGATGGAGGCCCAGAGGGGACAGTTTGATCCTGGAGCACCAGTGGGAGCTGGAGAAACTCGAGCAGCTACATGAGGTGGGAACTTGGAAATCAGATTTGACATTCACAATACGTTTCAAATCATTTTAAACTTACTCATAGGAAGGTTGGATGCTAGACTCTTATAAACCAGTTGGTCAAAAAGATAAATAAAAAATCACTGGCAGGAATATTATATTGACCCTATGTGAAAGAGAACAGAGTGTTTATCGTCCAGCTCAAATTTAGCTGGACTATAAATTGTCCCACTAATTATTGCAATACACGATAATGTGCCAGAGCAATGTTTTGAGTTCATTTTCAAGTAATATATTGATAATAGAATAATATTGCAACTTCAAAGACCAATTAAGTTTAATTTTGTAAAGAGCACTTTACATTTGGGGTGCACCTATTGCAGTTTTCCATATGGTCGCTAAAGACCAATCTTTAAAAGGAAAAATTATTTATTTATTTATTTTTGTCTGAAATGTTTCCAAATATAGCAAAAAGTAAACGTGCAGACATGACCGTGGGTCTGTCGGTCAAACCTCTGTCATAGCAGAGCAAAAGAGGGCAGTGGCTGATTTTCAGACCTTTGCCAAAGTAGATCAAATTGGTGGATGTGATCGGCTCCACATGCAAGTATCGAATGATCGCCGATCTCCCAAAATTAAGGAAATCGGGGTGGATTTATCGGCGCACCCCTACTTAACGCTGCAACTAGAAGACATTTTAAATATCCAAAGTAAAACACAACAACCAACAACAAAACATAAAACTGAAATAACAACCTGTATATAAGCAAAGCCATAAATAAAATGAATTATGAAGTCTCTGTAAAGCAAAACTGCCCTTCAAAAAAATATTAATCATCACAATGGAAAGTTACCAAGTTCAGTTTAATTTATCACGCGGTTAACTGCTCATTGAGACAGGCTCAGTTCCCTTTCTGTGTCATGTTCTTTTGCTGCTGTGAAAACCTGCAGCTCGAATAACTCCTGATGATGTAAAAATAAAAGAACTTGTACCTCCCCTCAGGTGGAGAAGACCCGTCACCTCCTCCTGCTGAGGGAGAAGCTGGGAGAGGCGCCTCCGGTGGGAACGACTCCCACCGCCAAGTCCCTGAGCGAGTCTCTGTCCCCCAGCATGAGCTCGGGGACCCTGTCCACCTCCACCTCCATCTCCTCTCAGATCTCCAGCGCCACTTGCGAGAGCGCCATCACGCCCAGCGAGAGCAGCGGCTACGACTCGGCGGACATCGAGAGCCTGGTGGACCGCGAGAAGGAGCTCGCCTCCAAGGTGAGGAGAAATCTCACACGCGGCCGGAAAGCACGCCGGCGATTTCTGAGCTTCCTGGAGCTGACGGATGTTGTGTTGCAGTGTCTGCGCCTGCTGACGCACACCTTCAACAGCGACTACAGCCAGGTGGTGAACAGCATCAGCGACTGCAAGGTGAGAAACGATGCGGATGTTTTCCTCGCTCCGGTCACGTTTGACCGGGTAAACACTGGTAACGTTTTGCCTTCCTCTCCAGCTGTCTGACATCTCGCCCATCGGACGAGACCCATCGGTGACCAGCTTAAGCAGCGCCACCCTCACGCCCTCCTCCACCTGCCCCTCCCTGGCTGACTCCCGCTGCAGCTCCTTAGACCAAAAGTAATAATGTTCTCCTTGTCTTGGGGCATTATTAGCCACGGAGGATGTGGATATTAGCTGTTTTGATTTTTATTTTCTCCAGCTAGTTTTACCATTTACGAAATAGATGTAAACAAAAACTATACGCAGTTTGCATTTAAGATACAAAGAGAAAGCCTTTTCTCTGTTATTGTGTTATACTCAAAAACGTTTGAGTGGTGTAGTTTTAGCTTCACCTGGTTCAAATTCTGTTAAAAGAAAATCTCTTATCAGCTCCTTTTGCTGTCTAATTATTAATCGAGCAGCTCTCTCTGAGCAGCCTTTGATCAAACAAAGTGTTAACACTTATTAATCATTGTGAGTCTTAAAGGTTTCCTCTTGTAAGTAGACTTGTGGCTTAAGTCTCTACTTTTTATGCGACTAAAAGTTTCAGCTCCGTTGAACTTTGCCTCCCCTCCCATCCCTCTGGCACCCTGAGCTCTTCTTCTTCTCCTCCCCCCCTCGGCTTTTTTGTGTTTTAAATTTTTACGACGGGTCTGGTTTCTTTCCGCTTTGTCGTCATTCCTGAACTTCCTGACTTGTAGCATGTCGTAGTAGTTTCTACTTGTGTGTGCACGGCTCTCCAAAAAAAACTAATTTTCAGTTTGCCAATCATCTGTAAAAAAAACAACAAAAAAAACAAAAAACAAAGTCTTATCAGTGTTATTTGTCTCCCAAAATAAGTTTAATTTAACTTTTTGCTTAATCCAAAAATTGATCAACACATTAGCCTTATTAAATGAAGCAGAAACAGCTGAAATTTTCACATTTTTATGTTTAAAATAAACACCAAAATGAATACAACAATGAAACAGAATGCAATGCATTGCATTTTTAGTTTCTTTATTCTTCTTACTTAAAAATTGAACTGAATTATTTATTTCCATCTTTTAATGTATTTTGAATAATGTATAAAAAAGGTTTACATTAAAAATTGACAGAATGTTCTTTTTTTAAATCTATTTAAATGTCGGAATAATCGATACAACAATAGAGTTACTAAAATAAAGCAAGTTTGATGGTCGTACAACAAGATCTTATAAAACAATTGTTTTCAGCATAATGCATTAGGAGTGCATTTAAATCATATGGTGGACAATTTTGACATTAACTTTTTTCTTTCGGTCTTAAAGGACACCAGAGAACAACTCCCGTGCCTCCAGTCCCTCCTGCTCGGACTACGAGAACTTCCCAATGGTTCCCACTCTGGAGATGTCCTACCTTGCTCGGGCTGGAAAGAACGAGTTCTTAAACTTGGTGCCTGATATTGAGGAAATGAGGCCGGGGTTAGTAATAAATGATGGCGGCTCATCTGAAATGGTGTTGGATTGTCTGACCTGCATTAGTTGTGTAGGGAAGGCGTTATTACAGCTTCAAGGTCCATCCTGGATGATGTCAGAGGATCAAATAATTAGGAAAACAAAGTCATTAAAATATACTTATATATACTTATATATATTTTGTTGTATCATCTGTGGCGAAGATACAACAAAAGTAGCCTGCAGAAACTTTATGTGGCCTACAATGACGGCATGAGGCTCCTACTCAGAGTGCCTAGATGGAGCAGTGCTAGCCATATGTTTGTACATAATAATGTTCCCACATGCGCAGCTGTGCTCAGGAATCTCATGTATAGATGTATGTGTAGATTTTCTGTGTCATGCAATAATATAATTGCAATTTTAGTAAATCCTGTTTTTAGTACAGTGAGATTTTTCTCAAGATTGTGGAAACATTGGTGTCATCATTTATTTGTGACTCAGTGAATGTCATGTTTTTTTATTTATTTTTATTTTATTTTATTTTTATTTTATTATTTTTCTCTTATTTCCTTTTTTATGGACCTTTTTGGTCTGGAATAAAGATTGATTGATTGATTGATTATATATTTGCTTCATTTCAGGTCTGTGGTGTCGAAGAAAGGTTTCCTCAGCTTCATGGAGCCGCGCTCCAACACGTGGGTGAAGCACTTTGTGGTCGTTCGCCGCCCGTACGTCTTCATCTACAACAGCGACAAGGACCCGGTGGAGCGAGGCGTCCTCAACCTCTCCACGGCCCAGGTGGAATACAGCGAAGACCAGCAGGCCATGCTCAAGGTGCTCGTCTGTTTCAGCCTCTTTGAATCAGAAGTTTCATAATAAGTGTAAATGTTATACTAAGTTCGGGCTTTCATTGATCTGTTTGAGCTGCTGCTTTTTCCAGGGTGGATTGATTATACAACATAAGGCTTCAGTCATTTTTATGAACTAGAACCTTATTTTATTGTGGGTTTTCATCAATCAGGACCTCTTTATCAGAATAAGTGACCCTCTGTGGGTGGCAGAGAAACCTGATGCTTCCCCCCCCCCCCCCCACCCCCCAACCCCCATTAACAAGTTTCTGGCACAATTTAATCTGGACTTTAGGCCTCTTCCTTTGGCAGGATTGGTTCATAAAACGTCCTGAAGCTTAATGCTGCTTCAGTTTGCCTTTTGAGATTGTTATTTTGTCATAACACTCAACCCTGTCCAAATATCAACCATCTGACCTGAACTGTGACCCTCAGATGTAAGACAAGTGATGTTCAGGAACAAGTCAGGAATGTTCTGGAACACGAGCATCGCCAGCAGTGAGCTTGGCGTCACGTCAACATGGACTGCGAAGAACCGAGATCGAAAGAATTCTGGAACGGTCTTGATCGAAACCAACCAAGGATCTTTGCCAGAAAACCAACCAACTCAAAGGAGATCCGCTAGTTCTGATAAGAGTGATCAAATGTCCAGCCAGAATTATACTGTGAGCTTTTAGGTGGCGTCTAAAGGGGGGAGAGTGCTCTCTCAACTTTTCTTTCATTCAGCCAAATATCAGTGCACCCACTTCTTCTTTTGGAAAATCGTTGGCTTAAACCTAATTATTTAGTCTCTCCACCTCGGAAAAGTAACTTTTCCGGTCGGTCTGATGAAGCTGCGTCTCATGATGAACATTTGATGTTTGCAGACTCCCAACACGTTTGCGGTGTGCACAAAGCATCGAGGAATCCTTCTGCAGGCCAACAACGAGAAAGACATGAACGACTGGCTGTATGCCTTCAACCCTCTGCTGGCAGGGACGATAAGGTACTGCTATGCTTTTACATATGGCGTCTTCAGTTCCTCTTGAATGACTGCACCTTTGCCTCACCGCAACATGTCGTCCCCTCAGATCGAAGCTGGCGAGGAGGCGCAGCGGCCTGATGAAGAACTGAGCGGAGCGGAGGAACCCCCCCGGCTCTCGCTCTCTCTGAGCAGCCTTTGATCAAACAAAGTGTTAACACTTATTAATCATTGTGAGTCTTAAAGGTTTCCTCTTGTAAGTAGACTTGTGGCTTAAGTCTCTACTTTTCATGCGACTAAAAGTTTCAGCTCCGTTGAACTTTGCCTCCCCTCCCATCCCTCTGGCACCCTGAGCTCTTCTTCTTCTCCTCCCCCCCTCGGCTTTTTTGTGTTTTAAATTTTTACGACGGGTCTGGTTTCTTTCCGCTTTGTCGTCATTCCTGAACTTCCTGACTTGTAGCATGTCGTAGTAGTTTCTACTTGTGTGTGCACGGCTCTCCAAAAAAAACTAATTTTCAGTTTGCCAATCATCTGTAAAAAAAACAACAAAAAAAAACAAAAAACAAAGTCTTATCAGTGTTATTTGTCTCCCAAAATAAGTTTAATAATAAGTTTAATAAGTTTTCGATAACGTGCTCGGATAAGAAGTGCAGCAGCAGTCCCCAGGAGAACACCAGGTTTGCTCCCTGAAAACAACTCAAATCGCAAAAAAAAAAAAAAAAAAAAGTTAAAAATCTGCAAATGTATCAAAGCGATCTCTTAGTTATGCTCTATTACTTACTATTAGTATTGCTTTCCTTTTTTTTAATTTTTATCTAGAAGAGAATTGTGAAGCCAAACTTAAAATTACAAGCTTAAAAGTTAAATTCCTGTCGACCTCGGCACCAAATCATCCGTGATGCTTGGATCCCGCCTCTCAGCCTCTGTACATACACCAACTCCCAGGTAGTGGCCAGTGTCAGTCCGTGCATTTGTGCAAACATTAAAAAAACAAACAAAAAAACTTGCTTACTGGATAAAAACAAGCAAAAATGTACAACTTTTGTACGGGTAGTTCCTGCAGGAGTACTTATTTTTCCGTTTGGTGTTGCACCGTAAGAAGGACGTGAGGGGGGAGATACGGGAGAGAAATAAGAGAGAGAGAGAAATGAGAGAGAGAGAGAAATAAGAGAGAGAGAGAACAGCTCATTGCTTAAAACACTGCAATACTCAGAGTTAGGCTGTTGTTAGGCTGTTCTTTCTGCTTCTACAGCTAACATAAACCCAAACTTTCTTACCCCACTGTCACGTATGTGTATGAAACTAAAGATGCGATTAGAAGTGAAGAAGTTGCTGGGTTGCGAGAGTTAAACGAGGTGATGAAGCTGCTCAGACACAGCCTGAGGAGGAGGAAGAGGATGATGATGAAACGTTCCCCTCGTTGGGAAAAACTTCTAAAATGAAGTTTTGTCTATTTCAGCACCAACAAACATGACCACTTCTTCATTTTCTGTTCAGCTTCCTGAATTGAAACTTCTCCAACCCATCTAACTCTTTTTTCCCCCCCTTCTTTTTAAAATAATTTTTATTTCTCAAAGTTTTTTTATTTTATTTGAAATGTAAAAAAAAGGGCATTTACTTATTTAATTTTTTTTAAACCAGCATTTATTGGTGTTGCACGTTTTGTTTTTGCACATTAACTCGCATCTATAGCAAGGTCAGGTAACAGCAGGATTATATCCGAGCTTCAGGAACAAGAACGAGAGCACATATCAGAGCTACACTGGATGAAAAGATGAAAGGGACGACGTGGAGAAAGGGTTTTTTTGTTTTTGTTGTTGGTGAGGATGTTTGCTTGGTGCCTCCGTCTCTGCGCAGAAGGGCGTAGTTAAACTCTGGCCTACCAACCAGCAGTTTGCCCGCTGACACAAGAGCAGAAACGGAGGTGCCTGCGATAATTAAATCTCTGATCACAGGTCAGGAAACCTGCTGGTCAGGGAGTGCTTAAAGAACCCATCGTAGAATATAAACCGTGCGTCTATGCATTCATTAGGAGATGGCAGGGGGGAAAAGTGCTGCTTTTTCATATGGAATAACATCAGAGCAAACATTTTCACCCCAAGCGGGTAATTTTCAGAAGTATATTATTATGGATTATTTGTTTATCGTTTAAAAAAAAATGTACATATTAGTTTGCAGCTCTTTGCACATATTAATAAAAGGTTCAACTAACTGATCAAGTGAAGTCTGTGTGGTTTAGTTGTTCTGCTCATAATGAACCAAATGAAGGTTTGGCAGCCTGAACTGTGAGAGAGAGTTGAATGTAGGACCTGGGGTGTTTGGTTTTTGTCGTTTTTCACCATTTCTTTAAAAGGGACCTAAGATGTGACCCACTGCACCTTTTTTTGTTTTTTTTTCCGCATGGAGGCGAGTTACATTAGTGCTTCCTCTTTACCAGAAAGCGGTTCACGTGTCTGCTCTCGTCTTTTGAAGAGATATTTGCTAACGACGCACGGTGGCCAGGTGTCTGAAATCTTAATAAAAGGTTATTTTTATTAGTTTATTTAATCTAATATCAGGGAATATAACACATCGTAGCTATAGACTAAAATTATGATAGAACTCTTTAATGTGACTTTTTTTTTTTTTCCGTTGATGCCTTTCAAACAAAACTAGTCCTGATATCTCCATCAGCCCCCCTCTGACAGTATCTTTGGGATTCGTGCATTAAGAATAAAAGGACAAGACATGAACATTTTACCGCTGTACATTATTTGTCAGACTGGTTTCATTTTCATACTTATTTTGTAAATATCTATGTTGTACGGAGCTTGAACTAAACTGTAAATATGTTTACTGTATTTGTAATAATTATAATCCATCCGCTGTATAGCATAGATGTGTCATGCAGATATCCTAACTCTGTGTACGGTAATCTTGCACCACTGAACTGTTTAGTGAATGAGGCAACAATAAAAAAAGAAAATTGCAAACTGCATTAGCAGAATGTGTGATGTCTGCTTTGTTTTTGTTTTTTTCTTTGTCAAATGAAGTTTATTTGAACAGCACAGCTCAGCAACAATAAAGTTCAAATTGCTTTACATGATAACAAACGTAACACAAGAAGCAATTATGAAACAAGCAACAAACACTATTTTGTCAAATGCCGTCATCAAAATAAAGAAAACGTCTTCATTCTCAGCTTTGCATTTTTTTGAGACGATAATTTACTAGAATTTATGACTGAAAGAAAGTAATATGGAAAAAAATGGTAAACCAGATAAATCTGCAGCGCTTACTCAGAAATAGTTATGGTTGCTCCTTTTCGTTAAACTTGACTAAAAAGTGACCCATATTCTGATAACAGTCGCTCAAAAAATCCAAAATGGAAAACACTTAACCCTCCCAAAATAGGAATCTGAATTTATTTATTTCAGTAAGGCTAACATTCAGATCAATGTTTCGGATCAATAATGATTTACAGATTCTTTTTCTATCTCAGACTGCAGAACTTTGTTTCACTAAGATATTGCATATAGAAATATATATTTTACATCCCTCAAATACTTGAAAGCATGTTAATTTTGCCCATTGTGAAATCACTACTGGTACAATAATTTTCTGAAAGAGATTTTTCCTATCCTATCACTTTAAATAGCACCTAATAAAAACAACCCAGCTGAAGGTTGGATTGGTCATATTGGGTGCAACTAGATTATGCTACTGCAATAGAATAAGACTTTTTATTCATCTTTTCCAGGGAGGAAATAAAATAAGTCCACTTAAGTACGGGACAAATATAGCTCTGTTTGAGATTCTTTACATCTGAAGTCTTCAACCTTACTTATCCTGTTGTTCTGACAGTCTGGCTTAATCCAGAACACAGTGGATTTTTATGGTTGTTTTTCTTTTTTTAAGTCTAATGTAACAAAAGTATTATTGATTTCTGTGCACTTTCAGATGCGGTAAAACAAATTAATTTCTATGGTTAGCAAGATTTTATGTTTTTGCTGGGTGAACTACAGGTCCAGATTAACTCACTACATGACCTTCGCCATCAGTTGACGGAGCACCAGCCTGTCCCCTATCAAATGTCTGTTCATTTTTACTTAAATATTTTTCCATATCTCATCGAAAATCTTTTGAGACTCATTGTTCTGTTTCACAATAAAATACAAAAACAGCTAATTATTTTTACATTTGTAGCTTTGGGAGGGTCATTTGATGTGAGTTCATGACAACTTACTATAAGGACATAACATTGTCAGGTTATTAATCTTAATGTAACACCTTATAAGAATATTTTACACCACAATTATCTTTTATGTTTACTTGCATGAACAGTTTAAATAACTTTTTATTTTATTTATTTAGTTATTTTTTACAAAGTTTAAATAGTTTGGGGTTTATGGCATGGTTTACTGAATTCCCACTTAATGTATGTGGGATTTTTTTAAATTTATGTATAAAAATAAGAGTTAAATTAGTTTCAGTCAAGAGTTTAGAAATTAATGGAATTGTTTAATCACATGAAATTAAAACGTGAGCTGAGAGGCCGCCTTTCATTTTTTATTTATGTGCAAAACTTTGATTCTTTATTAGTATTTTTAAACAGGCGCACTTTAGCCAAGCCGTAAAGCTTCAATGTGGGTGTAACCAGTGCCATGTGTAACGCGATTGAGCACCGAACCAGCCAATAGGAGGCGGGATACCTCTGGTCAGCTTTGTGGACCAATTAGAATTCTCGGCCAATGTGCGTTGCGTCATCTAGGCGGCCTCTGATTGGTGAATACTGTATGTGGGTGTACGTAATCTGTTGGATCACGTTTGGAACAGAGGAAGGAGGAAGCAAGCACCGAGAGAGGAGAACCCGAGGAGAAGCAGCTCGACTCTCATTTTACCTCGTCTTACCTTCCACCTACTTTACCCGAGGAAAATCATGGCTCAGTAAGTTTTCTAAATACGCTGCACTTATTTTGGCAGTGGCACAACGATTGGTTGCTGTCGACGTTTATGCTTTAGATTGAGCAATTCCTTAGCCTGTTTTAAAAGGGGTAATTTTCTCTGTTGCAAAGTTTTAGTAGTTTTCTTGCCGAGTATCTAAAAAACTCTTGCCATAAGTACAAATAAATATTTGACATGACATTTAACATGTAAAACTACACGGATTAGTGACTCAGTAATAACATTGTACTCTGGGAATTGAAGTCATCTTGGACTCTGCTCTTTAGGCCCTTTATTTTAGTAAAAGAGCCAGGAAACCCATACCAAAGTGATGTAAACATTTTTTACTGTTCCAGTCTGATGCCAATCTGCCATCAGGTCCTGACATTATGTATTATAAGACTCCTCTTGATTTCAGAGCAGACATTGCACTCATTGGGTTGGCCGTCATGGGCCAAAACCTCATCATGAACATGAACGACCATGGCTTTGTGGCAAGTCCCTGATTTTCCTTTCTTTACATTTCTCCCTGGCACATCATGTTCTGCTGCTGCTGTGAGTTTTTTTTCTCCTCAGTAAGAGCAACATCTCTGCTCTGCAGGTCTGCGCTTACAACAGAACCGTCTCCAAGGTGCACGACTTCCTGCAGAACGAGGCAAAGGGCTCGAAGGTGGTTGGAGCCGAGTCCCTGGAGGACATGGTGTCCAAGCTGAAGAAGCCCAGGAGGATCATCCTGCTGGTTAAGGCTGGACAGGCAGTGGATGACTTCATTGATAAACTGGTTGGTGTTTTTCCACCAAAACATCAGAAAAAAAAAACAAAAAAAAACCATCATACTAAACTAAGAAGTATTGTATTCTTAAGAATCCAATTTTATGGTAACCTTGAATAAATATACCCATAATTTCTGCATATTTACACAGAGATTTGAAACGAAACAACCTACTTGAACAATTTTTAATTTAATTAGAGAAGGAGTAATTATTATATTATTATTTTTTGAGTTTAATTTAAAAAAAAAATCAAGTTAAGATTTAAGACAGTTGCTTTGATGTATAATTTCATATTCTGTTGGATTTAAAACCGAAAATCTGTAGAAAAGAAATCTGAAATCATCAGATCAGACTTCAAAAAGAACAGAAATTCAGTATCATGATTGGTGCATCTCTATTTTAAACTTTGGAGCATCATCACGTAAGCTGTTAGCAGTTATGAAATAATTTCATTTTTAAAAGCTCAGTATGCCTTCATTCTGATGACCTTAAATCCACTTCATATCCTTTTTTTTTTTTTTAACAGGTTCCTCTGTTACAAGCCGGAGACATCATTATCGACGGAGGCAACTCCGAGTACAGAGACACGACTGTGAGTCACAGAAGTTTGGCAGAAAGTTTTTTTTTTTTTGTTTCCCAGCATACATTTTCAAAGTTGCTCTTGTGTTTTGGTCACACAGCGGCGGTGTAAGAGCCTGAAAGAGAAGGGCTTGCTGTTCGTTGGGAGCGGAGTCAGCGGTGGAGAGGAGGGAGCTCGCTATGGCCCCTCGCTCATGCCTGGGGGACATAAGGAGGCCTGGTGGGTCCTAAAAAAAAAAATGACTGAAAGTTTCCCTTTTTTTTTTCTTTTGTGGTTAAAAGTTCATGTTTGCAATTAACTGGTTAAATATAAACATTTTGATGTTATTCATTTTTAAAGGCCGCATATCAAAGACATCTTCCAGAGCATTGCTGCTAAGGTTGGGACAGGAGAGCCCTGCTGTGACTGGGTGGGTGCAGCCGTTCCTTCTTTAAGCATTTAGGATCCAGCCGCTCCGGCTGCGCGCCGTCGGCTGACGGCGTTGTGCGTTTGTCGGGCAGGTCGGAGACGAGGGCGCGGGTCACTTTGTGAAAATGGTCCACAACGGCATCGAGTACGGAGACATGCAGCTGATCTGCGAGGCCTACCACCTGATGAAGGACGTCCTGGGGATGGATCACGACGAGATGGCGAAGGTGGGGTTCGGGAAGAGAGCGTCCGTCGACGTCTTTTCTCCCATCGTGTTAACTCCCTTCTGTTTTAAAACGGTCAGGCGTTCGACAGCTGGAACAAGACGGAGCTGGACTCCTTCCTGATCGAGATCACGGCCAACATCCTTAAATACAAGGACGCCGACGGGACGCACCTGTTGCCCAAGATCCGCGACAGCGCCGGACAGAAGGGCACGGGGAAATGGACGGCCATTTCAGCCCTGGAGTACGGCACACCCGTCACTTTAATCGGTAGGAGGAAATCAGAAACCAGGAAGTTTCTTGTTTCCCCTTTGTCTTCCTGCAGTTCTGGTTTCTTTCAGTAAACTCCACTCCTTGTAACGAAAAGGATTACGACACACCTGGTAGGATTACAGCGTCAGACAGTTATTGAAGAGTAAAGGTCAGACTTATTTCAAGTCTGACCGTTTGTTGGCTGTGATCGATATGAGGCTGCAGGTTAAGAAGATTGGAGGCTTTTCTGGCTGCTTGCTGCTCTCTAGTGACATAAGAAGGATTTGGTTTTGTTGTTTACTTGTGTATTGTTGTGATTATCACAGAAGGACATGAAGTAAGGCTAATGTAAAAAAAAAAAAGAGCGAGAAAGAACTCACTCTAGGACACACAACTGTAAGTAAAGCAGTTCAGAGACGAAAAGTTGATCTTTTGTAGCATGAACCGGCTCGTTACCAAACCCATCCAGGCTTTGTTAGGATTAGCTTTTTTTTTAATGCCGTTCGCTCTGCTGCTGTCGGCCGCCGCACACTAAACAGAGCTTCATTGTGTGAGAAGTATCCCAGCTTGTGTGGAGCAGCAGTATGCCTGGGCATGGGGGGATGATTTCAGAGGCCTCATCAGTTTTTCTCTTGCATCATCTAACTGGGCAGTTTGTTTTTCGCAAAGTCATGCTGACTACACAGAGTCTTTACAGTAGAAAAGGATTTTACTATTTATGTGGCAAACCTTAAGATTTCTGCGTTCTGTGACATGCCCACTTAAATAATGCTGAGTCATGCTGATTGTAATCTTAACAGTGCTCTGTTGATAAGATTGTGCTGCTTTACGTTGGCTCCGCTACGTTCGCTCTGAGAGATTTCAGGAAATCTAATCGTCTTCTGTCCCTGAATCCATATTCACCAGCCTTTTCTCTCCTCCTCCCTTCTTTCCTGTGTCTCAGGGGAGGCCGTCTTTGCCAGATGCCTCTCCTCTCTGAAGGAAGAGCGGGTCCAGGCCAGCCGCAGCCTCTCCGGCCCCCAGGGGGTCAAATTCGACGGCAACAAGGCCGCTTTCCTGGAGGACATTAGGAAGGTATAGTTGAACAGCACAGAATGTGCCAGGCAGGAGATTGTGCTTCTGAAATACATTATTATTTTTTCATTTATTTATTTATTTATTTATTTATTTGTCAATATTTGTTTAACTGTGACTCATGAGGACTCTGGTGTCCTTGCAGACGATTTGGATAACATGGAAGCGTTTTCAGGCTGGCAGTTAAGGGGTTAAATCAACAACAGTAATATTCAGTCAAAATTGTAGCATTTCTCAAATATTTAAAAACTTAATCAATTTAAAAATTTGTTTGTCTCAGTACATTGTTAGCTACCTGCAAAATCTGCTTTCCCCGATGGCCATTAAGGAGCTAAAATTGTGATGTATGTTAGATTTTATTGTGCTACAGCTTAAGTGAGAAAATAAAGTTTCACAAAATCATCAGCAGTTTTGGCTGCAGATGTATCTGCATGAAATCAGAACCTGATTAACACAAATGCTGCTCCAGAAACCTGGTAAACTACGGTAAAATAGCAACAGATTAAACGGAAACGTAACAAAACTATATTAACACTAATGAAGTTTTGTAAACATCATAACTTGGAGTTTACTGTTGCTGCTGACTGGAGGATTTTATTTGACCTAAAACGGAGAAGTTGAGTTTCGCTCTGCTGCAGTCGTTGAATCTCTATGAAAGTTCAGAAAGTTCAAACCAAATTAACTCAATAATTGCATAAAAATGGCTACATTTAGAAAAGTGAGGCACAATTTAATAGCGATATCAACGTTGCCGCTTCCCAAATTATTATGAAGGACAAGCAGGTTTATTAAAGTGTTCCAATATTGACGTTTTGGGGAACTCAACTCCTGTTGAGCATGGCAGATTTCCTGTCTTAAACCTGAGCTGGTGGAAGTGTGAGCTCCTGCATATCGCAGCAGACTGTGCTTCAGAATATTCTGCCCTGTTAAAAGCGATTGCTTTTGTTTCTGCAGGCTCTCTACGCCTCCAAGATCATTTCCTACGCGCAGGGCTTCATGCTGCTGCGGCAGGCGGCCAAAGAGTTCGGCTGGACGCTCAACTACGGCGCCATCGCCCTGATGTGGCGAGGAGGCTGCATCATCCGAAGGTGCTGCTCGACCTCGTTTCATCCTCATTTTGTGCATGTTTTAATAAAAGACACGGGGCTTCAGTAGAGCGTCTTTCTGCTGCCTGAGAAAAAAAGCTTTACTGCTGCGGTGTTGAGGAAGTTAAATCGGATCTTTTTTTGCTATTGTGGTGTCGTAATGTGTGAATTTTAGAGGAAGAAAGTGCAGCCTTTGCTTTACAGTCAGATGGAGTGAAGAATGATGACACAGTGGTTGCAGCGCTGGTTTTCTGATGGAAAGTGTTGCATCAATCTAAATCACATGCGACATCTCTCTGTCTTTCTCTGTCTCTCTCTCTCCAGTGTTTTCCTCGGCAAAATCAAAGAGGCGTTTGACCGAGACGCTGACCTGCAGAACTTGTTGCTGGACAATTTTTTCAGCAATGCTGTGCAAGACTGCCAGGTATGAGGAAGTGGGAAGTCGAGCAAACCCAAGCTTACAACACCCACATTGACAAAGTCTATTTCCTTCTTTGTACAAAGAAAAGCTGTGATGCAAAGCAGTGACCTGTTGCTGTAACGTTCAGCTGTCTGCTAAAATCTCTCGACATTTTGGGTCAAGTAAATTCAGTCCAAGTTGTTGGAAAACGAAGCCTGGCAGCTGATTTAAAATTGACCGAACCCGTTTTAATTTAGACAGATTCACATGTTTAGGACTCGCTGCAAATATAAAATCTGTTCTTCCTGATCAGATGTGCTGCATGTAAGCAGCTTGGATGAAGATGTCATTTTCTGGTTGTTTTTTGTTTACCTTCTGTCTGTAGGAGTCATGGCGCAGAACGGTCTGCGCCGGCGTCCAGCACGGCATCCCGATGCCCTGCTTCACCACGGCTCTGTCCTTCTACGACGGATACAGACACGACATGCTGCCTGCCAACCTGCTGCAGGTAAATATGGCGACGGCTGCTGGGAATCGGCTCCCACTGAGAGCAGAGGGTCCAGTCAAAGTCTGGATCTAAATTTAGCTGATCTGTGGCAAAGAATGTAGCTGCATAAAGCTGGTGGAGACGTACCCTAAAAGACCTGCAGATGTGTGTTTTTGCTTAATCAAGTCAGGAAAGCTGAATTCAAATAAACATTTTTTTTTTTGTATTTGATTAAAATATTTAAAAACTATAACTTCCCTTCCAGTTCAAGATAATGTACCAATGTGTTGATCTATCACATAAAACTACAATTAAACACACGTGGCTTTGTTGTCGTTTTCAGGCCCAGAGGGACTACTTTGGCGCTCACACATACGAGCTGCTTTCAAACCCCGGGCAGTACATCCACACCAACTGGACGGGCCACGGCGGAAACGTCTCCTCTTCCTCCTACAACGCTTAACAACCACCGTCACCTGGTGCAAAAAAAAGAAAAACAAACAAACCCCAACAACAAATAAGATGAGTAAAAGAGGACGTTGCTCGGAAAAGAAGAGCCCGTGTCCCACATTCCAGCTCCATGACCAACCTCAAGCTTCATCCTGACTTTTACTCTTCAGAGACCTCTTGCAGTTTTATTTATCAAGCCATGGGACCATAGCGCGTGCGTTGCCTTCCTACTTCTGATCTGTTCTGCTGTAGCTGCAGTCACACACACACACACAACAACCCGTTGGCCTCATCTGGACACCAGGCTAACGTCCATCAGTCGTGTTTGACCCAGCGTCGACACTGGATTAAGGTGAAGGGTTGCACTGATCTGTAAAAGGCTAAATAAAGATCTCAATCCCTTTATAATTAGCTTTGATGGTCCTTATGCCGTGTGAGCTGTGAACAAAGACTGAGGTTTGTTTGTGTGTAACTCTAAATTAGGAAACTCATTACAGACTCCGGTAGCCGCACAGAGACAAACAGACAACTGGAAACAAATGGAGGCATTTGAATGTAAGCTTTAACGACATTGACACATCAAGAGTCATGATATGCAAATTCTCTTCTTCAAGTTTGAAGCAAAATATATAAGCATAAATTTGGGGTAAAGTGTAATTTAAGTTGTTGTCCAGCAGGGGGACCTGGGGCTTCTTTAGGCTGCAGAGTAAAAAAAGCCTCTGAGGAAACTAATCACATTGTTTTTTTTAGATTTCATTGGAATTTAAACTACTTAAATTGTATTTGTTGCAAGACTGACTGCTACCAGAGACCCTTCATTCCATCAACAACCACTCCTTAAACACACTTAAACGATATGATTTATGGTATTTAGGGTAAATATTATCAAAGTATTTTCGAACCTGAGTGTGACAGTTTGGGTCAGATTACTAAAACTTTGAGTGGATTGGACGTTCCAACAGAAAAATGATCCAAAACAAATTTAAACCGAACGTCAAACATAAGCACCCAGTTCCCGTTTAAATTAATTTCAAGATGTTTGCCGTGTAATCATCAATCAAGAAGAAAAGTTCAAATTAAAACTCCAAAATTAAATCAACAATGTGAGAAAAAACACAAACATATAAAACTAAATCAGTCAACCGTCCCTTGACTCTTTGAACATCGTCAAGCTGATGGTCAGATTGGGTTTAAAAAAAAAAATCCTCCTTTTGTTCTAATGCAACAGCTTCTCTGGGAATACTGCGTTACGTCACCAGCTTCAATAATAGATGGAGCAAAGCAGCAGCTACTACACCCACCACAGGGAAGGATGCTGCATCTGCCAACACAGCTGTTGCCACACTCACTGGTAATCAGCAAACAAAGCTTCATTACTCCTCGTCTTACCTTGGGAGACTCTTACGTTGATGTTGGCATAACGTTCCCCTTCCCTCGCCATGAGACACTTCAGACCTTTATTCCGTGTTGAAGCTTATATCTTACAGTAAATACAGCAAGACTCGGTAACCAGGTGAGGGTCACTGGATAAACTTTTCGGCTCGTCTTCTTGCAGACCCCTGATGATTAGCAGCTGTTGCATCAGAGCTCAGTGAAGCCTTATGGAGGTGAAACTGTGACTCATCTGCATTGAAGAGGACAGGCACTAAAGAGAGGTGATGAATAATGGAGCAGGTGATTGCATCAATTTCCCTTTGTCCACACAATGGATGTGGAACCAGTCTGAACTAATTCAGCAGTGTGAAATTTGTATTATTTTTTTTAGGGTGAGGTCAATTTCTTGCATAATAGAGCTCTAAAAAGTACAATCTCCAACTAAAATGTCGGGGGTTTGTGATGTAAAACCCTTTCTCACAAGTAA
The DNA here is from genome assembly GCF_904066995.2 of Poecilia reticulata. Lineage (NCBI taxonomy): Eukaryota > Metazoa > Chordata > Actinopteri > Cyprinodontiformes > Poeciliidae > Poecilia > Poecilia reticulata. The sequence goes on along the minus strand of NC_088836.1, from coordinate 13,817,999 downwards.
AGTGACATTATCCTGTACAATTCAACTAAAAAACAAGCCAGTCTGTTATTTTAAATGCATTGTGAGCAGGTGTGCTCCATTTGTGTTTTGTAAGGCAGACAGAAACTGTCGAGCTGTGGGAATAACTATTTAAGAATCAGACAACAGACTAGGTACCTTAAACGTTATGAAAAACTGGAGTATAACTTTGACTAGACCTCTATGAAAACACAGAGTAACAAGTCTTTTATATGCAATTAATATTTCCACAAACCTACAGCTGTAGATCAGGCAGCCTTTGCGCGTGTGTGAGTACAAAGAGCTTGGAAGTGGACGTTCATGCTGCTGACGTCAACACCAGCTGTGTGAATCAGGCACCAAAACACACAGACTGTCATTAGGCCAAAAATATTTTCCATTTTGTATTTTCTAATCAGCTGTCACAATTTAATCATTTCTAAAGTCATTTAGATGCATTTCATTGGTACTCATGTTTCCATCTATGAGCCAAAGACTGTGATGTTATTTGGTCTCTAATGTATCCTTTGGTATGAGTGTGTGTGCATGACTGTTGTTAAGAAACAACTGATAACTAACATCATTATTACATTTAGTTAACGTTTTTCTTTTTGTTTCTATTTTTTCGGTGTTACCAGCAGTCTATTTCTAACTTTCTTAATGCGTTGAAAAAAGATCCATTGAAATAATCAAGGTGCAACAGCACAACCTGCTGGAGGAAGACTGTAGCTACACTCCAACTAGTCAGGTTGAACACCTTATATTACACACATGTAGCTGCTGTCCTAGCAGAGCATAATAAATCCTTCCAGTCAGGAGGAATGGGGTCAAAGGTCCGGCAATCTACTGTGGAAGGATATTTAATCTGTCTCAAATTACTCATCTCTACCAAATGCAAAGATAAAACCAGAAGTTTAAACAAACTGAATACAAAAACAGCATATAATTGTTTGAGCAGATGAACGCGGCGACGCCTTCAAGCATCTGGAAATTGTTCCCAAGGATGAACCAGACCTGTGCAGCTGCATGATTGCTGATGTCTTAAGCAGTGCGCTCCAGATGTGCCTCCAATTAAATTAAATGTGTCAATTAACCTACCACAAGTTTCCAAAGCCATGACATAATCATCTGGGCTTTCCCCTCATTGGTGGTAATCGTCCTGATTTTGATGTCAGTAAGTTAATAAATATTCACATATTCTTCCATTATTTGTGGTGGCAAGTATAAATAATTTTGACATAAATTAAGAGAAGTTTGGCTGATTTGACTAAAGGCAGAGACAGAAAAAAAGATCCATATCATAATGTACAAGTAGAAACAGCCTTGATAATCTGGAGGGAGGATTAACCACAGGGAAAGAAAAGATGGAATTCACCACATACCAGTTTAAAAACATTTAAGGTTACTTCTCAAGTTTAAATAAAAAATCTATATTCTTTAACAATGTGCGCACAACCACTCTGATCATACTCCATCCCTCGCCGTCTCCAAGGAGACAGTGAACGATCATCAAATGCAAGGAACACGTGACGTCGGTCACCTTTCTATGCAAGCTTCCCGCTCAGGATAGAGTATCACCTACTCTTCATCGTGGTTAGCGAGACCATACACATTAGAAACACATTTCTCAAGTCACAAACTATAGAAATGATCCCTGAAAGTATAGTCTTAACTCACCACAACTCCTCCACGTCTTCTAGTACTAACCCCCTACCCTTCTCAGTGACGGTGCAGACAACGCGTTGAAATCTCTACAGGTAATTAATGTAAAACTTAATACAAACCCCGTTTAGGTGGTTGTAGTTACAATAGTTACAAGTATAAAGTATCATGTAGCAAATTATGTTTATTTACAAATTATGTTAATTTGCATAAAGTTGAGAAATTTACTTCTCAACTTCCAAAAAGTTAGCTACACATAAAACAGAAGCAGAACTCATAACTTAAATATAAATGCTATATTAAAATGGGGAAAACTGATATAAATAAGAGTTTATATATATATTTGTATTCTCTGGTTACCCATAAGGCATTGCGTGTTAATGTTCCACAGCTCAGATGCTACTATCCCACGTGGTAGAATATGCTAACGACAGACGCACTTTCCCCATATCACGATCTGCTACATGCAAACTGGGGGTCGCTGTTCAATGTGTGCGGTCTTCAGTGTTCCTAAATTAAGCCAAATAACAAAAAATGATAAATAGAAAGGCATATACGTGATGTATAATGCGATTAAAAACTCGTAGTCTGTAAGTCTCTTGCTCAAAATGGATAGTTCATTCCTCAAAAGCAAATATGCAAGTCAATGAAACTCAGTGTCATCTAAAAGAAAAGCCCTGGCATGTTTTGTGGAGAAGATAGTCAAATGGCTTTGTCATGTTTTCATGCAAAAATGTCAGACCTTGCTGACACTACCTGAAAATGCTAGAGTGCTACACTATTTGCACAGCCATTTAAAATATAGTTTAGTTACACAGTACTTAGTCAGGAGGACACTTATACTCCACTGCTCTGTCAAGGTCGTTTGCCCTACTGTGAAACAAAATAAGCACTTTTGCATGGTCACAATATTTTTTCTTTGATTAAAAAAATGTCTGCAAATACTTGTACATATTGCTCAGTTATCTTTATTTCCTCTAATGTTTATACTTTGTATGCTGTGCGTGCTTGAAAACCAAAGTAAAATGCCTTGACCTGCATACAAATGTTTCACATTTTTACTGCATTGTGCTCTATGCAGTTGTTTTTTCACAGCATTATGCATAAGCCAAGTACAAACTTTACAACAGAGAAAAGCTATACACAACTGTAAACAATATTAATCAAAGTTGAGGTTCACTGAGAGAAATGGCTCAACTTGGCAGACTTTTTAAAGAAATAAAACATAATGCATAATTTTGACAGATTTTGAAAGCTAGCTGAACAGTTTGGTATGTAATGATTCCAGCAATAAAATGACTTCTAGGGAATGACTATCCAGGATTCATAAGTATGGTTCATTTGGACCTACATAAGCAAATGATGTTATAAAAATGCAGATAATTTTATGGAAGCAGTTGATTCATGTCTGAACGCATTAAAAATTTGTTGGGAAATAATGAGACATATGGTGACTAAATGCTGTGGAAGTTGAATTAGTGATAAAAATAAAATAGATTCCAAGCAGAGAAATGCACCAAAGCAATTGAGGACTTTGTAGAACTGCATGACAGCTTAACCAATAGTTGGCGGGACACGACTCCTTTTCATTGCGACTTGTGACACAAGGTCAGAATATGAAAGATTTGATGGCGTACAATACAACATCTATTAAAATTATTGTTACTTCATCTGTTACAACCTGATCTTAGGTCAGATTCAAATATTTGAAGAAGTGGAGATATAGATTTTAATCATAAAAACAAACAAAAACCAAACACTTGAAATATAATTTTGTAGGTCATTAATCCATACACCAGTTTCACTTCCTAAAAAAAAAGAAAAAGTTGTAAATCTGAGGTCTTAAATGAAAATCACAGCACTGAATAAATAACTCTACAAACTATCAGCTATCTCAAGTAAAAAGTAACATGCTTACCAAAACTGAGACCACATACAACTTAAAAAAAAAACTACTTTTTATTTTATATTGCAACACTAGCATCAATACACAAAGTGTGATTTTGCGCTCAGATCTTTATACTGAAAAATGCCAATACACTTCATCATGAAAGTAAACAGCTATCAACATATCCTGCTATGCAAATACAACTTTTGATCACATTAAATAATATAAGGTTTTATACTCGCATATAATAGTAACTTGTGAAGTATTTATGAACATGTTCAAGTGAGGTAGAATTGAACAGTTTTTGGAGGACAAAATGAATTTTTTTTCTAACAAGCATAATGACTTTGGTCCCAATGTGTCAAAACAAACAAATATGCGAATATAATTTTGATATCACTCTAGTTGAGTGGGTCGAATGTTTCTTGCTAATGAGGCGACGTAGATCCTTCCCAGAATTAAGGCGATTTCGGCTTCGTCGTCAAGCGTCGCCGACTCCAAACTGGGGCTCAGAAGAAAATCGGGCTTTTTCCAAATCCGACGACCCTAGACATGTGAATTAAAGTGTTGGCAGTTCAATTAAAGTCAAAAACAAGTCTTTGTCAAGAGGGTATTTTCCCTAGTTAAATTAAGTTTTATTTCACACTTCCCTTTGATTCACAAAACATAGAAAAATGCATTCGAAACCACTTCAAACACAAACTTTCAATGGGAACTATTCAAACATTCACCAGGAACATCTTCCAAACTTCAGCACTCTTTCAGTGTTTCCCCCCCTCCCGTCACACAGACTTCACAAACAAAGTCACATTTTCACACAAAGAGGGTGGTAACAAGGAGAAAATAAGACGAGCATTCACATCGCATTGGACAGCAAGAAGAGATCTACTAAAAGATACAGATATTCATAGCACTTGACAATTCAGTGTGATTTTTTTTTTTATATATAAAGAATCAGGGATGGATAGAAAAACGATACGAGTAAGCAGAAAACTCAGGGATCTTGAGATGCAAGAAATGTCCTTGTGATGGTCACTGAGAACACACACGTACTTTGCTTCTTCCTCTCACACTCGCACAAAGCCACAGGTTCTTCTCACCTCTCCCAGGCATTTGTCTTTCAAAAAAAATATAAATAAAGCACAAACAGTTCTTGCTTTCCTTCCTTTTGCTCACTCTCATTCGGTCCAACACCAAATCCACTCATTGAGATCAAAAAGTGACAGGGGCAGACAAGATTTCTATATCCCGAAAATAGGAAAAAAAAAAAAAAAAAAGAGGGGGAGGGGAGAGAAAAGAAAGGCAACACCCACCGTCTAACACTGTATACGCAGAGTGAAGCTGTGTTCTCGGATGATAAAGCATTTACACGTGGGAGGAGGGGAAGGGATACTGAGATCTGCCGAACATTGCAGCCAATGACGCGACTCCTCCCGGGAAATTGTGAAAGAGTTGGTGAACTGCGGAAGAAACGTTCATGAAGGCGTTTCCAAAGGAAAAGAAAAAATAAAACAAACCAAAGAAATACAATATGATGCAGAAATATATATAATTATCTCACAGCCAGCTTTCGACAGACTGCGGGGAGACCTCAACATACTCGTGCACGTTTATAAATAGTTATGGTTCATGCACGGCCGTCTCTTCGTAACATATTCTCACAAACGAAACTACGCAGGAGGATTCCACAAACTAAATGTTTTACCCATTCAATGCATGACTACAAAGTCAGTCACACAAGTAGAAATGTTCGCTTTTACTAAAATAAAAGGCAGTGTTTCTTTCTTAAATAAGATATAAGCCATTCCTTCCTGTAGGTATACTTACCAGATTTGCCTAACAGCAAGAGAAAACGTCAACTCTCACCTAGCTCTACATTCCCCAGCTAGAAGACTTAGACTCCATTGACGTGCCAAAGCCGGAGCTGAAGCCGCTGCTGGAGGCCGTGTTAGTGCCTCCGGCCCAGCCCAGGCTGGCTGAGCTGGGGCTGCTGTAGCTGGTGCTGGCAGAGCTATACGTCTGATCTCTGGTGGTTGAGGCTGTGCCTGCTGCTGTGGTCAAGCCCTGCTGGTTAGCCAGCATGCCCATCATCCCCCAGCTGCTCTGCAGTGCCGCCTGAGCTGCTGCCACCATGGCTGGGTTAAGGCCCAGAGCCCCAAAGTTAACCCCTCCACTACCGCTGCCTAGCCCCCCGCGATTACTGCCGTAGCCCTGACTGAACCCGCCAGCCCCAAACCGACCCCGATCCATCATTTGCCTACTGTTATTGTGTTTGGGCTCAGCGTTGGAGATGTGCACGCTGACGCCCTTGATGATCAGGTCCTCTCCGCACAGAGCCTGGGCGACCTAGGGAAGAACAAAAGGAGAACATTTAACACCGCAGGTTGTTGATTACTTCAGTCTATGGATGAGCAATACTATTCCAAACAGTTTGTGCTTTCTTCATTAATTCAATGCTTTGCAAAAGTATTCACCCCTCTCAAACGTTTCCGCATGACAACTGCAGACTTCAGTGTAATTTTAGGGACATTTGTGGTGATAAATCAACTATAAAGCAGCTCTTACTTTTAAAGGGGAAAGAAAATGTATGTACTTCATTTGTTTTTACAAAAAAATTATATGTAGTCAGAATTTGTCTTCTGTTTTTTGCTGCAGATACAGCGGCAAGTCTTTTCAGGTATGTCTTTACCAGCTTAAGACTGAAGTTTTAACCTATTCATCTCTGTAAAATAATTTGAGCTTAATACACACACACACATTTGTGCTTGTAAAATAAATAACATAAAAAATGTTTGAGAGGTATGAATGCTATCGATTCTTACTGTAACATCAGCTATCTTAAAATTTGAGTTAATATTCAGTGTAAGTGAAGAGTAGCAGCTCTGACCTGATCATCAGCAAACGTGACAAATGCAAAGGCCCGGAAAGGTTTGGGAATGAAGACATCAGTGACTTCACCGTACTGCATGAAGTACTGCCTCAGATCGTCCGTCGTCATGTCCTCTGTGCAGCGGCCGACAAAGATTTTACGGCTCCGCATCGGTTCGTCGGGAGATGCCTGAGAAGAGAAAGAAGCCCAGCCAGGTTATAGATGGAGTGATTGATTGCCTTCAATCTGTTGTGATGACTTAAAAAGTGATTTTCAAAACTTCTAAACAGCTTTAACAAAGGAATGTGACTAAATCTCAACAGTGAAAGAAAACATCAAATTCTAATTTTCCAGAGTATTCTGCTATGGTGTCCAGCTTACCTTTGAGTTGGGAAGTTTGCAGTCACACCATCGTCCGTCAATCATGTGTCTCTGAGCAATGACTTTAGTTTGCGTCTCATAGTCTGCAAAGCGGACGAACCCAAAACCTTTTGAGTTGCCAGTTTTTGCATCTCTCTTCACCTGGAAACAGCAAAGAGTGAGAATGCCAGATTAATTTCCACTTTAAAGTTGCTATTCAGTCTAGTTAGAACTTAATATGAGGGGAAAAAACAGGAGCATTTAAAGTTAAATGAGACATCAGTACCTGTACCATAATGACCTCCCCAAAGGTGCTAAAGTAATCCTTCAGGTCTTGTTCTGTTGTTTTCCAAGGCAACCCGAGGACTATGAGGTCTGACGTTTTCTGAAAACCTCTTTTGATTTTAACAGCCGACGCCGCGTCGATTTCCTCCATCTTCCTTTTGTTATCTGCAAAGAACAAATAAGATTCTGGTGTAAGAAAAAACAAACAAAACAAAACAAAAAAACAACCACAAAAATCTAGTTAGACACACGGAGAGCAAAAAGTAAACATCTACAGAATCAACTATAAACCAACACCGTTTATTCTGTGCCATTATGTATATTTAATATTTAGCTATGTTTATTAATGATGCAGCTTCAGGTTAAATGCCATGATTTATTGACAGATTTGTAACAAATTTGTAAAAAAAAAAAAAAAAAAGTGTTACAAGCCACCTCCCGACTTTCTTAGAAAGCATTTGAACTCAAGAAATTTTTATTTTTTTGCAGATTCAGGAAATCCTGTTTGACTTTAGCTTTTCACCCAACAGTTTCATTTGTCCTTTAATGCCACAATACGGAGGTCAGAATGGTTCAGGCCTTACCTGTTTGACAGGACTTGATATTGTTTTTCTTTTTTTTTTTTAGCTCCTCTCACTTCTGGAGTTTTATTTTTACAAATACATTATTTCTTTAGGATTCATCTTCAGAACATATAACATCTTGTTTCATTTGAATGCTGGCTCTGACATTTGTCATACAAATCTGGGTGTATTGGAGCCTTTTCAAAAGTCACACCTCAAACCTTTAAGGGTGATGTATAATTAAAATCTTAACTTTGACAAACGGATTTGGTCAGTCGCATGGGGATCCATTTTTAAAGTTAGAACTCTGTTGTATTTGGAAGTCTTAAAACACTGCATCCACAGTTTAATTGCACCCCAATTTAATTGGTTCTTTTTATTGGCTCTTCTTCATCTTACAACTAAGTGATTTTAAACATGTTTTTGTTTACCAATGATGCACTGAATGGACAGGCACTTGTAGCTCTTAAGTTCTGGACCAAACTGCCCCTTATCTAAAAACAAATCATTACTGAATGGCTTTTAATACCTTAGGATAGCTAAGGTATTAGCTTAAGAGCTAATACCTTAGCTCTTAAGCTACCTTACCACCTTAGGTAAGGTATTACCTAAGAGCAAATACCTTAGCTCTTAGGTGCTAATACCTTAGCTAAGAAGCTAGCCTTAGCTAAGGTATTAGCTCCAACATGTTCAACCTTAGCTCCTAAGGTATTAGGAGCTAATACCTTAGGAGCTAAGGTATAAGCTCCTGAGGAGCTACGGTATTAGCCTTAGCTCCTTAGCCTTAGCTAAGGTATTAGCTCCAACATGTTCAACCTTAGCTCCTAAGGTATTAGGAGCTAATACCTTAGGAGCTAAGGTATAAGCTCCTGAGGAGCTACGGTATTAGCCTTAGCTCCTTAGCCTTAGCTAAGGTATTAGCTCCAACATGTTCAACCTTAGCTCCTAATGTATTAGGAGCTAATACCTTAGGAGCTAAGGTATAAGCTCCTGAGGAGCTACGGTATTAGCCTTAGCTCCTTAGCCTTAGCTAAGGTATTAGCTCCAACATGTTCAACCTTAGCTCCTAAGGTATTAAAGAAGCTAAGCTATTAGCCTTAGCTCCTTAGTCTAAGCTAAGGTATTAATACGTTAGCCTTAGCTAAGGTATTAGCTCCAACATGTTGAACATGTTCAACAATTTTAGCCTGTTCATGTTCAACAACAGGCTAAAATTGAACATGGTTAAATTTTTCTGTTGAACCATGTTGATCATTTATTTTATGCAACTTGTGATTTCTTGACTTGTCTGTATGTTAGTTTTGTGCTTTTGTGTTGTATTCTTAATTATACTACTTTTTGTACCATGCCTGAAAAATACATTCTATACCTTGATTTTTTTTCTGAAACAGTGAAAAGTTTTTGAGGGATTTACAAAGGAGTGTGGATGTGGTTGATGAGGATTGTTTTCACACCAAACAATCCTCCTGGTCTGCGTTAGCTTTTGCCATCAATAGGAATTTGATTATGAAGTAACACAACTAGTAATGCAGAATAAAAACAGCATTTTATAGTGGGTTTTGTGCAATAGCTGCTAAATCTGACTGACTGCACACTCGCTTTGAATACAGGCTGAAGTTTGCAGACAGTCTGCTGGTAAAAAACAGGAAAACGCATATCCTGTCTCACCTTTGGGATAGTTGACGACATAGACCAGGTTTCCCCAGCTGCTCTCTGGTGCATGCAGGACGCCCTCCACCAGCCGGACCCCCCTCATGCACTGGGACTCCGGGTTTCTGTACCGAAGACCGCAAGCCCCCGGGAACTGGGCTGATACCGAGGATAGTAGAACAGTCCCATCGTCCTCTGAGGGGATCTCCATGGGCTCCTCGTTCTCATCCTCAGCCACCCGAATGTATAGCTCTGACATGTTGCTCCGGGATGGCTGAGCGCTGGTCCGAGAGCAGTCAGCTGATGACGGAGCTCAAGTTGCTGGTTAACCACTGAGGCTCAACGCGAGTTGGAAGGTCTTAAACGTGGCTCAAATTTTCTTCGGTTTAAACAAAAGAAGCAAATGTACAACAACGGAAGTCAGGAGCGGACAAACCGTGCTCATTCGACAGTTGTAACATTTAAAAGCTGGCGGTCATGAAAGCCCGATGTTTTCTCTCAACGGAACACGTAAACAAGTTAGCCAGCTAGCTAAAGAGCTAGCAAACTCAAAGCAGCTCGGAAAATGAATGACTATGTTTAATGTCAGCGAATAAACAATTCCTATTCCGGCTTACAAGTGTGTAATCGAAAACACAATGTAAACAAAAACCTCCACAAGTTGTTATTTTCGGTGACATTTGATGAACGAAATCTGCACAGCTACACACGGCTAACAAAATGGCCGCGGACCGCTCACCTTGTAAAGATGACATCATCGTGCTGGAACAGCTCACTTTTATGTTCTGTAGGGGAGGTGGAAAAATAAAAATAAATGAAATACACATTATACCACTGGTAATCTCTTTTAATAAATCATAGTTCGTGTTTTTGACACTTTGTTAATGTTTTTGTCTTGCGGTTTTTGATTTACAAATCTTAAGCGTAGTGACGTCTTCTTAAGGCAAAACCACGACGACTCACGTTAAAAACCGAAACAAAAGGGACTCAAGTTAATATTCTGAAAAATTGGATATATACTTTTTAAAAATATGTAGCAAACTTAAAATAATTACCGTGAATTTGTATAAAAAAACATCCTAACCAAAAATAATAATTATAAATATTAATTACTCTGTACAATCTTTATTCTGTGCAGACAATGCTGAAATAAAACAGGCTGGTGCAGAGATTTGCTACATATAACAAATAAGAAATAAAATGGTTATGTTGAATTTATGTAAATCCCTTCAAACTATATATTTTTGCGTAATATTCTTAGCAATAAACAAAATAACTGAACTTTTTTGGGAGTGTCACATCAGAAAGCAGAATCAAGCAATGTAGTCTCTTTATTGCTTATTATTATGCATTAGTGTGAGTTATAAGCATTGCTAGAAAAACCTAGATGTTTTTAGGTGAAATTAATCAATTCTTTCATTTCTACATTTGAAATTAAATTCTGATTTATGTGCCGTTCTGTAAAGCAGGTTGTGTTTTCTGCAGTGCAGAAAGGAGAGGGCTCAAACATAAAAGTATGGACTGAGTCATGATTGACTTGGAGTCTGGTCTTACAAAAAATGATCTGATTATCATTTATTAAATCCCTAAGTTGAAGACTATGATAAAATTGAAAGTATTTGCAAAAGGTTGGTAGAGAAAGCTGTGTTACAAAAGTCTCTTTACAGTTTTAGTGCAATAACAAAAAAAGACATTGTGACCCAAGATGGTGCTGTTCTCAAAGCTGTTGTCAGACAGTGTGACAGATCCAATACCTTCAGCATGTGACCTTGTTTGTTCTCCAATGTATAATAACTTTAATTACCACTGACATGAAAAGTAGAACTAAAATCCAGGTGGCCCCATATTCTGATTGCTGATGGTCAAAAAATGTGACCAAGCCAGACATTAAGGGAAATAATTTGAGCTTCAAGCCAAACATTTTTCCACTGATGATATGACTAGATGGACAGAGCTTTGGTAAACATGTAATAATTTAGTGACACCAACTCATGCACAGGGACAAAAGTTTAGGTTTTCACAGACTCGTGAACAACAAGTTAGACCCATGTTGTTTCTCCAGATATGCTTCCACCCCCCAAATCCCCCACTTTTAAGAACATACTTTATCCTGTTGTTTTTATATGCTTATTGATAACATCAACTTCAAATAAGACAATGGTTCTAATTTCGAAATGCTGCGTGGGTTTGACCAGATGACGAAGCAATGATAAAGAAAATGCAATGATATCGCAACGATAAAGCTCTGGTGCTCACTGGTGTTCAGCAAGGAGGAGACAAGACAATTTGTGACTCTTACCATTCTTGCAATACAAATACTGCAAATCAAGGATAGTGTTGCCGTACTGGTACATGTTTTGGCTAAGATATAAAAGGACGCAACACAAATGTTGTGTGACGCAGCAACAAACTTTTCACACATTTGCCCAAAAGGTAAGCAGCTATAAGCAATTACAGCCCTGTGCTGATAACAAACATCTCCCGCAGGCGTGCCACAGAGTAGATGTGCTCACCTTCAAAGAGACAAATCACAAAATGCATTGGAGCATGGAGAACATAGTGCCATCCGAAGGTGAGTGTGCCGATGATGAACACAGTAAAACTAAAGAGGTGATTAATTATTGGATGTTATTGTGACCATTAGCTCCTCCGCTGCATTTAATAGAGCCACACTTGGCTCTGTTTTTGTTTGTCACTCAGTCATGCCTAACCTGAACACTTTATGCTGAGTTTTTTTCAGCCTCTGCTTAAAGTGAGATTTAATAGACTAAGTGCCTAACATTAGGAATTGAGATCTGCTATTGACAGGTCGTTGCTTTGACAGGTAAACGTCTCAGACGAGTCTGGTTTAACTAAGAACATCTGGAGTCTGTTGAGATTTCTGCTGCGTAAAGCAGAGTTAAAGCTTTGGACAATTTCAGGAATCCTAACAGAAAAGTATTTTAGGACTGGAAATGAACACAAAGACTCAGGTGATCTGAACCCACAGATTTTCTGCTGAGGAAAGCAGATGTTTTTTTTTGTTTTTTTTGTAATGTGCGACTGGTTTGCAAAAATAGAAAGATAAATGGGTCAACATACAAGGCAATTCAGGGAGAAAAACTCTTAGAAGCTGTAAAAGAGTTGAAACTGGGGAAGAGGTTCACGTTCCAACAAGGCAATGATCCTAATCTCACAGTCTGAGCCAACTCATCGTGTCACGTCAGCACAGATCTAATTCAGAATCTATAAGACTTAAAAATTGATGCTCACAAATGTTTTACAATCAGACTGAAATTTAGCTTTTCTGCACATAAAAGAATATGAGTATCAACATGTGCAGAACTGCTAGAGAATTACACTAAAACACTATGCCAAAAGGTGGCTCTACAAAAATACTGACTCAATAATGAATACAGGTACTTCACAAATGTCAGATTTGTATTGGGGGAAAAAAACAGGTGGAACAAATAAAGCATGATGTTACCTGACATGATGTAAAATAAAATAATAATAATAATAGTCAAGGGGTGTGAATACTTCTCCAAAGCAGAAAAAAAAGCTGTCCTTTCTATTTTTTGCCTGGTTGTTTTAATCCATCTTTACATTTTCAGGTATCTTTACATCTTCAGTTTTGCTTTAATTCCCATCTTTATTCCATGTTGCGCATATGTTTACATTCGCTAAGTTTGATTAAACACGCAGAAATATGGGCAGACCTCCGACAGCTGGGGAGATAATCCAGACGTAGACGGGTGCAGGTGATCTAAAATAAACACGTCCCTTTTTCTGGGCAGCAGACAAAGACACAAGCACCAGGCTCATTTCAATTCACAGCTGAACAGAATAAAACTAAACATTTTATTGTTACATCGTGCCATGTTTCTTTGGTATTATATTCTGGTTGTCTCAATCAATGAAGCTGAATGAAGCTTTACCCGTCACTACTGCAGCCTTTCTAACCTCCAGGAGAGGGCAGTATTGACTGTTTTTTTTTAGGCTTCAGCTTGCCCTCCAGGCCTGTTCCAAGTGAACCAGTTTTGCGAGTTTTTGTACCCGCACAAACAGACTAATTTTTAATTATCCTATAAATCATGTTATACTCCAAACATGTCATAACCCAAAATATAAATTACACACGGTAATATCGTATTGCTAACATTTTTTTCTGCGTTATCTTGCTTTCACCTTATCACAAACATAATTATGGTAAACAGAATTGCATATTTGTAAAGAAATCTGAGGTAAAGAAATATATGTTTTTGCTCCAAAGATAAGCCTTTTTCTTGTCACCTTAGTTATCATGACCTCTTGACATGCACCAAAGCTCCTGCAGATGACAACAGCGCAGTGTTTTGCAGTTACATGCATCATATACAATGGGCCATGGGGCAGAAAATCTAAACTTCCTAGAGCCTTTGGTTCCCATCTGCTCTGTGAACTCATGAACAGGAAATGGAATAAGCTCTGCAAAAAAAAAAAAGGCACACCAACATCCTCCTTCTTTTCATGTGGCCTATTGCGACCATTAGCCTTTCTGTGTATCGACTGTTAAGCCTCTTTACAAAGTTAAAAAATCTCTTTCATGTTCTACTGTTTCTGTTTTGTTGTAATTTCAGTCGGAGCATATGGTTTGCACATCTGGGGGATGCTAAGCATGGTAGCACCCAGCCCCCAACACACACACACACACACACACACACACACACACACACACACACACACACACACACACACACACACACACACACACACACACACACACGCACACGCACCCCCGCACACGCGCACACACACGCACACGCACACACACACACACACACACACACGCACACGCACGCACACACACACACACACACATATTGCTCCTGTTAAGTGATCCATATATGGTCTTCATTGTCATTGCAGATAATCACTCATCGCTGCTATAAACAGGTCATCCTTACTGGTCGTCTTAGGTTTTTGGAAAAATAATTGAAACTAGTAAAGTCTTTCCTTTCTTCGTGTTCGCATATCTCCTTGTCTTCACCCGCCGCGTGCTGTTTGAGCATTTCTGCAGACTCAACCATGAAAGTGCAAAACCACAGAAAATGTGCACTGTTATAAAACCAGAAGGCTCAGCGACAAAACCGTACAGCTTCTGTCATGTGACCACAAACAAGCAATCAGATCAGGAAAGTAGGTGAGTGTATCTCGTTTCATTTCCTCTCAAGCAGATGCATTTAATCCCACTTTGATTGAAATAAGGAGTCATTAAAGGAGATTTAACGATGCCAACATGAAGTGAAAATCACTATTGTGTGCAACTTTACGCCGTTAAATGACACTTCTGCCAGGCAGACGGGGTTCACATGCCAGCGAAGAGACACACGAGGGAGGAAGAGGAGGTTGGAGGAAGGCTATGTGTGGCTCTGAGTGGTTTGCCGAGCCTCTTCATCTCTTTCAGCGGGTAATTACAGAATCATGGGTCAACCACGCATATAACCACAGTTGCATTGCACAGTAGCAGATGTCCTCTTGGCATTCTCTAGCAAAAAAGGTAAATAAAAACAGATGTGGCCGGTTGCTATACAGATCTTGGCCAAACTTATGCACACCACTAATTGTTCCCATGTGGGCCCACTGAGCCGGAGCAGTGCAAGGAGAGGCAAGGGAAGGCAAGGGGTGGGTATGGCCTGTTTGAGAAATGTTGGTTTTTCTCAGGAGGAGAAATTTATGAATGGGAGAGGGAGTCTCTGGTGGCATAGCTGTGGTGGTGTGTGTTTATTTTGCTATGTGTAAAAAGCAGGCTTCCCTTGTCCGATTCAAAATGAGTTTTTTTTTTCCTCTGTTTTAGGGCTCTGATCCGCCAGGTCTCCTCTCTACTTGATCACAACGGTTCTTTGAGTCAAGCTGTGCCTTGACTGGATGTGAGCCAGGTGTGCTGCGGGCCATATGAAAAACTGAGGAAGAGGCCCGATTGCAATGATATCCTGCCTTCACAGATGATCTGGTTACTGTACAGGACTCACGCCACGAGCAGAGACCTACAGTGCTCTGTTGATACCGTGCCTGCACACCCGTATACAGGATTTTGTGGGATGGGCCACCAAAAAGCAACGTGTTGTTTTGAAGTAGGAGAAAAATGATGCAAAACGTTCTACATGTAAAGATATGAAAAAATGCATTTGTATTTAACCCCACTGAGTTGAGATTAAAGATTTTGGTTCCTTTTTGATCAGACCATCTTCCACATGCTTTGCAGTCCCTTTCATGATTTTTTTTTTTGGCAAACTGTAAACAGAAGTTTATCATGGCTTTCTTTAACAGTTGTCCTGTTGATTGACTCTTCCACCTGGGCTGCAAATCTCCTCCAGAGTGACAGAGGTTCTCTCTGCCATTTTCCCCAATGCTCTTTTCACCCACCCTGTCATTCCAGGTTCACAGCCACAGTTTGCATTTGTGCAACACTCTTTCCGCTTTCAGATCATGGACTGAACGTTGTTCTGTGAGATGTTCAAAGCTTTTACGACTTACCCTCGCTTTAAGCTTCTGCTCAACGACCTCCCTGACCCGCCAGCTGTGTGTCTTGGCCTACATGATGCTGTTGTTCATTAATGTTCTCTGACAAACCTCTGAAACCTTCACAGAACAGCTGGATTTATACTACGGCGACTGGTTGGAACGGATTGGTAAATACAAATTATTGAAAAAAAACAAAAAACATTAATCTTTTGCTTCCCGCTGTGCTGGCCTATCACCCAAAACCCTTAAATGAATAAAGTTCAAAAGGCGTGGATACTTTTCCAAGGTACTGCACAGGTGATCTTGCCAGTAGAGCACACGCTACAAAAATCCCATGTAACGGCCTAATTCAGTCTGATGTTTCATCTTCCGTTGAGCTGGAATGCGATCCATCCTCTTCTCGCCGCAAACCCACACCCACATACACTTCCACGTCTTCCACTGTGAAACAGGCTGCCAGCAGCGTGTGCCTCCTCTCCCTCGCTCATTAACCGCAACTGTCAGATCCTCCAGATGAGGAGCAATTAAACCAGATAATAAACACTCGCCATCAATTCCTGTTTGTTGTTGTTGTTGTTGTTGTTGTCGATGATGTCGAGCTGGGGGCTCCTCTCCTGCCACCTCGGTGCTAACTAGTACTTGAGTAAAACACAGGACCGAGCAGGAAGGGGAGAGTCCCCCCATCGTAACGGGGGAAGAGGCCCATACCTGACGACGGGGGAGAAAAAAATAAATAAATAAAAATGACGCGTGGCGAATGTTAACAATTAGATCCTAATCAGACGCAGCTCACAGAGGCTGTTCTTTCATCCCAAAGCTTCACAGACAAAAAGCAAACAAAGTGAAACAAACTGTCAAGATAAAACACGGCTCTGGCAATGTCTTAAGGTTTCTTAGAGGGCAGAGATCTCACTGTGTGCTGCTGTAGAGGCTCTTTGGTGTTTAGCTCTTATGTTTGAGCGACATAACCACTCTTCATCAGAGTGGGTAATGCTGACAGAGGACGTGCTTAAAGGTGAAGCGAGACAAACCTGCCGTTTGAATTGGTATTTTTGAGGAACGCCCTCTGTTTGTTCCTTTCTTTATACTGAATTGTTGACAATTATTTATTTATTTATTTTTTAACCAGGACGTCTTCCAACAAACCGAACTCTTCTTGACCTGAAGCATGTCACAGATCTGCGTGGTTCATTCATCATTGTTGAGCATGTGAGAAAAAAAACACATAGTTGCTTAGATGGTTTTCCACTTAAATTTGAAGGCTGGACAAAGCGTCCTTCTTTAAAGACAATACCCCTTTCCTCCAAAGGCTATAAAAACATGTATACAGCTGTACAAGGAGCTTCCTGATCCAGAGGCAAAATATGCTGTCAGATGTTCCTATTACCAATCAGGATGTCGTGGCCTTGGAAAAAAGGGCCCAAGAAGAAAATGTGGCTGGTTCCAAATAAAAAAAAAAAAGATGTAAAAAAACAAAACAAAACAAAAACGATCTGATTTCCCTTTCGGTGTGGAAAAGCTGACGTGACCACTTGTTTTGAAACCATATTTCCCACAAAAACACCCTCAAAACTAAACAAAATTGACAGTGTTGGATTTATCGTCCCGCGCTCTTTTGTCTACAGCCGCCACTGTTTGTGCCTTTGCCATGGCAACAGAGGGGTTATTTATCTTTACAGGCCTTTTTACAATAACGTCCCTTTCCTGACCAAACAACAGAGGAAATATCAGGTCAAGCCTTTTCCTCCTTTCTTAATGATCGGGTCAATTCGGCCGCCATGCTTCAGATGGATCGCTCGCATGTTGCCTTGCAGCTCTGTGTACAGTTTCTGATGAAGATTTCCGTCGTCTCAGAGTGCGCACGTTTTATTTTAAACACTTTTCTGTTTCTAAAATGTGACAGGAAAGGAGGTTTTCTATTTATGTTCAAGATGTTTGAGAACTCAACAAGCCAGTTTTGACAAAAACACTAGATGGAGACAGAAAGCTGACTCCCAGTTTGGAAATGTCCTCAAAAGAAATGGAGAGGTCACCGTTGTAAATCTTTTTACACAGGCAAAGTTGGAGAAAAGTATCTGTGAGAAGCATAAATCTGAAAATCATAGGGAATTTCAATTCACTTAATAAAATAATCTGCTTTTCTCAGATAAAACGCGTGCACTCATCTGCAAACATCCTTCTTTTGACTTTTAAGTGCCATCTGCAGGCACTGCCAGGCCAGTTTTATAGAGGCACGTGGCCCCTGTTAAAACCTGAAGGAAAAAAAGTTGTCACCGTTAAACAACAAAGTACATAAAGATCCACTTTAAGCTGTTACAAGAAAGTCTGACTGCTTGCAAGAACGTAATGAAACTAGGAAGGAGAAAATAATCGTGTTTAGCAGTGTTCATGCAAATGAGTCTGGATTGTGAAGCTAGTTGGACACAAAATACTCTATAAATGTTCAGATTATTTACGATATGTTGTTACAGGTGAAGTTACATTTGCCCAAACCTAGAAATTGGAAGTTAGACAAAATGCCATATCCAAATGTTAAAAGGGTTCAGGGATTTACAAAAATATTATGTTGAACTGAGGAAACAGTGATTTAGAGAATAGCATCAATAGGAAAGTAGAGAACTCTCTTGTTCCTTCAAGTATCTGAAATGTTTTATGAAAATTAACATTAAATACAGATTCATACAGTTAGACCCAAAATTATTCTAAAATTACTCACACCACAGACAGATAAAGGATTTTCAGACGCTATAATTTAAGTAAATTACTATTAGGTTTCTTTTGGCTGGAGGTTTTTGATTGGCCCAGTCGGATTCTCAACTTGAAACTGAGTGAATATTTGAAGGGAGTTAAAGATTAGGGTGATGGCAGAGAGATTTTTCATTTTCAAAGATTTGAAGATCATAGCCAAAGCGAAATAGTCAAAAATATTCGTGGAAACATGCAAAAATCTGGTCAGCAATTGTAGGACGGGTTTGACTGCTGTAATGGCATTAAGGCCTTTTTTCCAGGGTATAAACAGTTTTTGGCATGCCTTTAAAAAAAAAAAGTCAGTAAGTATAGGTAGCTTAAAAACAATAATACTTATTTTACACGGTTCCATTATCTGAGAGATGTTTGCCTTGTTTTCTCAAATAAACAAATTTCTTGATTCAATATAAATAACTTCCAGCCTGTCAGGGTACGATTAACAAACTCCTGACAGGAACGTCCAGAGTAACAGTCTGTTAAAGGTACAACGGTGTCAGAAATCAGATTAGTTAGATAGTTAGATAGATAGATAGATAGATAGATAGATAGATAGATAGATAGATAGATAGATAGATAGATAGATAGATAGATAGATAGATAGATAGATAGATAGATAGATAGATAGATAGATAGATAGATAGATAGATAGATAGATAGATAGATAGATAGATAGATAGATAGATAGATAGATAGCCACGCAGAGCATTTGCAGGCCAATTTCTTCTATCCTCGTGAACGGCACTAATAACAGAAGAAACTGACAAAGTAGATGAAGAAGAATTAGGCATAAAGGCAAGAAGTGTGCAGATAGAAAGTGCATGTCACAATTAAATTACTTAATGGGCCAAAGTCCCGCGACAGATCACATGTAATTTACATCAAGAGTCGCTATAATAAAGACTTTGTAAAACTTACATTGAAATTCAATTAGAGTGTTGAATGCATAACCAAAGCCGTGAAAAATGAACTCATTGGGGGTCCCTTTTCATTACTTGCCCCGAGGCAAAAGAGACCATTAATTTAATACATTCCATGTTTTTTCACATGAGCATTTTTAAGTTGGTGCACATTTCCATCCTAATGTATCCAACACAAAGAGAGAGCCTGCCAAAGACTGCATTATACAAGCTGCAAAGAACCCGCACCCCCCACCCCCCCAACCCCCCGCCCCCACTCCACACTCCACCACCCCCTTCCAGTTGTTACCTTGAGTAGTCGGACCACTTTCAATCAGTCAAGCTTGAAAAACGACCCTTCAAAAATAGCAAAACAAAACAACAAAAGAAGAAATTATGATATAGTATTATTGATTTGTAGAGTGGTGAGTATTTCAGTAACGGGCAGGTGCCGTCCCCATGGTACAATGGCGCCCGCTCGAGTTAGACTGTAAACAGCTAAACGGTAAGTCTTAATTAAGACATTGCTGTTTTATCTTGGAACAGTGGATCTGCACACTTCAGTCGGCCACGAAACGGAGACAAAGCGGGGGGACCCTCGTCAGAAGTTCCACCCTTAAGAGGAGAGCTAATTAAAAGACTATTTCATTAACTGTTCCAGCTTGGTAAATACAAGTTTACCAGGGGTCAATAGATTTTACAACACATAATGATTTGGAATATAATTACTGCGTAAAGGGAGCTGTGAGAAATGCCTTCAAAAAGTTGTTTGCACGGCCGTCCCGGCATGTCAGAGGCCAGGTTGTGTTGTGCTGCCATCGACTTGATGCACCAACAGTCTATCAGACTTCCTTTCACCTTTACGCTGCGCATATCACCGCCAGCAGAACCGCACCGCAGCCGTTGCCGTAAAACAGAAGAAGTACATCTCATTTTGACTCCGCTAATTTCGATTTGTCCCTCTCCAAATTACAGCCCCCCCCGCCCAGATCAGGTCCAGGTTGTCCTGCGCATTTTCTCAAATGCTTTATTGCAGAGGAAGAGAACGTACTTGTGTTTTGTCATGTACTAATTAGTTTAAAATGAACACACTTTGTTTTTTTTCCTCCCATTGTTTTTCCAGCTCTATACACACAGGCTGCTAATGGATCCAGCTCGAGAGAACAATGCCTCATATAGTAAACTTTTCCCTTAATGAGTGGATGCAAACAGCAGGGCTGCATGTGAAAAGTTATAAACACATACTTTTTTATTTTTTATTTTAGGGGACAGAAACGAGAGTGACACTGGAGCCAGTCTGGGCGAGTCTCTGTAAAGCGAGGAAGTATGAAAAAATATTTAAAAAGTCATGTATTATTTATTGGAAAACCGTGAATGTTAGAGCCTCTTTTCCTTGTTTCAGCACGCATTTTTCCATTTGTCTTGTGATGCTAAATTTTTAACGTTTTCCCCCCACATTGCGCTGATGTTGCATATAATTAGTGACTTTACAGCAAAATTGCTTCTGACACCGCCGTGTTCACAAATTAGGGAACTTCAGATTGGGAGGATTCAACTGGGAAAGTGGGTCTGAGAGAAGTACTGAGTTGTCTAAATATTACATGTGCTGCCTGAGAAAAGTGACAAAATCGGCCGAATTAACAGAAAAGATGTGAAATCTAATTAAGAAAAAATATATAAACACTTGGCTTATTTATATATGCTTGGAAAGCTCATCATGTTTTCAAGAGCAGGCTGTGCCCTCTGCAAACACACATCATCTGCAGGAAAAAAATAAAAAAGGGCAGGAAATGCTGAAGTGCATAGTTGATTTATTTATTTTCACCCAGACGGATACTCAGAGCTTTATACAGATTTTGCCATTTGGAGGCTGAAATAATGGATGGGGCACTCATCCATTTTTAATTTCGCCGTGTTGTGTGAAGGGTAAACATGATGTTTGAGATGTCTTTTCTGTGCTGAACGGTGTTTTCTTTATTGTGCGACTGTGTATCAGGAGTGAAAACTAGTCACGGAAGTATAACAAGGCACTGAGGGTCAGACATGCTGAAATCATTTTTTTTTCTAAGAGGGAATTGCTACAAATAAACTAATACAGGGTTATTGCATTTGATTTCCCTCAGAAGTCATAACATGTAAAACAAAAACAAATTAAAAAAACGAAGAATTTACAATGTGGATCTTTGTTGTGATGAATTCAATTAACAATAGAAGATGATAACAACCAGGCATGGGTTGGTACTACAGATTTGATAAAACAAAAACAAAAAAAACACACCCAACAATTTATTACTGTGCTACA
Organism: Poecilia reticulata; assembly: GCF_904066995.2. Classification (NCBI taxonomy): domain Eukaryota; kingdom Metazoa; phylum Chordata; class Actinopteri; order Cyprinodontiformes; family Poeciliidae; genus Poecilia; species Poecilia reticulata. The sequence continues at coordinate 13,796,296 of NC_088836.1, read as the reverse complement.
ACTACCATTTATTGTAGATGTAGGCCTATTGGATTTTTACATATAAGAAACCTGAGCTTCTGTTTCATTATATTTTCCACAAGGTTCTAACCAATACCAGCACTGTCAGGTGCTGGTAACAAAAAAAGATTCATGCACCATAAAAAAACCTTAAAATAAAATGTCTCTAATTTACGATAAAATATGGTAACATTTTTGCAACCACAAAAACGGTAAAGTCTGTATGAATACAGATTTTACTGTATTTAAAATTCTGGCAATCCCAGCTACAGTAGTGTACCGTAAATTAGAAACATGCCAAAGTTCAAATAATAGGCAACGCAATGCAAATAAAATCTGACCAAACATCTTTGCCTTCTCCTTCAAGCATATGCAAGTTTTTAAACGTACATTTAAAATTCGCATCCATTTGTAACAAAGCTAGCTGCCGACTTTAACTTTTGCAGCGGTTAGCCACAGCGCTAACACTAGCTTCTATGCTGTATTGCTCCAGCTTAGCTTTTAAAAAGATTTTGTTCTAAATTTGACTGACGTGCTGAAACTTAGTAAATTTCTTTATAGTTCACAATCTTAAAATTTTGGGTTAGTCTGTTGTATCATTTTTACGGTTAACATTTTCTTCTCACCACGTAGTATTTTCGACGTAGCCTTCGCCATCTTATTTCCATTTAGTTTATTCTCTGTTGATTTTTTTTTCACTCATAACTTTTGTTTTGATTCAGCTGGGTACCTGATGAAGTAGCTCTCATTACATGTTCTCTTTTTATAGGTAGAAAGTGAAATGGGTCTTGAATTCAGGAATTAATATCATCACTCACTGAGCCAAATCTTACTTGCTCATTGTACAAGCTTTATCAAAATATGAAACGGGTAAAATTCAGCAAGACCAAAGAACAGACTCTCTGCAATGTATCTCCAGAAAAACAAAGTCTATGTCTTTTTTTTCAAGCAACAACTAGTGGAAGTGTTAAACTGCTGCTTTTTAACTTCCTGTAGTAGCAGATGCAGAGCTAATGTTAGCTTTTATATTTCTGCTGTAGCGCTAGTAAACCCCTAACAAGGACAAGCTGTAAATTCGGTTCACAGAGGTTAAAATTTAATTAATGTATGCTTCTAGTTTACCACTGAGACACTTTAAACTAAATTCACAATCCCACTGTGAAGTAGTACACAAAGGGGCAGCTTTTCATACAGACGGTTAAAAAGTGAAGTTTGAAGAGAGAGCAATAACAGGATGAACTGTGCCTGCTCACGTACACACACACACGCACACAAGCACACACACAATTGTTCCCGTGTTCTTGTCTTGATGGGTAAAAAATTTGCTTTTCTGCCAAAAGCAGTCAAATATTTTCTCCATTTATAGAACAGTCACTATTGAATAGTTGCTGGAGTATGAAACTTTTACAAAAAATATGTCTTTTACATATGTGCTAAAACGGTTACCATGGCGGTCACAGAATGTTAAGAGAAAAGATCAGTCTCCTTCACCTCCTCTCTGAGCTTCTATTGTCGTCTGAAGAAATGTACTCCTGACCAATCAGAGCCCGGAGCACTGTCAGTCACCTTGCTGCTAAATGTGCTAATGGCAAATAATCAACTTACCGTTGCAGGAAAACTGTTTATTTGCTGTCATCGGTGGCCAAACTGGCCTAGACAGGCTCTGCTGATGGGAAGAAGCACAGAGCAAGTGGTCATGATTGACAGCGCTATGACCCGCCTCCTGGCACTGATTGGTTGTTTCTAGTTAGCACTCTGAGCACTGGGAGAAGGCATTGGAGCTCAATATTTCCAGATTGTCTGTTTCCCAAATTTCAAGTCATCAATTTTTTTTTAAAGTTTGATATATATGAATATATCAAGCATTTTTATGGGAACTAAAGGTAACATAGTTACTCGATTGTGCTACAAAAAGGCACTTTGTGAATGCAAAGTCCATAGTGCCGCCCCTTTAAGTCGAGCTCATAATTAGTTCAAGTTCATCGTATGAAAGAAATCCACTGTAGACCTCAAAGTTCTCTAAAAAGTTTGTTCCGCTCATTAGGGGGAACAGTTGAACATGCTGTAAAACAGGATTTGTTTTCAGTTGTGGTGTTTTTATTCCCATCCTCTCGTAGGTCTGTGCAACAGCCTCCAACATAATTTGTTAGCATCTTTGCTTATGAAAATATACAACATTCCTTGCAACCAATTTATTTCTCTCTTTCACTTTTCTGTTGAGTTAGGTTCCCATAGTTTTTCTAATGACTAGTCATGTCTGACCATCCAAGAAAAAAAAATAGAATTAATTAGTGCTTTGTGGAATAAACATGCACGTGTGTATAAATTCAATCACTGTTGTTAATTAATTTGTAGTCTTCTGAGATCTAAGGACAGTGATGTTTGATGACAGAAAGTTCACCCAAGGGAAGTTGTCTGGGAGAAAATCTGGGAAACTGTTTTCAGTTTGGACACAAACACAAGCTCTCAGATCCTGCCGATAATTTGGGATCATTTTTAATAAGTCGTAATTATGCAGAGGGTCTGATTGTGCTCCGCAGCCCCTGAAAATGAAATATGTTGCATCGGGGCCTGGCGGTAAAGGATATTGCTTGCCGTTCATACATAATTGAGAGATCTTGAATGTCAAACCAGTGGGAGAAAATGCAACAGAAGCAACAGTACACCTCGGCACAAAAACCTGCAGAGCTTTGTTTCTCTGCTCAGAGGAGAACATGTGTTATACGGAGCACTGGTGCGCCTGAACTACGTATAATGAAAGTTTTTTTTTTAAATTCAAGATTGCATTTCCAAATCAGCTATTTTAACCCTTTTCAAATAAATGGATCAGACGACAACTATCACAGTATGCAAAGCGGAAAAGGATGCATTTTTCTTAACCTTAACAGAAAAGCTCAGAAGATAAAGGATGTTTTTAGCCTGTCCTCTTTCTCTGCTGGTCTCTGATGGAGGCTGGAGGACTGGCAGCAGGAAACAGATAACCTGACTTTGTTAGTGTATGAAATACACAAGAGCTGCCATGGAAGCTCTTTATTTCCTCCTCCCTCTTCACAGATAAATGACTTGCCGTCTCCCGAGCACGGAGCCATCTTTTTTATTTTTGACATTTTCCTGTTTAATGTGGTGCACTTTTATAGGAGCCATCTTTATGCTCTGCCTTTTTGCATTTTCTCCTAAGTCCTAAAATACAGTTATTGATGCCTCGCCTCCAGTGCATTATGCAGTATTTGTTAGTAAATACCATTTTTGCATATTGGTGGTAACAGGAAAATGCATGTATGGAAATTCTAATATAAATTGACTTATACGTATGGAAGCAGACAGTGCTCACTAAGCTCTTCTGGACGTAATATATTGTTCTTTATGCTGCTAATCTCATGGAGGAGTCTTAAAGCTGCTGGCTGAGGGAGGAAAGGAAAAAAAAACTGTGCTTTAGCTTTTAAAGACTTTTATCTTATATTACAGGAATGACAGATTGTGCCTCTTTCTAAGGCTTTTATGCTTTGTTTCAAGAGGACCAGGAAGAGGAGAGATATGTGAGGAGACGAAGGGTGATATTGATAAGGATGGAAGGTGCAGAGGAGTGTATCCCGGTGTAATGCAGCTTTACGGTGCCCTTTTTCATTTAGCATGAATGGTTTTTATGAGTCCATTTCTTGGGTGAACAGGGTTGTCGCAAGACTGAGGGGTTGAAACAGACAGAGGACACATAAGAAACACTAAACTGTGGTCTCATTATCGCCAGAAAAACCCTCTTTCAGGTAAAAAAACACATCATATTCAGGCAAAAACATGAATAAACAGAGCAGTTAAAATAAATGAGCTTCTCCTCTAAATACTAAAGCTTTACCGCTAATAACTTTTACCTGTATACATCCCTTATTAGCAGTTTGGGCTATGCATTTATTACCTTATTATCAGATTCAGTTTTTCTGGGTTCATGTTGAATAAAATTCATTCCTGTCAAAGCGTCACGTTTAACACATTGAGCGAATATTCACAGTCTTTATCACATTTTTTTCCCCCTCCAGGTTGTATGTACTTTTGTCACATTCCCTCTAAATATGAGAAATCCACACTGCATTTCAATGAATTTCGACAGCATTTTCACCTTAGACTGGGCTGCTTTGAACAGAAGTGAACTTTATTTCCGCAGGTAAGAATCTGTTGTGCATAAATCAATGTTTTAAAATTTCTTTGTGTTTTACTAATATTCCAGAAGAGTAGCCGAAAGGTGTTTGTTAAAAAAAAAAAACTTGAAAATTTAACTGGGAAACTATGAAAAACGGGAATTAAATCAGTCTGAGTGGTTGAATATAAAAAGACGACAGAAAAAAATTCAACAAAAGTAAAATATCATGTTTCAGCAATAACCAGATATTTGCTTTACTTGTCATGCTATGCAGACACCCTGTCTACATAGATGAATTTTCACTCACCTTTGGATAATTGGATACTTCAAGTAGCTCCAACTGAAGACAGAACAACCTGCTTTCTGATCAATCCAGGAAATACTGAGGCACTTAAGCAATGTGAATGAGTATCATTCCCAGATGGCTACGCTTGATGCTTAGAAATGGAAAGAGCAAAAAAAAAAAAAAAAAAAAAACATATATATATTATATATATTTATATATATATATATATATATATAATATATAATACTTGGAACTATACAGTACAACAAAAAATACTCTTCTGTTCTTCTCTTTCAGATCAACGTAACAAGAATTTTTTAGATATGTGAACATCCTTGGCAAAACAAAAAAACGATGTTACAATACCCCTCAAATTTAAAGCAAAAATGTAATAAGTAGAATATAACTCGTACTAAAATAAAAGATGTTTAATGTGCTTGTCTGCTTAAATATTTCACGTCTTTGGCACCCGAATAATTTAACTTGTAAACTTTCTGCCGCTTTAAATTGATCATATTCACAGGAGTTTCCAAACGTAACGTAGCAGTTCTTATTCTGTTTAAAACTTTGCTATAATCTAATATTCAGCGGGGCAGATCAGATGACTCAGAGATATACTTACACGTCCTCATTCACTCCAACCACTGGCCCTGAACTTAACCAGCTGCAGGTATGTTTTTAAACAGGAAAATAAGTAAATTGTCATAATTCGGATGTACAGTTCATCTGATAAACCTAAGTAAATTTTCTAACTGTAGATATGAGTGGACTGCCGCACTGAAACAGAAACCTGAAAGGGTTTGTAAAACCTATTAGAGAGGATTGCTTTGGATAGATGACTTCCTCGATCTTTACTCGCTCATCTCCGCGTCCTGATGCTGATACCGATACTGACATTTAAAGCCTCCACTTCTCAGGAACAATGGCCTTTTCTCCACCCCCTGTCTCTCAATAGGGTTTTGCTGTTTTATCCCCCATGTCTGAGGCACATAAAGGCTTTATAAGGGTGCTTACAGACAGACTCGAGCAGAATCAGGGGTTTTTGAATCTGTTTAAATGATTTTAAAGGCGGGGCGGAAGGCTATGATCCACTGATTTATTGCTTCCCCCCTCTTAGTTCAGATTGATGTTTTGCTTTTCAATGCCTTCCTGCTTTTATGGCATCATCTTGTGCCAGAGATGTGACTGCCCCAATAAAGAGCCTTTTAACTTTGCTCACATTTCTATAAAAAAGAAGAAGGAAAAACTGTTTTGAAAAGGTATAAAAATTGAAAATGATTTGAGATCTATCGTCAGCATACAATGCTGTTAAAATGTATTTACTCCTTTGCAGGTTTATTCTGTTTTTGCTATTAAATGATCTTAAACGTCTCAACTCACTGAACATATTGTGTTATTAGACAAAGATACCCCAAGTAAATACAAACTAGGTTTTTAAATAATTGTTTGATTTATTATAGGAAAAGAAGCTACTCAAATCTAGGTAAAAAAAAAGAAAGAAAAAACATGTTAAACTAACTGTGATCAATCACATTTGTTGGAAAGGCTACCCTACTGCTAGACCAGATCAGTCAAAAAACAATCTCTGAAACAGGACCTGTCTGGCAACACGAGGTAGGCTAAAATATCTTAAAAAGCAACACACCATTCCCAAATGTAAAGAAATACAAGAAATAAATTTTAAAAATGGATGCCTGGCACCCTGGAAAGGTTTACAAAGCCTTTTCAAAGGTTTCAGGACTCCACATTTTAGAAAAAGAAGATGACGGCAATTGAACTTTGTGGTGGTTGTTTGGTGGTCCTGTGTAATTTCCCATAAAACACCAGAACCATGAATTCTGCTTACTATGACCAAGTGGGCCTCCAAATGGCTCAAGAAAAGCAAAATGAAGGTAGTGGAGTGGTCTTTTTAAAGTCCAGACTTTAATCTAATTGAGATGCTGTGGCATGAGCTTAAGCAATCATTCATGTTAGAAAATCCTCTAATCTGGCTCAATTAAAACAATTCTGCAAAGAAGAGTAGAACAAAATTCCTCCACAGGAATGTAAAACGGTCACTGTAACTGGTGTAAATGGCAAATGGTGGTGCAACCAGTTATTAGGTTTAGAGGGCAGTTATTATTTTTGACTAGGGTCAGATTGGTTCATGTAGCCTTTTTACCCCTGAATAAATAAAGTTATTATTTGCAAACAGTATATGGCATTAAGTCCAGTATTCAAATGTCGAATAATACATTTTATAATTACATTATCGTGAAATATTATTTTTCTTTGCATAATGTGAAACATTTGAGTGAGATAAAAGACCAAAAACAGAAGATCTGTATGGGATCAAACACTTTTTTTTCTAAAGCACAACAAAAACGTGACATTCAGGGAAAAACATGTTGCCGTCTCTTGTTTAATCTTCTGACAGTAACCGAAATGTAAAAGAAAGCAAGCCGATCCTTTATTACCAGCAGAGCATTTATAATTATCTTTGAGGTTTTAAACAAGCGACAGCCACTCACATGATATTTACGCTGCCATATTAAGACTCCTGCGATGAGAAAAATCCTCTGAACTGCAGCGTCCTCATGTCATAAACGTCACATTGGGCTGTTGTCTAAACAAAGACGTGGCCTGGAAACGAGGAGGAGTTAGGGGGACAGGTTAGGCACGACGAGAGACATCCATTATAATTAAATGTTACACAGTCCCACTCCCAAGCCTTAATACAAGTAGGCTTGCTGCAAAGATCTGATTTAGGACAAACAAGATGACTGCATCTTTCTCTAACTATCACCCACAGCCGAGGAGCGCGCCACGATACGGGGCTGTAAAATGACTGATGTTTGTAAAAAGCGACATTTCTGCACAGTAAGCACTTCTGCGGGGACGCTCCTGAGTTTTTATGTGCGGGTTCATAAACTCTCAGACTAATGCACCCTGACACTCTGTTTTGATATCATTACAGCATTATGCTCATCCTTTTTTAAGTGAAAAAACGCAAGTACTTAGAAAGTCGAAATTCATAAATAAATTTATGTCAAGCTGCACTTAATATTGATTTTGTTAGTGTACAGATTCAATAATAAGGTACCATCTACATGAATATTTAAATATAATCTTCATTTCTGCATCTCCTAATGGCTTTTTCTCCTCTACACTCAATTTAAACACAATTTGAAAACTATAATGTATTGAAAATGACTGGAATTCAGCAATAAATCACTGCTGGGAGACTGGGGGACCTTTTATAAGACAGTCCAACATTGGTTCCCAGGGGAATCGGCAAAATCAGATTTCTGCTTTTTTTTTTTGTTAAACTTTGCAATTAACGTCCTGGCTTTTTGTTTCACCCCCAGTCGCTTATCTCAGGTTGTCTGCAGGTTAACCAGACGTGTCAAAGGTCAGGTTAGAGTCAGTGAAAGTGACACCACATCGCACAACATGCAAACTCTTGTGTTTTAATTGTTTAGCAAAAGCCAGAGCCAACCTGCATGGAGTCAGTTATTGTTAACAGTTAATGGATAAAAGTAAAAGAAGACGAGTGATGTGTCGTTCGAGGCAGCAGTCCAAGCTAGCGTAAATGAATGAACAAAACCCTCTAATAGGCATGTGGAGCCACAGTGTGCAATCCATATGATGGCTATCAATAATTCATTCCTGGCTTTGGCCTTTTGGGAGACATTAAGGTAATATGAAGAGCAGTCAGACCAAATGGTTTGCAAACCCTTTTTAAGGAGGATACACGGTATCATTTACCTTATTTCTGCAGAACTCGCAACTTTACATTGAGCATAACCGCTTCAGATAAAGCACAATCGAAATGCACTTGTGTTACACTTTATTTAAAAAAGATTAGAAAGGGAACGTCAAACATTCGCTCGCGTTAAAGCGCCCGCTTCTGCTTTCCTGGGGATCTTTAGTTGAAACACAATATGGCTCGTAAATAACAGAAAATAAAGATAATCTAAAAGTAGTTGCATTAAGTCACTGAGCAGTCGTTACACTGCAGACAACGTGCAGCTCAGATGGGATTCACTCTGCTAATGGTTTGTTGTTTTCTCTGTCGGTATCATCGCCCTGAGTCCATGTGGTTCTGGTTCAGCAGTCACTCTTTGTTGTCTTTACTTGCCCTCTGACACAGCACTACTTCAGCATTAATAATTGGCTTTTCAGAGACATTTTGATTTCTCCCCCACATTTGGAAAGTCATATGGATTTAATTGAATGGGGATTTTTTTTTTCCATCTTAAATAGATTTCCATTCACCCACAAGTTGATGTGAACTGATCTCAGATGCTGAAAGTTAAACTGAGGATAAGGAGACCTGAAACTCTGTTCAAAGCGGAGCTTCGAATAAAGTATTCAGACTCCTTAAACCTTTCCAAATTTTATCACTTTATTTCACAGACAAATACTTAGTAGCTCATATTGTTAAGTGGAAAAAAATTAAGCTGGATTTTCAATAAGTTTTAATGAATTAAAGCCTAAAACATCTGTCACACATTTGTATTCCAGCCCATTTACAGTGACATCCTTAAATAAAATCCAAGTTACATATTAACTTTAGAAGTAACTAAATAGAGTCCATCTTTGTGTAATTTAAGCCCGATATAAATTCAGCTGCTGTGGCCCCCCCTGACCATCCTTTGGGAGTGCCACTGCGTTGTGAAGCCCAAGAAACTATATTTATTATTTATTTATCTTATTTCATTTTTATGTTTTATTTCAAACATGACAGCAGTATAAAATCATGTAAAATATATTGTTCAATCCATTTTCCAAAAATTTAAAAAGTTTTGCATCACAGAAAACAAACCAAGACAAATCAATTCACCTAACAAACAGCCTGGCCAAGAGGCCCGTTGTTACTCTGGAGGAACTGCTGTAAAGAACAGCTCAGGTGGAGATTCTCTTGAAAAAAAGCAACATGTCTATTGGTTGTGCTCTGCAAAAATCTGACCTTTACTAAAGAAATTCCATATGTAGTTTCATCACAGATCAGACAGAGGAAGCAGCAATCGTATGATAATGAGCATTCTGGGTAGACAAGAGAAAAACTGAACCTCTTGACCTGCATACGAAATGCTGCACGAACACTGAAAACACTATCCCTGTGCATCACAAATTAGATTTTTTTTTTTTTTGGAAAGGCTTAAAAAATGATGTTCAGAGATGCTCTCCATCCCGTCTGACTGAGATCGAGTTATTTAGCAAAGAAGAGCAAATAAGAAATACTCCTCATAACCCCAAAAGACTTGCAGCAGCATTCGCAGTGAAAAGCGGTTATCCATTTGAAAATGCTCTACCAGTTTGATCCATCGCATGGAATCTCAAAATGAATAAATGAAATGCAGTTTGTTGCTCTAACACAAACAAATGGAGATGAAAAACACATATTGTGCACGAGAAGAATATTTCTGAGTGCCCCTAATAATTTTTGGATTCCTCCGTAAATACTGTGGGTTCTGGGCAGAGCGGACATCCAACCGCAGTTTGACTTCCCAGCTCAGTGATTAGTTCCCCCACCCCGTCTTATGTAAAGGTGGCCCGGCAGTGGCGGCTAATGGCCTCGCTGTCTCCATAAGTTATGGATGTAGCCTTTTGTGCTGTGGGGTCGCACATAAAGACCCCTCTTTTTAATTCATAGTAACCCATGGTCAGGCTAAATGGCTGAAAGTGGGATTGGATGTCCGTGTTTATAACCGCGCACACTTTGTCTAAAAAAAAAAAACACATCTCCTGACACAACCAAAAACTCCAACACTGCAATATTCATGTTAATTACTTGACTAAATTGAGCTTTTATATGAATATGACTCACATTTTCCAAAGAGAAAGAACATTTCATTAAAAAAAAAAAAATCACTTTCTTGCCAGTTTAAAGCTCTTCTCTGGCTTGTATTTCTCAGTTATTAATGCCTTCATGAGTGGTCACTCCTTGAAATTAAAGACAGCTCATTAAATTTTAAGACTGCTTCTGTAATTATAAGGATGTCTACAGTAAATAACAAGATTATACAAGTTGAAATAGGTTTTACACACTACAATGAGCTTGTTAGGCTTAACATAAATGTGCCATGCAGTGTTGTGCAGCACGTACATCCGGTAGGCATTGTTAGTCATCTGTTGTAGTCAAGCTTCACATAATAAAAACTCAGTCGGGGTTTATTTTGACTGTGTCTGTGACCGTCGCTACAAAATGCTGCAGAATCTCGATCAGTGCATTCCTCTCTGCCGCATTTTTCTTCCTCTGAGTGGGTGATTAAAAATTGATCATTCTTTGTAATAGAATAATTTCTGTCTCTTTTCATATTTTAATCCCGTTTTAAGCAAAACACGATACATTAATCAAATATGACACAACATACTCTTAATGTAATCATGCAGGGCGGAATGTGAATTGCAAATTCCTCACCAACCGTCTTCCTGCAGCCCAAATGTACTTCCATTAATGTAGCAAAATAAAATAATCATGACCGCTTTAAATAGGAATCAGCTACATGGAATGCGACAGAATATTTTAGATTCGGGTTTGTGCAAAATGGCAAAAAATGCAGGGGCTTTACATCAAAAGCCGACGGCATGATGCTGTGAACAAGCGCCGGTGCCTTGGGAGAGCAACTCAAGACAAATGCAAGTCGACGCACGCCTCGCCAGGCCCCATTTCCTCGCTGATCGAGACGGAGCACAAGTTTTCTGTGTCAAGAACAAAGATTCTTCTCAGCTGAGATGATTCTTGACTAATGGTACATCATCACTTCCCCCCCGGTGTCCTTGCTGGCCAGATTGACGGGTCGAGACTCTGCATGTGTGAGTGTGTGCTGCAGAGATTACACTGTGCCTCTGCTTTCACAAGACGCTTGAAAAATGTGATTTTTCTTTTGTCAGGGGGAAAAAGTATTTGCCCCCTTACAGGTTTTCTCTGTTTTGTCACACTTTTGTGCTGGAGATCATCAAACAATTTCAAATCAGAATAAAGCCATCAGTTGAATGTTAGTTTAATTTTTAACTCGGCAGTGGTTTAAAAATAATATCTCCCTGAACCTAATAAATTGTGTTGACTGTGAAGGGCAACATCTATCGTCAAGGGTTTATGAAAAATGACAATGAGCCTTTTCCATGACTGCGGAGGAACTTTAATCCACTCTTCTTTGCAGAATTGCTTAATTCAGCTACATCGAAGGGTTTTCCCAATCAGATTTTAGTCTGTGCTTTGACTAGGCCACTTCAAAACCTTCGTTTTGGTTTCTCTTTTCTTTTGTTTTTATTTAGACGAGGAGTTCCAGAGTTGCTTTTGGCATAGACTGGTGAGCACCGCCATGCTCAGGTCTAGATATGATGTTCTTGTTTTTTAAAGATTTTTTTGGGCCTGGTGGGCTTCATTTGAAGGTGCAAAGACAGGAAAGTAGGTTAAGACAGAGAGGAAAGGCAAGCGGCAAAATCTCAAAATGAATAAATGAAATGCAGTTTGTTTCTCTAACACAAACAAATGAATATGAAGAACACATACTGACTGGAAATCAAACCTGCAATGGCTGCGTTGAGGACTAAGGCCTCCTTCTGTGGATTGTGCTTAACCCCTGCAACACCACAGCTTTTTCTGGAAGCTGGTTTGATTTCACATTAGATGTACTGGTTTTACAGAGCTTCCTACTTTGTTAGTCCACAGAATATTTTCCCAATAAATCGATAATGATTATGTGATGTGATGTGGCGGCGGGTTACTTCCTTGAACTCTCGCGGCTCTTCTAGTCTACTTCATGTTGTTGGACAGGTTCTGAACAGTCAAGGGATTTCTCACAGTTCAGGTAGTAGTCATGTCTGGATCTGGCTCATGAAATTCAAACTCATTGTTTGAAAACTGTCTTTTGAGTTTACTTGGATGATTTTCAACTGATTTTAAATTTTGTTTGATGATCTGACAAAAAAAAAAAGCAAGACAGAAGGTGGGAGTCTGTTAAGAGGGGCAATACATTTTCACAGCACTGCATTCAAAACGAACAATAAAAGTCTGCAACAAGGGGAGAAAAGATTATGCTGCCCAGGGGTCGCAGAAAAGTGGAAATTAGCTCACTGATGACATCCTGCAATTAAAGCAATACATTATCAAGGCGCCACAGTGGATCTGAGCAGGACAGCATTTATGGACTAAAATATCTCATCAGCGTTTAGAAGTTTTCCTTAAAGGGATTGGGACTTAGCATTCCAGAGACATTTGCTTGGAATGGAGAGAGGCACCTTTCAAACGAGTCAATATCTAGCACAGAAGAAAGAGGTCCTAATTAGATTCATTTGCCTCTTGGATCAATGTTTTCCTAGGATGTGAGTTATAAAGTCGGAGTGGAGCATAAATATTCAGAAACAAATAAAGATGTGTGTTTGGAGAAATACGGCTGATGGTGCTCATAAAATCTCAGCCCGGCATGCAAAAGCAGAATGAATATTTAAAGATGGGCTGGAAAGAAAATAGCTCAGGAGGAAGCAAAACGAGGCAGTTTCTAAAAAGGTCTGACCTTGGCCAGCGGACTGGAGGAATCCTTTAGAGGGTACCTTGGCCATACTTAGTGAAAAGTAGATAATTTGTTAATGTCACGCACTTGTTGGAAATGGCAGATAAATGGATTTCAGCCATTATTTTCCAGCCTAAGTGAAGTGAAGGAGGAAACGTTGCGGAGAGGACAAACCCAGTTATGACTGATAAGTGTCTAAAAGCTAATGAAGGCTGGCTAGGCCAAGGTCAATGGCTGCTGGTGAGATGCTATATGCTGCTCCGTTGTCCTGCTGCTTAAATATAGAGGAAATATACATTGAGCTTTTAACACCTTGAAACACAGGAGAGACTGGGATATGAAATATGGGCATGTAATGGCTTTTTAATGACGGCCTCCCAGCCCACTATTCTGGCCTGAGATTGAAAATCGGAGGTGAACCTTGATATCACTACGCTAAGTGCTTGTAATGCACCGTAACTTCTGGCCGTCCTGTTGAGAGAGACAGTTCAGGCCAGGAGATAAATGCCCCGATGCACTGGACAGGTCCTCTGCTGGCAGTGGGACAGTGCACTCGCTGTGATCCCAGCCGGAGTTACTCCAGAGTTAATAATAACAGCCATGGGGACGTGAGGAGGGATGTTTTCTTTTTGTGTGTCTGAAAGTAATCAGACAAGCAGTAAAACTAATAATAATAAAAATAAAAAAAAACTGATTAAAAGTGCTCTGTTTTTTTTTTTAATCTTTGCATCAGTCAAAGGAATACCAAAGAGTAGAATTGATTTTATTATGTAAAATGTGCAGCGGTGATTCTTGACGGGAATTTTTTCACCTGGACAAACACCCAAGCCCTGTTCCTCTTAATTTCTTATATTATAATATTAACTGGACATTTAACTCCACGTTTATTGGTAAAGATATAAAGCACTGGGAAAAAAACCCATTGAACCCCATTGAAAACCTCATGGTTATTCCACCAAGTATTGATTTCTGAACTCTTCCTGAGTTAAAACATTAGTGTTGTTTCTAAATGAGCATGTACTTGTTTTCTTTGCATTAGTTGAGTTCTGACAGCACTGCATCTTTTTCGTAATTTTGACCATTTCTCATTTTCTGCAACTAAATACTAAATTTTTGCTTGGGATTTTGGAGACACGTTGTCAGCAGCTCATAGAATAAAAGAACAATGTTCATTTTGATCATTTTAAGTGGTCTCTTAATTTTCTCCAGGGCTGCATATGTTAGTGCTGTCAATAGATTATAAAACTTTATCAAATTAATCACACTCTAACACTGTGATTAATCACAATTAATCACTCTGCTTTACTTTATAAGCTTGAAACGTGAATGAGCATGTTTTCAAAAACTGTTTGCCAAAATATTTTATTGTTTAAGACTAAACATGTCAGAAGATTGTCAGTTTTACAGGTTTTCATATTGAAGAAGGTTTAAAACTCACTTTGTTTCCAGTAACTCTGATTTCACATCGGAGGAAAAAACCCTTGAGAGGTTGGTCCTCAACCATCTTTGCCTCCTCATGAGGTTTTCATTGGGTCTGCTGCAGTTTGCCTGTGAACACACAGGGTTGCATCAAGAGTAAAGGAATGACATGCATCCTATACAGTGTCATTCCAATATTGGTGATTAATGTGATCATAAATACTCAAAAAAACAGTTAAAACTAGTTTTATTACCTTTCTTTTCAATTAATATTCTCAGTTCTTTATGTTTTGGTCAAAGATTGTAAGAAACACTGTGAAAGAGCCACATACCCTAAAACAAAGGATGTCCAACCCCTTGGTTAGGGTACGAAACAGAGCATAAAGCTTTACTATGTAATTCTGTAATTCATTTAAGTTACAAGTTTTGCTGAACATTAAGACAAAACACATCTTCAAGTGTTACCAATCTGTATTTTTCCTGCCTTTCTTTGAGCAGTATTTCAGTTTTAGAGACTCTGCTCAGACTACTTCTACAGTTTGGCGACTAGATGACCCTTGGCTGGACTCTTAGTTTTGATTCTCATAATCCAATCATCTGAGTGAATAATTACCAAATAATAATACCGGTGCAACATCATCTTGGCTCCATCCAGCAGAGTGGCGTTCCTTCCGCCACTTGTGTGCTTAATGTCCTCTAAAGACCCATATTACACCCCAATTAGATGGCACTCTTGTTTCCTTACATCAAGGGCTTGACTCTACTGGCTTGTCACCCCCCCTCCCTTGGCCTAATCAATTTCATTACTCCAGTTACAGCCCCAGCCCCGGCAAAGCTGTGCCCTTAAACTTCAGCTCCTGCTCCAATCGATCAATAACTCGAATCGCTGCCAAGGTTCCATTTAAAGTTCATTTATTTCAAGCCATCATATAAAACAAGACAGAGCATCGATGCAGCCCCACTTTGTTTTATTTGACTGAGGATTTCCACGATGAGACTCAAATCCTCTCCAGTTTACTCCCAAAGCAGGAAAACGAACAATGTCCCGTCTCTTTGCTGCCGGCCAAATAACACGAGCAATGTGAAGAATAAGAAACATTCAGGGGCCCAATCCCCGTTTTTTTGCAATGAAAGTCCCCTCAAAGCTACATTTCGCCTGGTATGCAAGCACTGAACATCATCAGCGTGAGCTACGAAGGTGAGTTTCTGTTTCTGTTCTCACACTTAAATTTCACAGAAATGTGTTCATCTTCTTCATCGCACTTTTCCTTCTTTCACGGTTCCCCGTCGATCCTGTAACATCCGAAATTATCACCAGTTAATTAATCCCAATGATTAATAAAATATAGCCAGGTCTGTCTTCCTCTATTACATACTTTATCTGTGAAGTCCGCGGCGACGCCAGGCTTCGGCACGTAATTATACTGTACACAGAATTAAAGATCCTTAAATATTCATAAGGGTTATATAGAAGATGATCATGATTGTGGAAGCCTGCATCTTCAGTCCTTCATTAACCAGACAACTTCATTATCATTCACAGCTTGACAAATCACGGCTATGGTTTTGGAAATCTAATGAAGATAATTTGCTTTGGATATTGTGAATGAGGTCCCAATTTACCCCGAAAGTGCCCCCCAGCACTGACTCGAGTGCCCTCTTTGACTTATTTCGCTTCTGAAATCGGATGCCATTTCCTTCCCTTTCTCCAAAACATTTTTTGTACATAAGTGAACAAAATGAGAAAACAAAGTGGGGTCTAAAAGTTGTGCGACAGACATCAAGCGACTCCTCAGATTGTTTTTTTTTTTTTTTTTTTTTGATGATTCGGGGCCAGCGGTGAGTCAAAGCTGACGGGCCGGGCGGACCCGGACCCTTCAGACGCCTGTCACTGCCTCTGGAGGATGACTTCACTGCTTGTCACAGAGCATTTCACCTGCTACAGTCACGTCTCTCACACCACTGCTTATCCGCAAGATATTTACGAGCTAAAACAGCAGACTCAATCATTTTGCTGAATATACATCGCAGTGCTTTGCAAGACTGTTCGTAAACTCTTCAACTTTTTATCATTTTGTCAACTTACAATCACAAATTTCAATTTGCAAACATGACATGCAGTTTTATTCAGCTTTTTTCTTTTAAATTCAAATACAGTTCAATAAAATCCAGGACAATCCATTACCTAATTAGTAAGCAGAGGCCTAGCTGTGTGATAATAGTATAAATTGAGCTGTTCTTTGAGTTTTAGAGGTTTGTTCAACATTGGAGAACAAACAGAACCAGGAAGGTCAAGAAATCCATCAGACAGGTCAGGGAAAACCTCATGAAAGAGTTAGGTTGTAAAACAATGTCTGAAATTTTGAACATTTGCCAGAAATGTTTAGAAAAGCAAAACTGCCAAGAGATGACTGTCCATCTTAGCTCCATATCCATGCAAGGAGAGCAGTAATAAGAAAAGCAGCGGCTCAAGAGGGATAATCTGTTGAAAAAACTATCTCTCATAAAGAGAAGTCATAAAGTTAAGAGGAAAGAAAGAGGAAAGTCTCTTGTGGAGTTTGGTTCAAGAAATGAATTGTGCACAAGAATCATGAGTTCAAAGGTCATCTAATTGGATGAACGTCAAACCAAAACGTACACAGTCAGTTCTCAAGTTGTGGTGTCCTGCATATTTCAGATGTTTACTGGTTCAGCAGAGATGACTGGTCCGCTACCAGACCTCTGCAGAACTCGACTAAAAGCTAAAGAGGCGATTTAGTCATTTGAATAATCTGTGCTAGAGCAGAAAACACAAATACACTGAAGTTTGTTGGTGTAGCCCAACAATTTACTTTAGCAAAACCCAATGTTTGATCAGCTAACATTCCCATCAATAGTGTCGCCAAATGTATTCGCTGAGTATTTTTTAAACACTGGGAATAAAGCTGAATGTGGCATTTTAACATTCAAGCTTCAGGTGGAGAACGCGGCAATAAATTTATATTAAAACTGACTTGTAATAGATCTTTATACCCCCTTAATATATGAAAATAAATGTGTGGAACTTTTCTTTAATTTAAAAGAAATGACTTCTTGGAAAAATCCTAAAATTAAAATAGCAATAATGCAAGCACAAACCGAGGAGTGTCATTAAAATTAAGGCGTCTACTTAATTTCCTTTTATGTCTTTTTAAAAGTGCTCATTTTATGCATAATACCATAATCGTATTATAAAAAGCTATTAAATAAGTACGAAATTAAAGGGTTCTTTGTGAAAAATTATAGCCGTGACCTCAAACTCCAAGGGTTTTTTTTTACAGTAATAACGTCTCTTTTTGGTTTTAGGAGCAATGTTTCATGCTGAGTGGAGTTCCACTGTGGGCTCTTAGAGCGCCACTTTGATGGAGGAGCCGTGATTCAGTAGCACATTTGGGTTCGAACGAAAATAAGAGAGCCCCTCTTTTGGTAGAACGAGCATGTCGGCATTGCCACACATGGCAAATGCGAGTGCAGCAGGGCTTGGCAGGGAGAGGCCCATCTCTGGGAGTGATTTCTTCCAAAGCTGGCTCTAATGAAAGCATCTTGTTTTAATCAGGGATTCTGGCTGCGATAGCTGCAGAGGGAGCTGCGAGGACTTGGCAGTCGGTTGCAATGCAGTTTGTGGCACTCATACAAAATACACAAATATTTCCACAGTAATTATGTGTCAAGTTAAACAAGCAATTGAGGACTCGAGGCTGAATGTGTTGGGGTGAGGGGGGTTGTAAGGACGGGGTCGGGTGTTAGGCATACGGTGAGTTACACGGGTGCAGGGGAGGCGGGGGGCTGAGCGAGACCCCCAACAAGACAAATTAGGCCAACAGGCTTCAGGACTGCTGATTTTTTTTTTTTTTTTTGGCTTCTGTAATCGCAACAGACCACGAAGTAATTGTGAATCCTCTGTGAATCGAGTGACGTCATGTGGTGCTGCCACATCTCGTTCCAGTGCAGGAAGGCAGTTCAAACACTGGGTGGATGGCCAACGGGGCTAAGTAATTGTGAGATCAGTGACTTGAGCTTTTTTGTGGTTCTCAGTTTATATCGGCACATTTGTAAATCTACATTGGCTCCGGCACACGAAATTGAAATACGAGCACCAGTCTGTGATCCCACAAAAGCTGCTGGAGAGACTGGAAATGTTGCATGAGGATCAGAAATCCTGCATATTAGCAGAGGCGCAGAGGGTAGAAAGCAGACAAGCTTCTGCATTTGTTATGTTTGGACGACAAAGGTTTGGTGTGATTTGACAAAATGTTAGAAGACGCTTTTGAAAATTTGTCTGCGGCTCTTTCTTAGCTCCGGAGCTTAGCTCTTGTTTTCTTCTCTCACGATGTGTGTTTCTTAACAGCATAAAGGTTGTGTGGAAATTTAAAGCAAGACCAGAAATCAGACAAGAAATCCAAACTTACAGTTTTCTTGATTGACTTCCAATAAATCTGATCCCATGGAGGGGCTGTTTTTTTTTTTTTTTTTTTTTTTTACATTTTGGCACTTTACAACCACAAACTTAAATTTATATTGTTGGGATTTCATGTGACATACCAACACAACGCAGAGAGAAGTAGATGTAAGGCTTTCGAAACAGTGGTGCAGGTGGCAAAAAGACAGACATTGTTGAAATTTCAACGTTCTCTCCGATCATGTGGGACACACAGAAAACACATTAAAAATGGTGTATGCAACAGAAACTAAACTTTCTTGGCTACATGCAAACTCTTTTGTGTGACTAAAATCAAACTCATCAGCCGCACCATTCCTAGAGTGACATACGGTGGTGGCAGCATCATGCTGAGTGGATGCTTTTGATCAGCTGGAATGTGGAAGATGGGCAGAGCTGAAGACAAGGAAATTCTGCAAGAAATGTCACCATAAATGACGTGAAACTTTAAGCAGCGGGACAATTACCCCAGACATAGAGCTACAAGGCAGTGGTTTAGATCAAAGTATATTCATGTGGTCTAAATATAATTAAATCTGTGGGAAGGCTCTATATGTGCAAGGCTGCCAAAGCCAAGCAGCTCTAACTGCAGTGAAAGGTGTTTTTACAAAATACTGACATTAAAGAACTTATTTGTGGAAAATCTATAAAAACTATGTATTCTTTACTTTCAACTTCACAATTATGCACTACATTCTGCTGGTCTATAAAAGAAAAGCTAATAGAATACAATTAATTCTGTAGAATTATATCACCAAATATGAAAAACGGTTCAACGGTTGTGAATAGTTTTTGCTCTATCTAAAAGTCAACCTAATGGTGGCTGTGCCTGCCTGTGTCAGCTTCTGCCCCAGTGTTACGCTAACACTTCCCATGACCTTCCTCCTTAAAGAAAGTCTCCACTCTGAGTATCACTGGACCTGATTTAATGCTGACTGATCTGAGCCGGAAACCAAACACTTCCCAATCAGCAAAAAGAACCCCCCCCTACTTTATAGACTGACACCAGGCCTTGTGGCATTAAGAAATGTCCTTCCAGGTGACAGGATCTAAAAAAGCAACCTTGCAAAGAACGATCCACGTCGAGGCAATTCATTTCTGAAAATCCCAAGTAAAAATGGTTGAAATTGAAAAAGCAAGATCATATTTTCAACTGCGACCAGTTAAGCACATATTAAAGCGATGAATGTTGCAATTAAATAAGACTGCATTGCATTTCAGATTTCAGATTTTAAAAAATCAGCTCGCTTTGAATGTTTGCATGGTTTTAGACAAGTTAAAAAGTTAATATTTTTTTTAATTATGCTCTTTAATAAGCTACAGACTCATATCTGACATTTTTGTTGTCCAAAGCTTTTTCCTTAAGTTTCTTTCATGCTGCATGAGGCAACATGTCACTGACAAAGCAACAACAAAAACATTAGAAACTTCCACTTTTGCACATCCAAAAAAAATGTCTTTCTACCAAAATCAAATAAAAATGAGCCACATATGATTTCTTTTTATTTAAAATGTGTTGTGATAAGATGCTACCTGAGGGCATCAGCGTATTAAAGATCTTTGGCTTTGTTTCAGTTTCTCAAGTGATGCGTTCTGTAACCTAGGCTGGAGACATCCAGTCTGGGAAGATTGGTGGCTGTCTTTAAGGCTGTAAATGATCTTTCCCACGGATTTTGGGCTCCAAATTGTTTGGAGATGACCCTAGTAGATTAATCGGCACCAATAGTTACTTTTCTTAGATAATTGCTCATATCTTTCCTTCTTGGCATTGTGTTGAGAGACTGAATGTTCTGGACAGGCAAATAGCTGTAACCTCTTCTTTTATGGATGCACTTATTCTGCTGTTGATCAGCTACTTAAGTGCATTTGACTAGCAGCATTTGGCTCCTTCATTTCTATAGAAGGAGAAAAGGTTTCTCACACATACCTCTAAACACTTGGGGTCCATGGAGATCTTTTTATGACTATTTAAGGTTGTTCTGTCATTGCCAGTTGTGAGAAACTGCTGTATGTTGGAACTCTTTTCTTTTTTAAGTTACCAGCCACTTTTCGGTTGTTCGGATGGAAGACGTCCTTTTTCTACCTTTTGAACAAGGTCTTGCCATTGGGCATGGTATTTTGCTTTTGTTAAGTTCAATGACAGGTTTTCCAAGCATATTTTAGATTCAAGATAACATAGAGGAAGTTTATGACCTGGTAATACCTGTTATTATCCCATAATGGCAACAATATAATTATACACTGGAAAGCTTATTTGATTTTTCTTAGTTGTTTTTTATTTTTACAAGAAATAATGAAGCTGAGAATGAATGAAACCATTATTTTGAAGATATAGAAAACAGATACTAACAAAATAAATAAAACTTAAAAAAAAAGTGATTTTACTCATCCGATAAATACATGACTGTAAAACTACCAACATCTGTAAATAAAACCTATGTTACATGAAATTACATGAAATTGTGCTTAATTTAACTCTCATATTCAGTTTACACTATATTAGCATGTTAGCAATCTGGTCTTTGAGAAGTTAAAATCCCAAAGTTATGATTAATTGTAGACCTAAATATTTCAAGCTACCTTAGTTGTAAAATATATTAACAGATAATGGTCTGGAATAACAACAATATGAATAATGTTATAGCAAAATCAATGCTGCTGCCCACCATTGACAAAACTTAATGCCTATAAGTTGTAATGACCAAAAACATTTGATACAGTATTTAATAGAAAATTCTAGACATAGAGCCAAATACTGATAGTCAAATGCACTTAAGTAGTTGATCGACAGCAGATTAAAAGAAGAGATTACAGCTATAAACCCGTCCAGAACAGTCAACACAATGCCAAAACGGAAAGATATTAGCAATTATATAAGGAAAGTAACAATTGGTGCCTATTAATCTGGTAAGGTCATCTTTAAAAAGGGCTTACCCCCCCAAATATTATTCAGGCTGACATAGTTTTAAAAGACTGACATGTCTAAAGTAGAAAATGTCAGTAAATCGTTTTACTGGAGCAGACCTTAATACATAGGCTACACCGTATCTGTATGCTATGCTTATAAAATATGTGCCTTTTGTTCCTTATTGTAATAAATGTTCGAGCTCCTCGGTCGAGCTTTTCACAAACGCTTGACTGTGACTCTCATTACACCCAGTCCAATACAAGCTCCCTCATTTCTCTCCTTACCGTATGGATCCGGCCCACAAAAGTGACACCACCTCTCTGAAAGAACGCGCTCATTAGCAAAACTCTCTAACAGTAGATATTCCCGTGTCTATTAGTGTTACATTTACCTCTGGCGTGACAGCGATTCATCACCAAACATTAGCTCTGACTGGACTCCTGTGTCTCTTCTCTTGCTGTGACAGCCATTAAAATCACCTGTCACTGTGAAGCCACCTCACTGATGCCTCGGCCAACTCGTTTAGCCCCCAAAACAGCCAGCTGCACACTTCTGGTACATGTCGCATGTTGTAGCGGTTCGAAAACAGGCCGGTCTAGACGGATCGGTAGCTGGATTGACAGACAGATATCTCGGTTTCCTCTCGCAAAAAGTTTCTGTTTCTTTCCTGTTTGTTTTTATTTATTTATTTTTTTTTCCCCCCCACGTTGCTTTCATATATAAACCGATGCGGGAATTGAGGAACAAAGTAAACAGTCGGGCTCAGATTCCATTTCTTATTTAAATGTTCACATTGTCTGAGCCAAAACTCTGATTTCCCTCCTCACTCTGCTGCACACAAAGCCCATCTTCCCAGGTGTCTGCTGCAGATGGTTGTAAAAGGTATTTGCTTTTTGAAGGAGTTGTCTTGGGTTTCTGAGCAAATCCATTATTTAGCGCGTTCTTGGCTGAATGTTTATTGTTGTGATTTTGGAGAAAACGTGTTGGTTCCCGGTGACGTGGAGGAGTGACAGAACACCCTGAAGGGTAGTTCAGATGAGCCGCGGAGGAAGCTTGAAAATGAGGCTCGAGTCAAACACGAAGGGGGACTGTCTGCACCAAGGCTGGTGAACTCATTTTACAGAGCCTTGCAAAATGAATGTATGCCTAATATACCTATTCTCTATTTTAACATTATACCTATGAACTTCAGTGTTTTTTTATGCTCTAGACCAACAGAATCAGTGCATAATTGTGAAGTAACTTGTGCTCCCCCAGCCCTTCTCCTACTTTGAAGAACAAGCTGTTTCATAATCGAAACCTTTTCATTAGCTATGGCTGTATTTGTACGCTTATTGTCCTGCTGAAATGTGATTCAATGCCCCAGTGTTAAATCTTTTCAACCTCAAAACAGTCTCCCAGCAGCATGACGCTGCCGCCACTATGTTTCAACATGGTGATGCCTGTATTCGTTTGATGTACAGGGTTTGATTTGATCTTTTCGGAGAAGACTTTTACAAACTTTTGTTGTACCCACTAGCTTCTGGGAAACTTATATCAGGATTTCTGATGGGTCCCCCCCCCCCATAAAGTGTAGTTAATAGTAGTCCTGTCAATACATTCTCCAAAATTAGCTGTGAATTTCTTGCTGCTCCTCCAGAGTTAGGCACAAGCTTCTTTAGCTCTGAGTCAGTCTTAGTAGAGAGTAATTTCTTGGTACGTTTACAGTTGTGACGTACTCTTCCTATTTTTGGACAATAGATTAAGAAGGGCTCTTAAATCGACATCTAGATCTTGGGATTTTGTCTAATAAATTAACTGTACTCCAAAATTCTCCATAACCTCATTGTCAATGTGTTTCTTAGCCTGCATGATGTGTTTTTATTTTATATTCTTAAAGGTTTTTGGAACAAACCTCGGAGGTCTTCGTAGAACATCTGTATTACACTCAGCTGCCGCACTGGATTTTATTTAGGGTTATCATCGTAAAGGATGCTGAATACACATGCATGGCACACATTTCAGACTTTGAATAAAGGTAATCAGGAGTTTAAATCATTATGCGCTAATTTTGTTGATCTAACAGAGAAAACTCCCATAAAATGCAGTGCTGTTCATGGTTTAAACATAACAAAATGTGAAAAAAGTTCAAGGGGTATGAATACATTTTTTTTGTCCAAATTTTTTTTGTCCAAGATTTCACTTTAATCTATTAGCACGTTGCTAATTAGCTGACATTTGCATGCTATAGATATGTAAGTTTTCACTCAAAAGATGCATTTAATTTGGAACAGGACATCATCGTCCTCCATCTTAAATGGAGATGTAAGATTTTCTTAATGGATTTTCTCTCCATTAAGAAAATCTGTTACTCAATTAACAAACAATATTGGTTTTATTTTTCAGTTTAGATCATTTCTGGACAAGACAGAATAAAGTAATACATCACTTATGATTTTAAAATATCATTTTTTGTTACAGTAAGCCACACAGACAGAATATTATCTGACTTCTTAGACTAATGTCCCAGGACATTTCTTCCGTCAGAAGAAATTTACTGTAACGGATGTTTTAAGCTGACACAGTTTACTCTGTATCTTCTGTGCAGATTTTTTTTTTCTTATTAACAGAAATGTCAAAGGGATATGTTAAAATATTTAAACAGTGTGTCTTTTTTGCATATTCTTGATTACATTTCTGTTTTTTGAGCTGGTAGATAGATAGATAGATAGATAGATAGATAGATAGATAGATAGATAGATAGATAGATAGATAGATAGATAGATAGATAGATAGATAGATAGATAGATAGATAGATAGATAGATAGATAGATAGATAGATAGATAGATAGATAGATAGATAGATAGATAGATAGATAGATAGATCTTATCTGTTTGAGCCCCTAAGAGCTTGAAGTAGAAGCGTCAGTACCAAAATGCGCCAGTGGGGGGCGCTTTAGCCGTGTCGTATCAGCTGCAAGCGAACAGAGTATCAAATCTGCACAACATGAAAAAAAGTTTTTGATTTATTTTTTTTGCCAGGTGTCTTTTATTTGGTGCATTTGTTTAAAAGTGCAGTCATATTCTCTGCTGTATACGCACAGTGAAGTGTGATAAAGACTGTCCCACATGTTTTAAGAGAAGTTTGTGACATTCCTCCCCCCTTAACTGTAACTAACACCTTGGAGGCAGGCGTCTCTGAGTCGTTAACTGTTTGGTTTAAGGGCACACAGACTTTATTGGAGATCTTGCTAATCACTTTGGATCTTACAGAAAGAATCTCCCTCATTTGGCCATAAAGTGAACGAAAATGCTTAATTAAAACATAAGTTAGCAAATTTAAGACCCAAACGAGCAAATAATCCACTTAATAATACAGCCTGCAGAATTGATGATGGATGGGCTCCGGGTCAAAGTGTTGTTTCTCAGATTTCTCTTCATTTGCACAAAGACACTCTGACGCCTCGACTCCCTGATAGTCAATATCGTTGCTAACAAAGGACAGAATCTTGAAGTTGCCTCTAGATGAACAAACGCAGATCTGCAAAGTGCAGCTCATGAGATGTTTCCCTAGCTGCTGAGTTTTATCCTATGGTGAGGAAACCTGCTGCAAATAGCAGGCAGCTAAGAGAGAAAATAGCCGAATGCAAACGATCTGCGCCTCTCTTGTTGGTTATTAAACACTTTATAGAAAATTAAACCTTTCAGAGGTAGCAGTAAAAAGACCCGGTTGCATCTGTCTTCTTCTGGGCTGCAATCTGAGGGCATTGGTATCCAAACAATTCCGGAGGATAATGCATTTAAATACAAGTCCTATTATTTTTTATTGTTATTTTGCATTTTCTCATTCCCTGCTCCGCATCTTTGGCTACCAGATGTGTCTCCACACTGAAGAATTATTTCTCCTCCCCAGAGTCGAATAAATGCAATCAATATGAGTATTGCTCTCAGGCCTTGAAATATTACATTAATGTTCCATGTGGTGACATTTTAGCTGGAATTTTCAAATACATCATGAAGGCTCAAATTAATATTTATCAGCGAGAGGCTTTTATGCTTTGCAAAACAGTATTAGCGTGAAGTCCAATAATCTTGTCCTCTAAGCAGGAAAATGGTGTCTGCACAGGCTCCGTTAGGCAGGTTTGCAGTTTAATTTCTTATTTAGATGTCTGTTTTTACACATTTTTAGGAAAATACACACACACCCACACACACACAAAATCTAAAACTGTGAAAACAATAAAAAAAAATAATGTAAAGAGGCTCATTAATGACAGTTTACATTTCACACATTTATTGCTTTTCTTGTGGTCCCTGGAGGGGGTTCAAGTCAGACTCATTTGACTTAAGTAAGGGGATGGAAGGGTAGTGTATGTTGGGCTCAGCATAAATATAATTATTTATTCAGACACCTTAAACAATTTGTCCTTCCTATCTTTGCTGATCAGAGCAGAAAAGCAGAAGAAAATCAGAACACATCGATTACTCAATACGCACTTGAACTCATCAGATGAAGCAACCAAACAGTGTAAGGTGTGCTCAATACACACACATACACACACGCACATATTTAGCTGCATGTCAGGGATTTAAAAAAAAACTTGTATTTCTTATTAGGACATTATGACAAAGCTCTCAGGTTTTGTAATATTTAAACACAAAAAATGTACCACATCATCCAGCTGCTTTTATATTTAAAACGGAAAAGTAGCAAGTATTCTGCTAAAATACTATCACATGCAGTTACAATGTCATCAGTTACAATATAAATTTATTGTTTTCTTCAAACATAAACTTCAGATAAAAGTGGACATGAACATGGGAACCCCCACCCTCTAATTTATAAGTTTGGCCCAACCAGGAATTTAAAATACGACTTGGGAAAATAAATGTTTTACCCAAAACATGAGTCAGACAATAATCTTTTAAGGACATAACTGCTCTTCCTGAGTCACAAGCATACAAGTAGCCGCTTACTCCAGTGTGATTAAGGCCACGCCCTTAAATACACTTAAATGGATTCATCCAGCTCATGTGATTTAAGCCCGGACTGTGGAGGCCACTTTACTGAGTCTAGAATATGACTGTGGAAGCACTGACCAATGTTAAATACATTTTGATATTTTTGAGGTAAATTTATTTTATGTATGTTATTGACTTGCAAATACCTCATGGATATAAACAAAATGTTTGCATTTCTGTTTGGATTACCCTTAGCTTCTGGTTAATTACCATCAATTCTGACTTTGGAATATTTCTACAATTCCCTATCTTTTAAAAAAGTTTCTGAAAAATTTCAGAAATTTATCAAATACTGAGTGCCCCTTTAGAACCTTACAACTCCTACCCCTTTCAGCCAGCTGTTGAGCAGCACGCAGCAACAAGTGTGTGGGTATGTGAGGGGGGAGCCCTGTGCTCCTCCATTCAGCCGTGGAAAACCTCTGATCACTCTACAGCATTTCTGTTAAAGGGTCATTTCAACCGTAATGGTGGTTTAATGGGAAATTGTAGTGGTTTTGAAACCTTGGCGCATCTTGACACTGGTAATCAGCCCCATGCTTACTGTCAATCAAGGCAAATGCTGCGCATCAATAAACATGGCGAGCAACATTGCCTCATTTATAGATCTCTTCTAAATTATTCTTGTCATTGAGGCCTCAAATTTATGCCAACATTGATCCCGCAAGGGAAAATATATAGACGAGTTTGGGTCGCTGTTTGATGACCCGAGAGGTCAAGGAGATGGTAACATTGGTGTTATTGAGCGTGGCACCTGTCGTTTTTCACCTGGGTTTCTGCCCTTCTCGCCGTCCTCTGCGTGCTCTCAGATGCTTCTGTCTTTCTGTGGCGTGAATGCTCCAAATCTGTCGTGGTTAAGGTTAAAGCTGGGAGTCAGGGGTGTATGGTACGCTCAAGATTACTGACTCAGAGGATAAAACAGCTTCACGTTAAAGAAAATGACAGCTTCTTAGTGTTTTGCCCGTTTAAGAGGCACGTTACTGGAGCTAAACTGTTCTGACATTGGTTCTAAATGACAACACGAGCACTTCATGTCATGCACATGCAATTGTTTCAATTGGCTATTCTTCCTGACACACAGTCCATGCATTTTGTGCTGTGTGTGTGTGTGCCATCTTCAAGCTGTCTATTTCCAGTCAGGTAGCCAGACTGCAGCGGAGCGTCACTGCTGCGCCGCCGAGCTCCGAGCAGAATGAGCCAGGTGTTGCGGTAACAGACTTCCCCTGTGGCCCACTGATGAAGAACATCTGGAGCGCTTCTGTTCCGCCACTTCTTTCCTGTCCCCGATATGACCAGGCGATGTAGCTAACACTGCGATGCATGTCGACACATGGCTCCAAGGTCCCCAGATAGGAGATGAGGCGCTCAGACACTCTTACCTGACAGGGCGGCACCGACGACACGCTCTGAACCCTTTCCATATGTGTGACTGGTGTCGGGTCCAAAGGGTGCCGGGCCCCAGGCAGCGAGAGGCCACGCAGTTCCCTGCAGCAACGCAGGGAACTGCGTTTATCCGGGCCCAAAAGGTTTCTGCGCAAACTTGAAAAGTATGGATTTGATTGTTTTTCCAAAGATGCAGAAACAGAGTGTGAACAACTGGTTTGGTCTTAATTTTATTATTTAAAAGACAAATATCTCATGTTTATAAAGAATAAAATGCTTTTCCAATCGATCTGTAGGCAAATAAGACTTTTGTGTTTGATTTGCCACATCAGAGCAAAATCAATCATTTTGGAAGCTACTGACAAAGACAAAATCTTCTAAACCTACATAGTTTAAAACTTAGTTGAAGTGTGTTGTAAAGTACTCTAACATTCTAAGGAAGGATATTTACCAAACAAAGGGATCAAAGATCATTAAATGCACTCTAAAAAATCTGTATTCATTCAAGATTTTTCATAATGACAAAGGTTTTGAAATGGTGGTCATCAGATTCTGTCTAAATATCCCTCAAAACTGAATTAATCCCTTTTTCACACTGCTAAATCTTACTTTCTGAGTTTTGTAGAATGCACAAGTACAACTCAACCAGCTAAATGTTTTATAGATACTAAATAACAGCTTTGAAAAGCATGTAATTTTACAATTTGTCAGAATCCTGGAAGCAGCAGAGCATGAAAAGGGGAGTTGCTTGATAATGTGACACTTTATCATGAAAAGCATCCAATAAAACATCCTAGAACTACTGAAACACTGTGAAAATAAAAACTGATGAATCCCACATTATTTTTACTGATTTGACGACATATTAAAAAGAAAAAGTATATATATATATATATATATATATATATATATATATATATATATATATATATATATATATATATATATATAAACTACAGTTATAAATCTCACACATGCATGAGTCATATTTTTAAACTCTCCTGTTAAATTGCATCAAGCGGTCCCATCACCGGCCGGACTTTTAAAAAGCTCGGCCTTTATTCTTTCCTGACAAGCTGTACTTACAGCATGACTTACAGCTGAAAATAAAAGTGTAAGGCAAACTAAGTAATCCAATAACAGAACTTTTCATTTTACAGTACTGCAGTCTCCTCTGAGTAAATACACCTTAAATCATCAGCACACAATAACTGGACGTCAGTGGCAGGTGAATGCGAGCGAGCAAAACGCAGGTGCTCCCAAGCGTGATGTTTTTTTCCACATTTTCAGCAGATATTCGCTTTAAATATCCCCCCCCCCCACCCCCCACAACATAGATCTGGAGATATTTAGTCCTTTCCTTTTTATTCTTGCAAACAACACATGCTTGATTTTGTTTGTCCTCTCCTCCTTCTGACAGCTGAGGCCATAAAAGAGTTAAATATGCTGGAACCTTGCCCCGTTGGCCAATTGAATGGCAAAGCACGGTGATCCAAAACACCCTCTGCAGAAAATAAAACAATATAAAGAAATGCGCAATGCTGGGATTTAATTTTCTCACCACCATCCATTTATATAATACATGAAATGAACCTCAAATTAATTTGCGCCGAGGCTCTAAAGTAACAATGTAATCTCAGTGTTATAGCACAGTTGCAAAT
The DNA here is from genome assembly GCF_904066995.2 of Poecilia reticulata. Taxonomy (NCBI): domain Eukaryota; kingdom Metazoa; phylum Chordata; class Actinopteri; order Cyprinodontiformes; family Poeciliidae; genus Poecilia; species Poecilia reticulata. The sequence goes on along the minus strand of NC_088836.1, from coordinate 13,766,552 downwards.
GGATTTCTGTCTCTTGTAATTTTATAAGAAGCACTCTGGGGGTCACCTTAAAAGATGTCGCTATTTTTTAAAGCACAAACTGTCCCGCGGCCTGTCAGCAGAAAGGGGGGGAACCTTCTGCAGCGCAATCTGTTTTGTGCCATCGATTTGTCTGCTGTTGCGCCTTGTCACGTGGTCCGCCTGTTAGGGTTTGCTGGTATTGGCAGAGGTGACTAATATTATACCCAGATGTCTATAATAAAGTGCAGTGTCTGCTTACTTACGCGCAATCCAGCCGTCGCAGCTGCCTGAGCAGTGCAGAATGACTTGAACCCTGCTAAATGTTAAGGGAACATAGCATTGCATGGCACAGCAAGAGTGACGGAGAGAGGGGCTCAGCAGAATATGATGACGCTTCTATTAGTGTCTTCCTGGGGAAAGATTTAGAGCCAAACTCCGTAAATTATCTGGATTATGACACCTCTGATGCTAAATGTATGTATGGTCTTCCGGTTTGAAAGGAGGAGGAAGTATAAACTGGAAAATTGTGTATTTGCATTTTATCGCCTGATGAAATTTATACGGTGCAGTTACAGGTGGAAGTTTCTGGGGTAACTCTCTACCAGCTTTGCACGTCTACAAGCTATAAATCTTGTTAAAGTCTTGCAAAAGATTCTACGTGGGTTTTTAGGTATGAACTTTGACTAGGTCATTCTAACACATGAGCATACTTTGACCTAACGCCTCCCTTTGCAGCTCTGGTTAATTGCACAGGGTCGTTGTCCTGCTTGAGGAGAAACCTCAGCTTTGTGGCCTGTATCAGGTGTTCTTCTGGGACTGTCATACGTTTAACTCCGTCCTTAATTCCATCCAACTTAACCAGCTTCTCTTGAACTGCTGTAAAAAAACATCCCCACACCATGATGCTGCCACCACCCTGTCAGCTTAGCTTGAAGGCCGTGTCACCATCTCCATTTCTGGATGATGAGCTGAGACGTTCAAAGTAGTGAACATTGTTTTTAACTTAATCCAGCTTTTAAACGTTAGTGTGTATGTAGTGTTTCTTAATGTTGTCTCACATCTTGCCTGAGGCCAAAAACAGAACAGGTGGATTTTTACTGAGATGATAAATACTCACTAACAGACTCCATTTACAAATGAGGTGACTTCTGAAGGCATTATTAAGAAGTGTTAAAGTAAAAATAAATACCAAAATACTTAACATTTTTTTGAGTTTTGCTTAAAAAAAAAAAAATAAGAACACCAACTGAAAACCATATGACGTTTTCTTCCAGCTTTAAAGTTTTTGAAAATCCCTGAAAATGCATTCAGACTTGAGACAGTAAAGAGGCAAAATGCAAAAATCTTCACAGAGTATGATTAGTTTTTCAAGAAACTGCAACTAAATAAAAGATTACCCAGGATATGTGTAACAATTAATACACCCGGTTATGTTAAAACGTGAAAAAAAAAAAAGTTCCAACTGCAAAAGGTTTCTTTGTCGGACGTTCACCAAGCTGTACCTGTCGTGCCATTCAGTCACTTCACATCTCTCCCCCACAGCCATAACTTCTCCCCTCTTCCTCTCAGAATCCACTCTGCATTGTCCGACCTTTTCATCCTTCACAGGAGTCCACACAGATATCTCCTGAGCCATAACTCATCACCTAAATTTAGGCAGTACGTTCAGACGCTCCGCCATGGGCCCAACGGCACCTTTTTGCCTTTTTTAGGGAACAAAGCACAGCGTCTAGCAGAAGCCATCCTTGTGTGGTGTTTGCTTTTCAAATTACCACCAAGACTCAGTGAAGGTCACTCCGAATACACAAAGTGACATGATTTAAAGAGTGTTTTCACAGCGGTAGCAGTTGAGAGGAGAGCGCCGCCGGACGACACGTAGCTCAGACGTGTATTATGTTGTGCATTATATGTTTGTTTTAAAACTGCATGCTTTACGGCGCATACTCAGCAAAAAGTCTAAACAGAAATGGCTCTGATTGAATGCGAAGGTCCTGTTCTTTCACCCAAAACGTGTGACTTTGTGCGATGAGTTTGTGTCTTGCTCATTTCTCCTGCTTGTACGTTTGCTGCTGAGCTTTTAAACCAACTTTTCAGCCCCCCCTCCGCTCCCCCCCGTTTCCCCTCGCCCTCTGCGTGTCAGCGTTTTCTCTGAAGGAGGAATTTAGAGCTCAGAAAGTTTATAAATAAGCCTTCTATCATATTCCACAACAGGTGTGACCCCTATGTCCTAAAACTGAACACTTTCAGTGGCTGCCCGCTATTTGCTATAAGAGAGGAGGAGTGGATGAACTATTGGCTGCCATATCAAAGACAAACTGCACCCCTGCATGTGATTACGTTTTCGTTTTTTTTTTTTCAACTTTCCTTTTGTTTTCTTTTTTCACATGCTCTCTGAATTATGGCGGTGTGTTAAATGACACCCGTTTGTGCACACAATAGCAGCTGTAGCGAGGACAGACATGTCAAGTTGCGCTCCTGCCAGGGGAGTTTTAGGTATTCAATGAAGCTTTCAAGGATAAACAGCCTATCAGGTGATTTGCTGTACCCGCCAGAACACCGTGAGGAACGCCGTGCGTCCTCGCGGTGTTTCAGCAAATGCCTGCAGAAGCTTGCAGTGAAATCCTGAAGGACACCCAGAGTCAGACTTAAGAACAAATCTATTAGCTGTTACTTGTTAAGAACGTTCTCGGCGAGTGAGGGAAAACTGGAGTTAAGCACTTATTAACCGAGAGCCAAACGCCCGCCAGGTACAAGCTGCAAGTAGATCATATGTTCCTTTTTGCTTTTTAAAAAAAAATTACGGCTGTGTTCGTCTTTTTCAGTCGCCAGCATTAATTAAACAATATTTGAATGGTTTAGCCTTCAGGAGACCTTAAAGTGTGAAGAGCTCTTACATCCAGACTCTCGACAGTCACAAAAGCTTCTTACAGTCGGTTGTGACTGCAGAAAGTTTTTAAAGGGGGACGGTCCCCGACGAGGGCCAAAGTCGCAACAAAATCAAAGATCATTACATGTTTTTCATGATTTTTTTCATTATGCGTCATATATGATGAACATTTTCATCATATATGACTTTGAGTAATATAGACAAACACTAACACCAAGTTTGAAGTGTAAAGAAAATCTCTTAACATCTCAAAAGTGTGTTGTGCATTTATATTCAGCTCCACTGAACAAATACTTTGTGTAATCACGTTTGGTTGCAGTTGTAGTGACTGATATTGTTTTAATTCTTGGCAAAATAGATTGGATAGATTGGATCTGTGATCAGTCTATCCAATCCAGCCAAAGTCTGTCCAAAGCCTGTGAGATCTGGCTCTGGGCTTTGACTGGACCATTTTTCCACATACATTTACGTCGATCCAATCCAGTTTATCAGAGCTCTGGTCGTAGGTTTAGTGTTATTATCCTGCTGGAGGGTAAACCGCCAACCCCGTCTGGCTGCATGCCCCCCAACTTTGACCAGTTTTGTTGTCTCTGATAAAGAAAAGCAAGCCCGCAGCATGATGCTGCCACTTATATGTTTAAATCATGGGAATGATGTGTCAATTTTACATGTTGGTCAAAAAGTTCCATTTTGAGCTTCATGATGCTGTTTGCTCACAGCTTTCCTATGACAAAACCTCTTAGACCTTCACAGCACTGCTGCATTCATCATGAATGTACATAAGGAACAGGAAATTATATAATTTTATTTTGGGGTTTCAGAGTAAAAAGGCTTAATGCTGATGTATAGCTCACTCCAGACGACTTTTTCACTGTGACAGACCGATTTGTGTTGCTCTGTCACTCAAATTTCCAATAAAACACATTTTGAACTTCAGGGTTCTGAAACGACAAGGCGAGAAAACGTTCGAGGGGCGTGAATACTTTTGAAAAGCCCTGGAAATGTTACTCCCTCTTACTCTCAGTCATCTTCTCTTCTAAACTCTCCCTCTGTGAGTGTAACAGCTGTCTGGTTGCTCAAACTCAGTGAGTAAGGATGCTTTGTCATGCATGACCAAAAGGCTTTAATGCAGGTTTTATTTTATTTGTGAAAATTATTAAGTCAAGCAAGGAAGAAGTGGAGGATAAGGGAACAAAAGGGGAAGCGATTTCCTTAAATCTCCCATGAAGTAGCAGCAAAGCGCTACACATTTATATTACGCACAAAGACAAGCGTGCATTCTTGCTCATATTACAGATTGCATGCCTCATTGAGGGGCGGGTGTAACACGGCATTTTATTTACCACAACTTCACCGTTAAGACCAGTTGAGAAACAAGAGACGATGGGTAATGGTGGGTAAAATGTCCTCCTCCATGTTACTCCCATGTCCTTAAATGTCCCTACTGTCCCCTGTCAACTGAGAGCCATCTCAGAATTAGGGGAAGGTGAGCCAAGAATGAAAGCTGGCCAGATTACTTTACATTATTTCAATCAATTATTCAAATGTCCCCATCGCTGTCACGACGGCTGGCTTGACGAGGCATGGCAAATAGTGATCCCGGCGCCCCCGCGCTCGCCTGCAAGTTCAAGACTGACCATGAAATATTAACATGGGACATGTTCACACCAGAACACAGAGTTTTAGACCTTTTCATTGGACCCAACCGCAAATAGGTGTAGGGTCAACCTGCCTCTGTCCCCGCGGTCACATGAGCAGCCAGAGCGGCAGGGTGAGGCAGAGGGACGGGATGTCATGTATAGCCAACAAGTGCAAGAGGAACAGGGTACTCTTTGTCCCGGGCTGCGACTTTAAAGAGTGTCAGAAGCTAATAAATATTTCAGATTTTGGTGCGTGTTAGGGGACGGGCCTTTCTCCGTCAAGTGTCTGGTCTGTTTACTCTCCCAGGGAAACAGGTGCAGCCGCTTGATGGCGAATTTCAGTTCAAAAATAGCATTTAGCATTTTGCTCCTCCTGGAAGCCCTCTCTGGGACAAATTCTCATGTAATCACACACCGCGGGTTACTGAAAACTCCAGAAGTTGATCCATCGAGACATGTGTTGCCCCGGGGAGAGGAGGAGACGCGAAGGCTGGTGGAGTCTGAACAGGATTTCCAGTGCTTTGCTAAAACATTGATATCCCTCAAACTGTTTCATGTTTTTGTCAGGTTACAACCGCAAAATTAAATGTACTTCTTTAGGATTTAGACCAACACAAAGCGGTGTATGACTCTGAAATAGAAGTAGAGATGATTCGTAGTTTGGAGGATAAAGAATATAAAAAGTGTGGCATGCAATTTGTATTCAGCTCCCTTTACACTGATACCCAAAAATAACATCTTGGTGAGAAGTCTCATGGATTGCAATTAAAGTCCACCTTTTCCTAATCTAATCTCAGCATTAATCCAGTTTATTATGTGAAGGCGTCAGAAATGTCAGTGAACAATGAGCATCATGAAGCCCAAAGAACACAGCAGACAGGTCAAGGAGAAAGACGTGGAGAAGTCTGAAGCAGAGTTTGCTTGTAAAAAAAAAAATATATATCTCAAGCTCTGAACATCTCACAGAGCTCCGTCCAGCTCACCAGCTGAAAATGATGGTGAGCTAAAAAGACATGTAAAGCAATGGGAGCCTTAATCAGAAAACCAGCCAAGAAGACCGCAGTAACTCTGGAGGAGCTGCGGACATCCACAACTCCGGTGGGTGAAGCACTTATTTAGAAAGCAGTAAGAAAACCATGTTAAAAGAAAAGCTATAAAATGTCTATTTTCCTGGCAAAAATACATCGGATGGTCATTCACCTTCCAGCAGGACAAAGATGCTAAAAACACCACCAGAAATTACATGATACAAATATTTCTATTTTTCTTTTTAAAATAAATTGATAACATTTTTTAGATTTCTGGGGGGTTTTCAGGCAAGATGGGATGCTGAGTGTACATTAATGAGAAATAATATAACTTTTTGGATTTTAGCAATGAAACAAAGAGCAGAAAATTTAAAGGGGTCAGAATACTTTCCACTGTACCTCAAAGTTTTTGCAGCTGTAATTGCTGAACACAGTCCATTTCAAATTACACATTAGGGATGTGAAAAAGTCAAATGGGTTCTGATAACTTTGGAAGTAAACAGGTTCAGTTTCTCTGTTTTCTAAAAGAAACTACAATGAACCCAAAAAAGTGATATGAAACATCTGCAACAGAAAGAACATTAAAGCAACATGTACATTTCTTGAAACAACCGGGTCATCTCCCTTTTGAGCCGTCGCCTTTTATTTTAATATTTATTCCCCCCGCATTCACGTCACCAAATGCTGCTTGCAACATAATGAGAGATGTGGCAATTAATTTTCTTTTAATCAAGGTCGAAATGAAGTAAATTGGTGCAGCTTGGCGAGCCCTCATTTTCTATTTTTGCAGTGATGCAAAACAAATACGATAAAATTATGGCCCTCTTCACCTTCTGTAATTAGAAAGCGTGAATGATCACAGGGAGATGATATGTGCCATACAGTACCTCCAAATATGCCTCTCTCACCCTCTCCAGAGATCAGATTTCAGCTCTTTTGAAACAGATGACCATGTTTTCCTCCTCTTGCCTCCCTTATTTGTCTGATCTTTTTCTCAACCCCCCCCTCTGCAGGAGTTACAGACAGAAGGAGCTGCTCAACGTGACATTGACTGCAGTGCCGTTGTAATGCCTCTCAAATCTTATTAAAAAACGCAGCTGTGGAAGACCTTGCTGACTCTACACATTTTCATTAACTATGTTGTTTCAGTGGTCTTCCAAGCTGATTAGGAATTTATTAAAATTAGATTTTACCTGCTCGTCTTATCATCACCATATGGTGTGGTGGCCAGCACTGTTGTTGACGAAAGGATTTGTTTTCTTTTTTTCTCTCTTTCTCTCTCTCTCTTTCTCTGGCTCTCACTTTGAGCACGTGACTACAGCTTCTGTAATTATTTTTTTCTGAGATATCGCCGCACACAATGAGCTTTGAACACAGACCTAAATGGGTCTCTTATTTGAGAATATACAGTTTGTCTCTGGAAAAGTTGAGATTGCCGCGATACGGCGGTTTTCGCGGAGGACCCACATGTTAATTTCCTGTTGGAAGTGATTGAGGAAGTAGCCACCTACCTCTCATTGTTTGCCGGCTAAACATGTAAATATCTTAGATGGAGAAATCATATTGCCGCCATGAGTGAAGAGGCAGACAACAAGGATCAGGGAGACGTTTAAACAATGTTTGTATCTGAATGCTTTGTGCTTGTTAAACAGACAAATGTGACATTTTTCTCTGAAAGAAATTCCACCCCGCCCGCTGCATTTGTTCAAGTTTAAACCACACACCTTGACGTCTTTCGGCGGGGTTTTATGTGACATATACACACAAGGAAGCAAATAGTGAAGCAGAAGAAAAAGTGTCCATTGTTTTTGACATTTTTGGTAAATAAAAATGTAAAAATGTCTGTTTATTTAGTGAATATGTTGGAGCTGGAAGAGGGAAGCAGGGAGCAAAGCAAACACGTGAAACAAAGTGCAAAAAAGAATGGTGGCAGCATTATGCTGTGGGAAAACTCTTATTTGACTGAGACAGGTAATAGATATAGAGCAGCAGTGAACAACCCTCAACATACAACCAGAGCTACATTGGGATTATGTAGATCAAATAATAGCTTTTTGTCAGAATGGTCTAGTCAGTGTCAGTCTGTGACAGAAAATCCCAATAAAATCCATTGAAATCTGAGGCGAGGCAAAATGGCAAAATAAGAAAGAGTTTCGTTTTTATTTTTCTTCTTTTTACCAGGTTCTGTATTCACAGGCTGATGTTCTGCAGCTCCTGTCCTCTGCTGCTCATGGTGCTGCTGTGTGCATCTGTCACACCGAATGTGCCTCTGTGCCGCCTCAAACCCGAGGTGTACACAGCGCTGAAATGTTCTGGAAAAATATATACAAAAGCTTGATTGGGCTTTAGCTCCACGTCAGCACAGCGAGGTGGGCATGGTGACAGCTGTCCAACCTTCCTCCCGCCCTCCTCCTCTTCCTACTAGTCACCACCACTTTTCAAAAATGCTCTCTGTTTACCATACATAGGCAGCTGCCACCACAGTTACCTTCCAGAAGACGGCCACCTGCTAAAGGACATTTGTGCATGTCTTCATTTAATTAAGGCAAACGCCACTTCATTGGCTCCTTCATGCAATGTGACTGAAAATAAGTCGACCTTGATCAGTCTCGTGCAAGTGTGCAGTTCAGTCGCCCGCGGAGGCGCGCTCGTCTTTTCCACTCGCCAAAATTATTCATTTTTTCAACAACAAAAAAAAGAACAACAAAGCTTTAAAGTTTTTGAGCAAAGTTTTACAGCCAGAGAAAACATTTTTGTAGCAGCATGGATCTAGTGTCCTAGTAAAACATAAGCCAGTTTGACTCCTCTTTCTTCTAAACTTCCCAACACTTTATATTTAACTATCTTCTTGTGGCCCAGAGTGATATAGTATCACTTACTTGCAATTTGAAACTTATTTTGATGACAGTAAAATGGGCATTTGAGCTGATATTGCTGTCAAACACACATAACTGTCAGACAGCTGCAATCATTTTTATTCTGTTTTTTTTTTCTTTTATTATGTAACAACTTTTTAAAGCTGTTAAATTTTCGACAAATTGTTTAGTAAATCTAAGAAACCAGTGCTCAATAAGCAGTGAGGGGGCGATAATTGGAATTTAATAGAATACTGGAAAAAGGCGCTTCAGTGTGCCAGCTTACTTTCTTCACACCTGAATGACTCTTGGGGTGTATTGGCTGCAAATTACAGCAATAAATGTTTGGCATTACACTCTCAGATGAAAGGCCTGACATTCTGGAACAAATGTTACACAGAGTCAGATTACACGTTTTATAGCAATTTCACATCTCATAGGTCAAAACAGGATGTCTTTAGAGGAGAGACAGCAGGGGTGTGACTAAAAGAGCTGCATGGGATAAACCTCTCCTCCAGAAAAGTATCATGAAAACTTAATGTTTTGAATTTGAAGTACAACCCAAGTGAAACCATGTATTTTAATAAAAACTTTAAAAAATAACTTTCAGGCAATTAAAAGGGTAATTTGGTTTTTGAATCTCAGGTTCGTCTGAGTTTTTTAAGTTACAAATGAAGATTCTGAGTTGTTGTGAACTGTGCCAATCAGAGACAAGCAGATGAGGTAAAACATTAGTCATTTATGGGTCACAATCACAAATTAGGGAAAGTTAATAAAGGAATTACAAAGAAGTCGGTGGTTTAGTTGTCATAAAATAACACAGGAGGAAATTCACAACTGTACCATGTTCTCATCTGCTCATCAAATTTCTTATCCAACTAACTGTCACTGTCATACAGCCAGAGTAAAATATAGTTTACAGTATTTTTAGACATCACCAGGCCAGCGCTTAAGCTACATAAAGATCTGAGCCTACTAATGGCACTTTTTACACATGTGAGCTGGGCACAGATATTTCAAACTTAAAATTCTTCAAAATATTGTCCGAGCCGATGCAAAAAAAAAAAAAAAAGAAAAAGTAGTATCTCTAGTTTTCAGTTTTAGCGTGTGGGTGTCAAATTTAGGTTTATTGCAGTATAGGTTACAGGCATGCTCAAATTGGCCTGCACTGCCAATGGTTAAATAAAACTAAAATTCCTACCTTCCTGGTGATAAAAGCTTTATTTGGATTGGCCACTGGCCACATCCTTTTGCCTAGTTAGATGTGAACTGGTCTTGTGCTTCACTGGCAACAAAAGGTAAAAAGGTAGTTCTTTATGTTGATGTATAAATGGTTCATGAAGTGCTAACTTGGCTGCATAGAAATACAGTGTTTTAAGTTACTGGAATGCAGACAGTTTTGTTGTGGACGCTGGAAGAAACCCACCATTCTTACTATGAGTAGTGTATGTCTGTAAAGCAGCAGGACCAGGCAGCCCACCTAAATCTGGGCCTATGCTATGCGAGTTTTGCTGTGGTGCTGTACCACATCATGAACAGATCACGTCCTGAGTTGCAGTACAGCTACTGAGCAGGAGTGACGCTGTCTCCCACTGAGTGAATCTTTATCACAAAAAGGCGGCCATTATGAACTTGTTGAAGTTATGTAAATTGTCAAAATTCCCACCAATTTCATAACCAATCAAATTTCTTGGAGACAAGTGATCCGAGAGAGCAGTTTTGACAGCGTGATGTGAGAGCGCAATTCAAAAGCGTGAGTCGAGAGCATAGTTTTCTAAGGACAGTTATACCATGCAGCACATTTTTGTTCCAAATATTTGTGTTAACTAACTTCTATTTACTCAAAAATGATTTTACTGTGTATATTTCACTCTAACCCATGTCTACTGATGAAGCAAAATACATGTCAAAATACACAGGCAACATCCTGTTAGTAGATTTAATTTATTAGAGATACATAACAGCATTTTCTCATATTTTCGGACATTATATTAGGAATATATTATTGGAAGTAATTTTAAATTATTGACTGTCAAAATTGGTATAAAAAATGCTTAAGACAAGGTAGGTATGAATTGATGCATAGCTGGTATGACAATTCCTGCCAAAGAAGGTGGGAAAAAAAAACAAAAAAAACAAACATCCAAACTGCATGCACTACAGGATAAAACTGAATTGTTTAACTAATTTAAGTTCCACATTACACTAAACTCTTCTAATGAATTAATACTTATTTGTCTTTCCTAACAGAATGTCATGTGAGCAGTTTTTAATGTTTTGTAATCAGTCGTTCCAATGACAAAGGAGTCAGTAGGGCAGGGGTCGGCTGAGCACGCCCTTGAGGGCCACCTTATGAATAAACGGCTGGCGATAAATGGACTGGGTCATTACTGAATCAAGTGATCTGCAGAATAATCTATTGATTTTCTGGTCTTTCTTACTTCTTTATTATTCTGTATCATCGTATTGCAACATCAGGAAGAATCACTGATGGATGGGGCGCTCGGACAACCGCAGTCACCGTGGTGGGTTTGTTAAAGAATGCAGCAAAAGTTTAATAATGAAAATATACGGTGCGTTTTCTTATGAGGGATCTTTGAAATTCTTGATAACGTTTGAGTTTTGAAGGCCTCATCTTGCACTGGATATACAAGCAATGTAATTGCATACCATGCAGTGACAGAAAAGGAGATGAATTTATAAAAGAAGAACCTTCATAAATCTTTTTTTACATTTTTTTATTTATTTATTTATTTATTTTTTTGCTAAATTTTTTCAATTTACATGTGCTCCCGTGTTAAAGGTTTTCTATTCACCGAGAGGTGACCAGATTCTTTCAGAATGTTTTAATCCTCTCAAAAATGTTTGCTATTAAAATTATTCAGCCTCAAATTTCATCCAGTTAGATGCTTTTGGGTTCACAAGATGTGCAAAGGTTTGTCAGGTTCCCTGATATGAAAATGGAAATGTGACAGAATCATAGCAAAACAAAAAAAAAATCCCCTAACACAACCAATGAGCTGGGGAGTGGGTCTTGATCCTTGAATCCTAAACCTTAAAGGAAGAGCTTAAGGCACTGTCTACCTTGTTAGTTGACTTTACTATCGATCCTCTTGATTCTTTATTATGTACAAGGGGACACATCACAAAACTGCTAATTGGCAATAATCTGTTTGTCAATAGTTCACGAGACTGCAGAATTTAGATAAGGAAAGTTCAAGTTTAAAATACATTATCACAGCCCCTCTATTCCTGTGGGTCTTGCTCCTGCAATAGCTTCAAGGAGTCTCATGCACAGAATAATTTACAGTAAATTATTGATGTAGGTAAGGTAGCCGAAAAGGGGAGGAGGAAAGAAAACAGACAGGAGGGACAGTGGAGTCATATAAACAGATAGCTAAAGTTTTAAGATGGAGCATGTGAAGACTTTGGTTTTTTACTTGTTTGAAGATAGTTAAAGTTTTTAATTTTGTAACAATAATAATAAATCAAATAGCCATGTGTTCTGCAACAAATAATCTCTGAGAATAAAAGTGAAAGCCTTTTCTTTTGACAAAAACGTTAAACCTTAGTTGAGTTTATTTTGTGTAGTGTCTGTACGGTTCTTCCTGTGCCTGTACATGTTTTCTTTAGACACTTTGGTTTTCTGCTTAATTCTGTGGAATGTGTCATGTGTGAATGTGAGTGGAGTGTTGTTTGTCTGTGTTACATCTGGTGTACATTGCTGATTTTTGCAGTGTCAAACCTTATAGAACTGTAGCTGGGGGCTGGAAGAAGTCGTTCATGGCCCTGATTTGGATAAAGTGGATCAGGAAGATGAATGAATGGAGGACATCTTTTCTTCTTGCAGTATTGCATTAGTCAAATGACAGGTGTCTTCAGCAGTGCATTACTCAGAAAATGCCTAAGTTTGAAACAGGTAAAGCAATTTTTAAAATTTTTTGGGGGTTTTACAAAATTTGATTTGAGTGAACTGAGCATTACCTGTGCTTTGGTATTGTGATGAGATGATGCACTGTATTTGGTTTATGAAAATAAAATATGATTTTTTTAAAAACTACACGTTTTTTTAAATTTATTGTTACAGATAGAGTAAATAGTTCACCATTCACAAATTACATTTTAAAAAGTTGCATTATGTAATGTAAATATTTTTCCATGTTTGGCATGTTCTGGTATTGCATTTTGTGTCTGTTTTATCTCTGATTTCAAATATGCTTCCAAAATACAATAAAAAATTTATATTTTGTGCGTTTTTGTGCAAAAAGTTTAAAATGCATTGTAGAATTTAATAAGACTATATATTTTAGATTTTTGGCTTGTGATGATTAAACACAGTCCGGACTAAAACTGAAATAGTCTGTAAAGTTTAGCAGATGCAAGTAGATGCTAACTTTACTATTGGTAGCAGCTAAGGGTTAGCCATTTGTGGTATTATCACAGAGCTTCTACAGCATTTATGTTTTGTTTCACTCTGTCATTGCTTCTTTTATTGTGTGTTTCAAAAGCTGTGGATTGTTAGAGGGCATCTCTTAAGCAAAGTTGTATTTTATTTGGACCAGTCAAAGAACTAAAAAAAAAACAAAAAAAAAAACTTCCAGCCACTTTTTGGCAAAAAGTAAATGTTTTGTTGGTGCCTAGCAACCCCAGCTGAATCCGGCCCATCACCTACCCAAGCGGAGCTCTGCTCATTTCATTATTAAAAAACAAGCATATTTGGTCAGCTGATTTTATGGTTTTATGCACTGTACAATAATGGCTGCTGCAAAAAAACAAGTGTTTTGTTGTTGTCTGCAAAAAACATGTATCCATGAATTGTCCCAGTCTAGAGAACGGAGCTACTTGGGTTTATTTTACTTTTAATTGCATTGTCCCAGCCACATTGTCAAAGAAAATTGTAGTTTGTGTGAATCACTTCACAACGAACTCTTGAAAACAACTGACAGCACACAGCAGAATTTACCAACAGATCTCGACTGGAGGAAAGTTCTGGCTCGACTGGCTAAAATCAAAACACACTTTGATCATATTAAACAATGTCGACATCATAGGACGGTACGTTATTTAAATATGACCCATAGTCACATTTGGACCATCATTACTGACACAGAAGCCAGTGATTGTTCACATAGGAAATGGAGGTAGAGACCATTCCACCATCAATGCCCTTCCTGTGTGAAACATGTACAGTAGGTGGCAGGTTTGTTTTTAACAAGACAGTAAAAATTAATAAAACAGCATAAAAGAAATTTCAGCTTCAAAGAACTATGTTTATTTAGATTCTCGAATTAGGGAGAAATGGAGCGGAAGATTGATAGACAGATAGGTGTAGTATAGAGATGCAAGACCTTCGTTAGGGATATGGTGAGAAACTTAGTCATCCAGAAGGGACTCAGAGTAGAGCCACTGCTTCTCCACATCGAGAGGTGCCTGTTGAGGTGGCTCGGGCTTCTTGTTAGGATGCCCTCTGGACGCTGTGTTAGAGGCACGTCCTACCTGGAGGAGAGCCAGAGGAAGACCCAGGACATGCTGGAGGAACTGTGTTTCTCTGCTGGCCTGGGAACGCCTTGAGATTCCCCTGGAGGAGAGCTCGCCCAAGTGGCTGGGTAGAGGGAAGTCTGGGCCTCCATACCTGCCTCCCCTATTAAGCGGAAGACAATCAATGGATAGATATTTTCATTGATTTTTTTTTCAATTAAATTTAATATATGCTGTATGTTGTAAATTTCTTAAAAGTCATTTATCAAGTACATGTGCTCAAGACCAATATGAAAACCCGGGTTGACATTACCCAGATCAAACTCTTCTAATAATTGCTGACCAGATGTTTGCATGTCTCCACTGGTATTTTGACAGTTTATCTTCAGTGATGAGCTCCAAGTCTTTGATGTTGGAAGCCCACATTGCCATCACCCCAATATTTGGCTCATTTTGTTAAAATTATATCCTCGACAGACAATAAAGATTGAAATATTACTTAAAACTTAAATCTGATTAGGGTTTTTTGGATCTATAATACCTAGTCCAATTTTATTCTCTGTCACATTAGGTTTAAAGTAATAATTAAATTTATTAAAAGGAAAAAAAAGTAATTTATTGATCTGAACATGTGTTTCTCAAGGATTTTGTGATAGAGGATCTAAAAATAAATATTAATAGTGACTGAATCAAATAAGGTTTTAGTAGAAAGTGCCTTTCCTGAGTTGCAAAGCCAAGTTGACTGACACCTTCATACTCCAGTTCAGGTTTTCTGAGCAACACTTTGAAGACCGACAAATTCAATTAAAGGACTCCTCTTCCCACTTGGAGCCGGTCTCCAGGGCAGATCTTCCGGGCGACTTGCCCCGTAAGAAATTAGAAAATGCTACAATAAAACCCTAAAAAACCCCAAGAAAATTATGTGGGAAGTTTTTTCCTTTTTTTAATGAACGGCCAAGAGCTGAACACCGTAACCACACACGTCCCTTTAACTGGAAGTCAGCGAAGTAGCGCAGGTAAGAGAGTTTCCCTTTTCCTCTCAACTACTCTCCACGCTCATTTCATTTCCAAAACACGCTTCGGCAGCAAATGACATCAAAGTGTGTCGGTGTCCAACAGTGACAGGGACGTGTGGACATACGAAGGAGTCTGTAACATTATATGGTTGTAGGACCTGTCGGTAAACCCGGTCCGTGTCTCGCTAGAGCGGCAGCGCCGACCGCAGCAGCAGCCGGTCTGGAGCGACTCATCCAGCTTGAGGAAACCCACTGCACGGCTGGAGATACAGCCACACGAATAAACTTTAATAATTCACAATAAGAGGGAAGTCGGGACTCTTAGAGAATGGAGGGAAACTGGAGGTGAACTGTCCCGTTTCGAAGCTAAAAACAAAAACATCCAACTTTTTACGCTCAAGTCGAGGCGCTCCTCCTCTATGAAATGTAAATCTAAGGAGTAGAAATAAAACGCACATGTTGTCCCTTATTTGTTTTTCTGCGTATTGTTGCTTAGGCCGCGTACTTCTCCAAGAACTGAAAATAGAAAAAAAAAAAAAAAAAAAAAAAAAGAAATAAAGAGACTTTTATTGGTGCGCCGAAAGTCACAGTTTTAGTCGAAACTCTTGGTTTTCTCCAAACAGGTAGTAAAGACTTAGCAGAGTGTCATTTACTGTAAATAGGGGAACTTCTAAAAATGCAATCAATTTTCAAAACCCGAATAGCGGAAGTTAAGCTGATAAAAATGGTTGTCTTAACAGTTTTTTTTTATTTACAGTTTGTGCAAATGACACTAAAGTTTTTAATAAAATATAACTGATTGATATATTAATAATTGCTAAAATGTTTTATACAAAATGCTGTGTAAACCTCTTTCGTTTCTCATGCTGGTCACTATTTCCCCATAGAGCTCCAGCCTCCAGTGACAGTTTTTCTGACTTCCATCTGCTGAAGAAAAAAAAAACCTCTTATCAGAGCTCCCTGCATGTTCACTTAGTTTAGATCTGTACAAAACACCTTTATGATCTTAGATTTAATTGAACATGCCTCTGTAAAGAGGTCACCATTTGTTCTCTTGTGCATGTATAAATTTCTTCTGTATGCTTTCTTGTGTTTATTATATTATTCATACTCATAATAATAATAAACACTGGATACGAATGAGAACAAGAATAGATCACTGGCACTTTAAGCCCGGATTTCTCATATTCTCGCCGGATCCTTCTCCTTTGCTAATTATTGTGTTGTTTTCAGAGCAAATATGTCATATCCATGGCGACCAGGCAGGTTTATTGTCTCTCCTGTGCAATAGCTCACAAAAGTAATTAATTACCCTTTTTCCCTTTCCCTCTTGTCTTTGGTTTAAGCAGATCAGGGGAGGAAGATGGAAAGCCATCTTTCATATTAAAAATGCCACTGCTATTACAACTAAAGGTAAACAAAAGTTTTTTTCCCCCCTTGCTTTTCAGCTTCTGATGTCCCTTTCATGCCGTGATTTATTATTATGCTTTTTTTTTTTTTTTTTTTTTACAAATCACTTGAAAACAGATCATTTTCTCATGTAAAAAAGATGCATTTATGCGTGCACTGTGCGCTTTTGAAGTATTTTTCTTTTTTTTTCATTG
This sequence comes from Poecilia reticulata, assembly GCF_904066995.2. Taxonomy (NCBI): domain Eukaryota; kingdom Metazoa; phylum Chordata; class Actinopteri; order Cyprinodontiformes; family Poeciliidae; genus Poecilia; species Poecilia reticulata. The sequence goes on along the minus strand of NC_088836.1, from coordinate 13,750,044 downwards.
TATCCTTGCGATGCAGCAGCTGTTCAGCCTAACTGTTGCAGATGTATTCATGCATGCAGAGCGAGCACACACTTGGCACTTTACACAGGCACGCTTTGAAAAAACACATGTTTAGACATGAAATTAGCTTGCATTTTGTGTGTTTTTTTGAATAGAAACCATTAGCCAGTCTAAAGGTAAGTTTGTTCTGGTGATGTCTTTTATTTTTTGAGGTCACCAAAATATAATACCCAACAGCAGGTGACCCCTGCAGGGCACACAGTAGTGCTGCTCAGTGCTTCGGAAGGTGCATTGTAGATGTACTTTTTAAGTGCTTTGTACAAACAGAGCTGCAAAGTGACATAAGTCCGAGGAGTTTCCAGCTCCTCGTCGCTCAGTGTAACCCTCGGCTGTGACGGCACGTGTCTGCTGTGCGAAGGTCCATCTCTAGCTGGACACCAGCCAGCCTTCACTGTCAGCCCTTATGGTACAGGTTCTCATCTCTCTGCAACTCTGATGAGACGCTGCAGTATCCATCTGTCAAACATGCTGCCCCTCATTCGCTTCCTCCCTCTGCCTCCCTTTCAACCGATAAGTCAGTCACAGCCCTTACAATCAACTTGTTAAGGTTTCACGAGTCTTAATTGGATCCGGAGATGCAATGTTCAGAAATCCAATCATTGGCTGTTTCTTAGTTTTAGCCTGCTGATTTGGATTTTAGCTCATTGTGGTTTCCCTTTAGGAACAGCAACATAGGAAGATATCAGGGCAAAATTCAAAACTTTTTTTTCTGGTATTTCTGCTGCAATTAGTTACTAATTGTATGAGGAGAAGCTGCAGAATCACATTGTGAGCATGTGGGAGTGGTTACTGTAAAAAGCTTTACTTATTTTAAAATAAAAATAATATAAATTTCTTTCTCAAATTGTTTAAGGAACTAATGTTTTAGACCCTGGTTTCAACATCCTTTTTAAGTGACTGTTGGGATTGATAAAACAGCAGTCTCAGACTAATCTAACGTTGCGATTTCCAAGAAGGCTGATTAAAAATCCAAACTGCTCTGCAATAGACAAAAGTTGAATGCTCGAAAGGACAAAACAGATCAGATCAAAATTTCTGTAAGATGTTAGTCCTTCCTGTTATCTGTACAGGAAGTTTAGTGTCACACACGCTATTTAAGCACAGGTCAACATCATGCCATGAAATGCTTGCTTCCCTTTGCTGTAAATGAATATCAAGTGATAAGCATCACTTAAAAGAAAACTGCAAATGTAGTAAAAAGTTAAAAGTGTGTGACTGTACACTGTAAATCAGAGTCCATTTTAAAGGAGGGTATGGGGGACGGTTTAAAAATACACAAGTGTGAGATTAGAGCTGTTACTGTTCATCTGCTTCCCTTTTTTTCTGACACGTCTACCTCTGACCTCATTCCTAAACGCCTCACTCGCTCTCAAAACGGCTAACGTTGAGCCTTCGTCCTTCAGTGTCAGCATCCACTCGGAAGAGTGTTGTTAATTCCACATTCTTACATGCATTTGGGTATGGTGCGTTCACTGACTGGAAAAAGATCTGATCTGATTTGATCCTTTTGACTTTAAGGTAATCTGTCTCTTAAACAGACTGCGGTTGCTGCCTGTGGGGGTTGCTAAACTGGGTTAGGACCTCGCAGTTTAAACGACGTACGATCCAACATTTCTATTGCTCGCAGCCCGATCAGTCAGTTAAATGCCTCATGTCTCATAAGTACCCATCTGCATCTGTCAGGGGGTGTGTAGAATTAAGCCCGTGTGTATTCCTCTTCTGTTTGACCTTGGCTGTGGACCTCCGGTCTTTGATGTCAAATAAGCATCAGTAATCCCTAGTGGCATTTGACAGGCTTCAGGAGCCATTACTTTTGTTTCCCCAGCACATAAACTTCATCAATTGCCCTCAGTGTAATGATTTTGTATACAAATTTCCGTCGCCTCAACCCATAGTGTTATCCTGGCAAAAGTATACAGCCTCCAACACGTACGGTTATACCAGCACAAATAGTGCACATGTTTTTTTAATCATCATTATTGTTTTGATTTTAGTGCTGAGGAAATGTCCTTTTTGCATGCTTGATCAGCCAGTAGAGAAATCCAATATAATGGAGGTTCAAGGTGAATTGCATCCCTTACATCGAATCCCACCCCACCCCACCCCACCCCACCACCTCCCAATCCTCTCTCCCCGCTTCGACTCAAGGAATATTCCCAAGCAAAATAAACAAATCACACAGACAACAGTAATATAGGGTGGATTTTGAAGGCATGAAATAAGTATCGATTAAATCCTGCAGTTCATAGATGAAAATGGCCCTTTTGGTGATTTGTCCTGAGTCCTCTCAATACGCTGAGGGAAGAGACGAACAGAGGAGAGAGACTGGAGAGGAGGAACGCAGAGAGAAATGAGCCAAGTGAGAAACAGAAAGAAGAGCTTTTGCAGACTTAAGAAAGAAACAAGCTTCCCCTTTCCGAGCTCATTATCATTCTTAATAAGTCTTAAGGAAAGTAGACGCGTCGAGAGTAAATGCACGGTAATCCTTACAACCGGCCAAGGTTAGCAGGGACGTCAATGCGCACGCACCGTTTCCAGCTGGCCACTTTGGGACAGGACAGGGATCGCAGTAAAGGATAGATGTTCAAGGAGAAAGTGGGGACGTTTAGACGGTGTGTAAAGGTTAGGAGCCCTTTACCCCAGCTTTTAGCTTTTCCCCGACTCTGCCACCTGGCATTTAATGAGCAAACAGATCTGCATATGAGTGAAAAACAGCAATATTTGGCCATTAGACTGGTAGCAATATGTAATAATTCAGGTGAAGAACTGGAAAGGTTAAAAATGTGATGTCTGATGACCAAAAATATTTACACAGACTAACTGTTGACTGCAGTGTATGACTGGCTCAGTGATTTTTGGGAGTGGTCCAGAAAACAAGCCTTTAAATGAATTCAATAAACTGGTGACCAATTAAGTCATTTAACAAATTGCCAGTTACTTGTAGTGGTTGTTCAGCCATGTTGCTTTAATGGAAATCCGATGGAGTATACTGCACTAAGTTTACAGTTCAATGTTGTCTAACAGCACTGCTATTAATATTAAAGTATTTCTATTTGTTAATCAAATGAATCCTGGGAAAGAATGTTAGTCTTCTGTAGTGAACAAGGACCGTATTTGTGAATGGGGTTGGTCATCTTTACTATTATTGAGAGAAAAACCGTGTACATTTCTGATGAAGAGTGCAACTTTATGTCTATGTGCAAATATAGAAGACAGAAAAAGTTTTTTTTTTTTTTTGCCAAAGCATGAACGAAAAACAGCAGGAATATCAGGCTTTCCCAGTTTAAAAATACACAGGTGCAAAGCTTCATGGAAATACAAAAGCAAATTTTGAATGCAGAACTTTGATGAATGAAACACCCTTTATCAAATATAAATAGGAAATCTCTTGCTTGGTTGTACAGATAAATAACAGGCATTCCTTGTCTGAAATATTTAGCTAATTTATAGTCTGTCTGTGGTATAATGTAAAATAATAATCTATTTCCTTTGACTACCTTGTAAAGGAGGGCTGAAACTAAATAATTTTTCACATTCTCCAGAATGATTGAATCTGTTGACAACAGAGTACATAAAAAAATCACATTGACTGAAGAGAGGATGAAAATCCACACAGCACAGGCTCCTGGGAACCTTTCACCGCCGTTTCTGTCCTGAAACAATCTGAACAGGTTCTGAAACTTTTGAACAAATATCCTGAATGAATGAATTATTTGAACATGCTTGGGGTGGTTTTGGTGAAGGATTTAAGCTTAACAAAAGACATTTTGGTAAAACACTGCCCAGTAGTTTTACTAGATTGGACAGTTGTAGAGGTTGATAGAGGTTTTACTTCGTTTTGTCTATAGATAGAATGGAGACAACAGAGCTGGTTATATTACGCGAAGCATCAACAGCAGCTATCACACACAAAAAAACTGCAAAGTCTCTTGGTACATATATTAATAATACTGAGACGTCTCTGGGATGCTTCACATTTGCTCTTGATACTCCTGGCGGTCTTTCTTTACTTTTATGTTGCTCTGACTGCAGTCTCTTATTTGTCCACTCAGAGTGGAGAGGTGTTTGAATGTGGAATATTCTTCTGGAGTCAAAACATAGTACTTTTCCAGTATTACAACTTTGCTTTTGGAGGGTTTTGTAATAGTCTATGCTTTTTGTTAAAAACCTCTCAATTGTCATTCGAACTGAAAAGAAAATTAGTTTAAACTTCCTCTTTCTTTCTGTTACCCACAAAGTAAAGATGTCCTTCTAAACCTGTCACAGATTTTAAGAGTTTTTCTATAAGTTGGGCTTTGAAAAACCTCTTCTGGATGTCAACAACTATTGGTTCCAAGCAATTACATAAGTTGAAAATTAACCTGAAATAATGTGGAAAATTTACCTGTAAAATAAAGACCCCAGAAGAACGGCAAAAGTAATTTTAAAGAATTTTTACTGAAAACAAATCTGAGATAAATGAACAAATGCTTCTATAAGCAGTGATAATGTTGTTCTGCTTTGGGTTTATTGCTAATACAGATCCCAGACAGAAAGTAGTCTTCTCAGACACTGGAAAAAAATGATCAGTCAATGATCAGCCTTGATCAATCTAGTTGGGCCAGACATCTTTATTGTTGGTTGTACATGTCACTCAGTCCATGACTCTCTGACTCTTCCTCAGTGTAGGAATTAGAAAAGCTTACTGAAGTTACCCCATTGCGAGGGCAGCAGTTGTTGAGCACAAAAAAGTTGTTTAAAAACCAACTCTATTAGTTTTTTTAAACTCTCTTATTTTGGTTCATAGAGAAAGACAGTTCCTAAACATTACAGGAGAATATTTAACTGAACGCAAAAGGAAGTCTAATTCAACATCTAGACATGCTTTGCAACATGCTAAGGTTGGAAAATCAGGAATGTGTGTTTTTCAAAAGCCTGCTTAGGTTTAAACAAGCAGAATGGCGATTGGTTTAAAATAGGAAATCCTTTGGCATGTATCAGTTCCAACTAATTGTGATCATACCAACGTAGCACCATCTGGAAGATAAAATATGTTTCAAACTCAATCAAAAATCTTAATTAATGGTTTATGCACAGTTCTGGTTAGAGAGAGTGACGGGTGTAAAAAGTCAGATTTCTAAGTGGTTTATGAAGCTACAGTTTTAAAGTTTAATTTCCAAAGAAAGTCTAGGAAACTTAAGAGAGAATTTGTTTTGAGTTTTATTCTCAACGTTTTACTAGCAACTTGTCCAGGTCATTTGAATACCGCGGCATCAGCTTTTCAGTTCAACCCTGCATTTTAGATGATTTACATACTTACCCCTGTCTGTCACGTTACAAAGAACAGTGACCTATAGAAGCAAGTCTACATCACGATTCTTCCTATTTAACTCAATTTTGGTTGCGGCTATGTTGACAACACACCCCCTCCACCCCTTCGCCAACCATCCTCGGCCCTCCAGGGAGCCTTGGAAGACAAGAGAGCCATCGCCATGGTGATGTGAACACAGATCTCACATACACCGGTCCATTGTGACTGGCGTGCGTTGAGGTGAGAGGGAACAAAATGTCACAGCAACAGGTTTTTTTTATTTTTTTATTTTTTGTGTGTGTTTTTGTTTTTGCCGCAGTTCCCAGAGGAAATTTGCTCAGATCCGTGTTCTTGGTTGCACCGGAGAGACTGTGGGATTTAAGGAAACAAGCTCACTGGGGAAACATGGAAAGAAACTCCAAATATGTATTTCTGATTCTCTGAAAACAGTCTTGTGCTTTATTAAGTGAATGCCATATCTCAATTTCCTCTGCAGTGTGTGTGTGGAGGGATTAGTTTGAGGTAGTCGTTGTATGGTTGAGTGATAATCAGTACTATCTGTATCTTTTGTTAGTTTACTGTTATTGTCATCTTGCATCTTCATTTGAAATTCTGAACTTATCATTTTGATCTAACTATATTTGTGCATATTGACCATACTCTATATAATATTAAGTGAAAATCCTACAGGGAGGGTGTTACATTCAGCTCAGAAGATGTAATGTTGAGTTCAAAAGGGCAGGATTTTTAGCAACATTATTTAAAAAAAAATAAACATTTTGAGGAGGTTTGAGGAGGCTGCAAGTACAGTAAAGGGCTTTACACATTACAAACTTTTTAAGAGACTTTAATCTCTTTAGAATAGTTCAGTCCAGATTTAACTAGTCTATATATTGATGTTCCTGCTAGTTTTTTCAACAAATAAGTTAACTAAATTCCACGTGGTTTTATATAATCCCTGTTCAGTGAAGTATTATTCAGTTCAAGTTTAAAGAGCACACATTGTTGTTGAAAAGATAATCTTTAATATTTTTGTTTCAATGGCTTAGCAATATGTAGATTGTACAGTATATTTTATTGTGACAGATAACTTTAAGCTACAATGTAGCAAAACTCTTGATAATAGTCATCTTTAAGTGAATATGCTTATGGTGCCAAATATTAAACCAGTTAGCAACACTGGGAGTTTGACAAGCTGGTAATTTTGGCTTGGCTGTTTGCTGTAGTAGAAAGCCTGCAGTCTGCTTGCTTGTTCTTTTTAAACTGTGTTTTCTCAATAAGAGTGATGGGTGGCGGCCCTTTAATTTCCACATGATGAACATTCACTTTTATTGATCCAAGAAATTATTCAAACTGCTTAATCTGTCTTTTCTGTAATCCAGGGCAGCCTGTTTAAGCCAGCTAACTTGCAGTATTTGGAAAATAGGAACGGTGTGCCATTCTATGGTCTGTTAAGCTGAAGAGAATCCAATAATTTTGTTATTTCCGCTTATATCTCACGAAAGAACTTTAAAGTGATGGAGTTTTAAAACCATGCGTTTTAAAAACCTGTCCTCTTCAGATGTTGTAGAAGGCAGAATGTTGAAGGGTCCTTCTGTTTCTGCCGCTGCATCTCGTGATTAGCTGATGGTAATTCCCTCCGAGCAATAAGTTGATGGTGCTCTTTGATCTGCCTCGGTCCTTGCAGCACGCTATTGGCTGCACACCTTGAAGATGGAAGGCTCTTATAGGTAATGTGGCACTGAAAAGGTGGAGCAGCTTTTGCCCTCAACCCCTGGGTAGATGTGGGCTTTGTCCTGTGACAGATTCAGGGTTGCCCTCCGTCTCAGAGGTTGTGAGGAAGAGGTCAGCCTGTGCCAGAGGCCCCTGGGGGGACTTCATACTCCCAACCCTAACGTCTGGTGTAATGTCTAGGCCTCCTGCACTCTGCTCATATGTAAAAAAAAATAAAAAAATTGAAGAACCACACATTCCAATCATCATTTTTATTTTGGTTTTGGGATCACTGCCGTGTGCTGGATACTGGAACTCTCAATTTGACCTGTTTTAATATTCAAGAGCCACAAGTCTCATTAATATTTGTTGATACGTAAGCCGTAGCAGTCAGGTCTTTTCATGCCAAGTCTGTAAGAGGCTGCTATCTTTGTTCCCTGAGCAGATGCAAAGGTGGAGGTCCTGAGAGATCCTTTTATGTTTGGAGACCTCTCCTTGCTCCTTTAACTGCGACCTTAACCACATCACTGCTCCGTCTCAATCAGCTCTCCGCTGTAATCCCACTTCACAATTCCTCTTGGCTAAGAGAGTAAATAAATTTTTCAGCATTTATTAGAATACAGCTTGCCAGAAGGGACTCCTTTCTCCTCTCTCCTATTGCTGCTCCAGTAATTAGTAAATTGATTAGGAGAACTTCAACACACCTCCTTGGCTCTTATCTCCCCATTCTAAGACAATATTGCAGTGCCATGGGACAGCGTAAATATTTTAAGGAAAACCCTTAGTGAATCTCATTAAATGGCTCTGGGGCAGAGCAGCTGTCTCCTGCTGCAGGTCCCAGCCAATTTTCTAAACTCTGATTAAAGAAAAGTTTTGGATTATTTAAACATACCATGTCCTGTGGGTCCCTTTTTTTTTTCTTCATTGCCACACTGAAGACCTCTGTGATTCTTCCACCCATTCGGTGCTAGGACTGATCTTCTCCCTTTGGATCTATTAGTTTGAAATCATTTGGGTGATGACTCTTTGAAAGTGTTGGTCATTCTGGGATGCCGTGTTCAAATGCATTGCTACAAAGACTTCTCTTTTATGCACAAATGCTAATTAAAATTTTTTTACCCCCATCCCCGTCCCCAAGCCGCCGAGGGAAAGACTTGGTAGCAATTTGGCAGATAATCAAATTGCATTTTAAATGAAGCCATTTAAAGATGACTGGGGTCTGCTCACAGGAAGACACAGTGGCACAAATTAACCTAAAAAAACATTGCTTTGTGCACAACACAACAAAACTCACATCACAATAGCTGGATGCATTTGTATTAAATAGATCACATGTGATGTTTTCTTTAATTGGGTGAAAGAAACTAAGCTGCACAGATTTGTTTCCACCAAATGCGTGCATGCAAGAATTCTGTTTTTCTTTTAATTATTATCCTCCACTCGCTAAGTGCCATCTTTTAATAATGCGCCCTCACAATCGGACCAATTGCAGCAAAATGCTAATTCGACTTGATTTGTTAACGGATGCGTTACCTAGGCAAAAAACATTTGTCCTTAATTTTAGATTTTCAGCCTGACAGAAATGGTAAACTGGGTGGAAAATATTGTCAACAGCTATGTTTGTCTACAAAAATATGTGCTTAGAAGCTGTCCCCTCACATTTGGCATACATCATTAAGTTTGTCGTGGCCAATCAAACTGTCTGCTCACACGGCATTCCAGTACGTATTAGTGACAACTCGTTAGCGGAAAACAGAAAACTGACACAAAAAATTTGGGAAACGGGCCTGAACTGTTTATCTCCCGGAATAACCTAAAAGTGTGATTCTGATGAAATGATGGAATCGGATCAAACATGCATCTCCATGAATGTTGTCTTTTATATCCTCTCTTTTGCTACAGAAAGCTGAAGACACTCTTTTTTTTTTTTCTCATGAGCAACATTTTCAGTAAATGTAACCGCTATGACAGCTTATAACCATAAAACACTTTATGGCAAGAGATTCTTGACTCATAAGTTTAAAGGGTTCTTAATTGATTGTTATTTGCTGGTTGTGTAGCAGTGACTGTGCAGTGGAAGTAAAAATACTCTGTTGAAACCAATTTCTCCCCTTCCACCTTATGTTTCTAAGGGCAAGAGGTGTTTCTGTTGCTTTGGTGTAGTAAGGCGAGGACTTTAAACCACATATTTTGCAACTTTTCTCACCAATACACATATAAAAGTATATAAAAGTAAGTGTTTTTTTTCAGCTAAGAGAAGTTTACTGGCGCAGCAACCGCTTTTTGTCTAGTGTAGAGTTCTGCTCCTTGTCTTAGTTATTGTTAGTGAGTATATAAAAATACAGAAGACAAATATTTCTCACTTCAAAATATTTCATTCTTCAACAACAAACAATATAATATAGCTGCACAGATTTGTTTCCAATGTGATTTGGTATTTAAACTTTTTGTCAAGTTCAAAATACATTTTCAATTTATTTTTTAGATCAAAAGTGAAAAAAAAAAAATTTGTTTTTTTGGGGGGAATGTTTAATTTTAAATTTAATAAACTAAATCAGGAGTGCCCAGTTCCAGAGCAACTATCCGTCAACATTAAAGTGCATCCCTTCTCCAACACACCTGAGTCCAATGGCTACATTCACTCATCAGCAGCTCATTCAGTTCTGTAGAGTTCCTGGCAAGGAGCCATTCATTGATTCAGGTGTGTTGGAGAAGGGATGTATTTAAGGCTTTGTTAACATGAGGCCGCTGTTGGAAACCTCCGCTGTTTTTGGATGTTGGTTGGGGAAAAGCTCGACCTTTAGATGGCAGTGTGACATTGCTTAGACAAGCCCACCAAGATTTCTTGAATCTGCTGTAGTTGCCATGCTAGGGCGCTGTGATTTTAGCCTATCGTCGAATGCTAAGGATCAAAGCATGCGCTTTAACTCTTAACCTGCACCTGATCCTGCAGCCATGCGCTCTGCAGAGGACTTCACACTTCTGCGCCGGTTGTAACTGAAAAGCTTCACTCCGGGATCTTGTTTCAAAAAGTGCTGGTGCCAGAGACGCCGACCACTGGAGTTGTGACTGGATTGCAACAAAAATTTTACAGTTTCACTGAAAACCAGCTCTGTGCAGTTGAGGCCTTCGTTGTTGTAGAGTAACCCTCAAGTACTGAACTTGGGTACCCCTGAGTGAAACCACAATATTTTCTTGACAAATGTTTTCTGCTGCTTCATTTATAGAAAAGCAAGCAGTACAGTTGTTGGGATTATTTTTTCCCCATGATCTTGGTCAAGAGAATGTTTAATTCAATCCTCCACAAAATGCTTGCAAGTTTATGAATCAGGAGTCTGCCTTTGAATCACTGAATGTGTCGTCTCATTTACCAGGAAATTATTAATGCAAGCGAAAGACAGAGATAGATACATTTCTAAATTGACCTCAGATGTGAGTGTGGATGGATGGATGGATGGATGGATGGATGGATGGATGGATGGATGGATGGATGGATGGATGGATGGATGGATGGATGGATGGATGGATGGATGGATGGATGGATGGATGGATGGATGGATGGATGGATGGATGGATGGATGGATGGATGGATGGAGCAAGCAGCTATTTCTGGTCAGTACATCTGCCATTAAAAACCGTTTCACCTTTCTTTTAAGCTCCTTAAATGATTTGTTGGGATTTCTGTAATGGCCTCAAACATTTCTTTTTCAAGCCTCTGAAAATCTTTAATCTGTAACCCGATCAGAAACACAGAGGGTGAACTCAAGGGATGAACCACAACCAACCACTGAGACAAATTAAAGTACGCATTTGTAACTCCCCCTAGCAACCTCTTTTCCCATTTCTTTAGAGAAAACCATTAAAATCTTCTCTAAATTCTTTTTGAAAAATTACCAAGGTAACACATTAATACATCCTTCCACTTTACATATTTTAGCTTTAATAGATAGGACAATATTGTTTTTTATTTCTCTCCAGAAAAAATCTCCAGTAGGCAGGAGACCCCTCCTGCCCATAGCCATCTCCATCTGAAGAGACTCTTTGAAGAGACTTGCATAGTTTGAATTATTACTGTTTTTAATTTCAACTTGGAATGGTATTTTTTAACTCGGATGAATTTGACTAATTGAAAATAAGTCCCAAATTGGACTTCTATAGCTGTTAAAGTCTTGTCCAAATTTAGTCTGAGCAAAAATGTTGAAAGTCAGGGTTCCTAAAAGCCCGTTTAATTGACCTTTCAATCACACTTTATCAAAGTCTAAAGAATAATTTAACAAAACATGAAAGTCTGATTCCAGAAAAGGAAGTTATTGGTTAGTTTGTATCTTTAGATATATAGAATATTGTGGCCCCACTTAGCATTATGCTGATTCTTGTAAAAGTTTATGATGGCACAGGAAGCTGGGAGATAAAAAGCTAGCTTAAAGTAGTTTAGTTTGATACTGTGGGACAAATTTACCTATAATCTAAAGGCAACTGAAACACTATCAGTTCTGATGAATAAATCATGAAATAAAAGCATCATAATTCTCCACCTGGAGGCCTCCTAAAGCACTCTGCATGCCCATCCTATTTTGTTGTTTTTGCTTTCTAAGAAAGAGCTTTTTTTCCCTTTTGAAGCTACCCAATCACCGTCTTATGATGCTGATTGACAAATATTGTTGCAAACCTAATGACACCAGAGGGATTTGATTGATCAAGAGGATGACTGATCATAAAACTGCAGTCAATATTTGGCTGCAGCTTTATTTCCTCTCACAATGACAGTGTACCGGGACATCAAAGATGCACGGTTACACAGATGTTGATGGCAAAACACATATTTACACTTTGTTTCTCCCTGAGAGTGATAATTCTGCGTCTGTTTGAATAATATCCAATGATGCTAAGTGTTCTTAGCATATGTATTTCATTTGGAGCAATGTTTAATGGGTAAAGCTGACCAATTTCTGAGTGTTTTGGATGAAAATCTTCCTCTAATTACTGCACTGTGTAAATGCTCTGGTCCCAGTCCCTCTGACTATATTAAAATGTCGCTTATTTATAGAAGTAAAATATTTTAGCTTCAGAAACAATAGGATAGTTCCGTTTAACGGTACGGCAGACTTTATCTTTTTAATAAAAAAAATCCTGACTTGGTGAAAGTTTAATTAATAAGAGACTTAAAGCTCGCAGAATGAGCAAGGGAGTTGGGTCTTTAAGGAGGTACTTATTTTTCCATCTGGGCTATTCTTCGAAAAAAAAGTGTCAATTAGTGCGTTAAGCTGAAGAGACAAAAAATGTCATTAGTTCTTGGGAAAAGAATAATGGGTTTTAAATGTTTTGCTTCAGAGGAAGACCAAAAGCACAGTGAGTCTTTTGTGTTTTCATTTATTTCCTGCAATTATTAGAGTTTGGAGGAGGGATTTATTGTTCTGCGGTGCATTACGGATGACACCAAAGCCCTAGTTTTTTTCCCTCTGTTAATTTTCTTGATTTGTTATTTTTGTTTTATGGAGTTTCCATTTTTTTCCTGCTATATATTTGTATTAATCAGGTCATGTTTAGGAAAGCAATGAATATGCCTAATCCTGGTCTTTGCTGCTCTGCTTCTTATATCTTTGGGATGGATTGTCTAAAACACCGTCATCACGAAGATTAAGAAAAAAAAGTCCTCCCACCTTTTTGTGTGAGATTAAATTATCATTACGATATTAGGATAATGCTGTCGGCTTGCTGCACAGTGGTGCAGTTATTAATGGTGGAGCCTTGCAGCAAGAAGGTTCTCGGTTTGAATCCCAGTCTGAATGTCTTTATATGTGAGTTTTGCTTTTTATTCTTGCTACAACCGCTAACAATTCATGTCATAAAACTTCTGTCATTGTTTTCAGAAGTACAATTTTCAGCCATATTTTTTACATCTGGCTTCTTGAGGTGCAGATTATGATGCATGTCTCACGTCAATGACGTTAAAGTTGGATGACCGTTCAGACTGCAGATGCTTTGAAAACAGTTGGATACATTTTCGATTCAACGTCACATATGGATGCGGCACAATCCAGTCTTTTTCTGTGAAAAGATGGGAATTGGTTGGTTAAGTTTGCTGTGAAACTTAACCAGGAGGATATGTGTCACATTTGCCTGTTGTGTGAATAGCTTTAAAATCTCAAATGAACCGAATTTGATACATTTTTATTTATGTAGAACGTCTGGTACAAAGTTCTTCCCTCAATAAGATCTTCAGCATATTCCACGGGTCAACAAGTAAGCAGTGGCGTTCATCCTGGTCAGATCCCCAGTCCAATGCAGGTCCAACACAGGGACACATGAGACAAGACCCATGCTTGCACAATTCAGCCCATTGGGAATTTCAAACCTCCAATTAACCTTCCATGGTTGTTTTTGCAATGCGTGATGAAACATGCATACCTGTTACAAATGCTTCATGGGGAATAATAAAACTACTGTGCAAAATAGAAAGAAAGCACTAAACTGAAAATTAAGAAGCTAACATCAAAGCAATGAAAAACAAAGAATAAAAGATTAAAACCATAATTCTGGCAGTAATATAAAAAGATACTGATCTGTAATCAGGCCAGATCTTGTCTGTGATGAACATCTTGCCCGGCCATTTGAATGGTTTTTCATGCAGGCGCAAAGTGTGACATTGGTGTTTAAATGAATCCTGCATTTACTACTGGTCATAGTGCAAGAGGTTTGAGGCACTGAGCCCAAAATATGTCACTGATGTGTGCCACACACAACAGGAGATGGCTTTTGCGTCGCGGTGTGAGTGCTAGTAAATGATTGGTTACAGGAGATCCTCCAATAAATTAATTGTTTCCACTTCATGGTTAAGTATGTGCTACTCTTCCAAATCGAGTGCTGGTACTTGGTTATTACACTTTAATAGCTCGCTTGCCAAACTAACGATATATTACTCCATGTGCTGGCTCAGATCAGAGAAGATGAATTGGCTATTAATTAGAGTTGCACTGAGAGGGCACAGGGGAGAGACTACTCATAGCCTTGCAATCAGTGTCAACAGGGGCCTTTTTTCTGACTGGGACAGACAGGGCAGGCCCAGGTCACCGCGCCTTACTGAAACCAGCAAGACACTATGGAAGAGCCAGCCTCAAACTTGACCGTCTCCTTCGAGCGCATCAAAGGCCAAGTGATGTGAAGCAGCTGCGAGTTCGTCTGATGATATCTGTCAGGAGCGCGGACCGAGCAGCAGAGATGTGTGGGAGTTTTCTTTTTGTGTTTTTTTTTTTTCCCTTGCTTTGACTCAGCGAAGTTCCTTAACAAAAGCCTCACGTCCGGATGACTTTGAAATAGAAAGTTATGGGGGAAATATTTGACAGGCAGAGATGATTTGTAGTGAATATTATTGTTTGGCTCCCTTTTCTTGTGCAGACTCTAAATTAGGCCTTTTATCACAATTAATTAAGCTTGCCTATAGGAGATATTCCATCTTGAGCTCATCCACACCGGATAAATAAGTCAAACCAGCAGGATATATGTCCTTTTATTGGCTGACTTGATCTCAGAGGCATCTGTAGTGTGTGTGTTTGGGGGTGGGGGGAGCTGCATGGGTGTGGGGGTGAGACTTTGTGGATGAGTCTTTGCCATCATTCACTTTGAATGCGTCTTTTATGACTCGTTTTGTTAAAAACCTCTTTTTTTTTAAGGAAGGTATCAGGAGTTATAGCCTGTCCATGCAAATTAGGGAATTTTGACACTTTGTTATTCATGTCATTGCCTTTTTAAACACTTTAAGACTGTAAATTTCCCTCTGACAGGCTGCTTCAAAATTGCCACTAAATATTATTAAATATTTTAACAAGTTCCTTGTAAATATGCCCTAAATGTTTGAACGATGGGCGGGAAGAAAAATGGTTTTGCATCAACTTATTAGAAGCTATAAAAGTGGCGGTGATTTATAGCGTTTATGGAGAAACTCTGGCTATCTTTTTTTTTTTTTTGCTTATTCTGTTGGCTTGCTTTGTTCTGATGTGCACATTAAAGAGACGAAACATTAAATTAAAAGCCTGTTGTTTCACAAGTCATGAAAATGACATCAGAAGATGTTTTTGTACCTGTAGACCTTGAAAGACAGAATGCTGGACGACGATATTTCAAAGTTTTAAAACTTCTTGCACCCTTTAACACTTTTACAACTTGGGATATCATTGACTCAAAAGCATCTCGCTGATTATTTTGCTGACTTCTTTTTGAGACTTATAATTTTTTGTTTTTTTTTGTTTTGTATCTATCATGATTATTTTAAGTGTGCAGAATTCTGCTTGCAAAAAGACATTGTAATTTCTTACGGTGAGACACAGTGTCTGCCACTATGTAATACCATATCCAATAACAAATATGTTTAATTAAATAAGAACAAAATTCTTTCTATTATGCTTTATTGCGAAATTTGTAATAATTGTGTTTGGCGATGCTGCAACATGGTTGCGATGACTCAGATCTCTATAATTCACAAAGTCAATGCTCAAGGAGAAGCAAAGTGGTCTAAAAATATGTTAGGATTGTGGTTTGCCCTGTATTATTATATTAGTCTTTGAAATGTATGAGCAAATATGGGTCATTTAGAAAATCTGTGTTGTGCAGTGGCTGTAAATCTCTAGACCATGGCATGTTTGTTAAATATTGTTTCATAAAGAGTTTAGCCACAAGTTATAAATATACACATATTTCTAAAAGAAATATAGTAATATAACATTCACTGAACATAGGGACATTAGCATGTAGGTGTCATGCAAAAGTGTTTTCCTGCCATGTTTTCACATTTTTTCCAGTTACAAATTTAAGCTTCATTGGGTTTTATTGGGATTTGAGACGATAGATCCACACAAGATAACAAAACTGCTTCTTTTTTTAGAGCTTTTAGAGAAAAAGGGAGTTAAATAGAAAGAGATAGCACACTTTTTAGTCTTTATTTGTAAAAAAAAAAAAAAGTTTGAAAAAATGTGTCATTTCTTACCAGTACAATTACTTTGCATTATTTTAATTCCAAGAAATCTCAAGAAAGTGCATAAAGGTTTTTTGCTAGAAATGTGACAAAACCTGGAACAGTTCAAGAAGTGTCAATACACTGTAGGGTACCAGCATGTTCTTTTTATGGTTGTTATAGTGGTTATAGTGTCTTAGTGATAATATTTAATAACTGGAGTCTTTGGATGAAAAGACTGTTCTTTGTTCTTTGATCTCAAACCATCTCAAGGGCTAAAATATAATTTTGTCATCAATTCTAGGAGGAAATTTGAACCACGAATTGCCCTGAATAAGGCAAGTTTCCTCTGATTGGGTCTGTCTCCCAGGTCATACACTAAAAAATTATATTTCTTTTTTTTTCAACATTAAATTAGAACCTCCACCACTATTGGTCTATAACTACATTAACCAACAACATGTACTTTGACTCACTTTTTCTTAGTTTAATAAAAATCCTATAAAGTTTTAGGACCAATTCTTTCATGTACAAATAGATAAAATCTTGCAATTGAGATTAGCAGATAAATCATCAGGACTGACCTTCCCTAGGGTCATACCTTAAAGGTAAACATAACTTGGCATCAGCCAGGAAAATTGGGATGGGTACATTTACTTCATTTAAGGTTCTTGGAGATTCTAAACCCGTGTTTGAAAATGCTGGATTCAAATGTAAATTTTTATAATCTGATGGCCTAGAGAGCCCTTCAGAGGTGATACTAAATCAATGTTCTGTCTGGTGATCTTGATATTTCTTGATTTCTTTTTATCAAATCGACATTTGGTCCAAATTAAACCTCCTTATTGTGTTTTCGTTTTGGAAATTACAATGCACCGCTAATTTGAAAATATCAGTCAGGACTTCACATCCACTTTTGCTTTTGGTCTGCCGTCGATAAAGTGTGACACATATCTCCGTGCTGTCTGCCCGCATCAGTCTTACCGGTTAGTATGATGTGACGGCTGCCATGTCAGCAACGCGGCCCGTCTCTGTTTCTCACTCTCTGCAGCCCTCTGTGAGTTTTCCCCGGGGTTGGCAGAAAACGAGTGCCCCCTTGTCTGAATGGCTGTAACCTTGCCATCAGCTTGTGTTTGTGCATAGGATTATTTTTCTTTACTTCCTTACAACTGCAAAAGACTTGAACAGTGATGACTCAAGCGGCGCAGAGTACACCCCGGGGAGAATTCAGCGTGAATGAAAATAACAAGTGGACTTTTTGTCTGCAGCGAGATGTGAAGATGCTGCCACTGGGCTAAAAGCCTGAGCAGATTTTGCCCACCACACACCCCTCTGGTTCATTAGATTAGGTTGTCTCGTGTTCAGGAAGTGCTGAAAGCCACTGCAGATTGTATCTAGAAAAAATGCCATCCTTGCGTCCAGAGACATTTGCCAGTCTCTGTGTTTGAATCTCCAAAGTAGTTTTCAATCCAGTTAAAGCAAGATATTGCGGTTGTCTCTTTGCGGTCCTGCATCTGCTGAAGACTCTTATCGGAAGGGTTAAGTATGAGAAAGCCTGTGTTGGTATTTCTGTGGTTGCTCATCTGCACGCCGCACATGAATTTCTCTTAAATTATTTATTTTCCTGACATCACCATATGGTGCTGTGACTTGTTTGTCTTGGAGCACAGTGGAGAAATGCAAGAGTGAGTCTGGGTTACTTCTTGTGTGTGTACATGGGAGACCCTCTTCAAAGAATGCCTGGTTTTATTTCTTTTGCCGGGTGAGCTGTGTTGATGCAATTGTTTGCAACACCACACAAGAGGTCTTATCTACTTGAGTGCAAAGAGACAATGAACGTAATAGGCCCAAAATGTGGAGATGTTTCAAAGAGAGGCACTGCTTCTGGTCTGCAGTGGATGGGGGCAACTGAGAAGGCCCTGGGAAAAAAAAAAAAAAAAGACTGCTGATCTTCTTTGAAATGCCACAATTAATTGCTATGCGTTGTCCCAAATGTGCGGATGATTAAATGTGCTCCTAAACTGCCCTGATTTGTGGGGGCACCTTGCCGATTTTATTTGCCACTGTTAACATTTTCATTCCTGCATTATGCATGGTGCTGTGGGGCAAGGAAGTGCTGCAAACAAATGGCCTGGGGGATCAGTGTAAACACAGCATGCCATGAGGGGGAGAGGACTAACCGTTCAGCCCAGCCTCCCTGAACAAGTCTTCACCGCCAACCTAGACACTCAGAACGACTGTGTCTCAACAACAGATCTCTGTTTGTATTGGTGAAAGCCACTTACCTCAGACACTAGAGCACAGTGACTGTAAATGATCAGATCTACTGTATAAGACTGACCGTGGGGTTGTGTGAGATTCTCCAGCTACAAACTTCAGTAAAACAACAGTTTCTTAATATTTAGACAACAATGACAGAAAATCCCATTATACTGACACAACATTTTATATATATGTAAATATTACATATGTGGTATATTTAAAATGTGTAGCTCATTGAGTGATGACAGGAAAATAGGAGGTCCTGAATTGATTCTGGCTGCCATTTTTTCCACTTCCTAAATATCTATTGATTCATTGAAACATTATGTACATTCAAACTGCCATAATAAACGTTTCAAAACTTGATTTGGAAGTTTAAAACACTTTTACTTTTGATCAAAGTGTAGCCTGATTTTTGCCCAAAAGTCGACATATTTAGACATATTTACGCACAAAATATGTTCAATGGGATGATCGAGTTGCTCTAATTTTTAACTTTAAATAGCATTATTAACTGTTTTAACTGTTTATTTTGATTTTAAAATGCTGATTATTGCTTGTAAACATTAGTTTTACAGCAGAGCTTCCTGATTGGAGGTGTTATTTTGGTTCCTACACTATGACCAAAGTCTGCGGGAAGCAGACATATAATAAGCGAGGGAAAAGAAGAGCAGGGTTCTTTCAGTCAGCTGACCAGTAGTGTGCAGCACCAGGCAGCATTGCATGTAGCCACAGAAATCTCACGTTACTCTAACACTTTTTTTTCACATGAGCCAATGAATGGCTGTGACACCATCAACTGAAACACGTGTAATTGAAAACCCAATGACAACTTTTGGATTTGAACCAACGTAACTCGTTCTGCATTATTTATTTATTTATTTATTTTTTGTTACCCATGAACACATGTCAGACGTAATGTTTCTTACTAATTAAATGCGATTCCTCCTCCTTTAACATCTATGTGTTGAGGTCACTTTTACTAGTTAATTCTGACAGCCAGTGCAGCGTGGTGCCGGCTGCTTTGCGTTGAGGGATTTTAATTCCTTATCGCAATAATCAGTGACTGATGGAAGCCTTAGTGATATATGAAGGCGTGCCAAATGACATGTGCTCCCTTTTGAACATGAAACGCCACAGAGTAGAAATATGAATTTTCACATTAGCGGCATATTAAGTCTCTGATTAGGATTTACTTGATCTGGGATCTTGGCTCTTAGAAGTGCAACGCTGCACGCCGGGCCTGCCTGAGTTGTCAGCTGTCATGGCACTGGCCCAGAGCCTCACTGCTGGCAGGTCTCCACCCTCTTACCTCCAGCTGACAATGCAAATGCAGACAAAGTATGTGTAGCTGCTGGACAGCTCTGTATACGCTCATGTAATGCCACATGAAAGACAACTTAAGTCTGGTGTAAGCTGATCATTAAAATGATGATCTCCTTCACAGTGATAATCTACTGTTTTGACAATGGAATCAGTTATTCATTTCAAGTCATAAAGCAGTCGCTCAAGTTGTTACCAGTGTGTGCATGTTTCATTTTTTTTTTTTTTTTTTTTTACTCAGCCCCCCGCCTTTATAAGCTAACTAATGCAATAGGGAATGGAAAGAGGGCAGATATTGTTTTTTATGGCCTGACCTTTTGAGACATTATTATTTTTTTGATGAATAACTGTTTACTCTCAAAGCGGGTATTAAACAAGTTTCCTTAAGTTTTGCAGTCATCTCCTCTGACAAGTGAACCCAACTGCGGCTCGAGGAAATGGAAAGTCTGTTTTAGAGGAGTGGAAAGCTGTGTTAAATAGATGGCAACCAGTTCATTAGAATGCCTTCCAGAGCATGAAAAATGACCTTTTCTCTTGTAATGGCAGCTCGAATTCATAGATAGTCAGATGGAACCAGAGCATATTGTATGTTGATAAGGATCACTGGAAACAATTAGCATCACATCTCACTGGTTAGTGTAGAAGCAGCTCTGTTTTCACTTTATTAACACATTTGCGCTTAAATGCCTGTCTGACTTGATTTTGTGTGACAGACTTGGAAAAAAAATTATATGTCATGATTTAAATCTTCATAAAGAATTGGCTGTTATGCAGCAATGTTTGCTATGCAACGTTATTCTGCTTGGAAAGTTCCAATTGTGGCTGTGGAAGAGAGCTAAACATAAAATACCATCATTCTTCTTTATAAAAATTTACATTTGTAGAGTTTCTGTTGCTACATTTTAGGGAGAATATTGTTTTGCTATCTAATGTGCTAAACATTTAAACTGCAGACCGTAAGATTGTGAGCATTTGCTGCTGTCTTTGTGCTCTGTTGAACACATAAATATTTACATTTTAGTAATCTAAAGTTAATATAAGGTTAGTGTCTGTTTTAATTCTTTTCATAGGATTAGATGCTTACATTTCACTGTCAGAATTCCTTATTTTTGTAGCTTTTTTATTAGCTACACAGGCCATTTTCTTTCTCTTGTTCTGTGGTGAGCAACTTATTTTAGTGTGGTTTCTTTAAATGCAAATGAGGCACTTCACACCCCGCCCCCTTGCAGGTCACAGAGTCCCACTCCACCTGTTCTGCCATTTTTATTGCTTAATAGCTGAGATAAGATTAAATTGCAGAACAGATTTTTTTTCTTCCCCAAATTGATTAAAAGATTACAACAATGGAAGACTTGTCCATCCAGCCTTGCATGTTCAAGTTGTAAGGTGGTTCACATAAATGAACACCTCTTATAAACAAGACTTCAACGAGTAAGCTAATGCTAATGCCAAGAACACTGAATGCATTTAGGTCATGTTACTCAAGACAAAAAGGGCAAAAACAACACCAAACGGTTTATGTAATAATACTATTCAAAACACACAGTACGGTTAACTAGCTAAAAGCTAGCACACAGCGCTAAGAGAAGCAGAATCACTACGCTACTGCTGCAGGGATATCATATCAACACAGAATATAGTCATGTCTAAAATAAAATTTGATTTCATCAATGTTATTTTTAGCTTACCGCTTTGCAGTGTCCGTCGTTTCCTTAGACAGAAGGAATTGGCCCCCAATCAAAGTCTTTCAACAAATCCCTCTTGATACTGACAGAGGTTGTTGAAGTGCTCTGTGCAAACAAAGAGGACTTTCCCCATTGATGTGGGCAGATTCTCAAGAAAAATAAAATTTAACCAGACACTTTGAAGAGGTTCTAATGACACTTTGAAGGGGTCTTTGTAATGAAATGCGTGGGTTAATAAACCAAAAACCTGAACCTTTTGACTTATCCACCTGCAGCTGTGGCATCCTTGAAGTTGTACTACAAAAAGGTTGCAAGAAATAAAATGACTGGTTTGTGAAACTGGTGAACTGGAAGACATTGACTTTGTTTGCTAGTTCTACAACAAATGCTATGAGGCAATAGTTAAAAAAAGATTAATAGGGTAAAGAGAAAACTGAATGGATTGAAAATACAAACAAGATATATACACAGCACTTAATTAAACTTTTTCTCACACACATCAAAATGTATTAAAGGGTTAAAACATTGATTTTGCATGATACATCACCTTTTAAATTATTTTCATTCTTCCCAGAATCTATTAACTCAATGAAATTAAATAAACTGAATTAAAAATAGCTTGTTTACCATTTTAATAATTACTGGAAAAGCAGCAAACAAACTCTGCCTGTTGTAACAATTATAAAATATGCTCTGTAGCTATTGAAATCTTTCATGTCCATTAAGATTAAGAAATATTAGCTCAATGCATGTCTTTCAATGTCTGATCATCTTTGCAACCCGAAAATGTTATTCAGTACTGTTTCAACTGTTATTTTTATTTATTATTATTTTTTTGAGTATTCAAAAAATTGCACATGCATTTGCTCCAATTGTCATGGTGGGCCTGGATGTATGGCTTGAATGAACATTAAAACGTTTTTAATTGCTCTTCCTTGAGCCTAAATTGCTGTCATCATCAGAAATTTACTTCTGTGGTGTTTTTTAAAAACATATGTGGTAGAAGAGAGAAAATATTTAGGGTATCTGCAAATGTGATGCACATCTGTCAAACAGCCCAAGGGTGAAAACCAGCACATAACGAGACAACAAATGCTGATCCGGGACTTCTCTGCGGCAAAATAAAATATGGCTCAAGTTTTCATTAAGGTGCTATTGATTAGCTTTTCCTGGCAATGAATTATGGACGACATTAAATAAAAGGGAAAATATTTTTATGACTTTGCTTAGGCCACGCCAGATTCTCTCTTTTGCTTCTTGTATGCTCGCCCTGACAGGCATTTTGTTTTCTCTCAAATTCTTGTGGCTTTCACAAATCCAAGACCAAGTTGGAAAAAGTCATTTCTCATTTATTATTCTTTTGGTGCCGAATGCTTGCAAAAATGATTTGGAATAAAAACCTGCAGAAGGGACTTAATCTTTTGAAAGTAAAATATAAAATCAACCTGTTAAAGTTATGACAGATTTTTAGAATCTCTCGGTTTATAATAGCCCTGCAGAGACCAATCAAATTAAAGTAATACTGCTGCATTCTTTTGATCTGGTTATATTTTAATAGAAATGTCTGCAGTGCAGGCTTTCTAAATGTTGGTGTGTATTGCGTTGAAGCTTTGTTTAATCCGTAGAATTACCATGGATTAAACAGAGATCACTTTGGATCATGAGTCTGTCAGAGTGGAGAAAGAGAAGAAAAAATAGTTCTAATTGACAAAAGGACAGAGAAAATTAAACTAATTTTAGGATAATGCTTTTTAAAAACATAAATGTCTGTGGCTACTGTAAAAATTTGCTAGTTTACTATGTTTAGGATGTCTTGTTGTCAGCAGAAAGTCTACAAACTAATACAGTTGACCCCTGGTATTTGCCGGGGTTAGGGATCACAGCCTCCTGCTAATACTTAAGACCCTTTCTAAGAAGGCAAATAATTGTCTTTTTGAATAGTTCAAACACCAAGTATACCTTACTATTCTTTATCATGCACAGAAAAACTGCAGAAGAAGCTAATATCTACAGTTTTGCTTAAATCTCTTCCTACAACTAATCAGGGAGCGCCATTCATTTCCTTTGGTGCTCCTGTATTAACTGCTTTGCACAGTATTTGAGTATTTCCGTCTGAATTTTCTTTTGAATATTCTAGATATGCTTAACAGAAAAATAATTATGAGGTACTTTTGGATTTTCCTCATCTAATTTGTAGTCATGTTCTACAGAAAAATATGTTACTATGTGAAGCCACAAGTACTGAACTGCGAACAAGAGACGTAGATATTAGCAGTTAGGCTAGTTAGGCTAGTGTGGATTTATGCTGACTAAGCTCTTGGTGAGTGAACTTTGCAGAATATGTCGTCTAGCTTTCTGTTATTCCTGACATACAAACCAGAACAATAACTAGACTCTGCTACTGCTGCAACGCCACAGTTTTGTTTTTTTTGTTTTTTTCTTAAGCAAAATAATATCCTCAGCTGTTGCAAACTGTGACGATCAACGTTAAAGAGATTAGATTTTATTATTTATGGGTCACAATCACAAATTGGAATGAGTAAACAGAAGAATTATGGAGACAAACTTAGTCTGGTTATTGTCAGAGAGAACAGGACGAATGAGAAGATTTATGTGATTTAACACTACATGCCCTTGTCTGTTCATTTAATTTCATATTAGATGACGCCTTGCACCTGTTGCTGAACTGTTTCCTGAAGAAAGTGGTTTATTGTTTTTTTGGACATCACCAGGCTGGTGCTTAAGTTAGATCATGACTTAAGCCAGTGGAAGTTGGAGTGATTTTTCTGTATTATTAGAGATCCTATAGGAGAAAAATATATTTCTTATGAAAAAGAAAAGAATTAACATTAGGACTATGTGTTTTTTTCAATTATCTACCTACATACCTACTTACTATCAACCCATTTCCGTTAAGCCGCACAGCCATTATCAAATGTCTTTTATAGGAACAGCATGCAGTTTTCCAATTTTTATTTTTTTTACTTTGGTTTTGAGTTTTTAATATGTCTGGTATGTGCTGACGGTTGTTAGAGCTAAGCACCTATTAAAATAATTATATCAATAAGTCATAATTTGACTTGTCTGCCCAGTTTGGTGTTTTTTAGCCATGTTCTATATTGTTTATTGCATTTTAATTGTTATTTTTTTAACTGTTTTTTATTGTCCTTGAGTAACCTGAAAGGCACTTCTAAGTTAATAACATTATTATTATTATTATTATTATTATTATTATTATTATTATTATTATTATTATTATTATTATTAGTAGTAGTAGTAGTAGTAGTAACTTTCTTCATCAGTCCTGTTGGGACTTATTAATGTGGGTTTTTAATCCATGATTAGATTTTGTTGGTAACAGTGGGATTGCTCGGGTCAATTTTGAGTAAAATGTGTTCTCTAAATTGGAGTAAAACTAAAAATAGTGACATATCGATACGTCTATGAAAAGTACGTTCCACTCATGGAGTTCGTTTGGTTTCGGAAAGCACCTAAGACGTACAAGAATGTGTCTTGGCCTTTTTGCGTCACTGTTTTTCAGAGCAGTGCAGCCACACCTACAGCTTTTTATTGTACACGTGATAATGAGAGCTTATGAGAATATTGTTTTGCTGCTTTGATATTGTTGCATTCTTAAGCTGATGTCAAAAACAGCACTTCAAAAACAGTTTGTAGGCATAGCATTGTGTTCCTTCGTCCTCGAACTTGTTCCTCAAGTGAGAATATTTTTAGCCATGTAGACGTGGATTTTAGTACACGAAGACGTACTACGTTTTGAAATTGCATTTCTCTCGAGCTCTTTGTCAATGTTTTGTTTAGATGAACATTGAAGACTCATGAGAATCTAGAACCTTTCTCAAATTTTGCATTGAGTCATACTGTATATTCATCAACTATACAAGAATTAATGTAATTAAATGTAGTAAAACACTCAAGAATAGAGCAAGTTTTTTACAATGTGCAATGTTAAAAGTGAACTTTGACTGTGTTTTATTGCACTGTGCTGTGACGGTAGTGTTCAGAATGTAGATATTTTGTGTTCCAGGTGTTTTTCCCAGACTTTTTCCACATTACAAACGGAAAAGTGCCACAGTCTTTCAACATACTGTTAATATACCCTTAAAAGGCTTGACATGACTGAGCACCAAAAGCTTTCAGTTTTATTAGAGTTTTCCCTCTTTGTCAAGCATAACTTCCAGTTTGCGTTTTGAGGTAATTACAGTGTTGTGCACCTGAGAGTGGCATAAATTTGCACTTTGGGGTAAGAATCATCTGGCTGGATGCCCATCAGTGTCTGCATCACCTGGATATGATAAAAACACAGGCTCGGATGTCTTTCAAAGACTCCAAGAAGCATGTATCAACAGTTTAATGGAGTTTAACAAAAAAAATGAACTGTGTGGCATAATCTCCTCTTGTGTTACATTTAACTCTTTAATAATGTTAATAATGTTGCGCTCTTGTGAGTAGAAATAGGTTATTATATAAGCAAAGCCAGAGAAACAAAGTGTGACAAAGTGCTGAGCTAAAAGTGTTCCCTGGATAATAATGACACCAAATGATGTTCCGACCTAAACTCCACCTGTAAAGGATTTGTAATTAATGAAATGAGTTAAAACCTTGTGAAAATACATAGCCATGATGAGTGTTTCAACTTTTTCTGTCCATGTAAATCACATGTAATAAAGGAGAGGTTTGATGTGGTCTTCCATGAAGGCGAACTCCTGCACTGTATACTGTGTGCGATTCCTCTCTGCTACATATGGAATTTCCTCCCAGATGATTGAAGTATCAGCATATTGCTGCCATATTCCGTCCCACAAGGGGCTTGAGTTTTAATAATTTGCAGAACGAAGGGGGCAGATGAGAGGTGATCAAAGTCACTTTGCTTAATCTCTGAAGCACTGTCATTCAAAAAGTTTTCTGCAGTTCTCCAACTTGTGATAATAAGTACCAATTCAATACATGCCAGGTTCTCCAAGTATCACATCTTGATTGAGATTTTACAATAGCAGTATATATATTTTTTTTCAATTTGTTGCAAAAACTAAGTTCACCCATAGAAACAAAAACAGACTACAGAAAAAAAATCTTATCCAATCAAAAAATCTGCAACTTATTTATATAGGTTTTTTTAACCTGAGATTAGACGGCAAAAAAAAAAAAAGATAGTGGAAGATGTTTAAATTGTATTCATAAGGGGAAATTTGAAGTTCACAGTAAAGATAAAAACACCAACAAGCAAGTTCACCCAAAGTCATTTTGAGTGTTAAAGTTGTAGAATTTCTCACCAAGTAACATCAAAATCCAAAATGGCTGGTTTGTATGTAAAATTTGGTAGCCAGTGCAGTAAAAATATAAATAAATATATCTAAAATATATATATTTTAGCATTTCTTGTGATTTGTATTTAAGCCAATTTTTTGAACATCTCAATCTCAATATATTTTTTTACATCTCAATATATTTTATTGAGATTTTAAGTGAGAGAAAGGAAAAGACAAGAAAATCCAGAAATACACAAATAAATGCTTTTGAACAGTTTTTGTCCAGTTTGGCTTGCAGCGACTTTATTGGTCTGTCAAGGGTTTTCTTTTAACTGCAGTTTGTGGAGTGCCTCATTTTGAAAACATATTTTATTTTGAAAGACTAAATGTCTTTCTAAATTTTGAACCACTTTGGCCATTTTCCTCTTCGGCCAATTCTTCATAAACCTGAGAAATGTTTATGTGGAAAGATCTTATCAGATCAGCAGTCTACTCAGAATCACTTGAAACTTAAAGTTACTTAAATTTTCTTTCTCTTAATGTAAACTTCAGCAAGTCGTTGTCACCATATCTAGATTCTTAAAAAGCATCATGCTGTTGCCATGTGATTGGTTGACTTGCCATGTGTTTTGCAAAGCAGTTGGGCAAGTGTATGTGATAAAGGCAGGGAAGTGTACATTGCTATCATCACCATTGCTAATAGCGGTTAGCTTGTTTCCAAGCATAACAGTGAGCATGCCCTATATGTTTTTGAGCTGGTGATAGTCAGTAAGTCTTGTTTCATTCAAGCCGTAAGTTGCAGC
Organism: Poecilia reticulata; assembly: GCF_904066995.2. NCBI lineage: Eukaryota > Metazoa > Chordata > Actinopteri > Cyprinodontiformes > Poeciliidae > Poecilia > Poecilia reticulata. The sequence continues at coordinate 13,722,694 of NC_088836.1, read as the reverse complement.
TTCAGACCACACATTTTACTTTGAGAAGTGCCTGATGAGGAAAAGATCAAAGTGCTTGAGCAGTGCATCTCTTTTGACTGGTTATTTGTATTGATTAATAACAAGACTGCTTCGGTGTAGTACTTCTGAAGAAAATCCAAACATCACCAGAGGTATTTTACCACAGTTTGAGAACCCTGAATCCCGACCAGCAAAAGAATAGTTTATGCTATCACTGGAAAGCCGACTCAAAAGACAACTAAAGCTGCATCAGTGTACAATGTTTATCTGGTGTGGATATAAACTATGTATGTAGCAATCAATACACGCCAAGAAATACTATGTGCATGATGTTTACAGTATGATCATGTGGAGGAAAAATAACAATAAGTAATCTCGTGTCATTTAGCTGTTCTATGCAAAGTTAATGTAATCCTCTAATGTTTAGTATAATACATCAATCATGCAAAAATCTATTGTTGCATTAGCCTTGAAAGAACAATAATAATAAAAATGCTGTAATGGTTCTAGCTTCCTTTCCATAAATCATGCTTGCAGGCAGAGGAGGGGGTGGGGAGGCATCTTAACTTGCCATTTCAGCTCATCTGAGGGGCTAAAGGGATTCAGAATACTGATAGGATATCGAACAATAACCAGAGCCGCAGTTGGTCACTTTCAACTTGAAGTGGTTTGAAATATTGCTCAACACTGCTTCTAACTGAAGTTGACCCAACACCTCCTACAATGACATAAAGCCGTTTTCTGTTCGATAGGCACTCAACAACGGACTGTAAATCAACGGCAAATGCACGAAAACGGTGCATGGCCGAGGATTTATCGTCACACTGCAGATGCTTTTCAACAAATATGAAAATGAGACCAAAATAAGTGGGAATGCCATTTAACAAACTTCAGGTTCAGCTCCAGCCCTTAAAGAGGCAGCTCACAATAACTAAGAATGTAAAAAGTTGCAATTATATTTCAGTATTTTTTTTTAAATGTGAAATTCATACAAAGATTCGTTACACAGAGAGTGCATTTCTTCTTCATTTTGATGATTGTGACTTACAGCTGATGAGAACCAATATTTTTTTGAGACCAACTGAATGAAGAAAAAAACAAACACATGTTTAACACATAAATGCTTTGTTGTGGTCATGTTATGACCTACATATTCATAGAAAAATCTGCTGAGTTGATAATTGTCTAGCAGATAATCAGTAACTCTCTCCACAACAGAATAAGTCATAAAAGACACCTACATCCAAGTTTAATTGAAAGTTAAGTGGAAGAAAAAAGTGTGGTTAAAAAACGGACCTAATTAAGATATAACAAAGACTGGACTGGTAGTCAGTGAACCTTTTGTCTAAACATCTAGATGCACAAAAATAAACTCTTGAAATATATCACTCTGCGTGTAACTCTATATATGAGTTTACCTTTTCGAATTAAATTGCCTAAATAAATAAACTTTTGGACAATGTCCTTATTTTTTGAGATGCACCTGTGTGTACCCTGCTCATGGTACCTCTGTCACCCTCCTGTCAAGAAATTTTTCCAGTTAAATGTCTGAACAAAACGCGAAGCAAATTAACTCACAAAGTACGACGTTCTTTCCGATGGTTTAATAGCACTTTAAGGTACATCCGTTATGTGAATGTTAAGTGCAATAGTTAAGCAAATATCCTGATCAATAATGTATCGTTATGCAAAAAGTAATGCAACAAAACGCACATATACAGAGAGAGAAATTGCTGAAGAGCACAGCTTTCAGATTTGATAAGTGGGAGTGCATTTTTACCGTGCGGTTTCAACCTGGGACCTTTTATAAGTGCTTGTCGGAGTAGTGCTCAGAGTACAGCCTGAAGAGGCTTTTCGATTTCACAGAGAAAACACTCTTCCCAGGAAGTGGGTGGAGAAGATAATACTACAAAAGAGAAGGATGAAGGGAAAAAAAAGGAAAACTCAAGAATTAATAAACCTTTTTAGTCAGGCATAATCATTCATTTTGAACTTAAACTGAACAGAGCAACAAAACAAATCATTTTTGGGGAAAGAATACATGTATTTTAATGCCCTCAAGCAAAACTAATTAAAGACGACACCTCATTTACATAAATAAGCATTATAATTTGCATGCATGCACAGGGGAATAGAGTCAGAAAAAGGAGGCAATATTTTGCAGTCTGCTAATTTCATTTTATTCAGGATTTAAGCCTAATAAAGATTCATTTTGGAGGGGAAAGGAAAATAATCAAAGGGGAAATTTGAACTATCTCCAAAGATGCAGCAGCCTTCCATTCAAAGGGCTCCTTTTTTGTCAGCAGATGACTCCTAATCTGGAGTGGCACTTCCTGGCCCGCATCCAACACCAACTCCTTGAAAGGTAAAAAAAAAAATTTAGAGCCCAATTTATTAGTATGCAGTCCTGGCTCTGGGTAGAGAATTAATGGCGGTGACTGATAATGACTGTAATCGTGGCACAAATGGGGTGTTGAAATAGCAAACAACGGGCACAAGGCATGTAATGGGGATTTTATTAATTACCCAAGGTCCCTAGCACGAGCAGTCTCAAGGATTTACAGTGACCATGCCAGCCGGTCGAGAAGGGGTCGACCAGTATAATCTGACTAAGAAAGGGTCACAACAGAGGTGTGCTGCACTCACATTAAAAGAAATAAAAAATAAATATATGATTTCAGCTTGTTGCTTTGAAGACATGAAATAAAGTTCTTTCTTATAATACATTTTAATGGTGTTCAACGACAGAATCATGGAGTATTTTTAAGCTGCTTACAAAACAGTCAAAGAAGGAAACAGAAGCAACTGAGGTAAAAAATTTCCTCCTTTTTTATTGTGCTCCAAATGAGCTGTGCAGTAAAGGCATTAACCTACACTACAATGACATAAGCTCCCTCTGTCTTTGTTGACGGTTAGAAAAAGAAATCAACATATGGGTGGCACTGTCAGGTAGGCTAACCCATTCACACATCAGCTCATCAACAAGAGAGGATTGATTAAAAGTCCCTTTTATTACTCACTGCATCCTTAATGGATGCGAGACTTTGAAAATGGAAGAAACAATTAGAGTTTTACTGCTTTGTGGGCACTCCTGATTTATATAAATCACTGGTTGGGTGTAAATTTTCCAATAAAAGTCTGAACCGCTCCTGGCATACATAATCAACACGTCCATTCTTGGTACAGATGCCTGGGCTCAAACAATCTCTTTAAATTGCAAAGAGTCAACAGCCTTACCAATTGGAGCTCCATCAGTTGATTGGCTGTACAGCAGCTGATGGCGTTTCTTAACTGTTTGCTATTTCTTTTATTCTGCAATTAATCATATATATATTTGGCTCAAAACGACACACATACAGTATATATTGTCAAAGTATTGACTCTCTATGAACTTTTCCATATCTGGCATGTCAGAAACACATACTTTAATTTGGATTTTATGTGTTATTCCAACATAATGGAGAACAATACCAAATAATGTGTCGATCTACTTATTATGGTCTAAATCAGTGGTCCCCAAACTATGGCCTGCGGACCGGATCCGGCCCGCCTCCACATTTGGTCCGGCCCCCTGAACAATACCAGAGAGCATTTAGATTTTTTTTCATATACCGTGTTTTCCAGACTATAGGCCGCTACTTTTTTCCTAAGCTTCGAACTATGCGGCTTATAGCCCAGTGCAGCTTATATGTGGATTTTTTTTCAACCACCAGGGGGCTCTTTAGCAGGAAGTGAATCATTGGAAGTCAAAATTAGAAATAAAAGAAGAAAGCACCCATTAGAGCGGAATTAGGTTTTAATAGGGAATTGAAATTTGAGAATGTTGTTGATCAGTTAAATAGCATTGACTGGAAAAAGAAGATTTTTTGTTTTTTTTAAATAATACTGGGATCATTATGAGAATTTGAGGTATAGATATTAGGATCCAATAGATGGCAGTAGTGCAACAATAATGGATGCAAGCTGCCTTCGAAATCTAAAGAAGAAGAAAGCGCCTATTTTCATTTAGCACATGCTAGTAGCAGACATAAAGGATCAGCACTTTTACTGTTATAGTTATCGTTCGGAAACTACTGTAATCAGTTCTGTTAAATCTAATCTTGGCACCTTTTTCTTTTTCAACCGTAATAAATGTGATATTCAATTGACCTGTTATGACTCAGATTTTGGGTGTCCGTCCCCCTCTGATGCTGCTGCATCGTTGTGGAAAACCTAGAGCGGCAGAGATATCTGCGGCTTATAGTCCGGTGCGGCTTATAGTCCGATGCGGCTTATATGTTTATGTTTACTGGTTTTTAAAAAAAAAACTTTGGGGTTGCGGCTTATAGTCTGTAAAATACGGTATTATTTCCTGGATTTTTATTCTGTGAAGAACCCAGAGAGGATTATTTGTGCTTTCTGGAAAACAAATTTTTACATTTAGGCACTCCTGCAAACGTCACACTTTTTCTGTTACAAACTGACTCCGGCCCCCACCAGAGAAGGGAAGTTATGTGGCCCTCACAAGTAAAAGTTTGGGGAGCCCTGGTCTAAATAGAGGAGTAGGGAGCTTACCTTGTTGAGGATAGAAACAAAGTAAGGTGCAGAAGTTCATTAGCCTGTAATAAGCTTAGAGCACTGCACAATAAATGCGGATATAAACCTGCCCTGCTCGGTTCCTATCAGTCACACATCCCAGATGATTTGCTCTTCACTCATCCTGCAGTTACAACAAGCAACCAAATGGAGCTGGAAGATGTTAAACTAAAGCTAAACATGGGAGAGGTTGCACTTCTTACTCAAACTATGGTCTAAAAACATCCATCCATCCATTTTCTTGCACCCTTGTCCCTTAGTGGGGTCGGGAGGGGTGCTGGTGCCCATCTCCAGCTAACGTTTCGGGCGAGAGGCGGGATACACCCTGGACAGATCGCCAGTCTGTCGCAGGGCATGGTCTAAAAACAAAAACAGTAAAATCTTATTTAAAATAATATGTTGGGTTTACTTAGGGCTGGTTAGCTCCGGGCATTTTTCCATCAACTGAGTGGCAGATTTCAGTAGATTTTAAAGTGTACTAAGGTTTGTTTCATGGATTGTTCTATATGTAGCTCCAGGCATCTTTCCATCGACTCACTGACGAATTGCAGTAGATTTTAAAGTCAACTTTGTACATTTACTTGGCCTTGCTCACACTTGAACATTCAGTGATATAGTCTATTGTTTCAGTTGGTAATATGTTTAGAGTTGTTGTGTCGGAAAGCTCATGAGCCTCAAGTTCTTTTCCACTCCCCCAAACTCCTTTTCATTCAGGTTTATCTTGTATTTAGCTCAGTTTATCTTCCAACCAAACTCTGCACATTTTCACGGTCCAAGATTAAGAAAAGCATCTCCACAGCATGATGCTGCCGGATGTACAGTGTAGCTTTTCTGTCTCAGAGCAGTTTGCGCGTAGCCCATAAAGTTCCATCTTGGATCACCAATGATATATATCTACTATATATTCCACCTGAGCTCTGCAGAATCTCTACAACTCTAGAGCTAACATGGGTCTCTTACCTGCTTCTCGGACTGCTGCTTTCTTCCCCCCTCTAAAGAATCGCAGAAAAACAAAGACAGTTAACAATTTTTGCTAAACATGTTGAAAGTACTGTTTTTTAAGTTTTCAACTCATGGCGTTATGTTTAGCTTCTGCTTTGACTCACAGTTGCAGAAACTGAGTTAACCTGAAATGTCACCTACCTAGACTGGTTCTTTATAACAAATAAAGAAATATTCCATCTTATCTTTGAGGCATTAGAAAACACATCTCTAAATATTTCCGTAGTTTTTCTATCCTTGGTAAAACTTCTAACACAAACGTGAAAGTTGTAATAGACAGGCTTAATAAAAAGTATTAAATATTTTAAAATTGTTGCAGAAAAGCCTAATTCAAAAGCCAGTAACTATACACAGCGAGATTGATTTTACTTTTATTGGGACATTTCATTTTACGGTACTACATATATTTATTTTAATTTTAATTCAGCTCAGATATGCATGCACTTTTATCCTTGAAGTTCATATTTGTTCACATAACAAGCAGGGGAATGAGTTACTGTAATGTACGTTAAGAGCTGTAATAATTTAGATGCTGGAAAAGGAAACAACAATCATAAAAATCCTTTAGCTGCTCTCATATAAAATGGAGGCCAACAACACTCAACTGTCAGCAACATGTTAAAATAACTTTGCTGATTTTAAATAGGAAAATATGTGCACACGTGCTTGGGAGTGTCGCTGCTTAAACAAAAAGCACTGCTGGTGGATTAGCTGTATTCTTTCCCATTTAAAACTTGATTTATTTTTCCATTTCAGTACTAAATTTGTGGAATGGGGTCATTAAGGGCATAAAGCTTAACTGCTGATACTTTCATTTCAACATTTTAGCAGAATTGTGTGAATGGCCTAAAGTCAACAGAGCAGATCACTGACAGAGTGAAACCGCAACAAGATGCAGCAGAGCTAATCGAGACACTGTTTGCTTTGTTTTTCTCTCAGAATCCCACATTATTCAATAAACAGTACAGCAGAGTGCAGCTGGGGCTTTGTCAGAAAGGAAAATAACATTTCAAAAGAAGCATGATTTAAACCAAGATCTTGACTTATGACTAGTGTTTTGTTGTACTGATGGCTAGGAGATGCTCAGTATCATTGCCTAATCACATGTCCTCATGCGAGACGCTATAGGTTCATTTTCCCAGCACAGAAAAGCAGAAAGCTAAACAGTAAAAGAAATTATGCTGGACTTGCTCGCATTACTTTTATGGAAAACATAAGGATGAACTCAAGTGACTTTTTGCTCCCGTCACATTGCGTGACAAAGGAGTGTGTATAATTTTTCCAGTAAATTCATCTCGTTCTTATGCCCAAGGGCAACCAATGGTAACATAACCTCAGAAAATCTCACCATTCAGGTTCATTTTGTCTTTTTGTCATGCACAAGAGCAGCTTGAAAAAAGAACCTTCTTTAACAAAATCATGTGTCGTTGAATTACTAATGACATTAGTATCCTCTACACTGCCTTGGAAATAAACTGGCAGTAAGCAGGTGCACTGTTAAAACCACAGACTGTAGATGCTGTGTATCCCAGCCTGTCCTCTTTAACTTTCGTGGTTTTGTAAACGTGAGGATATTGAAACCGTCCCTTCTAGTGAGATTGATCGAACCCAACGGGTTCCCAGTATCTCAGCAGTCACTGAACAGTTAATACCTCTCAGCTCCTCTGATTGCTGTTTTATCACTAAAATCAAAATATGCACCTTTTCAGAACCTTCCCTCATTCACATGTTCTGACATGGTTTTCACTAGTGGCTTGGCTCTGGGTTGTTTTTGTGGTATTGCTGTGTTCTTTTGGAGCACCGCGTTTCTGTCTGAGCGCTGCTTTCAGGACACAGCAAGAAATATATTTAATGTATATTTTTTTGGCATATTAACACACAAGGGCAATCAAATCAACTGGAAATTTGGAAATATTGATTCACCTTCATCACTATGTGATTCACAAAATTAATGGATTAATCTCATATAATGTTATGCAAGTCTGCAAATGCTTATGCAGACTTAATAAATATTTAGATCCATCATTAATAATGTTTATTTTAGAAATAGTACGTGTGCATCTCTGCCCCCCCAAACAACATATTGATGCTTTCTATCATTCCAATCTTTGAGTGGAAAATATCTGTTCGTGGTGGAAAGTAGATGCGTGTGAAATACCCAACTTTTTTTTTTGGTGTTGTTTGTCTCTTTACAATAAGTACCTGTTAAATGGGTGTGTGCATATTTTTTTTTCCTCAAATTATGAGGTCATGTGTGAAAAATGTACTGAAAAACAGTCGTGCCGTAACGTATCAAAACCTGTTTTTACATAATGCCACAGACATTAGAGAGAGGGGGGAAAAAAGCAGCAGCACAATGAATGTTTCTCTTTGGTTTTGTTTGTTTTTGCTCCTCCTCTTGCGCTATGTGAGGTGAGAGGGGAGACTTTGAAACTAAAGTTGGCAACATTCCTTGGCCGTGACACACACACGAGTACACATTATTCCTCTCTTTAATATGCCCCAAAAAATAACATATAATATTGAAGCAGATGTTAAAATTCTCAACTCAAAAACTCCTTTAACTGAGATAAGTAGAAATATAATTTATATGTTTATTGAGACCATTTGTGCAAAATAGTCTCATTTTGCACAAATGAGACCAATTATATGATTTTTGTTGTGGTCTAACTTTGATACTGCTGGTAAAGCATAATTTAGCCCTGATTTACTCTGCACAGAGCACAAAAACAGAGATTTCCTAAGCCTGCTACATCTGAAGAAGGCGAGGAAGTTCCTCAAAGGCTGGAAGTAGCCGTCCTGTGGGCGTTTAGGAGGAGATCCCTGTTTGTTCCAGAGGTGTCTCAGACTGTTGCCTCACCTGGTACAGCTTAGCTCAGATGGTCGGATTAGGCAGCAGCCGTATTGAAGATATGTCACTAATCCATTGTTCCTTAACTTGGCAACCAGACACGGTTCTGTGCAACTCTTCCGCTCAGTCAAAGTCAGCGATACGCCCGTCAAGGAATGTGAGAAATTTCAACAGCACTTTGATACTTTTTAAAATGCATTACAGCAAAACAGTGCCTTGCGAAAGTATTTACACCCTTACAACTAATTTACATTTAGTCACATTACAGCGACAAACCTCAATGACCATTATTGGGAATTCATGTATGGAGCAAATGTAATGTACAATGTAATTAATAAAGGAAGGAACTGAATCCATGGTGTGGAGTTTGGGTGGCATTTTCAAAAATGTTAATAAAAGTGACAATAAAAACAAACTTTTAAAAAAAAATCATCTCAATTTCTGTATAGATCTATACAGTCAGAACCAAACAAGCACACATACTGTTAAAGAAAGTAACCTGGTTATTTCTCAATAATTTCATTTCAAAGGTTACATTAAATTGTACAACTACACAATGCAGTGGACTCCCAGTATTCACGGTTGTTATGGACCACAACAACTCGTGAATAGCAAAATCCATAAATACTTGGAACACACATTGAAGCCACTAGACTCTATTTTAATAATTCAAACACCAAATATACCTTGATATGCATTACCACGGCGTACAGTGCAAACTGTCCTGCCACTACCGTCAAAGCTAATATTTACAGTCTTTCTTATTTCTGCTTTGGGGAGTACAGTTAATCAGCAAACGCCAATTGCAAACACCAGCCAGTAGTGTGTCAAGTAGCATTGCGCTTAGGTACTTCGGCTTCCCATTCTGTATTTTTTCTAGGATATTTTAGATCTAATCTTAAAAAAATAAAATAAAATTACGTTCCTCAGAAAAAAACGCAAATAGGCTAACTCACAAATACTGAACTGTTTTAGACATGGGCTCACTGGAACTTCATTAAAATCATTTAGCTGTACTGATAGTATTATTGCCTTAATGGAACCAACAGAGGGAAATAGAGCAAACAGCAAAAGCAACAATCCCTGCCATGCTGCCCATTCTTACTTGACACAGATGCTTTTGATTTATTATTTTTGCCCAACTGTGGGGCCTGGCGTAATGTTTGAAGTTTGTATGTCTTCTCTGTGCACACATTTTTTCTCTCTGTAGCTTTTCTCCTGATGGACGAGTGTCTCGCTCTCTTCCTGGACAATAACATTTCCTTACATTAAGTACTTTAATTTTGAGAAGGCACAAAATAATCCTTAATAATTAAGCAGCTCCAGAGAGATGGTCACTACTGAGATTGTAACCACGAGGTAGAGTTTAATAAAAGGAGTTCACAGATGCTTTTAGCTCTTCTGGTCTGGGATGCTTTTGCTGGATAACAGGACGTTCACCACAGATTAGATGCAAAGGGGGGAAAAAAGATGTTCTAAAACAGATTATTAATTAATTCGTTCATATCATATCAAAATATGTATGTATGTATGTATGTATGTATGTTTTTGGTCAGAAGGCTTGCCCTTCATATCGTAGCTACATCACAACTGGTTGGGAGCACAACTCTTATTTATCCAGTGTGCAGATAATTAAGCTGTTCTCATTAGTGACATAATTGGAAATGTAATTAGCAATAGTAATAATTATTGCATCTAATACCTTTTTCTCTATCGTTATCAGGCTCATTCAAACTGGTAATTAGAGTTCAAGAGATTTTCATACTTTTGTCCTAATTTATTTTAGTGACCAATTATTTCAGCTGGAACTCGCGCCAATAAATCAGAACTATGTTCATCTGGGCTGTTTAGCAAACAAACAAAATACTCGTTTGGTTTTTAGATGAGAGAAATGCTAGCAGTGTACCACGGCGTGATTATGCGTGCTGTTTTTTTTTTTTTTCTTTGTTTCTAACTTCTCTTAATGGCCTGCAACAAGAATGAAGGCATGTGTACGAGATGTAGTCATGGTTATGATAGCTGTAGAAAGCTACTAATCGGATTTGAATGGCCACAGCTACACAAAGCTGAAAAATTCTGGTCTGATTTCTGATAATTTGGACATGTTTCTTACCAGTGGTCAATATCTTATCTGCAGTGGTCATAGGTAGCAAGGTAGCAATCGGATTTCTGCCTTCGATTGTTTTTGTCAACAAACCTCTGACCAATGCTTGAGGTGTGCATGGATGTTGCTGTGCACTGCCAGTGCGCTTTCTAGAAGAAGTAAGGCATCTAGAGAGGCAGTTTCTCGACAGCTTACCTCTCCAGCTCACTTTTATTACAAATGCAGGCTTGACTAATATTGCATACACTTTGTCAATCTACTTAGAGCAGGAAAGTAAAACTTTATATGATATGCAAAAACCACTAATAATTTCAAACGGCAGTTTTATTTTACTTAAGTCTATGCACCAAATTGGAAATATCAACAAATAAATGTTGATAGATAATGTCATAAGTGTGATGAGCAATAAATTATTTTTGCAGCGGTGGGAAATGTTGCTTTTCTGTTTAAATCATATCGATTAGATCATGTTCTACAAGTTTATTTACAATTTTTTTTTGTGTCAAAAACCATGAAATGGGAGTGTTATTACTCAAAATAGTCACACCCTGTGAATCCCATGCTATTCCATCCCTAGTCTTCAGTGTATATGTAAACATAGACTATTTGCACACATTTGAAAAGCCTTTAAATGCAAAGGCAACAACAGCAAAGGTTTATGAAAGGGATGTTGAAAGTTGCCACTTGCAAATGGCCTGCAAGTCACTGAGATTTTAGTGGCACTAAGAAAATGTACACGATCATTTTATTACTCATTTTGAAACAGAACAAGAAATAAAGATTCCTCAGATGCTGTGACTTGTCTTGTTCATGCTTACCATAAATACCTGTCTGCATTATTCTGTTGGTGCAGTTGTTTGGGCTTCGTTTCAATCTTCGCTTTGAAGATTGTTACTCTGTACAGCACAACCAATCTTTGGAAATATCTTGTGAAATTCTTTAAATCTGTCATTTCAAAGTAATGGCGAGTGACAGTAAACAGCTGTTTTATGTTTATCTACAGGAATCAGATGGCAGTAGAGTGAGCATCAGACGGATTGTGCAGCAGATCCATCTTCAGTGCAGATTTTACAATAGGAAGGTGAGTCTTAAACCTAAATCAATTTGCCATTTCACTCGTATTTACCAGAAAACTGACTACCTGATGCAACAAAGTGGCAGCTAAGTTTAGAAAACACATTTTAAAGCGAAAAGGCATTCCCTTTTCCATCTGATCAGCATTCGCAGTTCTTGCTTCAGTCATGTAAAAAAGAGCATTTCACACATTTGCCATTTATTCCCTTGTTTTCTTCAGCCTTAAGCAAATTATTGGGTAATTGATGCAACTTTCACAGAACACAAAATGTGTTATGCCATGTGCGGTGCGTCAGTCTTTGCTCCATGTTGAAGTTGCACCTCTGTTTCTTGGAGCAACTTAATTGTCTCAAACATGCACACAAGCAGCACGTACAAGTCATGATACCCCAAGGCATAGATTAATTAAGCTATGAAAACCCATGAGCAGGGAGCATTCAGCAGGTGCCTGTTTGGCTTGGTATGGGACTTGTTTTTGGCAGTGGTGCAGCGGCTCATTATAAATCTATAATTAAGTTACAATTTTATTTGCCATTTTTTTTAGAACATGCTGTCATAGGGGATCAACATGGCTTAAACTCTGGTTCTGCTAAGTACACTCTTGGTTATATCGCTTCTTGCATCCTCCGCTCCTCTGCAGAAATCCTACTTTGACAAAATATGTGATTAAACGGCTCGGTGTCTCACACATCTCGAAACCCAGGGTCCCTGAGATGTTTGTGTGCTTGACTTTCTCATTGAGGAGCATCTTGTGATTTTTAGAATCTCTTCATTTGCCCGTAATCCAAGACAAAACAGTCCATACTCCTCCTTCCCTCCTGAACAGACACACACACAAAAAAATACATGGCTTCCAGCCTGCGGCTGACGGGACGGTCCTCTGAACCCCCCGCAGGTCGGCTCATCTCTCGGTGGGTGTGTTGGCAGCGCTAAGTGAATGCAATGAAGCGTTGCTCTCTCTCAGGCCAACATCTGTTATCCTGAGTCACCTGCCAGCAAAACGGGGAGGGCCGGGGACACACAGTGGGGGAAGAAGAGATGAGCCGGGCTGTGGGAGAAAAGCCCCTCGTCTGCAGGGTGGTCAGGCTGAATGAGAGTCAGCACTGGAGCGTCGGCATTTGCCAAGAGCCTGCTTAAGCTAACAATGCGGCCTGTGGAGGGGGCAGACGAGGCAGGAAATTGAGGTTAACAATGTTGTTACATATTAAACAGAACTTGGCTTCACGTATTGGATGTGGAGGAGCAAATGCTTATAGAGTCAAGACTGTTATTTAAAAATTAGGTTAATAAAAAATGTGATGAATATCTAGGGAAGAGTTGTGCTAATTTAGGGAGATAAAATCAAAGATACCACTTAATTTAAAAAAAATATATTTGCTGTATGTGATGTTTTCTATAAATTTAGGGTTTAACTTGGAGATATTAGAAGTTCTTAATTTTTATTACTGTGCACTGTTGCCCTGTTATGAAAATAGTTCCTTGTTCAAATTGAATGTATTGAGTTTCTTTGTAGTGTTTTCGTGCTCCCTTTATGAATTTCAAGGAACCCCCTCAAGTCCAACACAACCCTCAAGAGACAGTTAAAAATATGGTCTAGTCAAAGTCCCTTCCTCTATCCAGCAGAAAGAGGAAGGGAGGAAGGAATTGATGCTCACAGACAAATTCAAAACAGAATGGACAACGATTCTCTGTAAAGATGGTAGAGAGATGCTTGGATTTTCACTGCTCAGGCCATACAAGTGAATCTCCCCACTTTCTGGTACTCTACCCCCCCACTGTGCTTTGCCCGGGGGACAGACATCTTCCACGTGTTGTAATAAGGGTAGCTGATATAATGAAGGTCATTGTAATCAGAGCTAATGTGCGAAGGAGTCAAGACACTGTAGCTTTATTTGCCAGCAAGGCCCTGCATTCTGTACCCGTGGGGATCCAGCTGATAGTGTTATCTTTGCTAACCTGACTCTAATACAGGCCTCGCTCCGCTGTTTGTGTCAGTGTCAGAGCTGAACTTTTTTTCCCTGTGATCCCCTTCGTGTGTGGATGGGAATGCGTCTGGCTCCTCTTTTTTCCGTCCTGGTTAAATCCCATCCCAAGGTGTTTGAACTCCTATTTGACACATTGCATTTTTAAAAAAAGCCGAGCGCTCCCTCTCTGAACTCTTCGACTTGGAAAGCAGACGAGGGTCATATAGGAAGTACTTGACAGAGAAACATTACATCGGCGTATGCTGAGGAACGGCTCATAGGAGATGACCTCTAAATCTAATCCTGTCCCTCAGGATATGCAAATGTCCTCAGCTCAAATTTGATTTGTTTTTGTTTATTCAAGACACAGTGGTTTGTTAGCAACTTTTGTCCAGAATCTACAGTGCAAAACCCCCCAAAACAAAACAAAAAAACAGCATAACTATTGAGTTACTATGAAGCAGGATTTTCAGAAAAATTGACAGGAAACTATTATTTTAACTATTATTAAATTCCCTGCATTATTTTCAAAATGTGATTAAAATAACCCACAGAATGTGCATATTTATAGCAAAAAAACCCACGATTTACAATGTGAATTAAAAAAGCAGAGCAGAATCCAACTTTTTTCACATGTAATGCAAAAAAAAAAAGAAAAAAAAAGAAAAATTTTGTCTCAATCATTTTTATTCTGTGCAGCATGCTTTGGTAATAGGCTAAAGTTAGCATATTTGCTCTCTGCTTTGTTTTGGGTCCTTTCTTTAAGACATATAAAGTTGTTCTGCTTCAGAGACCTTGATCTTCTAAACACAGCTTCTCTTCTCTTAAACCATTTGTGTATACCTGAGTGACAGAACAGGTCACAGACAGACAGGAAGCTGCTGCAGCTTAATTACTGTGAGCATTAAACTAAAGAGTTAAAAAGCCTTATATTATAAGATGAAAATCCAGATTTAAGGAGCAAAAATTTCCATGAACTCTTTATACAGCTGTGCGAGCCATGTGATTGTTTAAAACTGGGTGTGCCACATACATCTCACTGTTGGTGCTGCTCTTCTAATCACGGCCCAATAAAAGGTATCGGGGATTATATTTTTACTGTAACTCTCTGGTTTGATCATTTGAAAGGAGCATTGATGGAGACTCCAACACATCTGCAATCAGGTTCTTTATTCAAATGCATAAAAATGTAATTATTTTGTTTGCTTAGTAAATTGAAAAAAGTTTGTTTATTGCATTTGTTTATTAATTTACCTGATTAAGTGATTAAATGTGTTAGAATAAAACACGTTCAAACAACACCCACCACATAAATGTATCTGCTGCTTCTTCAGCAGTTAGCTTATTTTCTAATATTTTCATTATCATCCTATTAATCAGGATTGCGTTTTGACTTACATCAAAAGCCTTTTTTTCCCTATTCATCAGAGCACCTCCCGAAAAGAAAAAAAAAAAAAGTCTATCCAAATACACCCTCGTGCAAGTCCCCTGATCCCATCATTCAAACTTCCAAGCCCTGCTTTCTGGCTTCCTGGAGGACCACGGTGAAATGATCTCTTTTGTTTCGCATCATTAGTTCCATCTGTTGTGCGAGCAGGCCTGTCTGTTCCGGAGCATGGCAACGTGATGGTGGCCAGGGGCGATTGGAGACGCTTACAGTCCTGGTGGCTCGTGGCTCAACCTCCAGAACTGCCGCCGCCGCCTTGTTCGTGATCCCTCTGACACCGTCACACTCTCTGGGATGTTTATTCTCACTTATTTATGCACACATTGGAATAAAATGGAAGCAAGCATGAGCTTTGTGTGCATGGGCTGAGGTTTATCTTGTCTTCACAAGACGGAAAAATTTTATTTTTTTATGGTCAATCAGCACATACGGGAGAAGTGAAAAAGTATTTTCCCCTTACAGATTTCTGACAATCTGAGTAAATATAAAAGAGTTTTGAAGTGATTTCATTTAAAAAGGGGGAAAAAAGTTATCTGGTTGCTCCATCATGCATTTTCTAACTCAGGCAATGAATCTTTTACATCATTGTGGAGGAATTTTGGTCCATTCCTCTTTGCTGAATTGTTTTATTCAAGCTACATTCAAGGGTTTTCAAGCATGATCATCCTTTTGTAAGTAGTGCCACAGCATTTCAATCAAATTGAACCTTCGGCCTCTTCAAAATCTTCCTTTTCTTTTTAGCCACAGAGGAAAACTTGCTGGTGGGGTTTGGATTATTTTCCTGTTGTTCAGCTACTTGAGAAGCTTAAGGACGTCTCATTGCCATGTTTGTCTGTTACTACGATCATCATTTCTGAAGTGCTGTTCGTTTTACCACAGATTCAATTGGACTCACTTTTTCCCAAACAGTTTGAATGATTAAACAAAGGTTCACCTTGAGATGGGTCTTCTTTATAAAATCATGGACCCTGAACCTTAACTGAGGCCTGCAGGTTTTTAGATTTTGCTCTGGGTTCTGTTGTGACCTTCTGGATGAGCGTTAGATGCTGTCTAGAACTTGGTAGGCTGAGTCCTGCTGTGAAGGTTCATCGTTGTGCTTTACTGGAGTCTCAAAATGTCAGGAAATCTTTTGTAAATCTTTCCAGACTGATAGATGTTAATGAGGTTATTTTCTATCTGTTTTTTTAATTTGATAAGATTTTGTTCTGCCCTTGGAGATTTGTTTAACCTACTTCCTGCTGTCAGACAGGTTCTATTTATGTGATATTTTTATTCTGCTGTTCTGGCAGTAGTCTGACCTGAGTGTGTCCAGGATGCTTGATGGCACATGTTGCTACCAAGGTTGGAACTGTTAGTTATTAGATTTAGGGGGAATTACTTTTTCAAACAGGGCCAGGTTGGTTTGGACAGTTTTTTCCCCTGTATTATAGATAAAATGATAATTTTAAAGCTGCTGTTTGCATCTACTCGTGTTTTCTTTAGGAATATCTAAAACAGACATTTCTCACAACACTGTAATTAAAAAGAAATAGTTTTTAATTCATATCCAAAGCAAGCCTTTGTAGGTCAGATCTGTACTTTTTCTTGCATTTGGAAGTGAATGATACCCCAAACAGATGTAAATTTTTCCCACAACAAGGAAATATTTTATTCATGATTTACATGCCTGATAAATCTTCAGAAAGTCGTAGCGCTGATGGGCATACACAATTTAACATCTGTCCTCCCCAGAGTTGTTAATCAGATCCTGAAGCACATGGGACTGAGATTTGGAGCTTTATTTCTGCTTTATATGTTTCTTAATTACTTCTTATAAACAAAGTATTCTCTGCAGAAGACTAGAACTTGAGAAATCACTTATAGTTGAAGGAAAACATTGCACTCCAGCTTCTCGGGCTTATCTTTGCGAACCTCCGCCATGGTTAGGATGGCGAAATGTGGCCACACATTCTAATTATAATACATAATTCCCAAATGAATATTTCCATAATGTCCCCCCAGTGAATTGCTCTTATCCCCATAGCGGGAGTGTTCAGCACAAGGGCATCTGTGTGCGTGTCAGTGTGGAGATCGCCGGATAATTTTCACTGAAGATGAAGCCATCAAAGGTCACAGCCATCCAAATGACCTAACCTTGGAATGTAACACCTGGGTGTAAAAGTGGACTTATCCTATCTGATGGAATGGGTGTAATGTACCCCTAATGTATAAAGTGCGGAAATAAAATAAGAGTTATTGGTTGGCGGAGGAGGTTCAGTGTGGGTTAGAGAAGCCTGTAACTCTATAGGGTGAAATAGCTGTGTTGGTATCACCTGAGGTGACAGTCTATTGCCAGAGTGCTGTATTTGTTGGAACCATTATGAAATAAAGTCAGTGGAAAAGGCCAATATTCAGTTTGAATTGATTCCTGAAAAAGTCCAGAAGTGAATATGCTTTCATTTTGATGGTATTACTATGGACAAAGTGTGTTGTGTCAGTTTCACCCCGCCATTACTTTGCTCCATTAGGGCAAAACCGGGTGATTTTATTTTTGCCCAGTCTATTTTCTGTGATAAAATGAAAATCTGAAAGCTTTATTAAGTCTGAGTGACACCCAAAGCTGAGAGCCAACAGGAAAATAAGTCATGTGGGATCTGGTTTCAGTTCATTTTTGCTCAATTCCCATCTCCTGATCAAATACTGCACTTTCCAGTATGGGCTTAATGGGAGTGTCAAGTTCACAAAAGGCCCTCTCTCTTCCACTCACTCCATTACCTGATAACAGCACTGGTTTTGGCACTTATTTGCACAGAGCGGCTAAGCTCGGCTCGCGCGCTTCGCATTTGTAGCAGGTTGTAATTGAAGCTGTATTGAGACCATTTTATTAATTTTAACAGCGTACATCTCCAAGTTACCACGAGCGCTAACCCACCTCATTTTCTCTTCATTTACTCCTGACAGCCCGCACTGCTCTTCTCGGTGAAAGCCCCTCTTTAAGCCAAACAAACATGACCACCGATGTCTTGGGTTCAGGGCCTTTCAAACAACCTTTCAATAAAACAAGCTCAGCTGTGAGACATGCAGGATCTCTCATGCTGGGCAGCCCCGCTGAAAATACCCTCCCTCCTGTTTCAAAGCCATCAGCTTTTGGTTCCCCCAGGAGAGCCAGCATTATCCTGCAGGGTTTATTTAAACTTGTCGAGAAGGTCTTGCCTGTTTTTTCTTTCTTTTTTATTTATTTTTTTTACCAACTGGGCTATGTGACATTTAACTGAATCTTACCACATGTGAAAGAGATTTTACTCAGCTTATTGATCCAGATTTGAAGTGTTTGAGTACCATTTTCTAGTAATATGCCACCAATGGGATACTTCTAATACAGAGTGATGGTAGGGTGTGCCATGTCTGCAGGATGTACCAATTTGAGTTTTATGACAGATTTAAAATGTTATATGTTGTGATGTTTGATGTGCTGATACAATAGCTTTAAAAATATTTCTTTCTTGTTTTTCTGCTGTAACCCGTCATTCATTGTTGGTTGGTTAGTAGAATATATGAGAGTCATACGCTTCGACAGTGTAAAGGATAAATACGACAAAATATTTACACAAAGCTTTAAAACAAAGGTGATACAACTGCTGAAGGAAAATAACATTATTTAACCAGAAAAACAAATCCAACAGTCCATTTTGTCCTTCTTTTAAAGCATAAAAAATGCAGTAATCTTCTTTCAGCTGATTCAAGCGGGGGACGGGGCAGTCCTACATTACTCTGGGAAAAATGGGACCTTAAAAGAATAGCACAGGAAGGAGGTGATGGAAAATCTTAAGGTTGAAAATGTTACTTAAAAATTTTAATATTTTATGATGCCAAAAATCAGCTTAATTCTGGGGACAGGCAATGCACTAAGTTTGTGAGAGATATTTGCTGTTAAGCAGGGCTGTAATTCTTTAAAACTGCTTACCATGAACACGTCCCAGTCTAAAATATGGTTTCCTTTTTTGTATAGCTTTCAAGGCCTTATGACTTCAGTTTTAAGTCTCAGTGATGCTAACACAACTCGTTTAGATGTTTTCTTTTTTCTACCTCGCTAACAACTTCCGCACTGTACTAACAGTGGTGCTGTTAGTGCAACCTGCTAGAACTTATTTATGGTGCTTTCACACATCTGCATCTGTCAGATGTAGATTTCAGCACCTAGTTAAAGTAAAAAAATAGATGTTGTGCATCCTGAAATATTTGCAAGCAGCTAAATTTGTGTTAGTTGTCAGTTACAGAATAGCATTTATCTCCTGTCAAATGACTGACTGGCAGTTTTCAGACACAAGTGGGGGAGGGGCAAAGCTATTTCTTTGTATATTCAATAGAGATTCTGGAGTCTACGCCAAATGCCAACATTTGTAAATCCAGAATGTTTCAGGACAGGCAAAAGTAGAAAGTCTAGAATGACCAAACAGAGGGATGTTGCTGCGATATGTTTAACCATCCTGCTTGAATCAGAAGCAGCCAAGCTTCTTTAGAAAATACAATATGTTTTCAATTAGCGTCCAACTTCCTTTTTAAGCGCCGCTGCTCAAAATAAGAAACTTTATGGCTTTCTTTCTCTGTAACAACATCCGCATTAAAGAGTGTTGCTGACAGCATGGCCTGTTTGCACTTACGTACAGCAAGCTCGCTGATTGAAAATAGAACGTTTTTTTTTTTATTTCTAGGCCAGTCACCAGCCGAATAATGTCACCAGCTGACCTCTCTGCTCATCTCTACTCCTAAGCAACCCTGCTGTGTTTGTCAAACTTTAAGCACTTTCTGAGTGACTGGAAGCTGAAAGGTGAGAAGAGGAACAGGAAGGGAAGGAAGGAGAAAGACAAATGAGGACAGATGACAGAGGCATCCTTTACAGCTTGATACTGCAGTCCCTGACTTGTTTTTATTGACCTTTTCCTTCCCACATCTATCCACGGTGGAAGATGTGCCACTTAAATAAATGTCATTTGACCGTCTCCGGTTTCAGTGTCACATGCTGACATGTGGTATTTTGATAGAATTCATCCGATCGTGTTGGTCGAGCATCCATTCTCTACTGCTTCACCCCACACAGAGCTGTGGCTCACACTGCGAAGATATTTGCACCAAATCTCCCCTTTAAGTTGCTCCTAAATCCCCAAATTGTTCAGCGTTATGCTGCTTCTGCTTGCACAGACATAGGAGGACTACCAGTCTTGGGCTGAGACATTACCGAGCCATTAAACCCCCGCCCCTCCTACTCCTTAGCACTTTCACTTCTGTGTGAAGGCACTGAAATTACTTCTAAGGGGTGAGGGTTGCACAAAGAGTAGTGGAAAGACTACTTATTCTCTCAATGATGTCTTGTCCTTTTAAAAGTCGTCATCTTCCAGGCGCAAACGGCTGACTCCGGCAGAGGGGGACCGATCATATTTTTGCTACTTTGGTGAAATAAGGCAGGCTGGTTTGTGTTAAAAACTGGGTTTGTTGCCACCAAATGGGGAGTTATTCAAAGCCACACTGTAATTATGGTGTGGGTGGATTAGTTGGAAGGTATTTCTGATTAATTTCACTACCCACTGATAGTGGTAAGAGACTCACCATAAACATATTTAAGTTTTTGAATGATGGTGCCACAAGTCAAAGCTAAATAAATGTCTAATTTAATTATCTGTTTATAGCTCCGATGATTGTCTTTTCAATGGAATTGACATAAATACAATCTCTTTGAATTGAAGGCATGTGCTGTGAGAGAAGTTTGACATTTTTCTCATGGGAGTATTTTTTTTTTTCTATTGGCAGGCCATGGTATTAAACCATCAACACCCATCAATTATGGTCTGTGCCATGGTTGCACAATAAGATTGTTTTCATGCTCTAAAATTTGGGTGTAGAGTCGCACTTTGGATATAATACCCTGAAAAAAGGCAATTCTGCACAAACGGGTGAGCTAAACGCGAGACAAGCTGATGTAGGTTTCTGGTTTAATTCCAATGTTTACTCTCAATCCAAGAAACTGTAGGCCGCCTGCAAGCAAACATCAAGCTGCTGAGGTGTATTCAGCGTTACACATGACGTCCCCCTCCGAGGACCCTCTGATTTGTATAATATCCTTCTGACAAGGTCATAACAGCGCCTACATCTTTGAAGATAGAGGAAAGAGAACATGTTCCCCCGTCTTTGTGCCTGTGGAATTAGAACAAACGTGCGATCGTGCTGTCGAGGGGCTTCCACTCTTCAGAGCTGATATGAATCAGACATGAAACGGTTTAGATAAAGTGATAGTTATCTTGATTCCTGGCGGCGTCCGCCCAGCAGACAGTGCAGAGCGCGGGGGTAAAGCGGAACGGCTGCGTTTTAGTGTGAAATCCTGGGGAAACGTATCCATCTGGTGTATGAATAATTTAGATGGCTCAAGTTGGTTCCTGTTGCTGTTGTGTTTGCGCTCAGCTTTCTCTCTCGGCTCAGCACCCCCCGCCGTCACCCCGCCCTCCTTGACATCACTCCTGAGGCTTGTTTGTGATGCTTAAAGGGAAGTTGGGCCACAGGAGGAATCGTGGGGAGGAGAGGCTCATTTTCCTTCTTTGCTTTCACTCTTCTGTCTTATTTCTTCTTCAGACCAAGACGTATGCAGTTTAATACTCCCTGACACAAATACTCAATGTGTGCTTATAAAGATAAGCACAGATTCTGTGTGCTTATCTTTATCCTATTTTTTTTATTGCCCTATTTTTGACTGGAAACTAAATATTTCACATCAATAAAAATGGACTGAGCTGAGTCTCTTGAAGGGTTTGGCAATAATACATTACAGATTACATTGCTGGTTATTATTTATCACAATTTGTTATATATTTTAGCACTTATTCTCTTTTAAGATTAAATTAAATGAGATTACCCACTATAGTTGCTAGTATGTTTTGTTTCAGTATTTTTTTCTGTAGATTTTAAACAAAATAAATGGTATTGTTAAAAAGTATGTTAATTTATTATTATTATTATTATTATTATTATTATTATTATTATTATTATTATTATTATTATTATTATTATTATATATTTTTTAGTTTTTTACAAAATGATGTGAAAATGTATACAAGAAGCAGTTTGAAATTGTTTTTTATTACTGGACATCAAAACTGTTATGGTGATCTAACAAAAAAGAAGAATAAAAATAGAGATCTACTCATCTTGTCAATTAAAACCAGCTATTACTTTAAGGACTTCTTGGTCTAATCATGTGTTCTGTTTCAATTTACAGATTTACATCATATTTTGTAGAAAAAAACTAATAAAAAATAAATACACAGGTAACATTAGTTCTGCACATAGTCGGTTTGTCTCCTGTTGACTACAACATAAATACAACATAAAATGCAGTTTTTCAACACAGGTGCATGGGCTTCATTTAATAACCTGTAGACCCATTTTTTATATTCACATGTTTTAGGTGTGGCTGATGTGACGGTATTAAACTTCAATGGATTAAAACATGCTGACAATCTGCCAAAGCATAGAGTGATAGCGTCCATGAGACACATACTGTTTGTTTCTGTTCTATTCTATTGCACAGTTTATTTATTTTTTCTTTTCATTTGGATAGTGATGTCCTTTTTAACCTTTTAGATTAAACAAAGCTTCTTGTATTTTGGTTGAATAGTTTGATGGTGCATTGTACTTAAATGTAAAAAAATATATATTATTATAGTCTTACTTATATGGCAATATTGGGTTAAAAATCATAACAGTGTGATTTAACTGTGACATAAAATTGGGATGTAATATTTCTGCCATATTGCCCAGCATTTAAATAAGTTTTGTTTTGTAATAAATTTGGTGTAAATGATCTTAATAAACAAGTAAGAGTTTTAGTCTTAAGAACCACACAAAAATAGAAAATAGAGCAGAAAACCATCACGTCTAGGAGTTGTTTTTTAATCCCTTATGTAAACACACACATAGAAGTTAGAAATTAGATTACTTTGAGTCTTAACTCTTTAAATCCAAATAAAGAAGATTTTTTTCCCTCCATTCTCTTTCTCTACTTGTTTTAAAACGATAGTAATGGCCCAGATATCCCCAAGGAAATTAAATAAACAAATAAATAAAGGAAATCATGAAAATGCACACACTGCAATTTACACCGTATACCAAATGTGCATTTGTGTGCGCTGAAAAAAAACAGCAAACACATACGCTAACAAAAAGAAAGCGTTTGTGGACAGATAACACTCTAACATGAAAATCCATTAATGTGGCAAGCCAGTTAAACTAATCCAGTCCCTGTCTTTAAGGGAACCAGTCAGGATGTTGGGGGTGGCATAGAGGACTGGGAGGAGGGAGACGAGAGAGAGAGAGAGAAGGAAAACGACAGATAGAGGGAGGGAGGGAAGAAGGGAGGGAAGGAGGGGGATGTGACAGGCCCTTGGAATCTCAACCTCTCTCTCCTGGCGCCCGCTCTAATCAACCCCTGTAATTTATGCAGAAAATATGATTTATATTTAATTTCACTACACTTGCATTGTTAATTTGAGATGTAATTAACGCGTCGCCACGGCAACTAATTTCTCAATGCCGTAAATTATCACCGCCTTTTCATCAAAATTCAGTTACTTTGGCTCCTGTGTGCAGTGTTGTGATGCAATTAGGTAACCAGGGCAACCCCAAAGTGTTAATTTTCTTTTGTTATATTGCAGCGAGGCAGAAGTTTTTATAACACGAGTCATATTCACTTTTTTCTTTTTTTTCCGGGTGCGGAGAGAACTCGAGAACGCTATTGGTACGTATATACAACCCCGCATACCGCTTTAACTCATTGAAGTGGACTGCTGAGTGATAACGGAGAAATCCTGTGCTGCTGCAAGAAGATGTAACTCAGAGTTGTCCTTTGGGAAAGGGCACAGTTGTCAAAGGGAATCTATATAAATGAGAAAGTGTTTATTGTTGAAATTTAACTGAGCTCCCTTCCTTTCTGTCTTAAACATACAAACATACTCCTGCACACGCGCACTGTGGTGCATTCTCAGAACTTGCTCTCCTTTAATTCCCCCAACAGTGACTGTGGAAATGACTCAATATTTTAATCAACTGTATCTAATTTGCACTCCAGTAGAAGATAGGGCCACATGTGTGCTGTTGCTGCCTCGGCTGGCGGTGAGTATGCCCACCGGACAGCTCTGAGACGCCCCGGACTGCCACGCGTGGTGGTATCGGCGGGCCCCTCGGCACGTCCATCTCCAATCCGCACCCCTCGCCTCCTTAGCTGGTCTTCAGTGGAAATATCAGGTCATTGGCTGCTAAGCTGTGGTTAACTGAACTGCATAGGTAATTAAATTTGTAACCAGGTTTTTTGAATCTTTTTAACCTCTTTGTTAATACTGGCAGGTATTACGGAGCATTTGAAGTGAGGTTCTGCTTTGATTCCCTGGCAGAAAGAGGCCAAGTCTCAGAGACCAGACAGGGAGCTAAACACCTGAAACTGTTGCAGTGAGGGTCTCACCTGTTTTTACTGCGGAAATGGAGGAGAACACGCCTTTCTTATACATGATTTTGTTTTAAATAGTCAAAATAGATTAACTTTTTTATACGGCTCAACAGTTTTTGTCATGTCTTTTTTAATTTGACCTTTTTAATTAGTTTTTGAAGTGAGGTGCTGTGAACTTATAGGAAAGAGGCTCTGACGTACCTCTTTGTGTCCACTAGGTCCTCACTGACATTCATGTATTCATACCATATTTGGGTTTGCTGAACCGTATCATTCTACTAAAGCTGTCATTTTTACAGCATCATCATAAGGGCCAATAATGTGGGGGTTTGTATTATATGTAATTAGAAGAAAACAAAGATTCAATATAAAAAGAATAAAGGAATTTCTTACCGGAATATAAAAGCAGTATTTGTGCACCTGCAGTCTTTGAGAAATCATTTTCCAAATGTGTAAAATAGCATATTTTTAATTTCTCTGCATTCTTTTTTAAGTATTTAGTTTCATTGTTGTTGTTTTTATTTATCTTCTGTGCATTGCCAAACTTGCAGCCTTCTTTAGTGAACATATGCCCATTTGGTATCATTTCTTTGATTGAATGCTTTGCTGGTTGGAACATACCTGCCCCAACACCGTAAAGGTAACCAGACCCTCCATGATTGCTTTAGCTGTTGGGGAAAGAAACAAACAAAATTTATTTGGTGTTTCCCTTTGTATAGGACTGTTTGTCAATCTGTTGGTGCACGTAGTCAGCATGACCAGGTGGATATGAGCTGCATGAAGAGTCCTTGCTGTTCCTAGCGGCCGAATAGAGAGGAAATTTGCATCACACAGGTTTCACATATAAATTAAGCTGAGTATTTCCAACTCCAGTTCACAAGAGCTACAGTTCCTCAGCTTTTAGATTTATGATCCAGCACACCCAAATCAAATGAATGACTCATTGGCATATTTCTACAGAACTTGATGATGACTCGCTGTGGAAGAAATTCACCCAAATTGTTGGAGCTGGGATTCATCTAAAAGTTGCAGGATAGTGGTTCTTCCCTGAATTAGATGATAACAGGCAGAGTTCCTGTTGGTAAACATGTAGTCAGTTGGATCTCATATTTATGGGATAGAAAACTGTCTTTGTATATAATAAACATCAACACTTTTTACAAGATTCTGTTGTTAAGCTTGTCCCAGTTTTGGACTTTTATGTTATTCAGCAGGCTGTTATTGTGTAATAGCATAAAACATTTTTACATTTATGTCTTTCCTGGGCTCATCGTATTTAAATTATCCTGATAACTTGCAATCAGTTTATCAGGCGCTGACAGGCTTAGTAAACTAGATTGGGGATATAGGATTAAAATTATTTGAAAATGTATTACTAACTATTTTTTGTGTGTTTATTTTGACATTCGTCACTGTGTACGGTCAGAGCCCCTCCCTCATCCTCTGACCCGCAATATAAATACTGCTCTACATGTGAAACTTACCCAGTCAGATCCCATCACTGCACCCACTACTTGCTAAACTGCACAAAATAATTGTATTCAGTCATATTTTTAAATGTGTTGATATTTATCGTTAATCTTGTGTAACCAACAGTGGAAAAGCAGCAATCCGTTTTCATGCTAAATAATTATTTTTCATCATAACAGATATTGTTTGAGGATACACCATCTCTCAAATATCAGAAAGGCAACGAGTAACAACTTAACAGATCCTCCGTTCAAAAACTCCTATTCCATTAGTTCAGTGAAAACTAAGGTAAAAATATCTTTTTTTAATCTCTTAACACTCTCCTCGTTGACTTTGAATAACTGTTTTGAGGTTATTTGCAACACCAGACTGTTAAGGATGTACAGACTTTATGTAAAGGCTGTTTCTTGCAATAGCAAGAAAATCTGACCTCCTCCTCTTGTTGCAATAAGCTGTTTGATTGTAAATGCAAAAACGCCGGGGCTTTTTGATCCCTCCCTGTCTGATCTCTTAACTATACCTCACTTCAGTGCAAAACACGCTCGTGCATGCCTGATGCATTGCTCTTATGGTAAATAGACATTGTGTAGAAACTTCAAAATCTACAGCGCATGCCATAATCCTCAAAGCAGAAATGTGCACCGGGTTCTGCAGAGTGCGGCTTCTTGGAACATTAAACAGCAGAGTTGCACAACTCGGTCCTCTGCAAAAGTACCGAAGCTTGAATGTTTCTCCTTTGCAGGAAAAGCCTCAAATGGTATTATTTCACCACTGATGTGAAACTTGATCGTAAAAACAATTATAAGTCACACTGAGGTCGAACCGCCTAATCAACAGAAGGGTAATAGGACATCGAACCTGTCTGGGAATTCCTTCTTGATTAGAACAACAAAGTCAAAATATTCTCACTATTGTCCTGGTGGATGTGAAGTCTGAGTGTGAGGAAAGGTCATCAAGGAAGTTTTTCATGTAACCCGCTCTGTAAAAACAGAGTTGATTAGACTTGTTTATTTATTCCAGTCCAAAAGAGTATTTGCTTTTGTCGCATTTATTCCCATTTTGCCTGCGCGAGGGGGCCCTGGAAGACGAGTTACCAAGGAACACAAAATTTTAATTAGTGTATTTTAATCATTCAGGCTTTTCAAGCTAATCCACAGACCCCTGAGAATTCCCAAGATGCAGCTCTGTGCTGCTTTACCATTTATTGTTGAGTCTATTATAATTACTGTTAGCAGGTGGGGGCAGGGAGACGTTTATTATGTTTTTCCATCTTTATTATAATTACTAGAAAAAATGAAAGGATGCTGTTTCATTAAGTTTAGAGATGATGCCATTTTCCCTCTGTTTTCCCCTCAATCTCCTCTTCCTGCCTTTGTTTCATAAAGCCATTGTGCTGGCTTTCATTCAGGGACTTTCATACGTCGCACAGCTTTGTCCAAATAATAATAATAAAAAAAACAACAAAAAGAAACTGATCTTTTATTAAGAACAGAAGAGGAGGAAGATGGTTTTAAAGAAGTTAATTTCTGAGACAGTTTTTTTTTTTCTTCATTTTTTTTCTTTGCTTTTCAAATGCAAGCTCTGAGAATGAAGTTGACACATCCTCTGAAACACAAATGTTTAACAGAGCTGGAATGGGATCAGAACAGCAATCCAGAAAGTGGAATCTGTTTGCCTCTCTGTCACACTCCTCAGTAATGAAAGATAAGAGGGCTGCAGTAAATCTTTAAGCTCCAAGCTTTTGGTTCTCTGCAGGGATTTTAGCATCTTCCAGATATATTTTATGTCTTTAGGCATAGTTTTGCGTCTCAATCCTCCTCTTGTGTCTCCAGAACAGTCAGTCTGCTGAAGTGGTCAGCGGAATAAACTTGAGATTTCTCAGTCGTTATTTATTATTTTTTGTGTGTGTGTGTGATCTTTTTGACAGATTGAACTTTTAGCCGACTAAACGACGAACAGAGGCCGCGTTTGAAACTGCAGCAGTAGTGTGGGTTTACTAGTTGATCAGAGCTTGTAGTGTGGGTATGTTGGAGTCAACTACATCACATAAAACTTAACGCTTGTCATCATTCCAATGTCTGTCAAGGGCACCGTTTTGGCAGTGAATGCCATCAATTTTCTTAAGTGAACATGACTGAAGCTGTCTCCTGGAGAGAAAACAGTAAACTCGGGACGCACGTTTAAAATGCGCTCTGTTTGTTCATTAACACCCGAAGGGTAAAATTTATAGAGTGTGGAAAATAAAGATTTTAAAGCTCTTTATGATCGGCTTGGCTCTTAGTTTATGAAACCGAAGTTAAAACCAAATTTACTTTGGGAAATGTATCTATCAAACGACAGCACTCAGGTGACATTTGTGTCCATACAGTGTTACTGCCGTAGAAGCTAAACTTGTCAAGAGATGACAGTAGAGTCTTTAATCTGAAGAGTCAAAGAGATTAACATCAGAGATAAAAACGAGATTGTTCTTTGTGAAGGACTGCATGCTCGGCATTTTTTATGGTTATGTGATTATTTTTTTGCCGGTGATTTAAGAATAGCATGCTGAGAACCACTCCTGTTTCTCAAAAACAACTTTAGGTTTCTGTATGATCTTAAATTAGGTTTGCAAACTCTTATTTTAAAAAAAATACTGTGAATATTAAATTTGATACCAAAAAAAGGATATTAGATATGACTTGAAGTGCTTTTTTTATGAATGTGTTCATAAATGGTGTTAATATTTTGGGTTGACTTTTCTCATTGAGGTACTTAAGCTGAGTGCAGATCACTTTGGAAACATTAAATGATTAAATGCGAAGGGCTGCTGGTAAGAAAGAAGGTTTCTGACAAACATCAGCCACATCACTCCAAACACCGTTAGACTGATACAGACATCTCATCTTGGAGATTTAAGGCTATTTAAGCCATGGTAAGGCTATATGACAGTCCTTGTCCTTATCTAGTACAGGAACGTAGATTGAAAATCTTTTGTGCAAATAATGGTAACATTTTCAATAATTACATAGAAGTTTCGGTGTTTACCATGCCAACCGTCTTTCACCCACATTTATACATATAGAGACATCTTCCCATGGCTTTCCTTTCACCTTTCAGACATAATTTCACATTTTTTGATTAGAGGGCAAAGTCATTTTTTATGGAATGGTTCTCAGAAGTGACTTGACCCGTTAAAATCTCAGGTTTATTTGACATATAATGTGATTATATATCATGTAAAAATAAAGTCAAAACAAGAATATTTATTTAGAAGGAGCAGTATGCTTGTCTTGTACATGTGCACACCCTTTAGACACCTTTTGATCCGTTTGCAGTTTTCTTGGGTTTCACACTTTCCTTCAAATATAAGTAAATCTTAAATAACCTTCAGCTGTCCTAATTGGATCCTTATGACTATGGCAATAGTTTGCTGAGCAGTTCCCAAAGAAGAAGAAGAAGAAAAAAAAGATGTCATAATACAAATATATCAGTCGGGGCAAAAATACAAATCAAAAAATGTAAAGTTACCATCAAGTTTCAACAGACTGGTTTATTCTGCGTAAATCCCATAACACAAACAGCTTCCAGAATTTCCAGAATCCTTTTTTTTCTGGCTGTAATTTGCATA
The DNA here is from genome assembly GCF_904066995.2 of Poecilia reticulata. NCBI lineage: Eukaryota > Metazoa > Chordata > Actinopteri > Cyprinodontiformes > Poeciliidae > Poecilia > Poecilia reticulata. Next base: position 13,693,134 of record NC_088836.1, on the reverse strand, counting down.
AATATATAGAAATGTCTCGCTGGAGATAGGCACCAGCAGCCCTCCAGACCCCACTAGGGACAGGGATGTAAGAAAATGGATGGATGAATATAGAAATAAAGATGGCCTCTTCCCTAATTGCAGTTGTAATGCCTAAATGTGCTAAATGTGTGAAAACTGCATTCAAGCAGATGGTGGCTATATGTTTGCAAAAGCTATTTTTGGACCAAACCTGTCTTGGAAGCTTTTTTTTTTTTTTTTTCCAGATTTGAAGAATACACAAACTTAGCACTCATTGAGCTTCAAATACACAATAGCTTTTTTAGGCTGCTAAAAATAGAACTAATTCTTTGCATAATGTGTCCATATTAAATATAGTTTGTTCAAATAGACCAGAAAGGAATCATAAAGCTGTAAGTAAATTAAGACACTAGAGTACGATGTGATGACATAACTAATATTCTAACTGATTGAAGTAATATTTCAGTGTAGTGAAAGGCCATACCAGTGAAAGAGAAATTATTACTGCACCTCACAGAGATGCTGCTTTGCAGGTCTGCTTAGAGATTCTGCACTTAGAAAACAAGTCCAATAACTTGGCAGGAAGAAAAGAAATGGAGAATTACTGTGACGTATGGAAAGTTCGATAAACACTCAGTGAATTTAGCTTCAGCCACCTTTGTATTATTACCTGCTCTATGCTCATTGAACAGTTAAAATGAATGGTCTAAGACTGTTTTTTATAATTCAAACTATACTTTCAGAATCAGATCAAAATGCCTGTGAACTAATAATCCACGACTTTGTGTCTTTGTGTCTATGTTTAGCATACACATAGATGTGGGACAAAATACCATTATTTTTAGCCATTCTTCAAAATTTGACAGACAAGGGAACATACAATTAATCTAAGACAGATATGTTTTCCTGAGAACTCAGAAAATGGGTACAAGGAAATACATTGTCTGGCTCTCATAGTTAGTCTTACATAATTAAATCTAACACAGAAAGTATGTTGACCTCACATAAAATCTGGGATTTTTATTACATTTTTCTGCTTTCCACATAAAAAGAAAGAAACAACAACTTTAGATAAATGACTTACTGTTTTGCAACCAAGTGAAATATTCTCTTGGCAATATGTGAGTGCTTTTTCCAAGTCTTTTGTTGTCATACAAATAAACAGTTCTTTCATGTTTGATACGGTGTCTGAGAGACGAACCAACAACAACAGTCCAGTTAGACTGGTTTACGGCACAGCGATTCAGACTGCAGTGGTTGGTCTACATTAATGTGCAATACCTGTTCATCTCAAGCAGTTCTGCAACAAGAAAAATGATTGGTGCTCACAGATTGGCTGCTTTGCAGTTGTTAGCCAGTGGCATGTCAAAGAGGCATTACATCCACATATTTCAGTTTCCCAGTCTGCATTTTTGCTTCCAAATATTTTAGAAATTCTCTACGAAAAATCTGGAAATGAGTGAATTTTCCACAAATAATTTGGAGAAACATCCATGAGCAGGGGAGTCCATAAATACTGCGAATAGATGGGAGCCCACTGTTTTTGCGACAGCACAAGCTTCTTTAATCACTCCATGTTATTGAAAGATGTTTTGATTTTCAGATTTCGCTCTAGAACATGACACACTTGGGTCATATGCAGGCAGAATAAGCAGTGATCTCCATGGGACAGTCTTCATGTTTTCATGTAAAATTCCACATCTTCTCATGAGATGCAGCCTTTTAGAAAAAAAAAAAAAGATTTGTTTCAGGGCAGGTCATTCAAAAAAAAAAAAAATGAATGGATGGATGCTTGAAGTGTGAAGGGTCATCCTCATGCAATTATAAAGTCTTTGTGAAGTGTCAGGATTTTTGAGTTATAAAATCATCCTGGACTGGCAGAAGTAATTATATGACTGAACGAGACATTCTCTCACTCTATTGTCGATGCAGCTTACCTTCTAGTTTTTTCTAGTGTGTGTAAGGGTTTGGTAGGATGTTGCTTCTCTTACGACTTTAGTAAAAAAAGTATATTACCTAATGTTTGAATACCCTTATTTTCTCAGTTTATTAAGCCATGATTGTAAGCTTTATTCTCATGAAAACTCTAGCCAAACAGAGGTGAGTGTGGTGGTTGTTTCTTTTGAAACCAGACTATATTGGGCTTCTCAGTTACGTGGCATTGATGAGCATTGCTCAATAATAATGAGTGCAGCTGTTAGTCACACAAAGGCAGACAGGTGAATCTGAGGGTTTTATGTAATAGTGGGGCAAGTGACATTCTTACCATCCATGATATTTCTCTTGGGGTTATTAAAGACAAAAATCACCCTTTTTAAGATAAAAGTTGATGTTATCATGACGCTATGCAGACTCTTTCTAAAGGTCTGCATGCCCAGTTTTATGGAGAGAGCATAAGCAAGACTGATAAAAGTGGTATTAAACCATCAGACCTCTCCCCTCACACACTATCCGCATCCACATCATACAAATTACTGCTCAATTTGGCTGCAATCATGCTCTTAACATGGAGCTGGTTTGGAGTGGAGCTTTTCTAATTATGGGCAATCTGTAAAAGATTGTTGTTGTGATTAAAGCAGAGCCATATGCCCCAGTGCAGAGTGCATCCAAAGCAGACCCCAGCAAGCTAAAAGCCAGAGAAAGACTCCAGGTATTGGTTGTTATCAAAGATTTTTTTTGTCTATGGATGTTCAGTAGGGTGTCAAGAAGAAGAATCTTTGGTTTTGACATTAAGTTACAGGACATGCAGTTGAAACCAAAAAGATATACTGACACCTAACTTATTTTTTTCTCACAGTATAACATTAGATCTGCCTTAAACATAACACTAAAATATAAACTCAAAATTTTTTTTCTTATTTTGGAACAGTTAGGATTAACATTAAATGTAAATATCCTTTATCACATGATGCTCTCACCCTCGTACTTCACAGTTGAGTGAGATGGTGTTTTAAGGCCAGCAAAATCCCCCAATTTTGTTCCATATATATATATATATATATATATATATGAATTAGGCTGGTGCTCAATTACATTTCTGTAAGCCAGAAATATAACTCCAGCTTACATTTCAACTTGTAAGTGGGAATTTTTGACTTACCAGCAGAAGCTAATTGCAATGCCCCCCAAGCTATGAATTCAAATTCGCATCAGATATATATATATTTTTACCAAGTTAAGAATCCAAGACAGCTGACACAAGTAAAACATTGGTGCTAGCCTCAGCATTAAACTGTTTATTTGAAATTTCTTCTGATTCTTTTAACGTTAAATGGCAACTCTGAGAACAACAATTAGCTAATCTTACTGGTTTTCCGACTTACATTATTAGATTGGGTGTAACCTCATGGGTGTAGCGTCTCTATTCTGACTTTCAAACTAGGACAGAACAAAACGTTCCTGCACTTGGAGGTTTGACAAAATTAATAAAAAGTGAACACAACTTACTACTGTAACTCACACATTAGGGTTCAACATCTAAATCTTGCTTTTATTTGACTTTAAAGTACACAGTTTCCATTTTTAACCCTGTATAAGTTCAAAATGACTTCAGTTATATATATATATATATATATATATATATATATATATATATATATATATATATATATATATATATATATATATATATATATATATATATATAAATGTCCATGGAAGAGGGTAATATAACACAAATTAGGTAATTGCAAAAGTTCAAAGAGGTAGGATATGTAAACATAACTCAAATTGCAGCTTTGTAACATAATAATTATAACAAATGCTTAGTTTAGCTTCAACTGCCACCAATTTTTTTTCTTCGTGTCTGAGCCAAATGAAAGGAAGCACTTTGGAGCTCTGCTGCTGCCTGTTTGTGGGTCAGCGTTGTATCTTCCTTTAACTTGCCTCTCTCTGAAAGTTGCCTGATTTTTGTGTGTTTTGAATACAGATTTTGTTATAAGTAGTCATTTGGCATTTGACAGATTACATGAATTATTGGGCCTGCGACAGATCACAGTTTGTCCTTCGACTTTCTTCTCCTCACTCGATAAATCTGCAAATAAATCTTCGCTTTATAAACTCACGGTGGAGTATGAGCTTTATCGTTGAGCTTGATTATCACTTGCTTCATCTGGATTGAATGTTGTGTTATACATCAATCATCAAGTAAGGTATTCCGATAGTAATGACATTGCTCTTCGTCTTTTATGCTTTTTTAAATATTTCTTAATTTTTTTTTCTTAGGCTTTAAGGGAACGATTTCCGTCTACAAACCTGAACATCACTGAAAGGAAACGATGTAAAATGATGATGTCCTTTAATGCGTCAATTTAATTAATGTGTCTGTGTCATAATATGTGGGGAAATGTGTTAACTAACTGCTGTTTATTTCAAAGGGAGGTTTTCCAAGTATATCTGCTTAACCTACATACAACAAATATGCTTCCTTTTATATCAAGTAATATGTAGAGAGTGGTTAAAGGGAGGAAAAAACTTGTAAAACCATAAAGTGTATCTTATAATAGTCTAATAAGCATTGGCTAAATTGTGGGTTTTCTCTGGATATTCTGGTTTCTTTCCACAGTCAAAAAAATATCCATGTTTTAATTAGTCACTATAAATTGCTATTAGATGTTTTTGGGAGTGCATGGTTGTTTGTGCGTCTGTGTTTGCCTCGAGATGAACTAGTGACCTTTTCATATTTGCTCCCCACCTCTTGCCTGCCGACTACAGAAAATGAGTAAAACCTGAAGATTGTAAACGTAGAATTTAAAACTGTGAGAACCTCCCTTTTTCCCCAATATGACTTCTGATGACTCCTCGTCTGTCTTCTCATCTGTCTGTCTCTACTGAAGGGCTCTGCCCTGATCAAGGGAGTTTGAGTGAGCCACTGCAGCTTTTAAAAAAAAGCGCCTTTTGGCTCCGTCTCGCCTTAGAAAAACTCTACATCCACCCAAACCGCCACACGTGCCCTCTTCCTGTCTCCTTTTATTACACAGCCATGATCCTCTTACGAAGGCTTCCTCTCCAGTGAAATACCATATGTTTCCAGTTAAACCCAATTTCTTTTTCTCATCATTCAAGACAAGCACAGGCCAAGCCAAAAAGCATTGAGAAAGCCCCACTTCTGCCATTCTTTTGATTTCCTCCCCCCCCCTTGACAGCATATCAGAATATTTCAAATCACTGAGGTTTTCAATTAATTTACAGCCACAACAAAAGATCTCAGCATTTTAATAGCATTGTAAGTAATTTTAAGTTAATTCCATAACCTCTGAAATAGAGTTCAGGCAGCCACTAAATTGTGGTTTCTGTTGACGAACACAGAGGTCACACAGAGGCTTCCAGCTTATTCATCAAAGGATTACTGGGATCATTTCTGAATTGCCATCTTTTTCCAGCGGCACCCTAAACTTGTGACTAAAACTATGTAGAGGACATAAATAACAATTAACACTTGGAGATTCAGATTGTTTATACACACAAGAGCTGATCAACAACTATTGTATTTAGAACAGAGCAAAAAAAAAAAAAAGTTGCTACTAAGCTTTCACAAATTTTGTAAATGTTGGAACATTGTTGCTAAAATATAAAGCACGTATACACTTTGTTCTTAAAATGGATTTTTACCAAAAGCGTCTTATCGTTTCCTTCCCGATTAAAGCGTTCAGAGATATGAGAAAGTATGGTTATGGTACCAACTTAGTGTGATTCGCTCCTCCTCACGTTAAATGTGAGCTGTTATAGGGCCCAAAGGAGCTCAGTAGTCTATTTTCCAATGATGTTGTCAACCATGTGGCTTACACCCCTGAGAGGTGAAGGTAATCAGCCTTTTCATCTCCAGAGGAGGGGCAATGTGGAGATCCTGGCTGACTCCATATTTTCCTCAGCTGTTTTCGCTGTCTGAGTCGAGTGTCAAACTCCTGGACTGAATATTTTATTATACATTAGCGCAGGTACATTTCCCTAAACCTTGCTCAGGTCACGTTCGTGTCCTTTTTAATGATGATTTCCTTTACTTCCTCTATAGAGCATATAGTGTGATGTATTTTAAGTTGCACTACAATTGCTCTTTTATTTATAATTCAATCTAATGAAATAAGAACAGAAACTGGCTTCAAATCATTAAAGAGACATTTTTGCAATTGACATACAAATTAATGTTTAAATATTGTTATTCTATAAAAACAACTTTACAAAAAGAATAATGGTTTGTGCGAGGCTTGGATCTTGGCTAAAAATACCACAGCTTCCCTCTGCAATGGTAATCATTAAAAGACGTATAGTTATAAGATATGATCTATAGTCTTCTATTTAAAGTGAGAAAGCAGCAGTCATTAGTAACCACTCTTAAAGAACTATGATATATTGATTATTAAGGGTGTAATAATGCTATCTAGAGTGTTTGGAAACATATTTGAGTCAAGCATAATATGCTTTCTGTGAAGCATAATATGAAAAGTGAAGGATTACATTTCAGCTTATTATAATAGCTAAAGTTGGTTGAAGTCATCTTTAGCTATGACAGTGGATTGTTTCAAAGATTAAAACTTTTTCAACACAAACATTAGTGTAATTTTTAAAGCTAAACACAGCAATGGACGACGCAAGGAAAATGCACACTCATTGTGTTTAGTATATGTTTTTAAGCAAGTATTTACAGAACTGAACCAGCCAAGCTGCTAACTTGGTTACTTAACCATTTTAGCTCTAGAACACAAACTGTACTTTCAACAAAGTATTACAAAAAAGCAACAGTAAAGGCAGCACTTCTTTAATTTCCATGTCTTGGTCTTCCCAAATTCATTCAATGTGTAGGACTGAAGCATGATGCACCAAGACAAGTAAGGAAGTGCAGCGAAGCCTTTGTGGTTTTTAAAGCTTACATTTTTAAACTTCACGTAGACCTTCATAGTAATCAACCCATGTATGGTAAGTGCAATAGTCAATTTTATTTTAAAATAATTCTATGTTTTGCTAAAGGCTGTGTCAGAATAATAATTAGATGTGATGATGAGTGTTTTATTTTTTAGTATTGTGTGCTTTCAGATAAAGAAAAAATTATTTTGTTATACATTGTCTTCCAAATTCCTGTCAATACTGTGAAACTGTATAATTAGGAAAGATCTTGTACCACATGATGCCTGTTCGCTCCTCTTTGAGAATATGCATAATTCAGATGAATCAATCAATCAATCAAATTTTATTTGTATAGCACATTTCAGCAGCAAGGCATGCTATATAAGAATTTGCTAATGCTCTCCTTGGTTTTGATAAATGGAATTCGGTCAGCATTTATTCATGCCATCAAAAGCACAATTAAAGAATATTGCAAAACCAAAATGAACTCGGTTAAAACAAACTTCCTTTATAGCTTCAAAAATCACTTTAATTCTGAGACAGCCCCATGTTTGCATTTCTTTTGCGTGGGAGGTGAAACGATTGCTCTTCTCCGAGCACCTCCCTAAAATATCAGACGTATAGAGCTTGTAAGAAATTAGTTAATTTAATTTCCGTGAGTAATGAAAATGTCATGCCCTGTTTAATAAAACTGCAAGAAAAAAAACATCTGTGCTTCACGCGTTAGAGATAACTAAAGCTCTGTAGGTTTGAAACTTAGACAGTTGCCCCTTTTGATGTTTTCTTAAAGTTTTGTTTCATTTTTCTCTTGATGTGATTTCAAATTAATCTCAACAGCTTGGACGTAAATATGAAAATGAGACTTGTTTGGTCTCCCCTCTGACAACCCGGAGCACTGCAGGCTGAGGTAGCCGATATCTCTTTCCCCTTTAAACTGCAAATTATTTTACGTTTATGAGTTTGTCTCATCTTCAAGGTCAAAAATGTAATTTTTGCTCTTTCAAAGGGTTATAACCTTAAAAGAGAACCTCAGTCCATGCTGATTAATGAGAGACTTTTGCATTTGATGTTTCAGCTGTGACATTTTAAACTTTAAATATTTTATATGCATACCTATGAAAAAAAATGAAGATACGCATTCATGTGGAATAAACTCAATTGCAAAGAAGAAAGGCTGGCCCGGGTATCATTTTAATAGAACAGTTAGAGTGCAATGGTTTTTCTTGGTGATTTTTATTTGAGGTTTTTATGTGTGCGCAAGCTGATTTAAAGGCACACTAAATCATTGGGGATGGGGAGTAGTGGATTATGCATTTAATCAAGGAGTAGGCCTTGGGAGAGTGGCTGGCCGAGTCACTGGGGCATCAGTGAGGGGTTTGCTCTAACATGGGGCTTATCCTCTTTGTTCCTCACCATAATGGGCTATTTTTACATAATTTGTTAAGACGAAAAGAGATAGCATTTGGTGTTGGTGATGCTAAGTTGCAGCTGATCTCTGTAAGTGTTCGTATGAAATGGCTTGTTTGTGTTCAAAGTCTGGATTTTTCTACATTTTTTACTGAATGTTCCTGAACACTATTATTATTATTATTATTATTATTATTATTATTATTATTATTATTATTATTATTATTATTATTATTATTATTATTATTTGATTGACAGAGCTTGATTAAGCTCTGTCAGAGATGTTCACAAAAGTTGAAACAAGTCCAAGTCAGGTTTCAAGTCAAGCTCAAAGTTTTTAGATTCAAAGCTCAAGTCTTTAATAGCCAGCTCCAACTCAAGACTCTAACGATGTAAATCGACATTTTTAAACCTGATCCAGTCTGTCTATACTGAGCCCAAAAACAATAATAACTTAAAGCTCAAAATAGATTGTAAATTCAAACAATTGGCCTAATTTTACACTTGGACTTTTAACATAATCTTTATACCACTGAAAATGTACAAGTACATTTTATTTGCACCATATGTTTTTATAAAAACCTTATTGTTCCTACCAATATTTAAGTGAACTTGTTCAAATGATGTGTGTGGACTCATTCAGTTGTAGTTTTGGATGCCTTTTTAGAGACTATAGCATAAATAAACACAGAATAAACAAAAAAACCAATAGTGATGACAATGATTTTAATTCAAACAAGATGAGGTACCGATGGACAATCTAGAGATAAATGTTAATTTATTCAAAATCTCATTCAAGGTGTTTTTTTTTTAAGTTAAACATTACAGGTCATTAACTGGGCTTTAACAAAAACTTTATTTAATGTACATAATGTAGGGTAATTACAAGTAAAAGTACAGGCCATTTACCTTAAGCCTTTGGAACGCTACCAAACTGGAAATTACGTTGAGCAATGTGTTTTCCTGAGTTGATGAATTTATAAGTAATATGACCGTGTTATGTTTTTTCGAATTTCCAGAATGTCCACAAAATCTTTAAAAATGTCAAAATTATCTGGAATAGTCTAAAGTCTTGAATAGAGTAAATTTGTGTGAACTTTGCTCGGCTAACACACTGTAATTCTGGTGGATTGCAAGCAGTTTGTCCTAAATTGAACTATGACTGTAACTGCAACTGTGGACATGCTAATTTACCCAAGAAGCCATGGTTGCCTTTGTAAGGATACTTAGTTTAATTAGCAAAAATACTTATTACACTGGAAGCAACCCTGACGCCATCAAAGCATTTATTATAAAATACCCGAGATTTCAGTGGGTAATTCAAATTTTCTGCATTGATCTTTTCTTTTTGCGTCTCTTTCTGGTCGTACTTGCTCCAGATGCACAAAGCCTGACGAATCTGCATTGTTTGTCCTGGTTGTCTCACTTGACTTATCGCAGCTCCTGCAGTGTCTCCTATGAAATTGTGATGAAGACCCTGTGTTCTGCAGCAGTGCTCATAATATCTAAGGTCCTTGATACGGTTTTTGTGATACTGTGTATTTACAGTAGAATGTGTCCACAAATGTGTCATTGGTTTAATTATGCTTCTGTCTTTAGTGTCTAATATCTAACCATATTTGGTCAATATGGTTAATCATCTCTCCTGACAGCTTTGGACAAGTTAGTGTTTCAGTCTCCAAGATGTTCCCATTATTACTGGAATATTAATATGTGTGCTTAATGCTTAATGGCTTTCTGTCCTACTGGCCAGCAAAGCTTAATATATAATTTAAAAGCTCCAGTGTGCTTTGTATGTCAGAACTTTCCCAGGTCTTAATCGGGATGACAGCGTACAAATCAGGAATGAATTTAGAAGGCAAAATGGAAATGCTGACCTTTATGTTTGTACAGTACAATCACTGATAGTCTCACCCTTTCATGCATGTAACATGTAAGAGTTTAACATTCTGCAAATGCAACAACTGTGCAGTTGTTTGTTTTCTTTCAAACCATTAATTTAGTCAATTATACAATCTAATTTCTTTCTAACTTGCCAAAGACATGCTTTGCTGTCTTGCAGCATGGCAGTTTGATGGGTGAAATATTTACCTAAAGTGGAATTTAAACAGGGACATGTTTTCTATAAGGGCAAGGTTTGTTTTCTCCTCCTCTTTGCTCCTGTGGGGGATTAATAGTGTCAATCACGTTGACTGGCACCTCTCAAATCACACCCAGGCAGCAAAGTGGCTGATTTTGTCAGGGAGCGAGCGACGTTATCGGCAGAACCTTGTTTAGAGACTTACAAAACCGCTAAACCCGCAATTCATGGGAGATCTGTTTACAATCTGCACCGGCCATTGACTGCTAAACAGCCCGCGCAGATCCATCCTGGGCCACTCCGAGGAGGAGAGGAGCAGAGCAATTACATCCTCAAACAGCAATCTGAGGCCGGGTCGGCGTGCAAACAGACGTCGAGTACGCACACAAACACTGACGGATTCAGACACGAGCAATACGTTTGCTCAAGACTTTGGGAAATACTGTTGAGGGCCGGAGCGAAATGTGTTTGTCCTTTATAGTGTTGCATATGTACTCAGCAGTACAGTTACTTTGCTGACTTTGTTGACCTAAGTGTTACATTTCTCTCGGAAAACAAGACAAACCACAATTAAAAATTCTTAGAGTTACCTTCACCAGAGGATTCTCACACAGCCTCGAAACATGCGGGAAAGTTTGAAATTTGCTGTCATCATTTTCCAGATCTTGAAATATATGGAAAAATATAACTGAGTATATTAAACAGTTTATATTTTCAGACTATTTCTCGTTTCATTTTCTTAAAGACAGACATCTACATTTCTGAAATCCAATTGTTTTCTTGATTCAGATTTAAATTATCCTTGATTTACCAAAGTACCCCATGATTTTAAAAATCAGCATTTTTGTTTTTGTGCTTCTACAGGAAAACCTACATGTCAAAAATAACTAATTGTGTGCTTCTCTGTACTGAAAACAACTTGGTGTGAGGGTTTTGAACTAAACCTGCTATCCTGTGTGAGGTAAAAATACCAAACAGAACATTAAGCTCCTTTTTTAGAATGATTTTTCACAAGCAGAATAAATTATTGACTCTTATTAATGTTCACAAATTTTGCTTAGAAGGTTTTTCATTTAGTGTAGAATCATTTGCTCCTGTTATAAATATAGAAATTGAGAACAAATTAATTTAAGATGCTAAACAGAAGCGGTGAGACAACCCTTTACCACACTCCCAAAACTAAATTAAAACAAGTTTTCAGTTCCATATTCTGTGGAAAATAAAGATAAAAAGATTGTCTATTGGAGTGGGAATTAAGCAATAGTAAGATATAGATGTAGTATAATGTATATATAAAGTTAATTAATAAGAATTAATCAAGGAAAGTGAAAGGATAATCTTTTGTCTGTTGCAGTAGTCAATAAAGATTTCAGGCCTGATTAAAATTAGCCGTAAGCTTCTGCACAGATTACCAGGAAGTTTCTTCAATAGCAGTTTAATCGCATGGAGGCGATTTTCCTCTGATTCTACTTAAACAAGCATCAGCTTTGGGCCTGACCTGTACAGTACATAGTTTGTTGTGGGATGTAGGGCAAGCAAGTTTGCCAGCAACTTTTTTTTCCTAACATCTTTTTATTCCACTCAATTTTCTATTAATACTCTTGGATATATCACTTAGTCAATTGCCAGTTTCTTTAGCAGTGACCTTTTGTGGAGGACATCATTAACATTCATCTGGACAACTATCAAATCTGGTTAAAACTTTACATTTCTGTCGTAAATATACTTTTTTCTCTTGCTTACCTTTTTAAAGTACAGATAAACTGAATTTTGGATTTTAATGTGTTCCAAATATGAGTTATGTAAGACTTTTTAGACTATTTTTTTTACAACTCTGTAGGTTTGTTAATTGGACAGCACTAAATCGGTTCTTTAGCCAGTGCTATTTATTAAAACTAGAGTCGAATATTATTTTCAAAAGTTTGTTTTAGCAAATCACTTTGTAGCTCTTTATAATATAAATTAATTGCTCAGTGAACACAAATCTAATTTCCTTTAATTTTTCAGTGTAATTTAAATCATACGCTTAATAGTACGTCACAAACGGTGTCAGTTGTTCTTTACGGTTTTAGAAATATAAATGTAAACCCCCCCATTCTGTATAGTGCCCTAAGCATTAAAGCTTGGGGATGATGCAAACGTCTAAGTATATTGCTCCTTCCATTAAGGCATTTTAATAGTTGAGTTACATTATTGATTTTATTTTATAGTGATAAATACATCACTGATTGAAGGTTTTTCCACATCAAAGATGGATTGCATTAGTCGCGGCTTTTTTAACAGCTGGAATAGAAATTGGATGTGTGAAAGCCATAAAACGTGTATATGTGACAAGCGTGTGAGTGCAGCCTTTTCACGGGATTGTTTTACAAAGCCATAATGACTAATCAGAGAAAAGGAACTTTATGTAGCACGAGCCTTTCACACATTTTCTTTTAATCTGATGGATTGTATTAAAAGGTAACGCACACCAAAAATATGCAGTGCTCCGCTGGAAGTTAGCAAACATGAGCAGAACTCATTAATTGCATTTTAAATTTAATTATTCACCTTTTTTTTTGTTCAACAAACTGCAGAGAGAGGCTGTCGGTAAAGCATATTTTCTCATCACGGCTAAACATAACACTGTGCACTGTGGCGGAAAAACAAACCAATAAGCACAGGAAAATAAATATATCTAACCAGGCGGATGTGAGGAATTTTTTATCTGAATTTTGGTATTTAGGAGATCCAGAGTGAGTGATGATATGTGACAATCAGTCACAGCAATTAGTGTTACTGTTAAGAAGCCTTTTTGTTTTCTCTCACCCATACAGAATGTCACAAATAAATCCTCACTTACATTTGCATATTAATTGGATCTGAGACGTCAAGCATCTTTCATTAAGCAAAATGATCTGCATATTTGGAGACATAAAATAGTTTATTTCAATCCGGGAACAGAAGTCATTGAAAATTGACCGCATATGGGATGTTAACTTTGGCTGATCCATTAACCCCTTACCCCCCGGCTGCATAGCAAGCACAAAGCAACAACAGGCTGATTAACAATGAGATGATGTTTCTTAGAGTCAAACAATACAAAGCTGAATGTAATAAAGATGCAGTGAGTTGAAAAGCTCATTATAAGGTGTTATTTGTTTCTGGGCTCCATGTTCAGAGGGAAAATTTAAAAATCACTCATATTAGTTACAGATCAACAATATGTTGTAACCAGTGCAATAAAAAAGTATTTACCCTCATTAGAAAAGACAGAACAACAACAACAACAAAAATACTTCTCTCTTCCACTTAGTTCATGAATTACTGTGGTTTGCTACATTTTCTTGTTCAATGTCAGCATCCACACCCCGGCCCAAATTCTGCGTGCTGACTTGTAGAATCAAGAGATTACTTCAGTAGGACCTATGGGACAATGTGAGGTAGGCTAAAACACTTATCTAAATAATTCAAGATGAGAATCAGATGAGGTTTTCAACTTTGACAACGGAAAAATATGTTAGAACTGCTTGTGGCTTCTTGTGCCATTCATCTTTGTAGTTGAAACTCGGATCTTGTAATTGCATCATACCCAATTTAACTGCATTTCAATTACAAGTTCTTGAAGAATAGAGACTTACTACTTCATAATTATTAGTGACATGGCTAACTGTTATTAGCAACACAGGGTAATGGCGCCATATTGAATTTTTGAAGTTTGGATAGAAGCTCTGATTTTTCCATTCAAATTCAAATTTCCAACTACAGACCTCTGTTTTTTTTGTTTTTTTTCAAATATCAAAATGGGCAAATTTATTTATGAATAAAAATGGACTCTTTGGCTGATTATACAGTGCCAGTGTATATGACCACTTATGTTTTTCTGTTTTTTTATGACAGAAAACAACAGACTAAGTGCTCTGCTGTGCTACTTATTTAAAATGGATGTCAAGATGGTGGTTTTTGGAATAATTGTTTTTTTATTATCTCACACTTTGCACTGGGTAGAAAAATCATGAAAACAACTGACTTAAACTAAGTGAAGAATACGAATATGAAGAATCTTTCACCAGCCAAACACCAGTGTCAAAAAACAGTGTCATTTTAATATTTGAGACCTAAACACAGCAAGATTTTTTTACAATCTTGCTACCAAAATGGCAGGCAGATTATTTGTTTGGGGAATCATTTCTATGTTAGAAAAGTTAGGTTGAAAGTATGGAAAACCAGATATAGAAAGGGTTAAAGATGCCAGCTCCTCAACCAATCAGGGCGCTTGCTCATGGCATGTGATCAGAACTGAAACAGTCGCTGAAGCTCAGAGAGGAAATGCTGTTCATGTTGGGAGCATAATACAGCCTGGTTAATTTAGTCAAACTAAGTTTACATTAACATTCTACATTTTTCATATACTTACATTTTGTTGCAGGTGCCCACAACTAAATAATTCTTGTCCTAAATAATAATAATAAAAAAGATTGTTAGGTATATAAGGTTGTCAGATTTTCTTTTATGTGATTGTATCTTTAAATTCTCCCTGAAAACTGTCTTTCCTTTTCTTCCAATTACACAGGCGTTGTGTTATAAACTGTTGCATAAAACCTAGCTGCAAAGAAAATCAGTGGATGACTATTTAAGTACACATTGTTTCTTGTCAATTAATTTTCAAAACAACAACAGTACTGTCAAATCTCTCAGTGTCATTACGACCTGAAAAACCTGTTGGCACTGAATGTACTCCAAACTATTTGAGCATATCCACAAAGTGGTAAAAGAGCCATGTTTTGAAGCTTGCATGTTTGTTTAGTGCATAAACCATACTTGTGTATGAATCAGCAGTTCTGTTTTTATCTTCTTTTCGGATTAGGCCTTCAGGGACCCAACCCTGTGATTATCAAAATCCCTTGTGTCATCTGCAGTTGTCTTTCAAAGTTATTCTCAATAGCTGCAACTGTGCTCTACTAATTACTACAACAACTAACTTCCCTTGAAAGCTTCATTTGAACATAATGTCCCATTGTCTTAAGATTGTGTTCTTCCAGCGATAACATTTTCGTTCTCTTAGTGCACTCTGTTCTTCAAAAGTGGCTAAAATCCCGAGGCAATAGGAAATGTCAGACAAAGTGGACAAGTGGGGAAAGATGCGATTCGTCTGAAATCTTTAGGCGTCGAGACGCAGTCGTGCTTTATTTGCTGTGTCTGTTGTCCATGCTGAAGGGAAAAGTGACATTGGGTGTTTCGACAAGATTAAGGCGCAGAG
Source organism: Poecilia reticulata (assembly GCF_904066995.2). Classification (NCBI taxonomy): domain Eukaryota; kingdom Metazoa; phylum Chordata; class Actinopteri; order Cyprinodontiformes; family Poeciliidae; genus Poecilia; species Poecilia reticulata. Next base: position 13,677,568 of record NC_088836.1, on the reverse strand, counting down.
GATGGTAATGGACAGACTGTGTATTGCACAGTTTGAAATAGTTAGGGGCTAGGCTTGTGAATAATTTGATTAGGCTGCGGGGGAATATATCTGGAGGATTATGTAAATGGCAGTGCCCCCATGCCGAATTCTTTTGAACTCTTCACAACTCACATCTGCCGGGGTCGACATCTAGACAGAACGGCTGCCTTCTTGTATCCCGGTTCTTCGGCGTTGGAGGAAGGTGTTTAAAGGTCATTCCTGGTACAAACAGATTTGTCCTCAGAGACCTCGCCTCTTTAAAGAACTTCAAATTATTTTTTTGTTGATGCCCATGCAATTATCATTTTCTTTGAGTCAACAATAGCTGAGCTTAGGACAATTATTGTTGTGTACTAATTAACCAGACTGCGCGCCTGTGTCACCGGCAGCCTCTCGCAAGCAAGCTCCGTATGCACACACAGGAATAGCTTTGACCTGTTTACAATATATTTAAGGTTATATGTGCCTCTCCCTCTGTGCCATCTGATTATGAGATTTTCCCCCAAGCCTTATTTGGTGTATTTCTGGGTGGGGATGTGTTTGTGTAGAGTGCTATGGCAACCAAAGTCAAGGTGACCAAGAACATGTAGCACACATTAGATTACCAGAATAGAGTCAGGAGACAATGCAGTCAGCACAAAATAGCATTTATGTGCAGCATGATTGTAGGGATTTCAGAGACCATCCCTGGGCCAGCTGTGGATTTATTGTCCTGGTGAGTCTGGCCACTGCACTGTTAGCTGTTAAAGCATTGGAGGCAACTGCTTATACAATGACTTCTTCTGTGCTACGTGCCTACTCACAAATACCTAGTAAATATTTAAAGCATAATGTTTTTGTTGTTTTAATTATTGCACATTGTTGAAAGGTGTACAGAGTTCAACATTGCAATCCCTTTAGTTGAAAAATGATACAATTTTTCAATGAAGTTCCAAATGTTTTGAATGGTTTACATTAATAAAAACTTTAAATACTGCTAGTAAAGCTTTAGTCCAAATTTAATGCTGTTTGTGCATAAGTAGACTGCAAAGCTCAGAGTAAATTCGCCCCTTTGCCCAGATTTGTTGCCATTTCATCCTTCCTCACTTCAGTTTTGTACTCATAAACAAACCTCCTTACAGCATGTCCCTACTGGTTCCATATTTTTTGTGAATTAGAGACCTAAACAACAAGTACATTGCCCAAATGTCACACATAATTCATTTTCTCCACTATTTATTGTTATGGGGAGTTTGAAGAGGGTGTACTGTTTATATGAATTGTGGTTCTGATCCTCTTTTGACTGATTTGACACTGATTACATCTAAAAGATTTAGATCTCTGACCAACCAAAGTAACTCTGAGCAACATCCTCCTCATAGATATCATCTATTGACCCCTCCTGGGAAGATTCACCACTTTTCAATGTTTCCTCTGTTTGTGGATACGGGTTTTCGCTGTGAATCACTAGACTTAAAATGTCTTTGTAACTCTTCCCAGAGTGATAAATGCCAATGACTTTATTCCTCATCTGTTTTTGAATTTTGTTACATCTGGGAAAGATGTGTGGCTTTTTAAGATTCTTTTTTAGGATACTTCACATTGTCAGATAGGTTCTGTTTAAGGGATATGAGTTATTGATTTTACAGATCAGGTTGTAACCACCTGGGTGTGGCTTGTGAAATTAAACTCAGCCCTCCAAAAAAATGTGGTTAGTCACAGTTAATTCATTATTTCAGAGGAGGGACAATTACTTTTTACAAAGGGTCATTGTGGTTTGGAGAATGATTTTCCATCACAAATTGAAAACATTTGAATGTGTCAGAAAATCTATAAGGGTGGAAATAATTTTTCACAGCACTGTATTCTAAAATCATTTACAAATGGTGAAAAAAAATATTTGAAAAGAGAAATAAGTTGACAACAGGCAGACTGTAACACAGCATGTCCAAAAGGTCTTACTCTAGTATCCGTTGTTTTCTGTTGCATACTCTGCTAGGTAGAGAAAGTTATTTGCTAATCACCCTATTCTGTATCTGTGTAGAAATGGCATTGCATTTCTACACATCTGATTTTGTATCATATTAAAGTTGACCTCTGACTAAGCAAGGATGGCATAGACTTTTTTGGACATATCAAAAAAAGTTTGCAGCATGAATGTTGCAGCGTCGAAATGCCATGTATTCACTACAATGTTCTGAGTAGCTCCAACTGGTGGCAGCCCTGCCAATTATCTGATTAGTCATTATTTGTTTGACCACGTGGTGGCTCTCATGAATGGTTGAACTTTAATCTCCAGATGGTTTGTTGATCTTTCAGTATAAAAACAAAAAAAATTAAAACAAGATGAGGACATTGCTGCAAAACTCCATGTTCTCCTACTGACGCACACTGGATTTCTTGCCCTTCATCCTAATAACATGCACCTAATCCACAGGGGTTCATTATAAAGGATACACATAATTGAAGGATGTGACATGACTTGGTGTTCAAAAGGCAACATTTGAAGTGGGCTGCTATCAGAATCAGTTTGATCAATTCTTTAAGCTAAGCACATAAAGTAACTGTTGTGGGTAAGTCTGCATGAGAGATGACTGAGCTGGGATTTCTTTGTTGTTCTGCCAGCACAGTCAGAGCTTCACCCCTCCAGTGGGCTGAGTAGTTGTGGGATACTATCTCATTCAAAAACAGGGAAAATAAAACAAACAATGCTTGACCTCGTATTTTTCTCGAAGCTTCCGTCAACATGTGGGCTCCCATAGATGGATGAAATATGGGGATGTCTGTCTTGATAATTATGTGTGCTCCCTGTCTGTTTCCTTTCTCTCAGAAAAGCTAAAGTCCTGTAATATCGACTGAAAATAAGCCCGACAAACCTCCCACTTCCCCTCTTTCTGAGTGTCTCTTTTTTTTTTTTCCACTCCCAGGAATGTATGCAAGGCAGTACACTTCACCAACAGGAAGGATGATACAAGGACATACTGTAATTATGTTCAAAGATACAGATTCAGCCCAGTTTTCACTTGTAAAACTTGAGCAATCAGTTTTGGAATCTGAAAGAATCCTCTTTTGTGGTTGTCTTGTGCTATTGAAAGAGCCTGCTTTGCCCTGGCTTGTGACCACTTGTTGAAGGGGTTGGGAGTGATTTAGGGAGGGCAGCTGGATAACAGAGATTTTATTTATCTATTCTGAGAGCCCTTTATTTTTGCAAGTGGTTCTCAGCTTGCAGTTGCTTGGCTTTATGGCAATTTTTTTTTTTTTTTCAATTGTGTGAAGCGAGTATGACTGAGAGAGGAACAGCTGAAAGGGCGAGAGGAGGATTACCATGTAAAAAAAAAAAATTGGAAAATGGCAAACATGTTGCATGTGTGACTGCTGAAAGGGGTAAATCTAGATTTTATGCAGCTTTCTGGAAACAAACGGAAAATAAAAAAAACTTGAAAGAAAGATCTACATTGGTAATGTATGTTTTTTCTACCTATTTTTTCTTTGGCCACGCATCAAACTAAACAGAGAGGTTACTGGAGACACAAGCGGGTTTTTCAACTGTTTCTCACAGCTTTGTGAAACTTCTCTAGGCATCTGAATGAATGATTGTGCTGTGCTGCTACGTGTGTGAGGATAGATACGGAGGCATTATTACCCAGGAGAGGTCATGGGTCAAGTATTAAGCAAGCTGCCTGCTTGGATCCCTGCATCAGAGATTTTACTCTGTTGGCCCCGGAAATACTCCTGAGCCTTGTCTAAATAATCAAGGAGTCCTTCAGCGTGCAGTTTTTAAAACTGATAAACAAACGCAAGAGACTGAGATTAAGAGGAAGCCCTGCTACAACGAGCCCACAGTGCTAAAGTGAAGATTTCTTTTTTCCTGCTCAAGTTTAAATCAACTATCAGGGTTGGATACGAGCCATTCCTCAGGAACAGGAATACCCTGTTGTTGTTAAGCTGTTACCTTTAGTCGTATTTTCTTGGTTTCTGAACAATGTTGTTTGACCTTCTACATCGGAACAGATTGTTTTAGCCTCATTCCTCTTAAAATGTAGGAAAACAATGGAAAGCACTCAGATGGGAAGTGACTTCTCAGCTTATCAAAAACAGATTAGGAGCTGAAGAAGAGGCCAAAATAGAATCAAAGCCTCCAATGTTTACTCTGTCAGTTACTCTGTTGTCCTTTTTGCAGAAATTATTTTTAACACTCTATGCTTTTTACAGAATACAGGTTTTATTGATCGCTGTTTTTACACATTCCCTGTTTTCACATTTATCCCCATGCTACAACCAGCGTTTAACAAATCTAGCTGAAGTTTTATGTGATACACCAACACAAACTGGTCCATAATTGTAAAAATGAGTAATTTCCAAATAATTATTGAAAATGAAAACCTAATCTTTGCAGCTCTGGTTTTCTTGGGTTCTGTTCTTGCTGTCAGGTGACACTCTACTCCAGTTTCAAGCCTTTTGCAGCTTATGACAGGTTTTCTTCCAGAATTGTCCAGCATTTAGCTTCACTCATATTTCCATAAACTCCTAACAGCTTCCCGGTCCATGGAGAAGAAAAGCAATATGTCAGCATGATGCTGCTACTGCTACGTTTATTACTGCTACCTGGGAATTGTATGTTCAGTGATAAATTTCCTCCACATGTAAGGTTTTGTGTTTAGACCAGAAAGTTAAATCTTTGTGTCATTCTGTCAACAGATCTTCCAGCTGAGCATGGATCTCTGCTGCTGACCCCAGAGTTACCATTGGTATCTGTTAAGAAATAGAAAATATAGTATTTTCCTTCTACTTTGCAATTATATGATCCTTTGTGTTTGTCTAGCTTCTAAATGTACATAAATTACACTAAATAATATGTGTGGTTGTCTCAAGACGAAGTGAAAAAAAAACTATTGGGTGTGAATACTTTTGCAAAGCACTGTAGGTATCAGAACTTGTTGTATTAGTTGTTTATTTTATGAATCTCTGTGTCTTATCTGCCCCAACACCCATTTTCTAAAAAGTTACAGACCTGTCTCTGATTAGAGCCTCTAAAGAGGGACAGTGTTAGAGAGAGCATTATCACAACACTCAAAATAACCAGAGAATTCAGGCAGAGCCTTATAAGGTGATGATTCTGCGATGGAAAGGAAGTGAACATAAATTTATTGACAGGCTCAATGTTTCTTTGAGTTCAGGCTCAGTACAAGATAACCCAAGTCAGAGCTGATGGCCTTGGCTTTTCTCAGAAAATTATTAATTGTTCTTTGCATATCTTGAATTTAGTTTTAGTTTGTATTAGCTGAGGTTCAAAAAAAAAAATCACCAAATACAGCCTGTAGCCTGCTGTGCTCAAACAGACACATCTGCTGTTTTTGGCTTCAGGGCTGCCGACTAGAATAAACTAAGTAATACTATAACTTCTCGATTTAGAGGTAGCCAGCATAGTATTTAAATTTTTACTTATTACTCCACTCAAATAAGAACATCACGGTTCAAAACGACTCCCCAGTCACCCTTGTTAAACACGCATGTCCTTTCCGCAGCATGCCTAACTTGTTTTTTGTTCTATTTTTGATCCGATTCTGTCCTTGAAGAGGACAAGAAAACTGTCAGTCTGTGGGTGTGTGCAAACGTGTTTGTGTGGCGGTTGGATAGGGTGGAGTGTATGGCGTCACAAGTGCTCCAGTTTAGGAAAAGTGACACTTTGCCTTGAAAGACTCTTCAGGTCAGTCAGATAAGGAATTTAGTGGCTTTATCACAAATGCCGCTATTTAATTTTAAAGGGTGAGGCACTTAGGGATCTGGCAGCAGTCTTTCAGTCTGGTGATAAATTTGCAAGAAAGTGGAAAAGAGTGGGGCATGAAAGCAGATTAGCAGGATACAAATATAGAAGTGACATTATAGAGGGTATTAGTCAGGTGCAGAACAAGTGGCCTGTTCCTGATAGCCCTGAGAATGGGGCCCAACTGCAGGCAGGGAGGACATGCTACTGAAAACACACTGAAAAGACTAGACAGAGTGGTAAAAAATAAAAAAAGAAGGATTTTAGCTCTTGCATCTTAGTGTCTTAAATATCTGACATGTAGAGCATTTGTCGTTTTAAAAATATGTAAGATTGTAAGATTTGACGACATGATTTGAATTTTGTGGGCATTTTCTGATATCTGGTTTTTGTAAAGCATTGCCAATTCCATTTTCAATCCATTTTGACCTAGGAACTGTTGTATAGCAACATAAGAAAACAACATTAGCATCTGGTGGAACTGCATGACTACAAGCTTTTTTATTATCCTGTATTTGGAATTAATACGCTTCATATGTCAAGTGTTACTGAAACCACAGTTAAGGAAAATTTTTACCTTACCTGAATATTTTTATAGACATCCAATATTTACAAATTTTCATACCATAGAAAGGTTGAAAGCTCAAAAGAATAAAAGAGAGCATTTTTGCTGAATAAAAGAGACCATTTTTGCTGTAATACACTTAGCCTTTCTGTTACATACTAGACGTCTTGCTCTCTCTCGCTTTCTTGTAGCCTAAATTGATAACAGACGTCGCATGATAATGGTGCGTTCGCTTATTTAAAAAAGTTTTGAGTTTCCAACCAGTCAGTCACTGGTCAGGGAAGATCAAGCTGAAAATCCTCTGATTTCAGTCATCAGCTGATTTCTCTGTGCTGTGCTTAAACGATGCCACTATCGCTCTGTCTTTACTCCCATTGTTTTAGTTGGTTTCAGTCAGATATATGAAAAAGCATAAAAGTGCAGAAAAAATATGAAATCAGATTTCTATGCTATCAGAGAAGCGTGTTCTTGTCCTCACTGTGTACTAATGATGCAATTCTTATTAATGTGTAACTTATTGTGACATATTAACTATATTAAGACTGAAACTAAAGGAAGTTGACAGCAACTTATTAAATAAAGAATTTCTTAGGAATCCAAAACCAATTGCTATTCACTACTTATTGTCAAACATATTTTTTTTAAGTTGGGTTATTTTTGCTTTTCTTTCTAATGAATATTTCTTCCTGAGATCAGATAATGATAAAAAACTGACTTATCAGAAGGACTTCATGCAGCTCGACTTAAAAAGAAAACAATCTCTGCAAATCCAGGGGCTGTTTTCATTGGACAAAAAGAACGACTAAATACCGGAATATAATCTAAAGTTCTACAAGATACATGGCAAAGCAGATCTTGAAACCTGAAAATCTAGGAACGGTGGTGTTCCTAGTTTTCTGCTTCTTTTTCTTTTATTTCTGGTTCCTGAAGCCAACGTTTCCTTAAAACCCTTAATTTTTTTGGTCACAAACCTTTGTTTTGTTTTCATTTTTCTTCCCCCTCCTTGTCTCCCATTTCTCCTCCTATTGCAACAGTTGGTGCATGTTCCTCTTGGCAACGCTCCATAGTCTGTTTGATGTGGTTTCCAGAAGTCCTGAACTGCAGTCCCTGGCCACTCTTTCTGTCATCGGCAGACCTGCTGTCTCTTTAGCCTCCATTGACTCCTGTTAACCTCCTCCTACCTTCCTCACATTGCAGCAGCTGCTTTCCTTCCCACTGTACATTTCAGCATGGAAATGATCTGATTCCCATTATTTGGTAGTAAACGGGAATTCACTGTGGGCTGCATACCAAAGTGCACACTTACAAACACTGTTTGCTCTCTAGGCAGGAATTTGCCTCCTTGCTGAACATCTTCCAGGCTGTGTTCCAGCAAGTGGAGAAAAATTAAAGAAGCCTGCTGCTTCCCCATTGTGAATAAGATCAGGGCGGCCTGAATTTATGATTTACTTCTTAAGTCATGAGTCACCTGGGGCTTGTACTTTTTCCGTCACAATATTATGTAAAACTATATCAAAGTTAATTAGCTCTGTTGAACCAAACTCTGCCGGTGACCTCTACATGTTGTAATTTGAGTGATAGAAGCAGAGGAAGTGGAGACAGCCAGATAGTTGCTCCAGAGAGGGCCTGGCAGAGGACAATCAGTGACCCTATATGGGCGCCTTTCCTGCACATAGCAGCAGGTTTAAAGGGAAACTGATAGGCAGGTGAAATATCTGCCACTTACAGAAAAGAGTCAGGGACCAGAGAGGGCACACAGGACACAATGGATATGGATTGGGTCACAAGGCTGACGAGGCCATCCAAACGAAATGAATATTCCTTGGAAAGTACACTTAGCGACACTTAGGTCTCAGAACAAAACACTGGAGCTGAGGAAATTAGCTCCTCACTTTTGTTTGGCAGGCTGCATCAGGCCTGCCAAACAATACACTGCATCAGGTATTTTAACATTGTGTATGCAATACTGTGCATTGCAAAAGTATTCAAACCCACCTACATCAATGTCTTTGGGGTTTTTGTGATTCATGTGGTTTATTTTACAGAGGGGATTAACATTTATTCAAAATAAAAATATGTAAAGTCTCTGACAATCCTAATTAATAGCCTGCGTGTAATTTAATCTCAGCCTGAAGCCAGCTGCTCTACAAAGGCTTTAGAGGTTTGTTGGAGAACATTAGAGACCAAACGGCATCATAAAGACTGAGAAACACAGCAGACAGGTCAAGAAGAAAGTTGTGGAGAAATTTAAAGCAGAGTTAGGTTGTAAAACAATATCCCTGGCTCTGTTCAATCCATCTTCTGAAATGGGAAAGAGAAGTTAATTAACTTATTCTGCCCCTGAAAAAAAAGGGAACGCCATTATTTCCATGTCAACAGCAAAGATTGCATCTGTTGTTTTGGCAAAGAAACAAGAAACAGCTTGTGTGTTTTTTTTACTAACTTTACCAAAACATCTTAATTCCCACCTAAACATGAGCAAATATACTACTGCAATAGAGTCTGAATGGTACCTAACTTTTTTTTAGCAATCCAAAGATTTCTTAGCAACATTCCTAATGCATATTGTGATTAATCTAAATTTGCGGTTTATTTTGCAGACTTGCTACAAGCATATTTAAACATGACCATGGAATTACTAACAGAAAACCCATTAGAGCACTAAAAATACAGCCAGTTAAAACGGTTGGCCTAAAAGCAACTGAGAATATATGACAAGACTTTCAAAATTGATATTTACAATCTCTCTGGATCCAATACGACTAACACTGAGCTATTTAGCAATGTGAAATAGGCAAAGATTTCAGCCTCTATATGTGCTGTTAGAGGCATACCTCACAAGTCTTGTTTCTGCAATAGCACTGTGCAGAACTAAAGTATTCATGCAAAATGGCTAAAAATGTACTCACTTTTCACTTTCAATACACGTAGTACCTTGTGTTGGTTTATCACATTAAAAATAAAATACACTCAAGTTTGTGACTACAACATGACAAGATGTGAAAAAGGTTGAAGACTCTGTAGGGCTGTTTTTTTACAACAATACTCTGGGCATAGTTTGACTTAACCACCTAAAAATGGTCGACTACTGTCTTCTGTGTACATTTAAAACTAAAAAGCTAATGAACTTATAATGCAGCTTCTTACAGCCCACCAGCGGAAATATTTGTTTTAATGGTGTTGGCTTCCAGTTGGTATCAGATGTATGCAGTGTGGTGGAGCTAAACATGCCCAGGGGGATCGAGTGATATTGGTGTCTCATTTTCAGGGACAAACAAGCACATACAGGGACCAGACATGGCTGTCACATCTGCCTTAGCTTCCCTGTCAGCAGCCCTGAGGGCAATGGGCAGGGGGGCAGCCTGAGCGCAATGGTCAGGGGACACACACAGAAAAACTCTAGATGTACTTATGCAATGACAGAGATGCATTTGCAGCACAAATGCCAGAACATATGTCGCAGCTGTTGTGGCCGCAAGTTCAAACTCTCTCAAAATGAAGAGGGGGGGGACAACAACAACAAAAAAAAACAAGAGCTTTTCTTGTAATGCTCCTGGGATCACCAGCCTGACCTTCCTTGCTGAAAAGCAGCTCATTTAGTCCCCAAACCTGGCTCCATTTTTAACTTTCCCAGATTGATCAGTGATCGCACTGGCGCCAAGAAGCTGTATAGCTTTACATCAGCATGGAGAAGGTTTAGTGGTTTTCAATAGTATTTCAGGATATCCTTGCCGCTGCTGCTGCTGCTGCAGTTTTTGGCAGACTAACAGCTGCCACCAGCATTAGTGTATGAGCACACACTTCTTAATGTTCCCCCAGCCCTTAGCCTCATGTGTCACATGGACTCCATCCAGCTTAACCCCAGTTGCTGCTCCGCACTGGGTGGACTGGTTGAAAAAAAGAAAAAAGAAAAGTGCGAGAGCAGCAAATTACAATATGCTTGAGAGTCTCCTTTCATTGAGATTTAAGGCTACAAACTATATTGTGAGGGCCAGCTTGTCTGAAAGAAAGGGCGGAGACACTTTACTAATTATATGCGATTTATTATTACAGATGAAAAGTGATTACTTACAGTCTCTGGACCAGGGGAAATTAGTTACATAGCATTGTTGCTTATAATTTGACAACACTGCCTTGAATTCACTGAGATGTAAAATTAATTCTTGCAGTTGTTTTCAATGGGACCTTCATGTTCGCCCTGCACACTGTTAAAAATCTGAGAAAAATACAAATGATTGGGCTTGGCTCAGTAACTTCATTGTGCAGGAGGGGGGGGGGGAGAAGAAAGCCAAACTGGACGGGCTTCAGTGGTTTTAGGCCTTTTGAGGGTTGCTTTGTGAGGATTTATGTATTTAATTACGCACTCATTCTACTAATGTAAGTCAAGAAAAAAGGATAAAAAAAAAGATGCTACATCAAGCCTATGAGCTGGTAGTTTCCCTCTTACTGAAAGTTGGCCAGTGTTGCTGTTTAGCTCCCCTTGAACTGGGCTAATACTTGTCTATTCCGATTAGGATTAGGAGCCTGGGCTCAGGGACCCGGGACACGTAATCTAATAAATCAAGATAAAAAACCCTGAGATTGGTTTACAGAGGGCTCGGATTTACCGTTGGCCATCTCAGAGAAACAGGGATTAACACAGCATTTGGTGCTGTAGTTACCCCCCTCCTTAAGCCCTCCCCTTCCACACACAAACAGAGAACTGGAGGGGGTTCCGTGTCCGAGGAGGAAGAGAGAGAGGGAGGAAGACTTACAGGGAGGGAGAAGACGAGGAGGGCTGGCCAGGGCTTTATATTGCTTAGTAGACAGCAAGTTAAACTTGCAGTGACAAGGTCAGGTTAGTCCTTGTACAAAAGGCTTTGTTCCATAGGCAGATTAAAGGTCTCTCTGACAGATTTTACACTTTTGGATCATGTTGAACATGTTTGAAGTTAATCTGTTCTGTTGGAGGGAGAAGGCCTGTTGAATGAAAGAATGGCAACCTATCTAGTTTCTAAACAAAATTATGATACTTTTTTTTTTTTTTGGCACGATGTGCACAAATTGAATTTCATTGAAATCAAGTTGTCTTTCAAAATTCTCTCTGTTAATATTGAGAAAATACTGTTTAATTCCTGAAATATTCAAATATGCATAAATTGCTTAATATTTACTTAATTTTGACATTAACCTGTATTATTTTTCACTGTATTAACAAAAGACAAACCTAAATACTATCTACTGTCAGATTTTTGCATTCAGAAACAGAAATTAAAATAGCTTGTTAAATAAAAGTTAGTGTTTGTTTAAATTTTGTCTCCTCATGGTGAAGCAGCAACGGGTCATCCTCAGTTTTAGAGGGTTTAAAAAATGTTTTTCCTTTATTTTAAAAACAAATTAAGTTTTGCGCTGTCCAAGTCTGAAATCCCTGGATTCATATATTTTGATGAAACAATTTTTTTTTGCTTGTTTCCTCTCATTTTCAGTCCAGTTACTGTACCCGACGAGGGCAGTGTTGTGCAGCTTGTCAATTGTGCAGTTCTTCTGTTTTTCTAGACTTAACCTGAGCTGAAAGGAAGAAATTACATGTTTGTTACAGGCTGGAGCCTGCGATTAATAATGTTTTTATTTTTAGATAGTATGTGAAAGATGAAGACAAAGTAGTGCATCATTGTACTGTAGAAGGCAACTGATTCATTGGTTATTATTTATTTTCAGTTTTCTTGTCACTTTTTAAGAAAAATCCTGCCCACAGCATGCTGCTGCCACCACATTTACAACTGGTGACTGTTTCTGATATTGACTACAAGAGCAGATACCCAGGGCAGCATTAGAGTAGGGGCGCACAAGCCCTGCACACAAAAACCTTATTCATCTGTCATTTGCACCCTGAAGACTTTTTTACATTGCTGTGATAATTGTACAGTCAGTGGAGAGCTGGTTCCCCTGCTTGCTCCTGGCTCTGTTTGCTGCCACTCACACTGAGCCTGTGTGGATTTCTGTAGCTCCTCCAGAGTCTGCAGCGTAGACTTATTGGTTACGTGTATCAAAAATTCTCTTTGCTCTCCCTGTCAGTGTAAACGGATAGCCATGTCTTGCTAGATTTTCAGCTGTGATATACTTTTTTATTTCTCTATGATATAATGCACTGAAAATTTCTCTGCAACTTCAACTCTGACCTTTCTGCTATGATCCTTGGTCTTCGTACGGCTGTTTGTTCACTAATGATCTCTGCAGTATGTTTCCATCCATCCATCCATCCATCCATCCATCCATCCATCCATCCATCCATCCATCCATCCATCCATCCATCCATCCATCCATCCATCCATCCATCCATCCATCCATCCTAGAATGCTTCTCAGACATAGCAGGTTTTCAGCCGGTTTAACACAATATTAATCATTTAAGGTTTAAACAGTTATGTCTGTGTGGCAGTTGTGCTTCCTTTCCTGCTGAGCGTTTTCCATGGAAATGGGGCCAAAAGAAATCAAACTGAAATTTGAATTCTTTCTATTTTCCCCGTGCTGCCAGGGTTTCATATAAAGTTTAACATATCAAAAGTGGAATGCGCTTTCATCTGCTCGCATGTCTTGTTAGGCAATATCAAACACAGGAAATTCTTTCTACATCCGCATATAAAGGTTGAAAAATCCTAGCAACACATCACAGCTTGTGCAAAAGAGGCCTTTTCTTTATTTCTGAGGGAACTGTTAGTAATATCACTGGGCAATTAGCAGGGAAACTAGAGAGAAATGGAGAAGCCAATTACTTCTGCGAGTTAGCTAAAGGCCATTTTAAACTGTGTGCCCATGACATAATAATGTTTATGGTAAATATTATAGTTGGAGACAGTGAGTGCATGGCGTGAGAGGCAAGGGAGGGGGAAAAAAAAGGCATCAATCTCATATCGAGAATAATTTATTAAGATCTGAGATGCGGCAATTACGTGGAAAGGACCAAAAAAAAAAAAAAAAAAAAAAGAAGACACCAACTCTCCAGGAACCGCATACATGATTGCAATCTTGATTAAATCCCCCTGGATCTAATGAGTTGATTTTCTGCTGTTAATATTGCATTGGCTGATGATGGATTCGTTAAGATAATGGAACGAAGCTAAAATATAAATGACTCCCTGTCAAGGAGCAGATTTTCGTCATTTTCCGTCTGACACCTCCGCCGTGGGGATTTGGCGAGGCCTTTTTGTGTTTAAAACCATCAGGATCTGGAATACTAATTGCTGTGTGGACGCCGCTGATGCCTCTCCTCCTCTCCGCTCTTGCCCTCCCTCACCCATCGTCTCTGCAAATATCTACTGCATATCTCTGTACAAAAAACCCCAGCCTTTCTATAAGGTTGATGAAAGCGAACATGTTTTTTTTTTTTTTACACTACATGAAACAGTTAATTCAGTTAAGTTAGTGCTTGACACCTGCATGTCAGCAACTAAGTTAAAGATTGAGGACATATATTTAAAGATACTGTTTATCACAGAAAACAGAAACTTAAGCAAATCAGCCTGTGCTGTTGAGATGAATTAATATTATGGTCTGTCTTTGGTGCCGAGCGGATCGGCGGAGCTCGTCTTTCTTTGTTTTGAATTATCTGTCACTCAGGTCGAGCGGATGGGCAAAATATACAACGGACTATTGATCCCATTCTGCGTTGCTACCTGCATAATTTTGTTTGTCACAGAAAACATGCGCATGGGCTTGCAAAATAGTTAAAAGTTTTTCATGTTTTGCCAAGTTAAAAACAATGGTTTTAACTGGGGTCTTAGGTGATCAACCATCACTAAGCAAGTACATAACTGTAAAATTTAATAAAATGTTGGTTTTCAATTTGTTCAAGAATATTTGTTGGTGGAAAGGTACGGTGTGGGCAGCATCATGCAGTGGGAATGGGTTCCTTTAATCCCTGTGGGAATCTGATCAGTTTTTTGGGAGCTGGATTGGACGAAAATAAGTTTTTTTTCTTCCATAAGGCTTTGCCCAAAGGCTGGTGCCCCACTGCTGATTCAGATGACCAAAATATTACTTAGTTTTCTAGTGAAGGCAACATCTAAGACATGCAGGAGGCGTGCTTTTGAGGAGCAGCATTAGACACCTGTAGTTCACTTTAAAGAAGAAAAAACCAAAGATGTGCAATAAATCGACGTTAATGTTGATATCGGACCACGTTAGTCATTTTTTTAAACATATTGATAGGATCTTGGGGTATTTAGCTGAAGCATTGTCAATGGTGTGATTGTTTTTTATCACAGTGTAAAAAAAAAAAAAAAAAAAAAAATATATATATATATATATATATATATATATATATATATATATATATATATATATATATATAAAATTCTACATAATATAGGCAAATATTTTTTATTGGCTCCAGTAATTCTATTATATCGATATTGGCCTGGATTTTTATATTGGTGCATCTCTAATAGGTCTGGATCAACCCAGACCTAAATCGAATAGCGAAGAGTTCGAGGAGTTGATGATCACAGCCGCTCTTCATCCAGTCACTGATTTGAACATGACAGAATGTGCAAAAGTTTGAGCAGTATGAATACCTCAGAACACACTTTATTAGAAAATAATTATTTGCAGAATCAAATTATTGAACAACAATTCAATTTTTGTACTCAATACAAAGCTGAGCAGCTTTGTGATGTTTGCAGTAACTGAACATCAACACCAAACTTTTTCCATTATTGTCATAATTACCATTGTTGTCAAACTTGCATGCATAACCTGCCCCCGTCCTTTGTTGCGATTATGATTTTTTTTTTTATGTGTGATAGTGCGGCGAGGATTCACCCAATCTCACCACTCCCATCATCCCTTTCTTCTCTGTGTCACTTTTTGTTTCCTTTTACAAGGTTTTTTTTACTAAAAAGTCTTTTTTAATCAATCAAGGAGCAGGCAGAAAATAGGCTTTGTCATGGCCGGGCCCCAGGGTCGTGTTGTGCTCGCTCTGCCTGGTGACAGGTCTTCAAAAGGGATAAAAAGGGATATTTTGGGGCCAAAACGGGGGTTTCCATGGCACCGGCACTTGTTGCACATGGATCACCATTCTTTGGTCCTGCGTGAGATTGAGGTTTCAAAGGGCAGGACAACAAAAATTAGGCTCGGAGGGGAGAGCGGGGCTGCAGAGGTGGTTGCCCTCAAGTCCCTGACTCTTTCCTCTCCTGGGGGGAAAGAGAGAATAGGAGCCAGAAGTGACAGAACAAAAAGGGGCCTAGTAGGTGCTGTCAAATACGCATGAGTAAATGACCACTTGCTCTCTCCCCGGCGTGTTAAAAAATCTGCAAACCAGAGTCAGATTGGAGGGCTCGGCGCGCAGACCTTTGCAGTGAGAAGTGTATTCTCATTGCGGCTTCCACTTCATGTAATTAGAGGTTGTTTCGTGTAGTATGAGGTCACGTAAACTTGTACGTTTCTGAGTTTATGTGTGGGAAATGAAACCAGGAAACTTAAACAATAGACTGGCAGTCATTACTGCAAAGAGGGTTATTATTTTAAACTTTGCTGTTCAGCCAACTGTGTGTTTGCTTGTTCCTGTTATTTTGATTTGTAATAATTAAAAGACTAGGCCTCTGATGTAGCAACTTAACTTGTTTGCTATCTTTTACCTTACTTAATGTCAGACTGGTTTGCATTACTAAATTCTTCTGTTTCATCTTTTTTGTCACACTTACTAGGAAATGTGTCAGACCATCAAAAAATGTTTAATACCAGAGAGAAAATCAGAGTGAATATAACGTTAATTGATAAATTACAAGAAAAATGCCATCCAAACCAATCTGATCCCATGTGGAAAAAGTCATTGTCATTATTGTTAAATTGTGACTTAGCTGTGGTTTTAATACATTTTTGTTTTAGGCAGACCTGATCACTGCCATATCTATAAAATAAAGAAATCCAGCAAATAGAGCCTGTCTGACAACATAAAGTAGATCTCAACACAGTGAGGTTCTCACTGAGTCCAAAGTTATTCATGAAGAGATGAGAAGCAAAGTCACTGACATCTATTTATCTGCAAAGGCTTTTGGACTCAGTGAGAACCTCAAATGTTGCAAGACAATGTCCCAAAATAATTAGCAAGTCCATGTCTGTAAGGCTAAAACACAGAAGGAAGAGGTTTTGAAGTGGCCTAGTCAAAGTTTGGGAATAAGTCAGTCTGAGATGCTATGATGTTCAGCCGTTGTGGTTGAAATAGAACAATTCTGTGAAGTGGATTGGGTAAAACTTTGCCAGTGATGTGAAAAATGTATGTCCAGTTTTACCAAAGCCTTGTTGCAGTCAAGTGTAGCACAAACAGATTAGTGATGTTTTAATAGCTTTTGTTTTGTTTTTGTCATTAAATCATTAATCATTATCAAATCATTATTAGAAGCCTGAATTTTATATGTACTCATTATTTTTGTTGAATGTTTCATTTTGTTAGACAATCTAAAACACTTACTGTACATGTGACAAGAAAAGCTAAAAAATAAATCTTTAAGGACCACATAAAAGTTCATAGCAATTTAGGAATCTGTTTTGAGCTGCTTTCAATTATTTAAAAAGAAATGGTGTTCATGATTATGATTATTAATTTTCTGCTGCACCAGGATTTTTTGTTCTAAAGAATTATGCATAAATGGCATTATGAGGTCAAGGTTTTTACATGTCAGGAGGCCTTTAAGTAATTTGCAATAATTTCCATAGCATCATCACTGCCACCTTCAATAACAAACAAGGTTATACACACTCACAGGTCCTTTTCCTCATGCATTTGAGCTACACACGTGTCGGGAGGGCGCGCAGTGCAATAAAAGCAGTCGAGAAGAACATTTCTGGGTCTATCAATAAACATTCAGGAGTTTTTGTATAGTAAAAGTGGCTGCATATTCCCTTGGTGCTGCATCAACAGCTTATTGTAGTGAAATTTCAAAATATATGGATGAGTGGAGGTGCACGTTCATGTTCATCTATTCGAGGTTCTCTGCAATGTGCTGCCAGCCTGTTTAAAAGGTTAACGCAGTTGGGATATGTTTCTTGATGGGATTTTATCATGCCAGGCATGCTCTGTTTCCTGATGAATATATTAAAATTATTACTGTGCAAACAGAGTTTCTAATTACTGACCTGCTTGCTATTGTACTGTGCGTTCTGTGTGCACCCCCCACCCTTCTTCTCCATGCCTTGTTTATTTATCTGCACCAGTGAATACAGAATAGTCTATGCAATGTCATTTCCATCCACATGAAAATGATTTTGAAAATGCCAATCTTGCCTATTATACAGTGTAATTACTTGTCTGCTTTTTGATTTTATCATATCTTCAGCCAGTGGGAAGATACTTGCAGAGGCTAAACATCTTAGCGGTGCGTTTCAGCAGATGATTTGCCTCGGGGACAAAAAAAAAAAAGGATAGAAAAGAGAATCTTCACTTTGTAAATGAGTAAAGTGCTCTCAGACACAAAGCATGAGACAGTGTGTCAGTCAAGGGTCGACCTGCTGTGTGTTTTTAAGCTTCTACCAATAGATGTGTTTTTTTTGTCAGCCAAAAGGTGTGTTGATTGATTTGGTTTGAACAGTCTGAATTTTTTATTTAGCAAGTGTTATACAGAAAATATGGTATGTACTTTAAATTTATAGAAAAAATGTGGCATGATAAGAAAATAAATGGTATGCATGCTCACATTTTGTCATGGATTTTAGTCAACACTAAGTAGTGCATAAATATGAAGTGGAAAGAAAATCAAATATTGTTTTTAAAAATATTTTTTAAATAAAAATTATTAAAAATTACTTTGCATTTATATTCAGACATCTTTACTGTACACCAGTAAATAAAATTTGGTTCAGCCAATCATTTTCAGAAGGATCCCAGTCCTATACAGCGTGCATGTGCATGCAATTTAAGAGACACGCAAACATGTGGAAGAATGCGATTTGGTCAAATGAGTCCAAAATGTAACTTTTTGACCCTCACAATTCAATATGCAGCGATAAAGTAACACTGCACGATCCTAAACATAACATCCATAAGTGAAACGTGGTGATGGCAGCACTGTGGTGTTGGGTTGATTAAGACATGGGTGGAGCTAAATGCAAAGCTTTTGTGTAAGAAATCCTGTTAGAGGCTGCAAAAGGCTTGACGTTCACGTTCCAACAGAACAATGACCCGTAAGCTGAATGTTTTCACAAACAAAATGGGGAAACATTTCAGATTCTACATGTACCAGCTGCTGGAGACATACTTTTAAAGGTGCTGCTATCTTTGCAGTGAAACGTAGTTCAAAGTTAATAAAAAGTAATGGCTTAGGGGGCTGAACTTTTAGATATATTAAGTAACCTTTATAATTTATTTTTTACATATTTGCACTTCCACTTTCAGCTGGAAGTGCTCCTACTTCCAGCTGAAAAATGCTCAGCTCCTGATCAGAAACAACCAATCAGAGCAAGGAGGAGGGTCTTAGCATTGTCAATCATGTTTGCGTATGTGCTGCTCAAGATTGCTGGTTTGCTGCAGCTGTGCTAATGACAGAGAAACAACTTACTGTTTCAGGAAAAGTGCTTTTCTGTCTTCATGCTAACTAGCCTCCATATTCATGGCAGGGTCCACTGTGAGAGAGGAGCTGTAGCACTGCATTGAGGAAGAGAGAGGGTGGCAATGGCATCTGTAACAAATATATAAAAAACTTTTTTATATATAAAAGTTACAGTCTTCAGCTTTAAATGCACACAAGTCATTTTGTACTTCAAACTGTAACACAATCTTTCAATTGTTTTCATCAGTCCATCGTGTAAAATCCATCAACATTTTGTGGCTGTAATGTGACAAAATGTGAGAAAGTTCAAGAAGTTCAAATACCTAAACAAATGTGAATCTCAGCTGTAGCCTCTCCCAGCATATTTTTCAACTTTTGCAGCCAAATTCGTTCCTTTTTCATTTCTCTTTTATTGAAATGGCTGCACGTCTTTTGTGTCAATCAACCGTTTTCCGTCTGCGTGAGTTGCCTACAAATCAGAAGTTAAGTGGGAAGGTGTGTCACACATATTTCCAAAGAATTTGCCATACGTTATAGAAGAAAAGGGCAACCCTGTTGTTTACTTGTCTGCCTGTAATGTTGCACAGGGGGTTGATCATGAGAGTTGATAGGAGCTGCAATTTAAAAAGAGGACAGTGCAGCTCTGAACAAAAACAATTAAAGGAAAATGAAAGACGGCCCCAAGGGTTAAAAATAGAAAATTATCAACATGCATGCTGGATTCCACTATCCCCCGCTCCACATCCCCCCTGTTCACTCCCCTCAAACTTACTGGGCCTGCATTGTTATGTATGATCAGATCTGCCAGTTCTTCCTCTAAGCTCCTTGTCACATTTTGACTTAATGAAGTGCAACTTAGAAGGGAATTGGGTTCATCATGCTAGTCGCACGATGCTCCCTTGTTGTAGCAAACAGGAGTGGCATGGGACCGGAGAGCTACAGCGCGAGTCGTTATCATTCCGGTCAGTCTGTTTAACACAAAATTAAACAAAGAACTAATTAGTGCCTCATGAATTAATAACTGCACTGTTGCCGAGAAGAAGTTGGGTTGCTGAGGGGAGATATAAAATAAGTAGGAAGATCAGGTTAGAATTATTATTACTTTTTTTCTAGGGTGCATGTGCTCTCAAGGTTAGGAAACTTTAGAGAGGATTTAAGACGCGGCGTGTCCTGGTACAACACTGAAACTTTGTCTGGATTTCTGTGGCTGCACTAATAAAAGAAGGACTTAGATGAAGCAATCAACCTTACGTTTTAGTCGTGTCTATCCTTCCTTCCCCATAGGGTTAACTGTACCCTCTCCCCGTAGCCCCCCGTCAGTCAAAGAGGTTCGCAAACCTCCATCATCCTTTTTTCCAGCTGGGATGAGGGGCCTGTTTTCATCAAAAGGACAGGGTTGGACAAAAGCATCATCTTTAGAGTCGCATTATTCTAATAAGCATGCACTGCAGCGTGGAGGAGCTATGCAAATGCAGGAACATTATGTTCATATACAGTGCCTTGCAAAAGTATCCACACGTCTTGAGCCTTTTCGCATTTCGTCCCGTTACAACCGCAATCTTCAATATATTTTGATCTTATGAGACGTACCAACACAATGTGTAGCAACATAGAAGATCTGATTTTTTTTTAATTATTTTATTTTTATTATTAAATTATAACATGCATTTGTATTCAACCCTCTGACTGCCATCTTTTGCTGAAGTTAGTTACAACATGTCCACAGTATTTCTCCATTAGCTTGAAAAGCAATTTTAAACTTGTGCAACTAGTTATAAGTGGGATTTAGACTTTGACTGAGCCGTGCATGTTAGGATGGATAGGCCATGCTTTTTAATACATGTATATGCACCTTCTTCCATATGCTTGAGGTATAATTTTCATCACTGTGACAAACTGCAAATGGGATTTCTTACAGGCACTTCAGCACTGGCTTTATGTGATTCTTATACTTATCACTAACGGTAAATTTGAAGACAGTTAGTTGCAGTAAGTTTCATTTAGGATTATTGGAGTTATAAAGGCATACAAGTGCACATAAAAGTTAAGAACTATGCATCCTTTTCCTTTCAGTGTCCAGCTATGCCCTATTTTTGTGTTGTTTTACATCAAAATATAAGTAAATTGTTTGAAGTTTGTGACAAATCCGGTTCAAATTATACACCTGGAAGTCTTTTAAAACAGAAAACAATTAACCTGAAACTTTTTTTCATTCTGGAGCTGAAGATTAGATGTTAGTGTTAATAGTTAGTTTTTATTAAAATGTTCTGAAATATAAATATCTCTTGCACTTTATTGGATACCCTAAGTATTTGGAACATAAACAAAATAAATCAGGGATAAATCAGAAATTCATGCAGTCTGTACTTTAAATGGACCTGTTGAAGGAATGAACAAAATGTAAACCTTTAAATCATGACAGTTTGTTGATTTCTGCTGTGCCACCGATATTACTCTGTTTTATAGGTAAAGTTTTTAACACAAATAAACGGACAGCCTAAGAATTCCTGAAATGATTCTGGTGTTATCTGGTGTTATATGCTTATAGGGTTTTTGATTACATGGACTGAACCAGAGTGTAGACATGGATATTGGAAGGTTAGACGCCATATGCCTTCAGTCAGAAAGCTTGAACTGGACAATAAATTCACTGAAATGTAGCCGTTACATACAGATCTAGTCCTCTATAAGCAAACCAGTCTCAGTTACAATAGTTGATTCTCTTTGTGTTGGTTTTATCATATAAAATAATAATAAAAGAAAAATTCAAGTTTGTAATCCTTGTCCAGGTTTTTAATGCTCTTCTCCCCCTCGACCCCTTTGCCTTTCTCAGATGAGACGAGCCCCCCACCCCTGCACGGATTGACTCCCCAGGAAGAGAGAAACGAGGTAGGGCAAATCCCTAACATGACTGATTACTGTCCCCACCATCTCCCCTGTTCATATCTCCAACAATATCAGGCATCTTCATTAATCCCCGCGGATCAATGTGTCTGGGGGTTGTAAAAATTGACAAATGACTTATTAGAATCCCACCGTTTTATTTTCCAACTGATTAACTCACAGCAATGTTGTACACTATACAGGCTCACTGATGTATCTGTTTTCCAAAGAGAACCCCCTCCGCTCCCCCTTCTCCTCTTCCTCCTCCTCCTCCTCTTCCTCATCTCCGTCTCTCTCTCTGACTCTCTATCTCTCTGTCTTAGTGTGAC
The DNA here is from genome assembly GCF_904066995.2 of Poecilia reticulata. Taxonomy (NCBI): domain Eukaryota; kingdom Metazoa; phylum Chordata; class Actinopteri; order Cyprinodontiformes; family Poeciliidae; genus Poecilia; species Poecilia reticulata. The sequence continues at coordinate 13,655,507 of NC_088836.1, read as the reverse complement.
GGATCCATACTGAATAAAATGTACAACAGAGTGCGTCAGAAGCCCTGCCAGGCTCCAGCGACTCAAAACTACAGGAACAAAAAGGCAGTTTTGGCACATAAAAAGCCACCAGTTATGTTTTCTGACATAAGCTGCCTTATGGAGGCAGCTGGTAGGGTTTTTTTTTTTTTTTTTTGCCTGACTTGCAGAAGTCACAATTCCAAAAAACAAACAAATAGACACTTAACAGTGCATTGGAGAACTGGAACTGCTTAAGGCAGAAGTAATAAATAGCATTTTAGCAACGTGCTGTCTCAGTTTTTTCAAGCATGTTTGCCAAATTCTTGTTCTCCAGGTTACACCGTTCTGCTAATTGTGTTGTGTTGTTTTTTATTTTTTTATGCCTGTTTTATGTCTGGATGCTGTTGTAACTCCGTCCCACATTCTCATCTTGACAAAATAATGCAATTTTTCCACTGCGTGGCATTTATTACTGTAAGACATTAGACACAGACATCTAAGTGCAGATGACATCCACCAAATTAACAAGAGTATAAAACCTTTTGTTGCTGATAAAAAATCAGCCTCTGTACAATTTGACTCTCAAGAGAACGCTAATGACTTGTGACTTGAAAAAACTGGGTTGATTTTTCTTTTTTTTTTCCTTCCTCCCTCTCCCTCCGTGAGATGAAACCTTCTGTGCTAATGATGTTAGCCAGTTTGAGCACAATGCTGATGTGGGAGTCTGTCATGAGGATGCACACAACAGCCCTTGCCCCTGGCCTCCTAGTCAAGAGGGATCTAAACATTCAGAAGTGACAGTCTGGGCTGTCTCATGTCAAACCAGGGACCCTCGCTAACACCGGGGGGCTGGCGTGGCTGTGAATCGAGGTGGAATGCTACACCGCACTCTTTTGTTTCTGCTGGTGTCACTCACGAACCAGAAAGAAGACACACTCCTCGCATCAATCAGGGTCCGGTGTACCTCCCTGCAATCACAGATTCCCACATACAGAGTCCTGCACCATTATTGCCATCCGTTGTAAGGATGTGTGCAGAGGCCTAAATTGACTTTTTATTGCAGTTTTATAGTATCATGTTGCACAATTTGTGCAGATCGCGAACACTGAGCCTCGAAGAAATACACTGTGCGTACATATTTTTTTATTCCCTCCCTTTTGTAACAGCATTAAAGAGTGCCTTTGAGCAGGTTGCTTGTAGTAGCATGGAGCAAAGTTAAGTGAGATTCAGTTGAAGTCCAGAGTAATACTGCTTGTCTAACCACAAAACAACAACATAACTGAGCACAGTAAGCTTAATTGGCTTTTGTTGTATGTTAATGAAACTAATCATAAAGGCCAACTGGCTCTAACATGAGGCCTTGACACCCCCTCTGCTCTCTCCCCACTCCTTGTGGCTCCGATAAACTTTTAGAAAAGATGGAGTTCCTCTCCTAGACAGTCTGAGGAAAATTAAACCACCAAAATTGTTTTCATTGGTTAGCGGGGATAATCTCAGGGGACTTTAAGGCTTTTAATTGAACTAGTGAGAAGAAATTTGTATGACTGTTTGCCAACAACATTGGTGTGTCTGCTTTCCACTTCTGCCCCCTCTCAAAGAAAGACGCAGTAACTCAGGTATAGTTATTATATAAAGTAAGGGTGAGCTCAGTAACTATATGTGTGTTCTTCCTTTCTTTCTAAAGGTGTAACTCGATAACAAAATGGTACCGTATTTCTGTTTATTCTGTTTTATTGATAGGTATTACAGTGCACCCCTGATATAAAATTGACAGATTTAAGTGTCTATATCTGAGACTTTTATTTTAAAGTAAAAAAAAGAAGCAGTTCTAAAGTTGTTGTATGTTCATATAACTGGTAAGACTCATCTTCAAGTTACTAAAAAAGTAGGGAATTCCCTTTTAGTAGGTATTTACATTGAACTATTTTGTGTGACAGCAATGTGCTCAATTTGGAAAAAAAGTAAAATAAAAAACAAAAACAGACAAGATAATTTCCAACGTAAAAACACTGTCAATGTCAAATCTTTAGCAGCTAACACTGCTAAGGTTAGCATTGGCTTCAAGCTAAACTTAAAGTTTGTTTTTCAGTTTTTAACCTCTAAATAGTTTTGCCCAAAACACTTACCAGTTAGACGTTGGTTCTGTGAAATCCTCATGAGTTAAGAAGTTAAGGAATCTGGGTTACACCTTAGTCAACACTCAACAGACTTTATTTAGCATTGTTTAAGAGTGTTTCACTCTTTTTCTATTTGTAAAACCTTAGAGGCACTTTTAATTGTAATTCATTTCATTACAAGCAAACAAGCCACAACAACAAAGTAGTTAAAAGTTAGTTAAAAATGGGAAGAGGAGCAAAAAAAAAAAAAAAAAAAATCAAATCAAGAAATACAGAATTGTAACTGAGCTTTTTTTCTCCTAAGTCTTGAATAATAAAGTTTAGAATAAATATGACTGACAAGAGGGTAGTGGTTTATAAACATGCAGCGACTGGCTAATAGGTAACATGAAGCGAAAGTTACCTAAAAGGAACTTTAGCTTCATTAAACTAAACTAAAAGGATTGTCAAACTGTTTTTTAAACCACACTGCATTTAATAATCTACTTCAGAATCAATATGAATCAAAAATGTACTTGTACACTGAAGAGACAGTTAAAGATGTTTCTGCCTCTGTGTCATCTTTTACTGCCATTCCCATTTTGAGTACCTTTTTTATGTTTGCAAATAACAAACATGTAGCATTTCCCAGCATTGTTTGATATTAGGCCACATTAGTAATAGAAAAGCATAAAAACCTTCCATACACAGACTGCTCAAACCTGGACACTTTTTACAAATTCTTTGAAATGCAGCATATAATCTGTAAAGTCTTTTTGTGAAATCAGAAGGAGTGCGTTCTTATTTTTCCCAAATATGTATATTGTCAAAATGTTGTCCTTTCTCTTATTTTTGAATACAGTATTGTGTATTGGCTCGTGAGGTGAAGCTATCATCCTATGTCTAATTTGTTTTCCATTCGTAGATCTTAATCACAATGGAAAATAAATGTTGGTAATTCAAAGTCAAACTCTGCCTTTTTAGTATTTTGGTTTTCAGGATTTGTTCAAAGAGGTCCAATGATTCTGTAACACAGCAGTTTATTCAGTCAGGCATAAAAGTAAATACAGCTCGCAGTCTGCCGTAGAAAAGATAATTTGTCTCACTGAGAAAAACACCAACTCATAAACTCAGATTAGTATTATTGTATGAAGTTACAGAAATGTACGATCCAAAACTCTGGCCATCGGGTGTGTATGTGCGTCGCTACTTTGAGGCGCGCAGATCAAAAAATAACAGTATCCGTTTGGCTCAAACATCAGAGACTGGTGTACTGCAGCAAGAGAACGTATCTGCATCTGTAGCACCGCAGATGAGCAACGGCCACGCAGATCCTGATCAATAAATGACTGATATTAATATTGTGTCATATAATGCGCGAGGTCTGCGTGTTGGACACAGTGAAACAGACAGAGCGCGTCGCTTTGTGGTGGATAAATTACTGGAGACTTGTGATGTACTGTGTGTGCAGGAGACATTCTTAGCTAAACAGGACCTGGAGAAGCTGAACTGCATACATAAAGACTTTTATGGCGCTGGTGAATCCACTACCGACCTTAGCACCAGAATAATTCGGGGAAGGATAGCCGGTGGTGTTGCAATATTGTGGCACAAAAAATATGATCAGCTGGTTAATGTGATTAGATTGGATGTGGATTGGGCCATTGGACTTAAGCTCACCTGTGGAGATAAAAACTTTATTGTTCTGAACATATACACACCTTATGAATGTCCTCAAAACGAAGATGAATTTCTTAATAGACTGTCTTTTATTATGTCTTTTATGCAAGATAATCCATCTACTTGCTTTTTTATTGTGGGGGATTTAAATGCAGATGTCACAGATAATCATTCTATATTTGCTAAGCATTTAATGCAATTCTGTCTCAACAATGGCTTAATCCTTTCTAGTAAGGTGCTTTTGCCTAACGACAGTTATACCTATATTAGTGATGCATGGCACACAACCTCATGGTTAGATCATTGTATCTGTACAGCTGATGCTCATGACTCCATTCAGGGCATTCGTGTCAACTATGAATTTGCCACCAGTGATCATATACCATTTTCCTTATGTGTAACCATGAATTCCATACCTTCTGTTTTGCTTGCAGACTATAATACAAGCATAGGAAAAATAGCATGGGATAACTTGACTGACAAAGATCTATCAGATTATTGTTATCGAACGAACAACATGTTTAGCAATATATACTTACCAAAGGGAGCAATCTCGTGCCGTGATATGAATTGTAAAGACCCCCAACATGGTATTGAGTTATGTACCTTGTATGAGAATGTTGTGAAGTCCCTCCTTACCTCAAGCAAGCCACTGCATAAAACCAGCTCATATAGCACCAAGCCAGGCTGGAACGACTATGTAAGAGAACATCATGCAGAGGCCAGAAGGGCTCTTAAAGCATGGGTTGATTCAGGTAAACAGAGACATGGCCCCTTGTTTGAATACAAAAAACAAGCAAATGCAAATTTTAAATATGTTTTAAGATTTATAAGGAGAAATGAAAATACTATGAGGTCTGACTCTCTTGCTAAAAAGTTAGGAAATAATAATGTTAAGGACTTCTGGAAAGAAATAAAGAAAGTAAATAACTGCAAAACATCACTTCCAGCTACTATTGACGGTGTTAGTGGTGTAAAAGAAATCACTCAGTTATGGAAGGAGCACTACAGTGCACTGTTTAATTGTGTCAAAAGTGACACTTTTGAAATGACAAATATTCACAGTAATGAGAATGTGAATGTATCCCCACAAGAAATAGATCATGCAATTGTGACACTGAAAGACACCAAGGCCTGTGGGATGGATAACATTTCCTCTGAGCATTTGAAAAATGCAAGTAAGAAACTCTGTGCATTACTTTCTATGTGTTTCACTGGCTGTCTAGTACATGGTCTGTTACCTAATTCAATGTTATCTGTCATTCTGGTACCAATTATTAAAGATAAAGCAGGTAAGATTAGCTCTTTGGAGAATTACCGACCCATAGCTTTAGCTAGTAGTTTGTCGAAAGTTTTAGAAAGAGTCCTTTTAAATAGGCTGGAAGAGTTTCTCTTGACCTCCGATAATCAATTCGGTTTTAAACCCAAACATGGCACAGACATGTGTATTTTTGCACTACAGGAGATTTTAGACGTGTATAATTTGCACAACACTACAGTATTTATGTGTTTTATTGATGCCTCTAAAGCATTTGATCGTGTGAATCACCAAAAACTGTTCGGCAAGTTAGAAAGCAGAGGTGTACCCAAATATCTAATTAGAATTCTGGTTTACTGGTATGGTCATCAATCAATGTTTGTAAAATGGGCCAACACAATATCTGATTCGTTTAAAGTTGGTAATGGAGTAAGGCAGGGAAGCTTACTGTCCCCTTACCTTTTTAACATCTACATGGATGAACTATCAACGCGCCTGAATTGTTGTAAAACAGGCTGTATAGTTGGTGACCGCATAATCAATCACATAATGTATGCAGATGATTTGGTAATCTTAAGTCCATATAGTGCTGGCCTTCAACAACTATTAAGGGTCTGTTCCCAATATGGTTGTGACTTTGACATCAAATATAATGCTAAGAAAAGCAATGTTATGATTGTTAGAAGTAGGGCAGATAAGCATCTGATAACCCCTGACTTCTCTTTATCTGGCATTGTCCTCAACAGATGCAATGAAATTAAATATTTGGGACATTACATAACTGATGACCTGTCTGATGATCGTGACATTCGTAGGCAGTATTGTATGATGTATGCACAAGCTAATACTTTGGTCAGAAAGTTTAGTATGTGTTCATCCGCTGTGAAGATAGCTCTTTTTAAAGCTTTTTGCACTTCACTTTACACGGCCCATCTGTGGCGAAGATACGACAAAAGTAGCCTGCAGAAACTTTCTGTGGCCTACAATGACGGCATGAGGCTCCTACTCAGAGTGCCTAGATGGAGCAGTGCTAGCCATATGTTTGTACATAATGATGTTCCCACATGTGCAGCTGTGCTCAGGAATCTCATGTATAGATGTATGTGTAGATTTTCTGTGTCATGCAATAATATAATTGCAATTTTAGTAAATCCTGTTTTTAGTACAGTGAGATTTTTCTCAAGATTGTGGAAACATTGGTGTCATCATTTATTTGTGACTCAGTGAATGTCATGTTTTTTATTTATTTTTTATTTTATTTTATTTTTATTTTATTATTTTTCTCTTATTTCCTTTTTTTATGGACCTTTTTGGTCTGGAATAAAGATTGATTGATTGATTGATTGTATCACCGACTGTTGCACACGCTCCAAAATGAGCACTTGGCAGCTTTTCTGCAGTTTTCATTCTCCTGCACTTATTTTGGTCCATTGGATTTTTCCAGCGTGTCATAGCAGAGGCTTTTACATGGAAACGGCAGCCCTGTGTAAATATTTATGATGTAACATCTCCATGTGAATAGACTTTCTTCCCAATCCATCCATCATTACCGGCATATCGTGAAAGCCCACCTCCCGGCGGTGGCTCAGGGCCTTAGGAAGCTCAGACAGGAGCGGCGTGTCCCCCTCTCAGTCAAAGTATTTGTTTTTCTTTTGACTGGGGGCAGCCCAGCTGTGAGGGCATTTCATGTGTCAGTCGCTCCACTTTCATTGGGGGCCGACTTCAAAGCCCGATCCGGCCCATTGTTTCTGCGACGTGGCCGCTGGACCTGAAAATGCCCAAACAGAAAAATGTGATGTAGGTCAAATTACAGAGTTGTGCCCCTTAAATAAAAGAGAAAAACAGAATTGAAGTGTGAAGACATTAAGCCCTGGTTAAGCATGGCTTGTGTTGCCTGTTGTCTGCACATTATTTGGCCACAAACGAACTGATGTGCAGAATGAAAAAGCGACTATCCATATATTCTAAACTTTATTATTCAAGACTTAGGAGAAAAAAAGCTCAGTTATGATTCTGTATTTCTTGATTTTTTATTTTTTTTTGCTCCTCCTGGGGTAAATCAGACTCACAGACAGACAGACAGAGTATCTGTTAGGGCTTGTGCCTGTACTGTTTTCTTTCTATCTTTTTTTTTTTTTTTGACTTGTGCAACATGTCTTCATTGGTACAAACAAAGCGGGTTGACGGATTCCGCCGCTTATTTACGGTCTTTTAAGAATGCAAAAGGTGCAGCAGATTTATGAGGCTGTCTGTGTGCAGAGGTAGGTAAGTCTGCTGCCTTACCTAAGTGGATTACGAGGTTTTAGGCTTTTCTCCTTGCACAACTTATCGGCAGAAAATAGGCGTTGCAAGACGTCGGAGAAATATTGCCACCCTGACTCCTCATAACATCACCATTAGCCACGGAGGATTGCAGAAATGTGATTAATACATCAGCATTTTGACAGTGTGAGGCTGAAAAGGTAATATGGATTATTACAATGGCTGTAGAGCTCAATACCGCCAACCAAGTTTATCCATTTATCTGCAATGATGAGGCTCCTTTGTGTTGTATGCCGTTGTAACATCTATCTAAATAACAAAAGATATCGTTCGTATACGCCGTTGTTGTGCTGTTAATATTCAGCCGATGCAACAATGCATGTGGGAATTGAGTAAGGAGACAAAACTTGACTCAGAGTGGAGGGAAAAGTCCATAGAACATTACGAGCTTTATGAATCGATGTTCGAGCCTCTAGTACTCGCCATTTCTTCCTTGGCTCAGGTATCTGATTACCTTCAAACAAAAATATTGCTCCTGTTCTGTTCAATTACCACTGACCAAGTGCTGAATGATGCAATTCACTATCTAAGAGGTATTTTTTTTCTTCCTTTTTGTGCTCACTTTGTGTGTGTCCCATTTAGTCAGCCTTGGATGATACGTGCTGAATAAATGCCATTTTTCTGTCGTTTCAAGTGCCTCTTTTCTTTCTGCATTCATTCAAGCTTTCAATACCTTTTCTCCCCCTCTCTTCTCCTGTCTCTTTTTTTTCCACGAGCAGGAGGGTTTTACTTTACTCCTTTGTCATCCTAATTGATTGCATTAACCTTTTGAGTATTGAATTTCCTGTGCATCATGCCGAGCACAATGTGGAATATTATCATAATCCCTCCAAGTAATGGACACAGGGCAATCAACAATGCTTTAGGAAAAGTACATCTTTGAAAGATGGAGCGTCATGTTATTTTTCCATCCAAAGATCTAGATAGGCGGAGATTGTAGAGCTTTCAGAAACTTTCTCCATGAATCCAGGGTTTTTTTTTTTGTATTGTTCCAAGCAAATCAAGAGGATAAAATATATATATATAGTTTTAAAATTGACAGGTTGGAAACTTACATGAAAGTTTCTGTAATTCTTGATAGTCAATAAAACTGATTTTTATGAGACAAAATAAAAGACACACACTTCAAACTTGATTGCAGTGCCTTCAGTTTCGCTGAGCTTTATGTTTAGGTTATAAAAATTCTGGTGGAAGCTAGTGTTGCACCGATAAGTTGCTAGCTGAGTTAAACACAGATTTGATTGGTTTTTGATTTCTGCCTTGTGGCTAAATTTCTGTTGAAATGAGCTGGCCAAGCAAATGGAACAAGTCAGAACATAAAAAGAAATCTGTCTTTTATCACTTGTAGATTTATTTTTTTCAACTATTTTTTGAGGTTCCTGCATATTTTCCATTTCAAGGTCCCTTACTTTTCCTGACTTACATTTAAAAATGTACTTAAAATGTTTTCCAGTCAGTTTTTGTAACATTCCAGACAAATTATGAACCTAGTTGTTATGTATTTGTTGTGTAATGTATTTATCTTTCACTAATCATGGAACAACAACATGATGCTTAGGTTGGCATATGACTGCTGCGAGGTATTGTGCACCTCCTCAAATGTTGCAATGTTGCTTTTATATCTGTAAACATTTTGCTGCTGTTATGCTTGATGTTCCATTTATATGTGTTTCACTGCTTTAAGTAACGTTTATGTCCAGAATGTGTGAGGTCTGCAGAGACCCCTAGACCTGTACAAATCCTGGATGGAAGGAAGGTCAGCCCTGGTGATCTTCTCTGCAGACCTGATTGTTCCTTGTAGTTTGGACCTGTCCTGTTTTGTGGTGAGCCAAGCCACCAAGTGATGGATAAGCACAGGGTAGACTGAATATTGGAGAGTAGAAGATGACCATTTTGGTAGATTGCATTTCCTGAGGAATGCTGCAGGAAATATAGCTTTTGCAGAGCTTTCTACCAAAAAAAGCGGGTAGACGACCGTCTATGTGACGGTCGTCTCAGATTAAGGGCGGCTTGTGGGTACCGGAAATCATCCACAGGTGACTTATCTGTTTCTGCGAGCAAGAGTTTGAGATGAGGTGAGTCATGAATGAAGGAGGCAACACTGTTGCTTCCTCCACTGTTGCCCAATAAATCCTAGAACAAATATAAATGGTTTTAAGATGGCCTCAAAAATCCTGTGTGGTGAGTGAGTCAAAGTGTTCTCAGAAAGAAATTCAGACTTTTAAGTCTTTTGTCAAAATATTAAAGGAAGTTAATGAAGAACACTTTGCCTTTCTTTCTACTGTTACCGCAGGTGATCGACTACAAAGTTATTTCACCTGTTCACCCTTGTATGTAGAAATGGGGTCCAACCGACCCCACACACGTAAAACTTGTATCATTTTCCACGGTCCTCTACGTTTGCCTCAGTCCTCGTACGCACAAGGGTTAAGCAACTTTGTAGTTGTTGCCTTTTTAGAAAAACAATTTTCAAAAGTCTCTTCTTTTGAGATGACAAACAAAATGTTGCTGCCTCAAGTAAGATAGTTGCTTTTGTTTCTGAGACTTCCAGGTAATGAAGTTGTCAGGTGAATTATTCATTTTCCGAGTATTAGCTGTGTTGGGTAATAAAGAAAATCTCTTCTTTATCAGTTCTTTATCAAATCATAAAGTTCAGCATGTCATGTAAGTGTGATTGAGATGGATATTTGTATAAACTGAGAAACTTTTCTGAGAAACTGTGATCTATTCACACTGATTTAAGGGGGTATAATGCCACTTTGACTAGTGGCAATATACCCCCTTAAATCATTGTGAATAGATTAAATTATTGTTCCTGTTTGAAGTTTCTCAGTTTATACAAATATCCATCTCAAATGCCTTGGCTGATTGCAAACCTAGCCACCACGTGCTTAAAAAGCAGCCGCTCCAAACTTGAAGCTGCTAAACCGCGAGCCTCGCGAGTTGACATTGACTCCCTGATAGATGTTGAAGTGTCTTTAGAAAAAACTGGGAGAAAATCCAGCTGCCTTTGATTTAAGCCTGGCATCTGACATTCAAACTTATTACAAAAAATATATATTTTGACACAAAATCAATTTGACCAATACTTATATCTCACTTTGTAACCAGTGCATTAAGGTTGCGGTGAATAACTTTATCTTTGGGTGTGTCAAACCCGAACATGGAGTAAAATCATTGCAATAAAGCAGGATACAATTCAAAACTCATTTTATTTATTTACAGCACATAGTTTTGAGGGGTCAGCATAAATAAGCTTTAGTGACAAGGTAAGCCTGCGATTTAGCATGGCATGGACTTTAATCTCTTTACCCGCTTTACAATACTCTGTTTTGGTTCAAGGGGGTGTGTTAGTTGGATTTTCTCTGTGATTTTCCCTCTGAATAATAAGAGCGAGTTTGCTCATATTGCTTTATTATTATGAGTTCTCCTGGCCCAGAATGATATGAATGAGGAGGGACTTTGAAATAAATTTAAACAGGCATTACTAGTATATTCCACAGTTACACTGCACCTTAGCTGCTTCAATAATATTAAGGCCCCCGAGCTTAAAACCTACAGAAGACACTCCAAGGATAACAATGCAATAATAGCCTGTTAACAAGGTCGGAGGTAGCCTATTGACTTTAATCTGTTGCTGTAGCTGTTATATTTAAACACAATAGCAAAGGAATAAAAAGTAGTTTATGTTGCAAGACCAATGTAATACCCATAACTGTCTTATAAAGGCTTAATGTCAGAAGGCTTTAGGGGAAGTGTCAGTTGAATAACACTGATCAGCCTTGAGCTTGGGAATTAGAGACGGCAAATCTTTTCACATAACCTGGCAACTGGGAGAGTTTAAAGAGATGCAGAGGTGGGCTGCAACTTTTGCAAAGCAATTTTTTGATGTGTTTTACGCGTCTTATTACAGTAATTTAAGGTGCTGATAGAGTTTTGCGAAAATAAAAACAGGCAACCTGCATTTAGACAACAACAACAAGTATTATCCAGCGTGCAGCTACACATTAGTGGCGAGGCAAGATGTAATTTATTCGAAATGGAATGAAACGTTGCTGGTCATCTGCAAACATTTTCAGATGCACGCATGTTTACGCCGTGGACCGCCCAGTTGCTCTCGCTTGTGGCGTCTGCAGGCCGGCTCTGTGTAAATCTTTTAAATAAATTAAAATGATCGATTGCTGCAAAACAGACCAAAAACTGTTATCCCGTTTCTGTGGAAACGGTTGCCGTTATCTGGTTTGTGTTCATGAACTGAGGCAAAATACCCTGTAATTCATATCAACTCTATTATAGTTTTTTTTTTTTCTAGCACAAATAGGAAAAATCAATGGAAACAAGCTCTTATGCATGGATAGATGCTGGGTTTTGATCAATACTGTTTTCACAGGGATGGTGCCTTTGAGTTTGATTGAGGCCAGGTTGCACAGAGCTGGTCGGAAGCTGTATAGAAATGCAGATGCCTGGGAGGAAACGCACTCACCATTTGGGCAAAATCTTTTGGTACCTGAGTTTTATTGATCAGAGCAGAATCGTGTGATTAACTGAGGGTGAGGGTCATAAAATAAGTCAAGGTCACTCAGCAACACCAGCCCTAATCCCGTCCATCTTTTGTATTCAATCAAGCGTCACTGGTATTCCACTGGGATTCTCTGTGCCCTCAGCATATGGAAACTAAGGGCCCCTTAGCTCAATTATAGAAGCGCATCGAGCTTCAGAATATTGACATATTTCTGTATTCTGAAAATGTCATGGATAACGATCAACTCGTTCGCCAGAAAACGCTTTCATAGAAACCCAAGATTTGGAGGCAAGATGGAGAGTGTATTGAATTTGTGGACTTGCTATAAGGTCACGATACTTCCTAACACTGTAAAATTTTTACTCCTTTGTCTCACACTGTGTTGGCTAAAAAAAAATAAAAAAACCTATCATATAATGAGGCAGGTGTTTTGCACAGTTAGCGATAAGTGGGTTAAGTAGTTACACAACAGATCTAGTTATGCTCAGTGATCACCATTAATTTAGTTTATCATCAGCTGGGTGCACAGAGATAGACTTTACCCACAGATAAAATAAATTGTGACACTTAAGGAATATATTTCAGTTCATTGGTCGTACATCTGTTTAATTATTGACTAATGCTATGGAGGAGAAGGTTTCTTCCATTAACGACACAGACTTTTCAAACTTACAGATAAGACTGTAAGAAGCAGGTTTATCTTTGCTGCATCTGTACTTAGGTGTCTTATTGATTATTAACAAACAGATCTTAGATGTGTCTAAAACAATAACAGCCTTCAGAAACTTCAACACAGTGGGGAAAAGTGATCATATTATGGAACATATTTACCCTTCGTCACGTTTCAACTACAAACTTCAAGGGGCTTTATTTGGATTTCATGTGAAAGACCCGAACGAGGAATTGCATGATGACAGAAGAAAAACTGGCAAACGTTTTTGTAAATGATTTACAAATAAAAATCTGAAAAGTGCGGCATGCCTTTGCATTCAGTGCTTTGTTATCCTGATTCCCTTTTTTAACTGCCTTGTATGCAAGTTGGGATGGGGTTGAGAGCAGGCTTAGCTTATAAAACAAAATCTCAAATTTTAAACATCTCACCTCACTGAGCTCTGTTCTGCCAAGGCATGAATATCCACATAAAGTTAGAGGCCTGGCTAGCAGAAAACTAATCAGAGAACCAGTGAAGAGGCCAGTGGTAAATCTGGAGGAACTGCAGAACCTGATTCTCAGGTAGGAGAGTCACCTGAAAATACAACTCTTAGTTGTAAACTCTGCAAATCAGGCCTTCATGGGTGAGTGGCAATTGAGACAACCAAGACCATTGGCTATAGCCATTTGGAATGCACAATATGTATGTGCCCTGTTTCATGAGCAGGGACTGTGAAGCAAGAGCTGATGTGAAGACAGATAAATATGTTGCAATGCTGTTAGAAAAAACCTGTTATAAACACTGCAACAGAATATTGTGATCTTCCAGCACCACAACAATCCTAAACATAAAACCATTTAATTGCACCAAGAGCTGCAATTAAATGGCTTTCATCAAAGGATATATGCGTTAAAATGGCCTAGTCAAAGTTGAGACCTAAATCCAATTGCAAGTATTTGCAAGCTCACAGATCCTCCCAGTCTTTGCATGTGTAAACCTAATAAAACTCCAAAACACCTGCAGCTGTAATGGCAGTGAAAGGTGATTCTATAAAGTGTATTAAGTGAGGCTCTGAGTACATTTGCACATCAATATTTTGATTTACTATTGTTTAAATCAGCTATTTTTTTTCTGCTATTGACCTGTCATATAAAATCCAATCCAAATCTGCATTCTGCTGTAACATGAAGAAATGAAACAAAGTTTCACAGAGGTGAATATTTTTTTGTATGGAATTATATACTTTTACCATAACTTCTCTTTAATTTATCTTTCCACTTATAACTTGTGTATTTCCTGTTACTTGCAAGTTTCCTCCGTTCTGTTGTTGAGTTTAAATTCTCCATCTTTCTCCCATTTGCATTGTCTTGAGGACAGAATGCTAATTGTTCCAATCTGGTTACCGCTTGCTATTTTCAACAGTTCCATTAGAAAACTCCAATCCTCCCCCACCCAGCACCTCTCCCTCCACCTCCCACTCTCTCTACCCCCCGTCTGCCCTGACCTACATGGTAGTCACATGGCCCCGGCTCCCTGGCTTGGCATTTTATGGAAAATCTGCAGGAGATAAAGCCACGGGGTTTAAAGTGTTATCCCTGCCTGTCCTTTGAGAAGGGCTAAACACTGAATGAGGTGTTATTGCATCAATGCTGTTGGACACACACACACACACACACACACACTCACAGAAACCAAAGAGGATCTCTTTCTCCCTCCTTCCTCCTCTCCCTCTCTCTCCTCAGTTTGATTGGATTTAGTAGAGTGTCACCACTGTGACTTTGGGGGATTTCTCTTTCCCTGTCACTGTCTTCTGCACGCTCACTCAGGTTATTTACTTTACTTGTCCAGAAAATGGACTCTGATCTGCAGCTTACCAGCAAAGCCAGGGGGGAGACAAGTGCATTGTGGTAGTTAAGATATGCCCGACAGCCACCTAGACGCTTCCTTTCCCCTTCCCCGCGCTGGCTGGTTCACTCGCTCCCTCGCTGGTGCTGAGGGCTTAGTTTTTTTTTTTTTTTTTTTTTTTGCATTGTGACCGAGTCCCCTTCACACTGTTGTCTGCCTGTAAATTTTCTGCTGCCCTTGCTATTCAGCCAATTACAGCAAAAGAGCTTTAGTGATTTTTTTTTTCTCTCCCCCCTTGTCTTCCTCCTGGTGTATATTTATATATTTATTTTACAAGCAAATGACAAGCATCGCTGAAGGTTAAAAAAATGCTGAATTTCACAGTGCGTATAATGTCATTTTTTTTTCTGTAGCGGGGCTAATCAATAGACAGCAGCTTCATCTTGTGCAAAACAAACACACGCACACGGCAGGCTGTTACAGCTTCCGTGCCTGTTGCATGTAAATATTGAGGAGGGAGAGTGATAAGAACTCTTGAGTTTTTTTTGGCCAATTTTAATTTATTTTGTAAAATAAGCACAATGACACACATCACCCTCCATTTCCATTGTTATACTGGATAGGAATGTGCAAAAACCCATAATTTTGACTTTATTTTGGGTCTTTTTTTATACTGATCAATTCAGAAAAATCTAGCATTTAATATGTGCACATTTATGCAGTGGAAAAATGTTAGAAAATACTTTTGTTGCTTTTGTTCTGATGTTTACAAAATTGCTCTTAAATGTTCCACTAGGTAACAAAACGGAACTGAATCAGTTTGGTTTTATTTTGTTTTTTTGAAGTTGAACTCAGTGATTTAATCAAAGCACATAAACCTAGTTTAGTTTTCCCAGTGTAATACCATAGAGTAAAGAAAAATACATCAATTACAAAAAATGTAGAAAGAAATTGCAGTCTATGGTATAATTGCTTACATTTAAAGCAATACAGACTCTACCTGCTGAGGAGGCTAAGGTCTCTCGGAGTTCATTGGAGTGCTCCAGACATTTTTTGACTCTGTGGTTCATCAGCCATCTTCTGTGATGTAGTTTGTTTGAGCAGCAGCTTATTTACCTCGGAGAGGAAGCGGCTAGATAAGCTTATCATGAAGGCCAGCTCTGTCCTAAGATGCCCCCTTGACCCAGTGCAGGTGGTGGGAGACCAAACTTAACTCTTGTTAGAAAATAACATCTCTGTTGGACAATGTCTCCCAGCTTTTGCTAAACTGGAGAGCTCCTCCAGCAACAGACCGCTGCATCCTCGGGGGCACAACGGAGTGTTACTGCAGATCCTTCCTCCCAGCAGCTGTTAGACCAGTGGTGGCCAAACTTTTTGCAACATGGGCCAGAATCCCAAAGTTGTAAAAGTGCTCCAGGGGACCAAATTGCTTTTCCAACTTGAAATGTAAAATAATTTTGTAATTAAAGAAAAAAAAAAATCTGTTCAGCAATAAATTCAACATAGAATCTTCTTTCAGTTTATCTGGTCTACTGTATAAAGATTGAAAAATTAATAGAAGAATTGAGCGCTGGTCTTGTTTTTTTTTTTTACTTAGGAATCTGTATGTTTACAGCTGTACTTACTATGAAATTAAAATAAAAAGCAAAATACTTTGTGCGTAGCACTTTCCATTAAGGAAGAATCTAATATGTTATTAAAAGGGAAAAATTTGTACCAATCTTGAACTGCAGTCGGTGGCTGGACAGATTTGTTTAACACTTTGGACATATCTGTATTAGACTACAACCACCTCCGCTCTCAACAAACTCGATCAGTTTTTCCATTTCTTGTAATCTATTGTATATATTTTGGCATGTTTTGAGTTTGAGTATAATATTTTTTATTAACAGCACACTTTTTAATTTTTCTTTTGTGAATTTGCCTTTATTATAGAGTCTATCTTTTCTTTTTGATTTCACTTTTTATCTTGAGGTGAATCAGCATGCCTGCATTTGCCTGTCACTTTTATGAATTTCCGCACTGAGTACAATAAATAAATTATTCCTATTCTGTTCTCTTCTAATCTAAACATGCATTTATTTTAATGCATTTTTCACCTCTTTACCAGGGGTAGCAATGTGGAGGACGCTAGATGAAGCTAATTCTACATTGTAAAAATCTTGTGAGAAGCTTGATTTATCCAGAGTTTGCAGGTCGGATAGTTTGTCCCCCTGCAACTGTTTTAGCTTTTATGCTGTCAGCGTCTTCACTGTCCTCCTGACATTAATCTGCTCTGTCCCATTCTGTCAACCCTGATACTCGTAGTTATATATTCAGTAATAGGTTTAGAAGTGCACATCCTTAAGCCCTTCAACACGATATTGTGATGTGCTCTGCTTCATTATGTGCACCATATGTCCACCTCAGGTAAGATTTTGAGCTCGCTTTGCTTCCTTTGTGGCTCTAGGTGTGTTTGACCTCACAGCACCAGAGGGCCTATCGATACATTGTCAAATGTAATGCAAAGCCACAGAGCAGTTGTGGAATGCATCTCGAAGAGTCTGCCATGTTGCATTCTGGTGCTAAAACGACCGGAGAAAACATCCTCTTTTAAATACTGGATAAGATAAGGCGACGAGGACCGCTTTGCATCACTGCGGTGACTGGCTGTAGTAACGTCGGAGCTATATTTGACAGGGCAAGTGCAGGGTTACAACAGTCCCTCTGCAACCTCCAAGCGGAACATCACATAGATTTTATTGTTCTATCTCTCATAAAAACCAAACCAGAAGTTACACAAGTGATAATTGTGCATAAAAGCAGCGACACCACAAAATGCAGAGTGTTCCAAAACAAGAGAGCAGAAGAATAAAGGGCTCTTTCCACCAGTGTTAAATTCAGCCACGCCTAGCAGTGGGAACGGAAAGCAAAACTGCTTAATGTGACAAAATAAAGACAGAAACACTCTGAGGGAAAGTTAGAATTAGGATCCTGAAAGATTTATGCCTCCATTTTATTTATAATTTGTTTTCTTTTCCTTATTGGAATCGAGTTGCAACTGAATATTTGATGAGCACAGCCTGGAAGGATGTTATGTCAGCAAGGAAACAACAACAAAAAAAAAAGTAAAGAGAAACAACCAAGAAATGTATTTAGCAAAGTTTGCGCTTTGGAGTAAACTAACATGCCTTTGCTTTCATGAGTGGCTCATTAATTGAATGTGGTGGTGTTGGGGTGGGGAGTTTGCTATCTGCAGGTTGTGCTGAGCCCTGGCGAGGATAGCTGCGCCTTTCCATATGCACTGCGCCGAGTGCTGGGTACTCTCCGTGCACAGAACACCATCTGCATTTTGCTGTTAACGCGCCTTCATATCCTAGGGAGGATTAGGAGAAAATCCCCAGGTTTTTTTCAACCAGTTGACAAATATCAGATTTGTCTCTAAAAAATTAGCTCCATCTATATCTCCCACCATATGACACACAAAAAAGATTATCTTTAATACCCAGCCAGCTTGGACGGGGAAAAAGCAGATTAAAGTTTCAGTTTGGTCATATTTACGCGGCCACTTCAAGTGCGACACAGTACACAGACCTCTTCACGGCGAGTTCCCCCCCACCTCCTCACACATATCCACCCCCAAGCTTTCCTCTCTAAAAACAAGATGTCCGCCTTGAAACAATTAGACATCATGCTTAAATAATTCATCATTTCCCAGTCAGTCTTTCTCTCCTACGTGTCCTTTAAATAGACAGATTGAGCTGCCAAAGGGGCTAAAGTGAATAACAGCAGCAGGTGCCTTTTCAGATGGAGCTTTGTAGTCTACAGAGGGTGCTGAGCTGTTATTTTAGTGGCCCACTGGTAAGGAGCAGGGGGTGGCTGGGAAACCAACCTGACAGCTGACCTGAGACCCCAAAGCTGTCCTGTTAGCAGCCTTTCTTTGCTAAACTACTCTACTACACAACAAACTCTCCTCAATGTAGTCAGCAATAGTTCCATTCACAGCAAAAAGAGCCTAAAAGAGCAAACATCAAGTGCTGGTCCTTTGCCATTTTAATCGTTTTATTTTACCAGTCAGTTAATTACAAAAGGCAGGTCAAGTTGGAAGACCAGGTTAGATGATATTATTACTTATTTGATAGCATAATCTAAGCCGAGCCACTGTGGATCTTTTGGAGTGTGCATCACCATGTATACTCTATATGTCCACCTTGCTGTCTCATCAACGCGACTCAAACATCGCTGCAACGACCCAGTAAAACCATCTCTTTATCTCACACTTTGCCATCCACTCACCACGACATACTGGGTGGTTGAAACTGAAAGTAATACTGGTGGTATGATTTAGTCTGATTAAATCAACTAGTGATTACCTGATCACTTATGGACAGTTACAGTGCATTGACATTTAGAGACAGTTAATCAAAACAGTGACGTTCCCAGTCTGGATGCAGCAGAACACTGTGATTTCCACACCCTTCATCCCAAAACAGATTGGCTATTCAAGCTGTGAGGCCATCAACAGGAATGCACAGTCAAAGACAGTGGGAGAATTTTAAGGTATTACAACATCTTCTTCATCTTCATTGGTTTACCCCCGTAGCACCTGTTTGTAAATATGCCAGCATACAACATATACCCAGAGTGTTGCTTTGGCTCATTCACAACTGTCTGAGAAACGCTTGGAGTTTAAGTCCCGCCCCAAAGAAAATTTCTCCCCACACCTCCCCCACTCAGCTCCCTCAGACTAGCAGCAGCAGCAACTGGTAAACACCTGGTGGAACCTGGTGAACTCCTGAGAATGGTTGTAAATGCCATCAATAGAAAGCGTAAAGAAGCATTGTGGAGAATAGCACTAGGTGCCTGGAAAATATCTAATACATCCTTTTTTAAGTATTTCCTGATTTTTCATAATAGAGCTTTTAAAGTTGCACTGCTCTTCCTTTTTCTATTGATGTTTTTTTTATTTCTTCTTTAATGCACTGGCAGCATAAAAAGATGCATGTGTTTTAGTTCCAGCCAGGGAATTAGGCTGTTATTATGTTGTGACAATACTATAAGGCTCATGATGCAGGGCAGCAAAGAGCCCAGGCATTAAACCCAACATTAACCTTTCCCACAAACCCACAAAAAATCTGCTTGTGAAACAGTTTTTACTGCAGTTTGTTAGAGAATTCAAATCAAAACCGTCTTGTTACCTTGTCCACTACCAACTTATTAATGGAAATGCATAGTTAATAACATATGGCTTGAAAAGCACAGACCTATTGCCAATTTTTATAACAATGATTATTGTATAGACAATTGTGTGAAATAAATTAAAGTTAGGTTAATTGCAGGTCGAAGGTAGACTGAATCGACTCAAATGCCAGAGCCAAACAAAACCAGTGTTAGTTGAAGGAGTTGTAGTTAACTCACTAAAGTTCCTGAGCAGAAGTTATTGGGTAGGTCATATTTCATCAAGGTCAACCTGCCCAAACAGGATCTGAGCCACGATCAATGGAACCAGGTGAAAATAGACAATTTTCAGAAAACATATTAAAATAATTAAAATGACAGGAGAAACTTGAGCATTTTTATGTTTATTTCTTTCCATAATTTACTACAAATTCAAAGTTGGAAAGAGAAATAAAAAAGAATATGCAATGATTTAAGGACCCTGGTAGGATACATGAACTAATGAGTGCGTACAAAATGGGAGCAGTAATTGGCAAAGGGGAGATTTGACCCAGGGCCAGTGTTTACTTTATCCTCCATTGGAGGATTTAAGAAACTCTTTTCCTAAAAATAAACTCCTCTGACCCTGAAGGAGGTCATTTCTGTCTGCAGTGGCAGATTGTAAGGCTGAACGTGCATCATTATTACCTATCAGCATGCATCAGGGGGGATTTAAACATCCAAGTACTGTAAGATGCTCCTTAAGCCTCTGCTAAGTCAGTGTGTTCTTCCTGACCATTTCATAATCAAATACATAATCGTCATCTGCAAGAGACAGAGCTGAAGGCCTAAGGCCCTACCTGGTGTCCTGGATGTCAACTTCTCTGCTTCCGCTCAAGACCACTGCCCCACCCAGAGGTTGCTTTATGAACACAGGAGCCCCATAAATGAAATTAAGGTGTCAATTAGTCAATTATGGCGTAATAACTCTGAGGGCAGACATTTAGAGACAAAGAGAACCTCAGCTAAGTTCATTTCCTCTAGCCCAGGAGCCTAGCGCTTGGCACACGTCACTCTCCACCCAGACTCGCTGAATAAGGGCCCCAGCGCTCTCCCTAATGTTATTTTCCCCTGGATATCTTTTTTGATCAACAATTTCCTTTCATGGGTTTGTTTTTCAGATGCGGGGATGCACTTTTTCTATCCCCAATTTGGCTAGGGAGAATTTTATAATTTAGTAATTAAAATCTTTGTTAGGCTTTAGAAATTGCAGCTAATTGAATTTAATGGGAAGATGAATTTCAATTTTATTTGATTAGCAGGACCCCTGGCATAGGTATTTATGGAAAAAAAAAAACTGTACAAAAATATGCTGTGTGGGCTAAGATGGCATAATAGAATTACAGATAATCGGATTTCGCCGTCATGAATTTCACTCTAATTTCACTATAATTTTCCATTAGATAGCTGGTTTACAAATATTTGCTCATCTGCGATGGGAAAGGCTATCTGTCTAAAATGATTACCGAGCGAGCCTTCAGAATAAGTCCCCCCCCCCTCTTTTTTTTCTTCCTCCCTTTTAAAACCAGATTGCAAGGGATCAAAATTAGGAAGATTGCATTATGGATGTCTGCATCCGGGAGAGCAATGGGGGAGATATGATGATTACGGCCGGGGGATGAAAGCAGTGTCAAGAAAAATGTATGACTGAAAAACATAGGCCTGCTCTATCTGCCAAAATCTCTGCTCTCAGCAAACTCCTCCTGCAACGTCCTGGATTGTGATTCATGAACCATCAGCGCAAAAAAAAAAAAAAAAAAAAAAAAAAAGAATTACGATGACATATAAATACACCTTTTGCTTCATACAAACTCAGTTTTAATTGTCTCTGAGCGTGAGCCTGCAGTTGTACCGTGCAAAAGTGTGGGCATATGCATACAAAACACATCTAGGCAGCAGTTAGGAAAATCAAATGGACGTCTCGGGATCATCACGATGGCTAATGCAAATTGTAATCCTCAAATCATCAAAATGTGCCGTTTTGTTGCCATTGTTTGGGCCTCGGTTGTGCGTAATTTTAATATTCAGCTCCTGACTCTGCTCCAAAAATAAATAATAAACCAAATCATAAACAGACGTGAGAAGGAATAATATTCCTCATCCCAGACAACCTCGACTGACATCAGGCTGAACTCTTGTGGAGTCCCACTCTAAAAGGCTCTGCTGCAGAATTAAGCTTTTACACGTTCAATTTCCTGCCTGTTTCACACCACATGACAGCGAAGATGAAGAATAAACACAAACTCTATTAATTTGTTGTTTTCACAGTTAGAGACTCTAGTAGGTGCTGCTTCTTTTGTGTAATCTCCCATCTTGCAAATACACACACACGCGCGCTCACACACGCACACACACACACACCATGTGTAGGTCCTGCTGGATAAAATACGACCACCATCCCATACCATCTCACACCCACTCCCTCCCATTCGTCCTCTCACTTCTTGCCCCAAACTGCCAGAGACAGCAAGAGGGGTTCAAAAACACATTCTGACTTTGTGCAAAGGTCAGATTTCTCACTCGGCATGTATCTGGGCTTTGGGCACAAAAGCCACTGAATTCACATCTTTCAACTGGGCCACGGCTTTTGTCCCAGGGAATGGAGGACTCGGAGTCGGCCCTGCAGACCGACTAGCCCCTCCTGGAGTGCACTGTCAGGGGCAGCCGAACGTCTGGCCCAGAGGCCCTTTGACTGATGTACCCCTACTATGTCACGTGCACGGCAGCGCATGCACACACTCGCATGCACACGCGCTCCACCTTGCCCTCTACATTCTCCCGCACGCACAGCACGATGCCCTCAGACCACATCAAACGAAAATCCCCACAGCTTTCATTTGAAAAGTAATGGTTTCGCCCCTGAAGATGGCAGCTCAGGGGCCAGAGGGCTGCAGTGCATGGACAGCACACCCCCTCTTCCTGCAGTGGACATTGTTGTATGGAAACTATTCAAACTGCACAAGAGAATTTTTCAGTCTTGATAAACCTTTGTTGTAAGTTACAGCTGATTGCTCTGGATATTTTTTCCCCCCATTACATTTACACAGTGTCATAAAATCCCATCAAAATTGCTGTGATACCTTTTCAGCGTCAGTAGGGTGTTGACAACTTTAACATTAACAATGTCAAAATTCCAGAAAAAGTTATTGACATGGCTAAAGAAGCGGTGGACTCAATTGTAGATGTCATATCGCATGTTGTCTTTGACCTTTTCAACTTTTTTCTCAGTCATTTACATCAACTTAAGTTTGACACTTATTTGATACACAGCCATGGCAAAATATATATGAGACTCTCTCTTAAAGGGGGTTGGGTGGCATCATGTAGAATAAAGTTTTTTGAGCTTCTAAAAAAATGGTATATTGTTATTTCCTCATAAAGCACATAAATAACCTGTTGCATGTTTGAGAAATTCTTGAATTCCCAGTGGCAGCCATTCAGGGGTGCCTAAACACCAGCCCATTCAATGTCCTGCCTATTTACCCAAAGCTCCTCCATGAAGCCCCACAGAGCACCTCTGCCCCTCACAGCTTCACCAGACTAGCAGCAGCAACAACAACCACCTGACTGAACTTATCATACAAACTAATTCTTACTCCAATGCTTCTAAAAACTGTTTTTAACAGCATCAAGGAGGAACATTGTTGTGATGACCTGCTGAAGGGGCAGCGTCAGAAAGGATAGCTTCTGAAACAGCTTCTTAAAGAGAGAGGCTGATTTTAAAGACTTAGATGTGGCTGTAAAGCAAAATCAAATTTCTTTTAAGTTATGTTTCAATATATGCAGCATGTTTATAATACAAATACATAATAACTTTCCTTTAAAAAGGCTCTACTGATGTTGCAGCTTCCCGCTCAGAAAGTGATAGTGTTTATGCACGAGGCAAGCCTCGTCTCTAAATATCTCAATTTCAGAAAATGAATAAAATGTTATCACCAAAATCTCTGTATAAGGACTGTCATTGCAAAGGTAGCAAAAAGCTTTTTCAGAATATCCGTGTTTGTGTGAACAGGGCCTGTTTTTATAGATCCTTTGTATTTTTGCCTTTACTTTCCATATACTATCCAAATAAAGTATTTTTAGTCAGTGTATGAACAGGAGGTGCTGTGTTCAGAATCATCACAGAAATCATGTATTTATATAAATGTCTGCTGAGTTGCTTCTGACTGAGTTTTATTTGCTGAAACTGAGCTTGTTGCAACACGCAGATACTGTATGAAAAACTGCAGGTCCACAGAGCTACGGCTATATATATATATATATATATATATATATATATATATATATATATATATATAATACAAAGATATGGGGTGAATAAACATTATGTTTAATACCTGCTTAAAGGTTGTTTTTTTTTTCAATTTATTCTGACAAATGCGCTTCAACTAAACACATTTTGTAATTGTATTTTACTGATTTCGTAATGAAAGCTGAAATATTGTTTGCTTAACACTCCCAAATGTTAGCTATTTAACTATGTCTCAACACCAAATATCTACTTTTTACTCTTTTTTTTTCTTTCCCAAATATAAAAAATAAGAACTTTTTTTTAAAACATTTGCAGGTATTCATTCATGGGCACTTTATAAAATAGTCGAGGAAATTTTAATCCAGATCCCAAAATTCCCTCTGACAAAAGAAAAAAAACAAAACACAACAAAGTAAATATTTACTTGATTTTTTATATGCATCCTCTAATATAACAGCTGATGAAGCAACATTGGTGATTGTATTGATAAAATCCTGGCGCACAGTGGCATACGTGGTTCCTCTGTAGCCAATTAGGACACTCGGTTTGCTTAGATGATCCAGAGGTTGATCCTGGTAAAACTTTGCCAGGGAAAGATTTAATCAGCCATATTGATTTAATAAGCCCATCTCAAGAGTTTACAACTAGGTTTAGTTTGCAAATAATTACTGGGATTCTGAGTCTACAAATGATAGTGAGCCTCACAGCAGCAGACACCTGCGTGTGTTTTCATGTCTCTGCTGCAGACGTATGAGCACCTGTTATAAAACCTAAAAAAACTGATTCAGGTTCAGATCCATTAACTTTCCTCTCCATGCCTCTGTATGCTGTCTGACTGAAGAAATCTCACTGAGGTGAAGCAACTCTTAATTTGCAGATCAGACTGTGTTGCACTGGGTGAATGAAGCTACTTAATTAAATCCTTGGTTGTTTTTATCCTTTTTCACATTTTTTAAAAAATCAAACATGACCATCTTAGACAAAACACCAAGTTTTTTAGATAAATTAAATTCTAGTGGATAGCTATGAACTCTACTTGAGCTTAAACAGGCTTTGAACTTCTGGTCTGTTCTGGACTGTTTGTAGGAAATGCTAATATTTTCATCCTACCTGCAGCAACATGTTCAGGTGATACTCTTGGCTTCAAATCCTGCAATCATAAACTCATACTGTGAATTTTTATCAGTTTTGCAAGCAAGCTATAAGTACATTACTGCCCTCTAGAGAGCTGGAGTGTATACACCAATGTCACCACTGTGCCAGATATTATTGAACTAAGAAGGATACAGTTAAAAGAACAAAGCCTTTTTCTCCAGTTTAAGTTTTACAGCCAATCCATTAAATCTCAGCCCTACCAAAACATAGGTTTTCACCCTTTCTTTTAAAACTATAGAAGCTTTTGCTGCAAATGTTAATCTTCTTTGTTCTGGCACTTCTACCTTCTAGCACACAACAACTTGTTTTGACTGTTTACAGTCACCTCACTGATTTTTATGCGTTTCGTGCTCTACTTGAATGGAGCAGTAGGGCTCTCCTGCCAACCAGAAGGAGGCCGAGAGGGGAGCAGACGTCCGTGACGTCACTCTGCAGTACGTCTATGTCAGCATTTCATTTGGGTGTGCTCTAGATTTGAAAATAGATTCACAAATCTTCAAACAAAATACTAAATTCAGGCTTTTTGTGCTGAATATATTCACAAATTATTTATTTATCTTTTTAAGAAATTGCAAACAAGTGGTATTGTTACACATTAATATTTAATTCTGTTTCTAAAGGAGATTTTTTAATCTCGATGTGTGTTTTCTGGTTAAACGGAGGTTAAATAAAAAATAATAATAATAAATGTTTACCAGAATCTGTCATGTAGAACAAAACAATTCAAGTTTAACTAGGCTTTCGTAAAACAAACAAACCAAAAAACAAAACTGAAGTATTATTTCCAGTACAATGTTAGAGCAAGGGTGGAGCCTGACAGAAACTCTTTTAGGGACATTTTTCCTTTATGTGGGTAAAGAAGGTGGAGACAAAAGGTTTTTTTTTTTTTTTTCACCATTAAACAAGATGAGTCATCATAATTTCAGAATCAGCCAAAACCTGTTTTTTATGTACTGTACATACTTTGCACTCCTTTGACAGGAACTGAAGCCATGATTGTGTATCTCTGTATTATGGTTCACAGCCATAAAGTTGTTCGTTTCCTCTTTTTTCTAACCCATAAATGCTACATACACCACACCTTTATTGGTTGAAGAAAAAAAAAAAACAACTCTGCTGTGAAAATACAGAAATGTATTGTCACTTTTTAAAAGTTCAGAGTTTCTTTCTATTTTCTGTCACTCTTTAAATGCCACATTCTTGACACGGCGCCATGTTTACAGTACATGGGGTTTATGTACAAATGGTTCAGAGGCGCTTTGCATGCCACTGCGGAAGAAACTGCCAGGCAAATAAGGGGTTTGTCTTATAAAGTATTCATTGTCACCTGGTAACGGCCGTCATTTATCATTTCACCTGAAATTACAATGAAAACTGATAGCTTATCAGCGTGGAGGTGAGGAGAAAGAGCCGCTCTCTCTTTGTGAAGGAGAGCACCGAAACAGAGAGGATCCCTGTTTTGGGAGAGAAGTGAAAGAGTTATTTGCTTTGAATGAAGTTATGTTTTTGCAAGAAGTTTGAGAATCGTTCAGAAATGTCCTTTCACCTACACTTCTTGCAATGCGAATAAAAATAACACACTCTTACTTCTGCTTTTGCATCAAATCGCACTGCTTCACTTTCATTGTCACTTGAAAAACTTCAAATTTACAAAAAAAAGAGCTATGATATGCTTTATTAAATTTCTAATTTACCCTCCTCCTCGCCCTTTTCTTTTTTTTAGCAAAGTGCAGCTCTCCCCTCATTTGAATAGAGGCAGCGGTGGCTCCACCCCAAGAGAGTTGAAAGGCTAGAAGACCACAAAGATGGAAAGGCCAGCCCACTGAGGGAGGGAGAAAAAAACTGCTCCAGTTCCTCTGCCATAATTTCCTATCAGCCTATTCAGACAACATCACCAACAGCTCGAGCTGCGTGTGTGTGAGAGGCTGTGTGTGTATGTATGGGAGAAAGAGAGAGAGAGCGCAACAGAGAGCAAGAGGAGGGAAGGGGGAGGCTCCATATTCTTTCACCCCCCTCCTCGTCAAACCACAGGAAGGAGGGGCCAGAACCTAAGCTGCCAATCAAATCCGCTCGTGGCAGCCGGCATTATCTCAGCAACAAACTATTGACAGATTACATGTCAAGGAGTTTAGTGCTTGATTGAAGGAACCCTTCTTTTTTTTCATCTAGTTACTTTTCCGCTTTATTTCCCCCCTCCGCCAGCAGCCACCTGAATGACTTTCTAACAAGAGTTTGAGTAATATTATGAAAGTTACATGTCTGAGAGGATTTAACTTCGACTTCCCTGAATATGGTGAGTACTCTTCTTCATTTTTCTTCTCTCTCTATTTTTGTCAGATGTGTTTTATTAGCCGACAGTTTAAGGTGTGCCTTTTTTTTTTAAATCTCTGGTTAAATATAAAGAAAGAGAGTTACAGAGAGAGAGAGAGAGAGAAAGCAACAGAGAGAGGGAGAGAGAGAGGAAACTGTTCATGATTAAACAATGTGCCAGCGCTGTACGTTTACCCAGGTCTCCCAACACCCTTATTTATAGCTCTTTGACAGCACCCAAAGGTGACTGCAATATCAAAAATAAGTGGCCGTTTTTCCAGCGCACGGCTCATGATGGCGTGAGACATACAGCACACATGTGAGGAAAGTTCACAAAGCAAGTTTCATTTTCTCCCGTCAGGGTGCGTGTTTATCCTGGGACTGGCATAACTGCCTGTAAAAGGGTGTTTCATTTTTTGCTTTCATTTTATTATTTCTATTATTATTATTATTATTATTTCTATTAATAAAAATTATTTTCCTCCATTTTCCCCTGGCTCTTCATCTCCCTTTAATAAAAAAAAAGACTCAGAAGAACAAAATACAGGTATGATTGCATTGACCCACAGAGACGCTGGCAGTGCCATAAGGGCAGCCTGAATGGCCTGAGGGTTTGTTGCCAAGGGGACAAAGCAAACAAACTGTTGTGCTCTTTATGTTGCCACACATGTAAAGGAGAGCTCGCACCTTTCAGCTGCCTCTAATTAGTGTTGTTATATTAACAGTAAATCAAAATGTACTGCAGTTCACTTTTAACAGAAACAGTTGACATTTAGGATTCATGTGTGGGAAAAGGTACCTGTACGACAGGTAATTATGTTTTTAAAATGTTCTATTTGCCACCTGCCCCTTTTTCTAAGAGTGCGTACTTTTAGAAAGATGTACTTGTCCCGTTGTAACTGGATTACACTTTGTAAGCGTCATTCCTCTTGCTTCGAGGCACTTGGATGAGCATTTTGGATGAGTGTGTGTACGCCTGCGTGCGTGTGTGTGTGTGTGTGTGTGTGTGTTTTAAAATAACTCACATTTTAAGGTAGCATTAATGTGTGGTGTGTCCTTACACTTCTTTTGTAAGTTTAATCGAGACCTTCTTCTTTTAGCTCTTTCACTTCATCTGCCCTGTTGATAAAATGGCTCATATGAACTAGTTTCAATAACTGTGTTGCATATTTTTGCTATTACAATAATTGATAGTGGTTGTTTTTGTAAATATGGTTTTAATGTTTAAAAGCTGCACAAATTATATACATTTGAAATATTTTAAATATTCAACAGTAATTTATTTTTCATAAGTAGCTTTACTTTTAGTTATGACAGTTTGTTTTTAATTTACTTCCCCTCTCTGGATAAAATTTTTTATCACTTTTTTAAAATTTACTCGAAACCTCGCTGCCGCATTGGCTTGTCCACGTCAAATTAGGTGGAAAGACAAAACTCAAACATGTGTCGTCTTAAATAAAAGTCAGAGTAGAGACGCTGTACAGCATATTCCCATCACCACAGACGCCGCTCTATTTGTGCTATTTAAGGTGTCCTGCTTCTTCCATTGAAAAACCAAACAAGTTCAACTGTTATCGAGACACACCTTAATTTAAAACTTTTTTTGTGGGCTCGGAAAATGTTTTTTGGCTCTCGTATGAGTCATAATGTTGATTGCCTTTTTCCCTCACTGACTTGTCTCATTAACCCCTTTGTGGCACCTCTCCATCGTTTACGGCCCTACACAAAAAAAAAAGAAAAAAGAAAAAAAGAAACGGGTGAGAAAAAAAACAAGCCCAGGTCTGAAGGGCCTCAATAACCTTTTATCACAATTTAGCAATAACCTGAATCAATTTGATGTCTTAAGCAATAAAATATGCTGTTGCACTCCTCTTTCTGCTGCTCCTTGGATGACAGTAAATTTACATTTTTTAATTAAACTAGCCCGGAATTTTTATTAGGGGGCCGGGCCGGGCTAATGGAAATGTTGTGTACAGCAGATTAACAGAGTTTTGAAATAAATTTCACAGGACGACGTTTGGAAAAAGAACGGGGGAGTGGGGGGTTAGCAAAAAAAAAAAACAAAAAAAAAAGCGAGTCATTGTCTTTAACCTCTTTGGTGCCGATTCCTCCTGGGAGATCCTCGTATTCTAAGGAGCCTTGTCAGGGAAGACTGCTTCACAGCAACAAGGTGATTAGTATCGCCTCGTCAACCGAGGAAAAACACTCAGGCTTTTACTTATTTAGCACCTTGTTTGAAGGAAAAAAAATAAATAACATTTTTTTAGATTATGTTATTGAATATGCATTTTTTTTTTTTTTTTAGAATTATATGATAACAGAGCTGTGGCTATAAATGTTTCAGATTTATATTTTAATATGAAAAAAATATTTATTTGAAGTGATTATTTTA
This sequence comes from Poecilia reticulata, assembly GCF_904066995.2. NCBI lineage: Eukaryota > Metazoa > Chordata > Actinopteri > Cyprinodontiformes > Poeciliidae > Poecilia > Poecilia reticulata. The sequence goes on along the minus strand of NC_088836.1, from coordinate 13,625,827 downwards.
AAATGAATCAATACTTTTAACATATTGAAACTAAGCTGCCCTGATCTGCAAAGCGTTAAGATGCGGGAGTTAAAGGTAGGCTGTGTGTTTGTGTAGTTTTATGGGCCTACGCTGTGAGTATTTGATTGATGTTACGCTGGTTTTGTGTGAATGCGTGTGTGTGTGTGTGTGGGTGTGTGTGTGTGTGTGTGTGTGTGTGTGTGTGTGTGTGTCTGGTTTTGCAGAGTGATATGGGTAGACAAGGAGGGGAGCACACACACGTAGCAGATGAGGGCAGGGAGGTGTGTGTGTGCGTATGTGTGTGTGTATCTTGACTGAACACAAGCCGCATCATCAGACGCAACTCTCCTCCCCCCTCCCCCAGCACCATAATTACCTTAACCCCCGTCTTTTATACCCAAATCGCTCCAACTGGTCCTTTTTTGGGGGGGGTCGGGCAGGGAGGGGGGCACGGCAGAAAGAGGAAACATCAGAGATCAAATGATCAAATAAACTACAGATGCACGTGGCCTGCCCATGCTTCGTGTCGCGGCGGAAGCCAGAAGTGTTCAGGGGGGTACTTGATATGGGCCAGGAGCGAGGAAAGAGGCATCACCACCCCCTTTCTTCACTCCTGTGCACTCATGCAGTGGCCAGCACCTAATTAAAACCTCAAAGCTCCCCGTCACCAATCTGGAGTAATGGCCTAATTAATACTTGGTGAAGAAATATTCCAGAATGATAAACAGGTTGCACCCGGGGTCTTCGTTGGCTTTATTATCTAAAATATAACTACTTAAGTTTTGATTATTGTGGATCATGCAGATTTGTTTAATTAAGGAATAAAATAGCATAACCTAAACCCCCCTAAAAAAAAAAAAAAAAACAATTCCTATTTTTATGACATGCATTTTATTATATTTAAAGTCTCAACAAACTCCAGTAAGTTACTAAGTGTGTGTGGAGTTGAAAGAAAAGCGTCCTGCAACTTTATCCCTTTTCGACTCCATAACCCTATCTCACATATGAAATTATAATTTCATGCAAAAATCAGGGAGTAGAATAATCTCTAGTAGTCGATATGCTTTATAAGAGAGGGGAGAAAAAAGGGGAAAATGAAGAGGTAATTAGCACAGAAGAAGACTTTAAGACGTTTGTCTGAAAGCACGGTCTCAACTGGCCATGAATGAATTTGCATGCTTCGCTTATCGAGGCGCACTTATTAGACCGGCTGAAAGAGACATTAAGCCGGCACAAAATGTGGCGTCTAATCCTTTTAAATGTGGCAGAGGGGGTTTTAAGGTGTGAAAACAGCCCATACGTGGGCAAAGCGGGCATTCGGATGAGACTTTCATGGGAGAGAAAGCAGGAAATGATTGGCATTGTTAATAACAGAATGCTTTATCTGCTGACCTGCTTATCTCGGGGATAAATACGGCAGGTGGGGTCAGACTCATAGCAGATAACAACAGAGACACTTTGTGTGGTCCAATATCAGCAACTTTTTCTTGTTTTTTCTTGTTGTGTTGGAAAGTTTAGTTAATCATACCCGGATGATAAAAAAAAAAAAACTTAAATGAAAGCATAGAGAGGAGTGGGTGTTGGAGCAAATCTGCCTTCTCACTTTGGTGCCGTGTACATTTCTCAGTTTCACTTCTCTACCACCTTTTCTTTGACAGGAATTCAAGACTTGAGAAAAAAAAAACACCATGAGAACCTTTTTTATTTTTCCAACCTTTGGCATTGAGACAAAATATTTGTAGCATTTAGCCAGAGCCCCTATCATTTCTGTCCTCCTGTTGTGACGTTGTTTGTAATATGGCCGAAATGGCTCTTGGTCCAGGGCAAAACTGTGTCGGGGAGCGACACGAGACGGCTATTTTTATTTTTAAACCAAAATTTAAAATACTTAATAATAGATAATCCTACAGAGAAAAATAAGCACAATTTTAGAGTCATTTAATCTGTATTATTTTTGTGAAAACACACACAAAAAAAGCTCTTTCTGTATATGTCATAAAGAAAACCTTGGAGACAGACATGAAATAAACTGTTCAACCCTGAATTGACTTATTCTGATGACAGATTCATCTTTGTAAAACCTGTGTAAAAACTTTATTTATATATTTTTTTTCCAAGCAAAAAGGTAAACGGTTATGACGTTTAATATATATATATATATATATATATATATATATATATATATATATATATATATATATATATATAATATATATATATATATATATATATATATATATATATATGTGTGTGCATGCAGGATTTTTTTTTTTTTCACGTGACATTCTATTCACTTGGGTCGGTAGCAGGCAGCACCAGTAATAATTACTGTCTGTACATGATAAATCTGAAGCCCAGCTGTTCACTTCTGTCACAACAGAAAGAGAGGAAAGGAGGAGGTGGGGGGAAGGATGGAGAAAAGAGAAGGAGGGATGGGGGGGAAGAGTTTAGGAGCGTGCAGTTTGTCGGATTTCTTCCCTTTTTTTAAAACTCTGTAACTTGATAGGATTACATGGTTCTAGAGCCCACACCTGTTAAGAGGCTGTTAACAGAACAGTTGGCAGTTTCCGAGCCCGGGCTTAGCCTTTTTGCTGTCTGTTCTGGGCGCCCTTTTGAGGATTTTCACCCCGCGTATTTGCAGAGTTTGTTTCTCCGGGCAAGGAGAGGAGAGAGCTCCCTGCAACATGCGAGCGGTCTGATGCTAGAGTGCGTACCGTAGGTTTCTCTGCAGGAGTGTGTGTGCGTGTTTGTGCGCGTGCTGCTAGTGCGCGTGTATGCGCGCGTGTGTGTGTGTTAGGATGAGGCTGGGTCGGCTGACAATCTCTTTTTCTCCCTCCCTTTCAACAAGAGTTCTTCTGTACCAGCAGTTGTCGCTCCTCTCTCCGAATTTATGAGAAAGTCATCAGCGAAAAGTGAAAGAATTCGATTTGATGTTGTGTTGGAAAGGTGTTGCCAGGATAAAATGCCCAAATACAGGTTAAACCAGACGATTTGAATGATTAAGGGCTAGGTTGAGAGGTTTTTGTGCATATTTTCAGGAGTGCCAAAGCCTGTGCCGTCAATTGGACATACTTTTGAGAGGAGTGGAGAAATGAGTAATGCATAAAATTTGCTGCTTGTTTTCTCTTGTTCAGTTATTCCTCTTGGAGACACGGAAGAGTGTCTAAACTGAGGATTTTTGTTGCAAAAAATCTGTGACACTCATTAGATTCAGAGAATCACATCAGGGTTGGTTGTTTGTGCCTTGTCGGTGCAGCGTGCCTCGCTGCCTTATTTGGCATTCAGCAGACACCCGGCTCTCCCGCTTCGTCACTTTCTGCGGGTCCTCAGCACCTGTTCCCCCTATTGTGCCGGAATTTTCTATATTTGGCACGAAGTTGGACTCCCTCGATTTATGTCTAGGTCACAGTTTATGATAGCCAGAAAGCAACCATCTCTATATAAAGTTTTTTTTTTTTTTTTTCCATTTCTCAGTTTTCTTTTTCTGGGAGACGACAAAAGCATTAAACTTGATTAAAGTTGGGGAGACTGACTCTAAAGCGATTGTCACCAGGGCGTCTAAATGTCATCTTCTCCCTTGCATTATTGTTGACACGTTGCATTGCAAGTGGTGTAAATTATCTTCCCTCTCGAGCTCGGGAGGAATAAAAAACGAGCAAAGTTGATAGATATCTTGGACTAACTTTTAATTGTTCTGATATGCAATCACAAAATGACAATAAAACCGGAGCAGGGCCACGGTAAAAGCTTTATCTCCTACTCTGTGCCCAAAGTGTCATGTCCATAACAGCACCACCTGATCTACAGAGTAAAATAACCACTTATTGTTTGGACAATATTGGAACCCCCTCCCCAACCTACCCCACCCCGACACTCACCCAGCCCTCCCCGCCGCTGCTTCTCCCACCTCTCCCTTGATTCATTTCACCCACTGTCCTCGGCTGCTGGAAAATGGCGTTAATTTTTTTATTACCTGTTTGACTCTCCAGCCTTATTACTGTAGCCCCTTAATGTTCCCGGTAACCGTGGAAACCAGATGAATAAATGTCCGCCAAAGAAAATGAGATGATTAAACAGGTCACCCTTGCAAAACAAATTCGCTTGGTCGAGCGCAATTTGTATACCAAGCGGCTGTCTTAACAGTTTGCTAACAAGGGGATTGTTTGCCAGACTAACTGACAGAGACGGGAGGGAGGGAGGGAGGAAGAGGGGGGGAGAGATGAAGATATCTGGGGAAAAAGGATATGATTGAGGAGATAATATTTTACATCACTGTGCTGTTTGTCTCAGCTCTTATTTTTCATGATAATGTGATGGTTGTAAAGGATTTGAGGTTATCTTTGCTGTGTTTTCCTCACATATTGCAGTGAGAAATGGATGCTTAAAGACGGCCGGTTTCAGGGTTTGTAACCAAGAGAGTTTAACAGGTTCAGGATTTTATTTAGGTTGTGCTACGAGATTAGAAGCAATTAATGTTGGGGGGCAGGGGAGTGATAGATCTGGCAAACACTATGATATTGGCTTCACAAGAACAAGATGAGACAAGGTTTTAGTAATACTCTTGGGAAAACTATAAATGACTTTTTTTTATTTCATAAATATTATTTATTTTCTAATCATAAGTAGTGCTCTAAAGAATATGTAGTCAGTGTATTCTTTCCAGGTTTGACTGGTATGTCAAAGTTTTTATGCCTGTCTCATTCAGAAGTGGTCAAAACAACATTAAAAAAGCTGCCATTTTGTGTTTTCACAAGTTGACTAAAGGTTGCTTAAACCTCCAGCTGCTTAGATTTTTGAACCAGACGATCAAATGCATTATTACAAACAGTCCAATAGTCCTTTAGTCTGGTGCCAGTACAAAGCCCCAAGGCAGATGCTGACTTTAGCGTCTTTAGCACTGAGCAGCTAGCTAGTTGCAGTCTTATCACAGTACTTCCTGTCTTCTCTGTCACTGTCATTATTTCTTTTTTACTTAGTGCCTAAAAAGTGATGAGGTAAACTATTTCAATGATTTTGAGTCTTTAACACTTTTGGAACCATGTGTCAACATATCAGGGCAACTCAGGAACTACTTTTCTTACGCAGATACAATTTGGTGTCCATCCTCATATGCCCACCTGCATAGGGGTTTAACATTTTTTTTTCGTAGCCTTTATTTTTCCAGTCTTTCGGTGACAGCCAATACAACATCAAAGAGATATTTTCTTCCATGAGAAGTTGCCACTCCCCAAGGTTATATCTTAACTGCAGTAGATAACTCGCTTTATTTAGTACTAAACCAGTTAAGTTGGTCTAAGAGGCTGAAGGAAACAGGTAGTTAACTTTAGGCTCATTATTGCCTTAAAACAACTCCGGTCTCAAAACCATTACAGCGTTTTATGAGAAACACTATTTAAGGAACATTCAAACAAATTTCATGTTTACAATTTGGAAGCTATTTACATAGAAGTTGATGACTGTTTACACAAAAAAATGAAGATCAGAGGTAATCTGCCATCAATGATCTTCCTGTTTGAAACGTACTCTACCGAAAACAGAAATAACTATGAAACAGAAAAGCAAAGCAGTGTAACCTGACTTTATATCAAACAGTTATTCTGGAAATGCTTCATTTGTTTTGCACTTGGTGTGTTTTTCACAGGGAAAGATAATTGGTAGCATGCTACCTCCATTTTACTAGTATGTGTATTTTTTTTTCTTTTGTGTAAATAATAGACTGATGCAAATTTGGCGACAATTATAGGTCTCTACAAACCACTTAGGTATTTGTGAGCTTTAAGATGCTAGAAGTCTGCTGTGGTCTTGGCTTTTCTTAGACAAGCCGTTAGCTTCAACTGCAGGGCCAGATAATCTGGGTTTATACCAAATGTACTGAAAAAGTCACAAGAAATTAGTGTCTTATAACCTTTTTAGCAGCTTTAGACATTCTAAACTATTCCTTTAAAGCATCCATCCATATTATTAACAGAGGCATTTCGTCTGTGATCATCAGCAAGTGCAGCAGCAAATAGAGTTTCTCTCATTTATGTGGCAACCAATCATTATCGCTAATTGTCCTTGAGGCCATCTGTATAGAATGGCTGGTCCTCCATTGGCTCTGCGGCGGTGCTGGTCATGGATTTACTAGTCCGGTAATGATATCTAACTCCTCCACACTCAGCGCAACTTCAGTCACAACTGCAGCAATAAATATGGAGGAGGTTTTCTCTCTAAATTAAACAGTAGCCTGAACAGCATCCTGGTTTTGAAGTGTTGCAAAGCCTCGTTCCCATGATGCACCCGCCCTTCCTCTCCCTGTCCAAGTGTAATGTTCTCATATAACTTGTTTCAGCCAGACCTCTCTGACAGCCATATAAGATGTCTGGTGTTTTCATCTGGGGAAAATAAGAGACTAAGGTTGGGCAGATTTAGCCATGCGAGGGTAGAGCAAACACGCAGACTTGGATCGGAATCAGGCCCGCGTTGCCGTTCTGACCACAAATCATAAACGTTGGGGACGCGGCGGTGGTGTTGTTTATGGAAGGATGCCACGCTGCGCAACTTGAGGGTGTTGTCTGTTTGCACTGATGCACCACCACCACTTACTGCCTGCTGCTTTAAAACAACTTCTGCATCCCACTCGGCCTCAGCCATTTTGTCCCGTCACCAGAGCGGATCCCAAACGCTCACCACAGCCTGGGCAGAGGGGGCTGGGGGTGGGGGACGTCGGGGTTGCTGCTCTCAGCTAAACAGTTGCTTCTTTAAGTTGTTCATGGAACAGGAGATGCAGGGGTAGAGTTTTTTTTTTCCACTGGCAGAGGGGGGTATTTCATCCCAATCCGGGGACACTATTGCTCAAAACTGAAAAGCACTTATGCATTATTGATGTTTTAATTTGTGCAAATGCCCAAGTCTTTGTTAAGTGATTATAGTGCTGGGGAGATAACAGGGGAGGTACTTCTCTATGAAACAAGAGCTGGCTTTGCAGGTTGGACCGGGGAGCCGTCGGACTAAATCTCACAACACTTAATTCCTGTGCAGTCTGGAAAAGTCTGGAATTTGATTGGATCATTTTCCAAGTTTGGATACATTTGGAAAAATGCAGATTCAGTGTGGGAAGAAGTTGTGTTTGCAAACTTTATTTCTTATTCCATTATTTAAAAGACTTAAAAAAAGAGCTTTTTTATTATGTAGATTTGTTGTTTTTTTAATCAAATGTATTGAAAAAAGCTTTTAGCCTTTAGATTCTTTTTGTTCTTGATCTTAAACCCTTGATTATCAATCTGGCTCCAGATGGAATGACAAAACAAATCTTTGAAATTCCTACTTTGTTCAAGAGTTTTTCAAATAAAGCAGCTGTTGCTCACAAACTGTGATTTAGCATTAGATGTTTTGACATTTCAGTTCTTATCTGAATTAAGCTTACTCGAATATCAGAAAACCCAACAACAAACAACAAAAATTGAATCAGAAGACACTTTTAGTGCTGTTGTTTCTATTACATTTTTTTTTTTTTAGAAAAAAGCAAATCAAAATATATCAAAAGACCCGACTTGCAAAAAAAGAATGAAAAAGTGTCAAAGTGCGCTATTTTAAGAGTTGGAAATTGGGTGGATCTCTTTTTCGCAGAAACAGAAGAAATATCAGGATTGTTGTTTGAGGAAGTGACAAGAGTTGACCCAAAAAGTATCAACGTGTCCAAGATAAGAGGAAAAAAAAAAATCAGCCGTTGATCTTTTGTCCTTATTTCTGCTGCACCTCTCCTTTTTATGATGTTGGTTTTATAGGTCTTTTACATCCCTTATCAAAAATTATTTGATGTAAATACAATGGAACTGACCTGAAAAAGCCCCGTGTGTAAATAGTCTGCATGTGGCCTGACTAGAAACTGACCTTGGGGGAAGAAGAACGCGAAGTTATAATGCTTGCAAAACAGGACAATAAAATAATGCCCCTGTCTGAAAGGAGGGAGTTTGGGTGAATATAAAAGAGAAAGAAAGAGAAGCAGTTTTCTTTCGCAGCAATCATTAACTCAGAACAAAGGTTATCAAGCGTGACATTTTTTTATTTTTTTTAAACTCTGTAATTTATGTAATCATCTGTTACAGTTACCTTTCTAGATAAACACCGATGGCAGGAAGGGGCTGAACGCTTCCCTTTGAAGCCAACAGAGGTATATGCAGAGAATGAAGTGAGATTAAAAAAAAGATTTTCCTCCATATCCGACTTGATCCGATCTTCAACTACGTCTTAGATCATTGTCACTAGTGCATAGAAACCTATGCTTCACCCCATTGTGCCTTTTTGGCGTGTCTGTGAAGCCTGTCCAAACGGAGGCTCTCCACACCTGCAGCTGTTCACACACCGTTCGTTCCTGCAGCACCCACCGCGTGTGTAACCTGTAAATTACCCTGCATTCATCCAGTACAAAATGCATTAATATGGGCTCCATGAATGTCAACTCATGGGATAAGTGTCTTACTTTTTGGCTTTGGTCGCGGCATTAGTCATCCTCTTTTGTTCAGTGTCTTTATTCTCCAGGAAAATCTGTTGAGTGTGTGGAACCAGGGCTTTGCCTCCCGTCTTTGAGGTCCCCGGTGGAGGTAAAACACACGTGCACACGCGCGCTCACGCCAACGTGGTGGGGCTCAGGCTTCCCCAAGCATTTACTGCTTTATTAAGCTGTCTCATGAACCCACTAGCAGAACATGAGAATACAGGAAAAAAATAAAAAAATAGAAAAGCCCATATTACTTAGATGATTTGATGCCATTTGTGGACTGCAAAACACTCAGCTTTATTGTGTGAGAAGGGAGAAGGAGCAAGAGGAGAGAGGGGGAAAAGGAAAAACAAGAAGTTGGCTTAGAAATTCAGAATTTCAATTAGCGTACGTAATCTGAACCTGCCGGCTTTGATAGAGGCTTTTTTTTTTTCTACCAAGAATACAGCGGCACTTGTAAAACATTAATTAAGCAGACTTGTTTTTTTTTTTAAAGGACGGAGATGGAGTAAAGTGTGCTTTACGCAGTCCATTTTTCACCCAACAAAAGACAGTTACCTCACACAGAGGGCTGCTTCATCCAAACCGCTTGTAGGACCAGAAAAAAAAAAAAAGAAAGCAATGAATTTGAGTTGGACGAAAACACATCAGACTTCGAGAGTGATGTTCTCAAAAGAGATGATATCATATGAGAACGTGGGACGTCGACGAAGAATAGAAATGTATCCGTGGCACGGTGAAACCTAAGCTTGGCACAGGAAAACGAGCCTCTATTTTAATGACTTTCTACCTGACAGATGACTTTAGATCGCCTTTTGGATCACATTGCCCTGACTTTGTCTCTTACATCATCAAATCATTGATTATTAATAGTTGATATGAATTGTTAATCCACTGTAATCTGAGGTATTATTGCAGCACTTCTCTAATTGTAAGCAATTACACCTAAAAAAAAAAAGTCTAAAAAGTCTTAAAAATATGTACTGTGTTTTTGTTTTGTGGCGATGGTTTGTGGCGAAGCTTGCAGGATGTCTGTTGAAATTTCTACTCCTTTCTGCAAAGCATAACCCTTGCAAAACTGGCATGAAACTGTTGCTTTATAGGGGATTACGTCTCATTCGACAGCACTGGGTCTGATTTTTCATGATGATCATGAAAAGAAACTGTTAGTCACTACTAGATACTCTACAGAGGCAGAGAATATTGGAGATAGAGAGAGTGTTCCCACCATATTGCTCTTTTTCTTTGAAATGTAAGTTAAAATAGAAGAGAAAAGGGATGAAGTCCCTGCTGTATATGCTTTTTTTCTCCTCCACAGCCTGTTGTGAACCTTGTCTTTGCAGCGGGGCGATGAGTACACATACAGATGATACATTAAAACTGCCATAACTCGCACACCCAGCAAAGCTAAAAATCAATTGGAATGGATAGTTAAGCTGGCCCCTAAAAATCAATGAGATATTCATGTCCTTGATCACAAAGTGTCATCCTCTCAATGTTAGCAGCTGATGAGGGCTGAACACACACACACATGCATACTTGCGTTAAAACACAAACATGCAGCAAATATGCACGCTGACTTTGCAGTGATCCATGTAGAGTAATATAAATATGAACCTCAAGGACAAATTTGTTTTATTAGACTTGGACCATAAACTTTTATGGGGTATTTTTGTGGATTCATCCTAATTCAGTGCTCATTTCATTATTTTTTAAGAACCCGAAGTCTGCTGCTCTTTTCGGTTTATCCACCCATCTGGTGAATGCGACTTCATCTGTCAGAGGAGGGGAGTCGCATTTCCAACCTGGTGTTTTTGTTTTTTGACTTTTGCAAAATGCTGCGATCCATCAATGCTACAATAGAGATGACCTTCTATCCATTGGATGATAGCAGGGCACACACACACGCAAACTCACGCCCACCCTCCAGCTGCGAAGACTTTTGTGTCGGAAGAAAATTGGCCAAATGAAGAAGAGCAAAATTCGGTTTCAGAATAGCAGTTTTGCCCCTTATTAATGCCATTAGTGTAACAGTCAGAATGGATCAAATCAGAACGATGACCGAAGCAACTCCCCTGTCTCTGTGCTGTGACGGGATCACGTCGGGAATGATTTAGACATTTTGTGTTGATGAGTGAAGTTTTTGAGTGCTGCTGTGTCCTGCAGACCACAGTCCAATGATAGACATCTTTTTTTTTTTTTTTTTAGCTCTTTGGAAACATTCTTGCATCTATGATGCCCTTTACGGTTCGTTTGTTCTTGCTACGCTGTGTTTAGGGTCACCAACTAGAAGAAGTGATGCTTTTATGTGGATTTGTTGTATTTATACTTGATTTAAACACAGAGTGACAACCCAGCTTTCCTCTGTCCAATAATCAAATAGCTTTTGATCAAGTGGTTTTCTGCTGTTTTTGCTCCCACTAACATAGATCTGAAGTTCTGCTCTGCTCAAGTCATTTTGCGCATCTTTTTTACTACTGGTATAGAAACTTCAGATGCATTACTGCCCCCTACCTGGCTGGAGTGTGTGCATCAGAAATTAGAAATTGAAGAAAGTTTCAATTAAATATATATTTTTAAACAATTTTTATTTCTTTTATCAATATTTGAAATTAACCCATTCAACGCTTTATGACAAAAACAAAAGTTGGGATCCAGGTTTAATATATTCTGATACTGTGCACCAATACTAGCTTACCTCTAAAAAAAAAAAAAACGCTGCTATTCTCCAAGCATATTTGATCATAGGGACCATTGTTGTCATTCACCTTTTTGTATTACTATCTACACTACAGCCACGCAGAACACAGTGAGTGTGTGTGTGCGTGTGTGTGTGTGTGTGTGTGTGTGCGTGTGTGTGCGTGTGCCTGTGTGCGTGTGTGTGTGCGTGTGCGTATGTGTGTATGTGTGTGTGCGTGCGCATGTGCATGTGTGTGTGTGTGTGTGCGTGTGTGTGCAGACATAATTTCCTTTCCACAAAGTTCTCCTTCTTTGCCCGGTATATTAGCCATGAGTTAGCAGTTGCTTGACCTTAACAGGTGGTCCATTTTTATGATTTGTCACTCTGGCAACATTTGAAAGCGTTATTCATCCCTCCAGGCTAAATGCCTCAGATTTGGGGAGAGGGAGCTTTTGGAAACAGTTGTCCCCTGTCAGGAACAGTGAGGACTCGGAGAGACCAGGGGAACAGTTGCCTGTCTCCTCGTCGAGGTGAGAAACGATGCAGCAGCTGTCACTCGATCTCTTATTCTCTTTTTTTTTTTTTTTTTTTTTAAACTCTTGTTACCAATAAACCAGACACGAGATGTTTGTGGCAACTGTAGGGGGAGGACAAACTCCAGGCGCCCTGTTGTGTCACTCAGGATCTCACTGGTGTGTGTCCTCCTCTGCACGTTCCATTATCCACCAATCACGAGACGCATGTGGAACGACCCGGCCGAGGACTTTCTCTTCTCCGCGTTTTCTTTTAACGTTCTGTATCATAAAATGCTTCCTGTTCGGTGGTACTCGTGAAGAAACCGTTACATTCGTTTGGCCCTGTTGTTTTCTCTCCTTTCTACTCCTCTCTGCTCCTCTTCTCCATTCTCTGTCTCCCTCACCTCTCCCTCTCATCCTCCCCCCTCCACCTCAATCCATCTGCATCATGTCGATCTGTCAGACTGCCAGTGTCTGTTCCAATTAGATTCCACTTAATACACGTAACCTCGATTAACACGCAATCAAGCCCAGATAAATCACGTCCTTTAAGTCCCCCCTCTGCCTTCTCCCGTGTTGCTTTGCATCACTCAGTTTTTTTTTTTGTTTCTTTTTTTTTTGTTTTACTCAACAAGCTCTCTTTGCCACAGTCGTTGGGTTACAATGTATAGAATCAGGCTGCTGGAGCTGGTGGATACTTGGTGAAGGAGACAAGGGAGTTCCTGTAGCTGTCTGGAAAAGTCTGGAGTTGGATTCCAGCCTTTTCCAGGCTTGAATTAATTTGGGAAAAAAATAATAAGATGGAAAAATGTTTTAATTTCCAGACAATCTTATTGTCCAAAAATATCTTCTTCTCCATGCAAATCCTTTTTCTTATTCTTCCTTATGTTCTTACTTTTTTCTTTGTCTCCTTCCTTTTGTTCCCCCCATGTCCATCTATCCTTTCTTTGTTGTGCCTGTTTTTCTCTCCCTCCTTGTCTTTTCTTCCCACCTTTTGTCCTTCCATCCTTGTGTACTATCTCTCTATTTCCTTTCTTCATTCTTTACGTCCATACATTTTGCCCTTATTTTCCTCCATCCTTTTGTCCTTTCTTGCGTCCTACTTCTCCTCCCCCTGTCTGTTCTCTCTTCTTTTTTTAAATGTCTTTCCTTTTTTTCTTCCTGGCGTCTTTCCTTCTTCAATCTTTCTTTTTTTTCTTGCTTTCTTTCTCAAATCTATAGTAAACGTCAGCCATTTATGTTATAAAAAGAACGTGAATGACTGAGAAATCTACAGAGTCTGAACATGTCTTAAGCTGTCGCATGACGAACATGAAGGAAACCTGATTTAAGCGCACGCTGAGTCTGAGCGAACGTTTCCTGTACTGCTTAAGTTTCTCGCTGCATTTCCAGAAGGCGCTCGTCGGTGCCCTTTTCACCCCTAAAGATGAAGGTGTCTTAATTACATCTTTGGTTAAAAAGCTACAAAAAGACTCTCTGGGTTTTTTCCCTACATTGTGGGAGGCGGTGTAGTCTATTGTCTCTGTGACCTTTTTAGCTAGCGGACAATTGGTTTGACTAGATTACAAATTAAGACACAGCACCAGGCACTTAGGAGGCAAGTCTGTTAGAGAGCGGCTCTATTACTACCAGCCTGTGAAAAAGCCACTGGGCCATACATTTTAAACATTGCTTAAATGACCACAGAGCCAGGCATCACATTTGCATTGTTCCCTATCTATAAAATATAAAGTTGCCTTTGCTTTAATGAATCCTTGTAATACCTCAGTCAGTCTTTGCCACTGGCAAAAAAGGGAAGAAACACAGAGAGCTACTAAAAAAGGTTTCACTGAGGATAATAATTCTGTCAACAAAGTTAATAATTAAGAGTGTTTATTCAAATAGATATGGGGGGGGGGGACTGTTAAATTACCAAACAGGAAAAACCACAAAAAAAAAAAAAAAAAGAAGAAGCAAATGAAAACAACCTGAGGCGGTGAAAAAAGCACACGCAGCACTCCAGGGGTCGTCTTTTATTAATCACAACTAAAAGTGCTAACATTGACATGTTGAACAGATTAGCCTGTTTAATAACTGGGCGGGTCAACATCCTCCGCTGCTGATCCATGAGGATATCCTGTCGGGAGGCAGATAACCTGCGTCTTTCATATGCTGACCCTTGCCTCTGAGGGGTTAGCCCCCCGCGCTAAAGATACACTCATCTCACCACATTTAGCCAAGTTGGCAACGTTTCTTCTGGGCCTTAAAAAGATCCAAAATATCTCAGTTTTCCATCGCAGGCATTACATTTAATTGATTTATGTATTATACAGGTACGACCATTTCCTTTTCCAATCAACCCTTTTTCATCAGCAACATGTCAGAATTACATTATTGCTGAACGACCCAAACTGACTTATTTGTTCAGGGAATCAAAATTAAAGTATGTTTTTTTTTGTCTTGGAAGTGTTTATTTAGCAAAGATTTATTTTGTGAGTCATTTAAAAGTAAAATAAAATAGACCCATATGTGCCATTTTCATTATTTTAATGCACCTGACTCCCTTTCAATATGGAATAAAAATTTTATGTTGAATTATTTTCTAACTTTTATGTCTTATTGTTTATTATTTATTGTCTTTCGTCAAGTGTAGATGTTTTATAATGTATGACATGGAAAAAAAATATTTCTATAAAAATTTTCAGAAGTCCACTTTCTTTTGTTGAAAGGTCAGTACTATAAACAAAAAATTCTGGCAATTTTGCATAACATTTCACACTAAAAATGTAAAAAAAAATGCTTATATTGAGATGCATTAAAAAGCAACTTTATATATATATATAGATTTAACATATATACACACATATATACATATACACACACACACACACACACACCCCACACACACACACACACATATATATATATTTAACTAACTTTTAGGGGGTAGAACATTTTATTTTACAAAATGTTCCATAACATTTTCAAAAATACATTTTATATACAAATATGGCAAAAAAGAAAAACATAAGGTGGAGCACAAGATAAACAGATCCAGACTGGGATCAGGTTCTTTTTTTATTTTTTATTTTTTGTCATCAATAAGCCTTATAAAGCTCACTGTATACTTTGTGAGAGGTGTTGAAATTGATGACTCATGCAGGAGGAGAAAAACACCAATGTAAGTTGTCAGCTATATTTAACTTACTTGAGTTATTAGGCAATCTGGGGACAGGTTATTAAGTAAGGCCAAAATTAACTCGGGTCCGGCATTCAAATCCTAAAAAGTATTCCATTAAACTTTGAAAACCTCTGTTGCAGCACAATGTGTTATCTTTTTCTTTAAAAGGGAAAACTGAGGCTTTTAAAAGAGGTCTGCTTTTATTT
Organism: Poecilia reticulata; assembly: GCF_904066995.2. Classification (NCBI taxonomy): domain Eukaryota; kingdom Metazoa; phylum Chordata; class Actinopteri; order Cyprinodontiformes; family Poeciliidae; genus Poecilia; species Poecilia reticulata. Next base: position 13,610,787 of record NC_088836.1, on the reverse strand, counting down.
CACACAGTCAACAGCTTGTGTCACACTTAAAAGCAATAGTGCTTTTAAGCACCTTGCTGCTACTTAGAGCTGACAAGGGCTTGTCAATGTGCTGTGGTTAAATAAAGCTTGGATTTAAAATAAATGAAGCTATAAGAAAGACGCATATTGATCCTTTCTTTCTTTTTTATCCCCTCCTGTTTTCACCAACATTCCCATTTCACATGTGTAACTACAGTGGACTTGCATGCTCTTTTGGCTTTGTTGTAAAACCAATAAAAAAAAAGTTGCGCATGTTTTATTTAATTAGTATTGGGTGCAAACAAAATGAGTATTGAGTAGATACCCGATAGCTCCCGTTGCCCTTTCTTTTTCCTCTTGGTGAACTTTTTCCACATCCACAGCGGCGCTGCGCTCTCTCTTTAAAAAGAGGTGACAGTTCTGACTATAAGTTAAGCTACTTTCCCAGAGAGAGAGCGAGAGAAAAACAAGGCAGGAATAACACTGATGAGTTTTAACAGCTTCAGCCAGGCGATGGGCAAATATAATAAGTGTTTTCGTAGACGTCACCGGTGATTATCTCATCTGGGCATTTTGGGCGAACATGGTGGATTTAGAGGGCTCGTCTCCCATTGTGCTGACATCTCCCTTTAACAAACCCAATTAAATCATGGCTAAAATCATCCCGATCTCTCCCGGAGTCGGTCGCAAACGAGTGTCTGGGAACATCAGAAATATAAGTGGGAAAAAAAGGGGAATGCAGCATCTCCTGTGTGTGTGCATGTGTGACTCTGAGTGGATTTAGTCCTGGGAGATTTGGATTGGTGTGCCATGGAGACAGGGGGAGGGGGGGGGGGCAAATTTACCCTCACGCTGAATAATGGGATGAGAGGAGCTAATATTTAACAAATTCTTAGGAGAATTTAAGAGAGAGACGGAGCACTCGTGTTGTAGTAATAATTGCGATAATTTACTTTGACAGCGTCTTTATTAAAAAACTTGACTTGTGTTTGATCGTTAGAAAGCGAGATTTAAAGTCAGATTAGGAGACGTATGCTCACGGTGGAGGTTGTATGAGAAAACTGTTTTTGAAACTGGCACCACCATAAAAATAAAGGAGGAAAAATGACACCTGTGTATTTTATCAACACTTGTATGACATGCTTACGTGTCTGCTGCAGTCATTTAAGATGGCTCACACAAAATAAATGAAAAAAAAAAAATCTGATGTGTCTATTTTTTTAGCCCTTTTTTCTATGTATGTTCATTTAGATGTAAGATGCTCTCTAATATTACTGCTGGAACACATTCCCGCCCCTCCAGTCGCATGCAGTAGCTGGCAGCCCCTGTGACTTTGTGAAATGAACAAAGGTAAGACAGAGAGTGAAAGTGAGTAAGAGGAGTCGGCGAAGGAGTGTGGAGGGGTAGTCGTATGCGCGCGTGCTTGTGTGTGTGTGTGTGTGTGTGTGTGTGTGCGTGTGCGTGTGTGTGTGTGTGTGTGTGTGTGTGTGTGTGTGTGTGTGTGTGTGTGTGTGTGTGTGTGTGTGTGTGTGTGTGTGTTGCTGTGAAAGACCTCAACTCAGCCAATGTGGCCTGATGTGACAGGATTAGCTAAGCCCCGGTGAGCAGGGCTGGTACTGCGAGTCTGAGTCTGTGTGTGCGTGTCAGTCAGTGTTTGTGTGCACGACTGACTGGGAACCCAGAACTGCTGCTTGCCACCAGCCGAGCCAAGACAAGACATGGGAGATCAACAGCCCCGTCGGTCCGTCACTGCCACCAAGCCAAACGTCCCCCTCCTTCCCTCCCTCCGCCCCCGCTCCCAGCCAGACCAGGGAAGATGCCGCCAAAGGAGTCACAGATGCAGTGGGAAGTGGGGGCAGCGGGTGGGGGGCTGGAACGGGACACTGTGGGGGGACTGGTGGGCGGGCAGCTGGGGCTAAAGTGAACGTGAGTTGGAAAATGATCCTATTAAATTGAATTAAAGAGGCAGTCTTCATTTACCCCAAGAATGATGGATTTAGATAATTAACAGTGTTAATGGGGACTGGTTAAAGAGGGCAGGGGAAACCGGTGGTTGCAGACATGGAGTAAAAGAGGCCAGGTCAGATCCGCATTGTAGTCAGTCTGCCGGCTCGTAATGATCCCCATTTATAGTCTTCCACTCACTCTTTATTCTTATAAATATTGTTTTTTTTACTAGTTTGTCTGTAATAGTTGTTTACATTCTTTTTGTCAGCACTTTAAATAATGTTTTTCTAAGACAGGACTTTTCTGATACCGATTTCCTTTGAGGTCTGACTTACATCCCTATCCAGCTTCTTTGTCATTGCTTTGAATTTGTTGGGGTGAAACACAAAGAAATCACATTTTTCATAATTGACCTGTGAATCACCAATCAATGCCAATCAAGGAAAAAATTGACTGATTCCAGTCTCTGTCCGCTACATCTTTAAGTTAAAGAAAAAAAATGCTATCAATGGCACTGATTATTATTTTATATCTTTGTAATTTTTTATTTATTTTTTGCTTGTCAGGATTGGGATGTTTCGTACTGACCATGCCTCAACTGGCCTTTCACAACCGACAATTGAAAGCAATTTTCTATCTTCAACAATTAGTCTGCAGAAAGGCAGTGCAGCTTAATAACGCCAATGAATAATATCTATCAGCTGGAGTTCGCTCAGAGTTGTTTAGGTTTAACCAGAGGCCATAAACCATCATATTTAATAGGACGCAACTGAACAAAAAATTGATCAGATCTCAATAGAAATATAGTGTAATACAAAGTTTTTTCTTTTAATAATAATATTCAATTGAGCTTTGAGCATTTCATGGTCATTTACCTTCATAATAAATTCTTGACTTCAATGCTAAATAGGCACAGGTGCTAAATGCTTTGCTTTGAGGTGAAAGGGGTGAAATGGTGACATGTAGGTAGAAAAAGCCGTTCAAATCTGCAACGGGGAGAAGTGACCGGCAGACACTGCGGACGTACATGTACGTTTACCGTCGATACGTTTTGTAGCAGTGTGCTGCAGCTGTGAGTGTATTATACCAATTTAATGCTCTCATCTCTGGACCTAATTATGCTGCTGGTAGTGTGGGGAAGGCGACGTGCGCACACATAGACACGAGGTAGTAGTAGTGGAACTGTGTGCTCGGGTTTTCACTTTGGTCAGTGCACAAACCCTATCTGCATGTCCTTAATTCTTGATGATGTGAAGGCCTCGGGCAGTATGTGCGTGATGGAGAGGACGCCTGCGTGCCAAGTAGAAGTGATTGGCCAGCAGGGCACGGGGCCCCTCGTCACACTGAAAATCCGGTCGCTTTGTCCATTGTCTCAGTGGTGTTAGTGGCACCTTGCTTAAAAACAAACCCAAATTCATGTAAGATTACTGTAACCATATCAGAAGAGTTAGTTTGATAGTTCTGCATATCCGCTATGTGCAGGGCTTATTGCACGGCGCATTGATTGAGGTTGAGGAGTGTTGTTTTGACGCGGCGTTTGTGGATTTCTAATCAGTTTCGTGCACCGCGGCTTACCTGAACTCTGATTAAGTAGAGAATGTCTTAAGTAAAGGGGGCTCCAATAATTTAATGCTACTTTTCTCCTTTCAAAAAAAAAAAAAAGAAAAAAAGAGAACATCAGTCGTATGCATGTGTGTAACTGAGAGAGTGATAGAGTGTGCAGGAAAAAAACAATCTCATCAAGCAGGAGGCCGTTTGCTTAGCAAGAGCTGACAGTCTTTGTGTATGTAAATGAAGAATTTAGACTAATGGAGTTGAACCATTTCTAATTTTGTGATGGCAAGAGGATTTTGATTGAAAGTAATTAAGCAAGCTAGCTGTAAAATTAATTAAAGCAAAAGGAGGGGGGGGACTTTTATTGGATTGGATAGCGATATAGCTGCTGTCAGGCAGGGGGACAAATGGGGGTGACCTGGATTCTCTGCCCTCCCTCCTCCCACTCGGGACTTTTATGTCACTTTAATCTCCTTAGAGCGGCTGGTGTGCATTTGTTTGAAATAATCAAGGAAATATGGTCAGAAATTGTCAGCTTTCAGATCTAATTTACCTGACAGCCTAGCGAGTGTGTGCGTGTGCACGCACGAGCTTGCGTGTGACAGTAGTAGCAGGTCCTGTTTTTTTTTTTTTTTTTTCTCCTCGGCCCCTCCTCAGCTTTGTGGAAAATGCTTTTGACAGTCTTGAAGCATCTTGGTTGTCGGAGGGCGGGAGGCGGGGAGATGAGGAACTTGGGTGGCTTTAAGATGGACATTTCAATGAGGCGTGTTTGGCCCGGCTAAGCCCCTTTGACACTGCCGTGTGCGTGCACACACACCAACATGCTTAATTGCCTCTGTAACATATTCAGACTCCATTTGGCCACTGTAGCAGCACTTCTCAGCCTCTGTTGACTCCAGGTAGCCTAAACGAGCAGAAGCAGATTACAGCCATGGCAAAGCCTGTTACAGCTACTTAACTGCTGACAAATAAGATTGGCCGATCCTGCACAAGTAGAAATGGAACTTATTGTTCTCACTGTTTTTAAGAAGGAAACGGACAAAGTCAGTCCCGATTTCACACCATCATTAGGTGAAAACTATTCTTTAACCCTCCTATTATGTTGCGGGTCAAATTGACCCGTTTCAAAGTTTAAAAATATTTTTTAAATAGTTGCAAGTATTTTTATTGCATGAAACTTTTTCTATTTGTCTTAATAGGTGAACTCTACATATAAATTGAAAATGTATTCATTTTACACATTTGCAGCCCCCCCTGCGTCTACTTGTTACATCGATACTGTTCGGGTCAATTTGACCCGGCAGTCAAGTTAAAGTGCAAAAAAAGATTAAAAATGTCCAATTCTGTTTGTTTCCTTACAGCTATGAACCTTATTTCACCACACACACACAAACAAAGCATTTAGGTGACAAGGCAAACGTCTCTTCATATGAAGTCAAACTTTAACTTTTTGACTTGCGTACAAAAAAAACCACTGTGTCGTGGTAAACGAACAGACCACTCCCACAGTGAAAGACGAGGTGGACGATTCAGAGCTGCAAGAGACATGAGGGTACAAATGAACTAAATAGGGGATTTCTGAATGTTATTAATTGTTCAGTATGTTATTGAGTGCCGTCAGAGAAAAAAGGTGTGAACACATTTGCATGTCACTTTTACATCTAGCTGGTCTGCCACATGAAATTCAGTGAAGCTTGAGTTGACAAAATGTGAAAAGGTTCAAGGGTTATGAACACTTTTGAAAGACACTGTTTTGCTTGTCATCATTAGTACCACACAAATCTCACCCCAGGCTAATAATAGACCTAAAGCAAGACGACTAATGTTCTGTAATATGTAAGTGGTTTGGAGTCCTGTGCGGTTTATATTAAGGTTCCTCAGAATTTCAGCGAGATGCCACTTCCTCTTCGAGGTTGTGATTGCTTGCCAGTTTTTGTGACAAAGTTTGCCTTTACGGCCCTCTCTGCCACCTGAAGAAGTGCTACACTTGCAGCACTTACAACTCAGCCAGGCCCCGAAAGGCAGAGTTGCAGAAGCAAAGCGGCGTCTAACAGGATTAGTGCGTCCTGTTAAAAAAAGGGCCCTAAGCTCCAAAAATAATCTCGCTCACCTTTATCTGCCCGTAACATCACCCTCCACCCTGGCTCGGTTTTTATCAATTAACATTTTAAAGGGTAGAACAAAGAGCTGTCTTTCTCCCACTCTGTAATTAGAGGGGGAGACCTCCTGAGGACTGGCAATACTTGGGCCTGAAAGGCATGATTCTCACCCCCCCAACCCCCACCGGCTCCCACCCCGCAGCCCGTCACTCCACCGCCACCGCTCAAGCGGAACGTCGCTCCTCGATGTATAAGGCCGATAATGTAAATGTGGCGTAGTCTGCTCAGCACACCCGGTACAACCTTTTTTTTTTTTCTTTTTTCTTTTTTGCTAGCTTTATCTAAGTGTGAACAAATGAATGCAACATTTGAAAGAGTGATACATTATTAACTCTAATTGACTCCTCTACAACACTATACGTTCACTGTCACCTTTGCTTTGGCTCGCGCGAGCACGTGCTCCCCGAATCACTTTCGTCGCTGTCCCTACTCTAACACGTTATGTGTCACCACACACTGTTAACAAATGTGATAAAACCACCTCAATCGAGAGAATCAGGTAGAACGTTTGCCTATGTGTGTTTTTGTCTGTTAAGGTGAGATACTGTAGACTGTGCGTGTGTCTGCGTGTGTGTGTGTGTGTGTGGGTGTTTTACTCTCTTGTGCTTAACTGTGTCTACGCGGGTGTGAAAGTAGAAGAGAGAGTGGCTGCTTTCACAGCCACTGGAGCTTTCAATCGGAATTAGTTTTACAACATATGCAAATGTCCCCCCCCTTCTGTTGAAAAAAAGGGGGTCTTTAAATGACAGGTTGATATGTGATTAAACGACAATTAGAGTGCCGAAAATAAGCGTCGGCAGCAGGTCAAGCACTGGGCGGCTCAGCTAAAAGGTAGCAGACTATTGAGCAAAAAAAAACACTCTCAGGCGGAGGCCAGAAACAAGACCCCAAACAAATTAGAGATCTGAAGGGGGAATAACGTTTGGCACTGTGTTCCAATAAAGCCGCAACAAAAACAACTTGTACGTTATGCCTGGATGACAAAAGGCATTAGGGTATGTTTTCAGGGAGAATCGAGACAAGATTTGTTTCTTTACAATCAAAGATCGACTGGCCCATATGACTGCGGTCCATATGACTCATCTAATTCTAGCGGGGTTCTGATGTAAAAACAAATGTTGAGAATCTTCCCATTTTGTGAGTTTATAAATCAAATTGTGCAATTACCCGGTTCAAGTTTCGTTACTCTAAGTGTTAGCTGGCAATGGTGTGCCAGTCCTAATATTCTAACAGTATTTGATCAAGCTCGTTTAAACAGTGAAACAATCCTTTAGTTTAAGAAGTCATGAATCAGATGCTAATTTTGTGTCATTTTGCAGAGAGGCATTTCTGACATTCTCAGTTTGTTTGGTTTTTTTACCAGATAGCTAAAACGATGCTTAACAAGTGGTCGGTGTTTTCAGTTGTGTTACAATCAGGATTATATCAGTCACCTTGAACAGAAGTTATGTCAGCACATCGGGCACATCGGGGACAACTCTAGAACCACTTCCTGTCTTACTTCACAATAAGTGTCTAAAATATGCTGCGGTTCATCAAACCAGTATACCCTTCCTTCAGCAAAAAAAAAAAAAGAATAAAAAATGGAGATGAGAACTCAATAGAGCTTCGGAAGACAGACTTTCACTTTGACGAGAAGTATTTGGGTGTTTAAGTACTGTGACGATCTTGTTACACCTCTAATTGTTGCTATAGCTGAAGCCGTAGAAAGCTGAAGGTTGGATTCAAAGTGTCACATTTAACTGGTATGATGCTAACCTTTAATGCCCCGCCCCCCCCCATCCCCCTCAGCCTGGGTTTAAATAAGCTGTCACCCCAGCACACACTCCACCCCACTCCACCTCTGCTGCCCTTTTAAGTTAAAAGTACACTGTCTCTGTCTCGCCGTCTTCAGTTCGCTAAACACACACACAAACATGCGCGCAGAAACATAAAAGGGCTCAGGCTTACTCTGGTGCAGATGGCAGATGGCCCTGTCCCTATAATCCCCTTTGATGCTGCAGTGGGCAGCATTTCCTCAACATCTATGAAGCCAAAGCCCCAAGAAAACTTGAGCTACTTTTCCTTTAACTGACCCCAATTGCCGAGGATCTGTTAGCTGTCAGACCTGGTTAAGAGCGTCTTTACTGTGGGGAGAGTGAAGGGCACATGTTTCTCTCCCTCTCTCTCTTCCTCTCTCTCATTCTGCTCTTTCAGCTTCCTGTTTTTTTTTTTTTTCCTTTTTCTGTCACAGATGGTTTATTCCACCTTCATGGCGTGGCTGTGGGAGCAGGTTGACTTTGTAACGTGAACTTGCAGACTAGGCAACACTTTTTTTTTTAACTCCTTGTTCCTTCCAGGAGGAGGAAAAAAGGAGAACCTGTAAGAGCTCTCATATTGGAGCCACAGATGGCAGAAGGTGGGCTAAGAGGCTTAGATTTCTTCAAGAGCTCACCTTAATTATTGCCAGTTGTTGTTTTTTTGGAAAAGGGCTCTTTATGTGTACACTACTCCTTCAAACAAATAAGACCAAAATTACTGTAATGCTTTTTCTTTCTAGAAAACCGCCTCGATTTTTTTCCTTATCTTTCTCCTGCTGTTCTTTAAGACATGCTTCAGTTTAAAGAGCTTCTCACTTGACAAAATTAATCTATCTCCTAAGGATCTGTTTCATTTGCTGATAAGGAGTAATTCAAATAATGCTAGCAAGCTCATTAATAAAAAGTTTTGAAGATTAAAATTTTATTTAGATCCATGTTACTGGTATAATCAGTATTTTCTTCAATAATTTTGCATTTTTAACCTCTGAGTTTTCGAGTCAAGCATCCACTTTCCCAAATGTTACCCCACTGACCAGATAAACGTTTGCTCCATAAATAGAATAAAACTGCAAATAGCTTCAACCATTTCCCTAAATAATTTTCCCCTAATGTAGGTGACTCTCTTCTCTAAATGAAGAAGACTGTGGGGTAAATGTGTCCTCTGGTGTCTCCAGTTAGAGCAGATTCTGACACAAATGGGGAGGAAACCCAAATTGACGGTGTGATTATGCCGAAAACGTCTGCGCCGTTCGATTATGTATTATCATCTGAGAGCTTTGGGGAGGGGATAATCATCAGTGAGATTTGCTCACGTTTACAGCAGGTCTGCTGAGATGTACGTAGCTAATGGGATTGGGTTTTTTTTTTTTCTTTCCTCCCGGCCCTCTCCTGTGGCGTTATGGAGCTGGCAGCTGAACTTGAACAGAGGCGCATGGTGCTGAGTCGTGCACTGGACTATTTCAAGACTGAAATGCGATTGTTTTAATACTTTAATCCACCTGTCCTTGGCATTCAGGATACTGCAGAAGTCGCCTAATTATTTCACTGCCCTCTATCCTCCCGGACTGGAACAGAGCGGAGACGGCAGCATCTTGCGGCAGATAAACACTTTTCTTTTTTGAATTGTCCATAGCAGGAAATGTCGTGTTCGCAAAAAAATAAAAAATAAAATAAAAAAAACACGTAGAAGCTGTGAATCTTAAGAGCTGCAGAGCGTAATTGAAATTTTAAAAATGCATGTATGCAAAGAGGATTGGAAATACCCCAAATCACTTTAAAGAGCAAGCCATTTAGGAAGCAGAATTCTCTAAATTGTTCCAGGTTCCATCAGCGATATTACGCAAACACAAATATTTTCCTTTAATTAAAAAGGTCTCATCTTGCTAGATCCTCCCCCCTCAAGCCAGCTCCGAGCAACCACCCCCTCTGCCTCCTGCCATTCACACATACGACCACATTCACAGACATGCACATGTAGCACAAACACTGAACCCAGTCCCACACTTAGACAAATTTGGAAAATGTTATATATTTTTTTCTAATTCTGTCCAATTATAACTACTTGTTTTAGCTTCTGTCAACTGACCTGCTCTAATTCCAGTTCAGCTCACCAAAGCCCACTTTTTCTCTAAAATGTCTGCATTCTTGCAGATTTCCAAACAATGTGCATCTTGTGTCAAAAATGTGTCTGAAACTGAAGTGGGCAGGATTCAGATTGAGAGTAATGCCTGTTGATTTTTTTTTTCTCAAAGATACTTCATTTCAGTAACAGGGGCCTCATTAACTGCAGTGTTCATCAGGCCAGTGAGCAGTGGGCACATTAGGGGTCCACAGGAAGTTGGAGTACAGCAGGAGAGTGCATTAGGGAGGCCTGGGGAGACACACACTCTCTTACCCTCGGTTCCTCTTCCACCTCCTGTGCTTTTCTATATCTTAATGTACCTTTCAGAGGAATTCAGATAGAGGTCAATAATTATGCTCTTTAAATTATTCAGTCGAGGTCTTCTGTAATTGGGCTTTTTAGAGCTCGGACACTGACAACATGGTTTACTGCACCACTTTTGGGGCACGGTCCAGGCAGATGAATTACTGTAGAGGAGGGATGTAACAGGAGATCTCATAACACAAGATGCCGCGCAATTTGAAATGCTACTGTATTTCTCTTCGAAGTGAAATGCATCACTCAAAAAAGTACGACTCAGCTCGCTCTTATTTTGAAGAAAGCCGGGAAGTGGTTCTCGAGTCAGACTGTTGTGTTGACAGAGCCAGCTAACGTTGTTTTTTCGTCCCACAGTTGATAACAGAATCTCCGTCACTTTTAAGTCTTTTAACAGCAAGCAGTTTTAGCAAGAGTAAGAGATAAAATACTAGAAAGATATGTTCTCACTGAGAATACTGAAACTAGCTCACCGTTACCTGCTAATAATGCTAAAGTTGACATCTGCTTTGGAGTTTTTAGTGGCACTAAACTAAGGTGACCTTTCAATGTTTATAATGAGTCTGGAGTGTATTTGATCATCTTTAATTCAAAATCTAAAATGCTTATTCTGATCTGACACTGTGAAAATACCATGACTGGTTAATCATTTTTCTGCTAATGACACAAAATCGTTCATGTGCATCTGACTGGCAAAGCAAAGGTAAACGAAATGATCACACCTGAAAAAGGATAATTCTACTCTGAAGAGGGATTACTTAAAAGTTTAAGATTTTTTTAAACTCTTATTGTGAAATTTGGCACCAAGTTGACATCAAAATCAGACACAAAAGCTGCAAATCATGGAAAATTCAAACCTCAATTATTCTGTGATAAAAACAAGTTCTTTAAAACACACTTTAGGATTCATGAAACCTTTTTTGTCTTCTAAAAACAGAAAAATGACTAATCTCAGTCTGGCTAAAGAGTTAGCAAAAATGTCATGTCTCATGAACCTGTATATTACATTGTCTTGACTTGTGATTTTCCTCTCAGCGTTTCTTTTAAACGTTGCCTCTGTACTGCGTTGCCTGAGTGCGGCATGTTGGTGTCAGCCTCCGCAGCAACCGGCTGTGTGGGAATGTTTAGTTTGAGTCGCGCGCTTGTTATTTTTATTTTGTTGGCGAGAGGGAAGCCCAAACTGCAAGGGTAGCAAAAAAGAAAAAATCCTCAAACTTTCGGCACAAAGCCTGCTGCAGCAGCAGCATTCGACGGCACGCAACAACACTGACCAACAGGTCCTGTGTCAGCTACATCACAGAAGGCAGGAGAGAGGGCATTTCATTGATGTTAGGGTATAATATTTATATTTACCCGACTGGGAGAGACACCGACGAACATGTCGAGCACCTGCAGCGTTACCCACACCATACGCCGGTGCGGTTTGGTGTCAGAATATGCCTACATCGTGGAGCTTTGTCGGGGCGAGAGGAGGACTGTAATCACTGTCTGGCGATTCATCTAGTCAGTGCATAAAATAGTGTTTATCCAGTCGCCCGTGTTTCTGTCGTGGCTGAGGGAGGGGAGGGTCATGTTTTGCACAACTTAGACAGCCAGGGCAATCAGGAGAAGAATCGTGACTCCTAAACATTTAGCCTTTTCCTTTTTTCTTCCTCTGCACTCAGATCGAGAACTGGTGCCTTAGAAAATTAGACCCCCCCCTCCCCTCCCCGTAACCCCCATCTGACACACCCACGCACAAATAAATATAAAAAGCTAATTTGTTAGCACCCCCATTTTAAAGGCCTGAGCAGGACAGGCTTTGTCGAAGGCAGACATGTGTTGCAAACATGGAGCCTTTACCAGGAGCAGCTCAGGCTCACATGAAGAGGATGCTTTGAAATAAGATTAGCCTCTAAATGCCCCCCTCTTCCTTCTCCTCCCCCCCCGCCCCTTCCCTCCACCACCAACCATCCAGACGCCTTTTACATATGTGTATGTGTTGGTGCTTCTCCCCATAATAAGCTACTAAAGCTGAGGCTCAGCTTGCAGGGCCTTGCTGTGTAGTTCTCAGTTTGGCTCCGGTTTGCAGGCCAGGATTCATGCATCCCAGCGAGCGAGGCTACCTCCACTTAGCTTTTGGGTCAGGGTGACACCGGTCAGGGTGATGGTGAGGGGGGAGAAGAAAAAAAAAGATTCATCACTTCCCTACCTGCTTGCTCCCCCATAAAAAAAAAGAATAAAAATGGGAAAACAACAAGCAAGGTTCGCCCTAATACAAGAACACTTGCAATATGCTGATGTTTTCTTTTGCACAATGTGTTTGCTAAATTGCCTTTGACTGCGTGCATCAGTAATGAAACTTTATGTCCTTGTGGAGAGGGCAGCAAGTCCGTTCCAGTTAGGGCCAAGACGATCTCTCCTGTCTGGCTTTTTGTAAGATTTTCTCGTTCCCCTTCTCTCGCTAATACACGTCCTAATGAATAAATGAAGCCCATGAAGTCATTTTTTCCATATTTGTGTAAATTGCTTTAAAAGCATTTTATCATGTCATAAAAAAAGTGCAATTGATCTGCTGGGCTTAGCCCATTGGACAGCTGTGTGTTTTGTTAATGGCCACTTTGCTCCGAGCAGCTTATTAAAAAATTTATATAGAAATGCTAAAATTACATAAATTATTTAGATACAGTAAGCAATTTTTGTTTTAGTCAGACAGGGAGGGGCTGTTATCAGTATGGAAATTTACCATAGTATATTATATACTGAAATATAGTAATATATCTACCCAGACACATATGTGTCCTCCTCACTCTCCCCTCATACACACACACACACGCAGACAGGCGCAGAGGAGGGGAAAAAAAGTATATATTTTTTGATGACTTCGTTTCAGCAACCACGGAATGTCACCCATATCCTGGTTGATTGTACTTTCGAGTTTTATGATGTTTTTCCATTGATTTGTTTCCCTGGCGCAGCTGCCGACCTCTATTGAGGGACGAACGTAATCAGCGCTGACGCAAATTAGATGGTTATTCGTTTCGAAAATTGACAGAAAAACAATAAAAAAGATGAAATGCTCCCAAATCAATAGATATAATGAAATTCAAATAATCCGAGAGATGAGGTCTCCATGGCAACTGATAATGTGGAAAAGAAAACAATTTAATAAAGGACAGACACGCTTTGAAAACAGATTGGGGAGGGAGGGAAGAGGGGGCTGTAAAGAGGAGAGGAGAGCAGAGAAGAGAGGAGGTGGGGAGATGGAGGGATAGAGAAAGGGAGGAAGGGAGGAGGTGGCGCTAAGGGGTGAGGAGGGTGTGTGTGTGTGTGTGTGGATGGGGTGGAGGCACGGGGTGTGGGGGGGGTGTTTGTGGCTGTAGTGGTTGCTCTATAGCTTGTTTCCCCCGGCGTGTGAAGGATCTGTGTCTGTCCCAAGGACACTGGAATAATTAGAAAAGCTTTCAGGCCAGAAAGTGCAGATTCAGGTTTTAATACACAAAATTATTTCAGGGGCAGTGAATCGGAAAACCATTTGTTGGTGACCTTCCTGAGAGGCCTCCCCCTCCCCGGTACAGGGCAAGATGGAGGCGATGTGGCAGCGCTGCCTGAGTTATGGCATATTTGTGTTTTTATAGTGGCAGAGAGGGAATGGAGTTGGGGAAGTTAGGGAGGGGGATGAGGGGTTAAATGCGTGGATGTGTGTGTGAGGGGGGTCATAGGAAGACCTTCATATTGTGTGTGTGCCTGTATGTGTGCCTGTGTGTGTCTGACTGGAGAAAGGGAGAAAGTCAGGCAGCAAAAAAAAAAAAAAAAAGCTGTGCGAAAGAGGGAAGTCGCATATCGGCTTGTATTTACAGATCAGTTGTCAAAAGGAGCCATTTAAGGATAAATGTGCCCCGCTTTCCCGCGCAGAGACAGGCGAGGTGTCTGTTTAAAAAGCAAAAAGGCAACTATGAACCAGAGCGAGGGAGATAGTCAAACACAAGCTTTTTGTTGAAGACAGACAGAGCACGGGGTGGCGAGGGAACGAGTGGGTGTTAAGTGACTTCATTTGTAGTCTATTTAAGGTATGTTTTACATGTCCTTGTGATACTTCTCCTTCCCACATTTAATACAGGGGCTGCATTCAAGCACGATGAACCGAGTGCATCATTCTTATTTCCAGTAAATACACACGGGTTTCCTTTATCAGCCTAAAAAAAGCCTGTATTTGATTTCAGTTTTGCTGTGAGGGGAGATTTGCAACTGATGCAAAACCTGATCAGATACAAGTAAAAGCACAACCTCGTCACCCTCAAATAAAGTTTGTGGCTTTATCCAACATCCGTGTCCTGGATTAACAAAATCCTACTTTATTTATTACCGATTGCCAACATTTTTAAGGCGGCCTGCCCTGATTGGGCGTGGAAGCTGAAACCGCCAGCTACTTTTTTTTTGTGTCATTAGAGGGTTTTGTTTGACTCAAATAAAGGCGATCCACCCTCTGTTCAAATGACACCAACTGCAGGTCCGGGATATTACGCCTTGAATGCAGATACCCTTATCCTGTTTCAGGCAGCAATAAATGGAAAAACAGGACCTTATGCACGCTCGGCTTGATAATTACTGTTCTGATCCTGCGAGGGCATGCAATCTCCCCACATTTTAAAGCACCATAAAAGTTGGGCAATATTTGATAAAAATGAGGGATCAAGTTCCATGCAGTTTTTGTTTTACTGCTTTCGCTTGTTTGTTGAACTTTTCACTCTTCTCAAATACTTTTTTTTTTTTTTACAATCTACGGAGAAATTCAGACAAAACTTTTGATCAAATGATCTCCTTATGCCAACTGAATTGCCCACTTTCAGCTTGACTGCCATTGACCCCAAGGACGATTTTTTTTTTTCTAGTCAGTAAACGTATCGTACACTTTGTCATAGTGCAGGCCTGGATTTTTGAGTTTGAGGGAACTGCTGGTCAAGGTTGGTCAAGCTGAAAATCTGCCAGTTGCCAAACACTCTCTTCAATGTGAAATTTGTTTATGTTGGAAGAAGACTCAAAATCAGCCTTTTCAGTATAAAGACGCGTCAGACAAGCTTCAAAGGTTGCAAAAGAGTTTAAACAGCAAAATCCACAAATGTAAGAAATGCTGATGGATTGAAGTCATGATTAATAAAATATTGCTTTGGGTTGAGAACAACATCAATAAAATGTTAGGACATTTTATGCAAATTTATGATAAATACAAAATACTGTTGTATTTATCAGGATGATAACTAAGTTGGTGATAAAAATTAAATAAAATATCACTTTTTGAGCATACATATTAGTACACATTAGTAATATGGCTGATTCTTGCCATTAGATATTCTTTATACATGGTAATGATAAATGATCACTAATTGTCATGAAAATCAGACACTGGCCACAACGCTCTTATCGGTGCATGTCTTGATCACAATCTCTTGTTTGAGGGAACTCTTTACCCATTTCAAAGGACAGAGGAGGTACAGCATTCTTCACACAGCTAATATTGGCCAGTATTGATATTGCCATGTGAAAATTGCCCCCACAACTAGAAGAGAAACTAGAAATTTCCCACTGCACACTGACTGAGAGCCTCCAAATCTGACATGCCGGTGTCAATGAGCGCAGCTTTCTTTTTTTAAAGCACAAAAAAATAAAAACCCGAACAGAACAGAGACCTGAAATACATTAGGCATCTGCTCGAACACAGCCGTGTGTATTCGTACATGCACGCTCACACACACACACACACACGCACACACACACGCACACAGACAGTATTCACAAAGCACATGTTATCACTGTCAACAGCGGCAGCAGCAGTAGTTGTGTTCTGTATCTGCGTGCGTGTGTGCGTGTGTGTGTGTGTGTTAAGAACAAGTGAAAGTGTGCGTGCCCACAAACAGTGTCTGTCTCTCCTCATGTGCTGCCGGCTCTGAGGGATCTGCCGTAAGTCAATCTGTGTGCTCATATCCCCGTGAGTGTCTGTGAGCTTGTGTGATCCACTACTACTGTGCTACCCCACTCGAGGAGCTTCTCAGGGTTGCGCGGGTCTGGAAAGGGCCGAGGGCCGGCCCCTGCTGCACACCACCCACTTCACACCTGTCTCTCTCTCTCTCTCCTTCTCTCTCTCTCTCACTCTCTTTTTCTCTCTCTGAGTGTGCTGCACTGGGCTCTCATTGTAGCAGTGACAGGAGGGCACCCGTTAAGTGGCCTGTGTGTGTGTGTGCGTGCGCGCGCTCGTTGTTCTCCCATGAGGTTGTGGGGTGGAGAAGGGCGATGAAGGACCCCTACTGGTAATGTGGGTAAACTCGCGCAGCCTCGACATCTGTGAGAACAGGCAGAGGGGGAGGGCAAGGAGGGAGGAGAGACAGACAAGAGAAGAGGAGGACAGAGTGGGAAAGAGGTAAGGAGTGAGAAGGAGAGAGGGAGGGAGAAGGGGGAGAGAGGGAGCAGAGCCTTGGCAGAGAGCAGTTGTGGAGAAAATGCCTTGCTTTGTGGAGAGAATTCTTCCAGGGCAGGAGGGAGAGGTGAGACAGAGCACTGAGGGCGCTTTGCTGCCAGGTAAGACTCACACCAACACATACACACCTTCCTCTAAACCCCCCTCCCCCCACCCTTGCCCCTCCCCACAGACACACACACACACACCCACGCACACACACACACGCACACTCACAAGTTGGGTGTTACGTACTGGTGAACGAGTTTGCTACTATTTGCAGTTGGCACGCATGTGTAGTGATGTGGTGGGTGGTGTCAAAGACGGTGCACGTGAGAGTCAGGAAACAGCAGGTGTAATGTGCGTTTTCTGGAAAACATTTAGCGACTTTTTGTACACATTCAGACATTTAGAGTTGAACTGTTCCTTTGTGTTTAACTTTTCTCTCTGACTTGTTCTGTGAGGCCTTGTCCGTTAATGTGTCACATTTATTACTCTGAGTCAAAGGACAGCAGTTTTTTTTTTTTTTTTTTTTTTTAAATAAAAAGTCCATTGAATTACTTTTTTTTATTTTGAATTACAATTTCACTAATTTATACAGAACATTTAATTACCTGACATTCCATCAGGGTGAATGTTTTTTAAGCTCAACTTTAAAATATAGTAACTTTTTGGGGGGGTTGGTGTTTTTATCGGGTTTAGCCACTAAAACATGACTTTTAAAAAGTAGAAAAAGTTCAGATCTTTTTGGATTTGTCACAGTGTTGTCAGCAGACTTATTTGAAATCCATCCGGTTGTTTTGGTGCTGATACTGTGATGAACTGCTCCGTCACTGGAGGGATTTTCTACTTTTAGCTCATGTAAATAGCAATTGTTAGGGGGAAAAAAAAAGCCAATCCAAGAGTTCTTTCTTCCCTTCTGGAGAGAAGAGTAATCCTCCTTGTGGTACAATTCGATTTTCTCCCCTTTTTGCTTAAATAAACACACACTGTGTGTGAACGTAAACAGAGGTTTCCATGTGGCCCTGACGTCTGCGTCTCAGGCAGCCGAGCGCCTCTCGGCTTGGGCCTGAGATTTCTCGTGGAGGCAGAAGTTGGCCCGGCTCTCCAACTCCCCGCTTTCGCTGTTTATTTGTTTTGAGAACAAATGGGAGCAGCAGAGTGACAATTGAATTTGGCTTGCATCACCGTGGCGATCTGGCAACCGCTCCCGCGTCCCATAGGATCGCTCCAGTTGCCGTGTGCCTGGCGCGTGTTTATTATTTAACTGATGTGCTCTATACGCTGCTGCTTTGTGCACACATTGTGTGTGTGTGTGTGTGTTTCTGTCTTTGAGTAGTGGGTGGTGGTAGCAGCATTCACGAGAGAGACATTTTACTAAGCAGACATTTCCCCCTCTGTTTTCACTCTGACCTGGTAGGAGATTGATGACTGAATTGTGGAGTACATGTTAACAGTAACCGCTGATTTATGAAGATACTTAGGGTAAGTGAGGCCGCACAGGCTTGAGGGGAAGAAAAAGATATAGCCTTTTAAGTTAATGTAAAAATATTGCCTTTTTAAGTAATAATTGTTATTACTACTGCAGGGGTTTGGAGAGGGGTCTGTGTGAAACTTGGACGTGCACAATGTGCAACGTTAAGCTTTTCCTCTTCCTCTGGTCATGAGCCTTCCTTTGTTTCTAGCCTCCCAAATCTGTTTAACATGCGACGTGTTCTTTTTTTTTTTTTTTTTTCTTCCCCAAGAATTACACAACTGGATGAATGGATATAATATTAATTTAGTTAGAAAGATAATAAGGAATATTTGGATTGAAAGTGACTTCTCTTCCCTGAGTAAAAACCACAATGGAAAACTCCTGGATGAACTCTTCCTCTGCAACAAGTGCAGTGTGTATTTTGGCAGCCTCTGCTTAGCCAAGGATCCCTCGGCGAATCTGCATGCAATTTTAGAGGAATCAGAGTCTTTTCCTCTCCTTGAGTTGTGAACACATGCTTTAGTGTGCGCTCACTCCAGATCTTTCTCACACTCAAAGGTGCTGGTTTGGTATCTCAACGTGTTTTAGGATATTGAGGTTTTCATCATATTAATCCTGCAGTTTAGAGCCTTTTTAAAGAGACGGCTGCGTGATGTAACACGGCGCTGCCCCTCCCCCGACTGTTTCTGTGCACTGTCAGTCAGCTGGTTGAAAGAACACTTTTAAATCCTTGTCAACAAAGACAACTTTTCTGTTTGGAAACACGTCCAGGCTTATTAAGGCTTAAGGCTCCACCCAGACAAACACTCTGACTCATATCAGCTTGTTTGTGTTGCTATATAAAGAGTAGATTGCTACAAGATGTTTAATTAAGTTTGGTATCTCAAAATCCGACGATGTTATAGATAACATTTTTATAACTGTAAATCATTTTAGCTGAGATGAGAGTAGTTGTTGCTTTTCTGCTTAAAATATTATAAAAAAATACCATGTTATACTTTTTTTTTCTTCTCCATCTAAATACCATAAAACGGTGGCATTTTCCCTCCAAAGCTTTCATTATGTGGGAATCTTATGCCTGGATGTGCTGTGCAGCATTTTTAAAAGAAATAAAGCAATTTAGGGGAATACTAAACAGCGCTTCCTCAGGAAGAGGGATGGCTTTCATTTTTTTCCAAGGCACCTCTTAGACCGAGTGAAATGTTTCCCCCGTTCGCTCAGGGACGACTTTATTTCTTACCAGGGATTTAACACTCACTCAGTCCCCTCATAAATACAGCGTCCCTCAGCCCTTCACTAGCCATAACTCATGCACTAACTCTGGAGCTAACTAAACCCATATAGCAGAGCCAACACTTGTTTGTCTTTTTTTTCCTTTTTTTTTTACCTCAGCCTTTTCTCCCTCACTTCTTCTTCTCTGTCTCCTCTTTCTCCTCTCAGCTGATTTATGCGCGTGACAGGATCCCCTCTGACTCGCCGTTCCTGCGCGGGCCTCCTCTCGGCCCCCGGCTCGTGAAGCGGGGAGTTTTTTTAGTGGGAGAAATGTGCATTTGAATATGAGCCAGCCTAATCTCCTCCGGGCTATTTAGAGTGAGCCTAACGCTCCAAGAATGAGCGAGAACAACACGGGGGGGAAAATGCAAGCGAGCGTCCCTCTCAGCGTGTCACAACACAGCTCGGGTCTTCCCAAAAGAAAGTAGCAGGTCTTTGATTCGCTGATGGGGATCTCTGTGTGACTCAAAGAGCTGCGCCGCTGCTCCTTTCAAGGCACCTGTTGAAGTGTTTGTGTTAAGTTTGCTCTTTTACTTTTAGCATCAGAGCAGCTGGTAAACTTTTAAGCTGTTCAACTTTCAACAGATGAAAGTGATCAGGTGAGATTTTACAGATTGGCTGAAGCCTTCAGTGATCTGGTGCCGACTGGCATTTTGGGAGGAGACGGCTTTTCTGGCGTGGTTCCCGCACTGGTTGTTAACAGCCTGCTGGTACCTTCTGTTCTCCGCGCTCGGTCCCCCACGGCCCGACTCTGACAACTCCTCAAGCATCTGAAGACCCTCTGAAGTCAAAATCGCCCATTTTGATGTCTCAGGGCAGCGCTCTGCGTTTTGTTGTCTTTGCGTCTGAAAACACAGGCCCTGCTTGGAGGAATTACCCTCAGCACTCCCGTTGGTATCAGACACTGGGGAGGGAGGAGGGTATCATTTCTGTTCTAACTCCCCCCACCCCAACACGCCTTTCCCTCCAATCTCCTTGTTCCCCCTCACTGTCCTTCCCTCTCTTTTTGATCTCGCCATCAAATCTTTCCCGGTTTTTCTGAGTGACGTTTGCCCGAGAGCAGCTTGGGAACAGGCAGGCTGAAGAAGACATTTGAGAAAATGCGCCTGAGCAAGCCATCACCTTTGATAAAGCCATATTTCCAGCGGGAGAGGAAGAAGAAAGCTAAAGAGTGCATGCATTGTTGATAATGAAAAATGCCATGAAAGAGAGAACATCCCTCTGATCCCAGCCTGTTACATTGACAACGTGTAGTAGAACAGATATTGCTGTAGCAGATCAAGCTTTTCTCTGAGTTAGGCGTTGGGCCAGTTGCTGGTACCGAAGTTTTAAGAAAGTCGCGGTTTCAAAGCCAGTAAAGTTTTCCGTTGTTAACTTAATAAGGTAACGTCCCGGTGCCTCCCCCTCCCCCCCACCTGTTACCCTCCGCTGACAGTAACTGGCTGAAAAAAGGTCGAGAGATTTTTATCTCACTTACAAGAAGAAGAAAAAAATCCCAGAGAATTATGGCAAAGACACTGAAGGAGTGCCGCCCATTACTTTTGATAGTGTAATAGCTACTTGAGCAAATAGCTCGACTAATTAACAAAGTCAAATCAGCTTGTTAAACTTCCACAATTACATTACAAAAAGCAGAACTGAAAAAAAGGAATACAATTCTGCATAGAAGGAATGTGGAAATTACACCTAAGTTAAGATTTTTACTGAAGTTTAAGTAGAAAGACTAAATATTTCTTCTGCAACTGTTCCATTAATCTTAACTGTAATAGTCAACAAGCAGCAGTAGGAGTAATTGTCGCTTAGCTTTTCTAAGAAAAGCATTCTGTTTTTTGCATTTTCTTTGTAAATACTCTGAAAACCTGGTAATTTAAACTGTGAGAATCTCACTCTTGGATGTGTTTGACCCAGATGACTGAGCTGAACGTCGGGACCCACGTTGTGTCTTTATTTGAGCATCCGTTTGGCACCGAAAATATTCTCGCGACTCTGGGAGTCACACCAGGGCTTCGATCCACACTTCACTGTTTTCCTTGTGTGCGTGTGCATGTGTGTGGAGGTGTGTGTATTGGCAAAAAAAACACAAAAAAAAACTGGCAAGGCACTGCATAAAACAAACGAAAAGACAGAGAAGTGGAGGGAAACTGGAGACACACAGAGAAAAGAAATGTTAGCTTTAGTAATTACTACCTCCACAGAGAAGCAGTGGAGAGGACAGTGAAGCAGGCAAGCGCATGAAGGAGGGCCCGTGTGCAGATAATGAAGGGGTATCATTGTAGCTCTGACAGTGTTAATCTCAGAGTGCCCCACAGTGTGTGTCTGTGTGTGCCTCCGGTGAGTGCAAGTGCTGCCGAGATGTATGGAGGTTGTTGTACATTGTCGTCGACTCATTTTGTAAAAGCGAAACCATCCACCTGACAGTTTATCCAACTCTGCCTACTGGCGCTGACTCACACAGCTTCTTGAACGCAGCACCGAAGGCTTTGTCAACAATCCAGACTTGTTTTATTTGGATGAAATGAAGCAAGGCAGTTTTTAAACTGCTGCCTTCAAGTAGTTTTATCATGCCAGGATATTCTAAAGCAGGATTTGGACTTTTGCATTGTGCTCCTTGTATTAAAAAGACACAAAAGGGAAAAAAAATACATCTTTATCCATTGTTTAGTTGAAATATGCAGCTTAATTTTTTCTCAGATGTCAAAATGTCCAAATTAGAAAAACAGAAAGTCAGATGAGGTTGAAATTCAAAGTCAAAGGTTCTTTCTTATCGTAAGCCAATATGGCTGCCGTGTGTTTAAAATACATTTTAATTGCACTGTTACTGGATGTGAGGTATCTGAATCTTTCACACACATGGAACCCTACAACCCATGTTAGAGTTCCAATACATAACATTCAGAACAATGTAAAGCCATTTTTAGATGTTGATTTCATTCATTAGTGGGAAAAATAACAATCCAAACCAGTCTGGCTTCCTAAATCGATTAGGTTATGAAACTGACGGTGGCAACAATTTCCATCAAGCATTTGTGACAACACTCTGTCACACCGTTTTATCACTGTGGAGGATATTCGGCACACTCAAAAATCATTTTGATTCAGCTGCTTTGGAGGCTTTACGATCATGGACGGCCTGCTTAAGGTCCCGTTCCGACTTTGATAGCCTCTTGTGAATATCCATAAAGGCCACCAGAGGACCTCCAATTATACTTTTACCTCAGTTCGAGAACCTTGGAAGCAAGGAGAATTTAAAGTGTTTAAGAACGTTACAACTTTCCTTTTCCATCCCCTCTCTTTCTTCCCACTTGAAGTGATTTAGGCTCCATTGCTTACAGACACTCTAACACGGGAGAAAGTGTTATGAATATGTATCAACACAGCATATGGCAGCAGTAGCGCTGGGACTAGGTGTGTCCAGAAGGTAGAGTGCTGCCGATGCATTATTCTCCATTCAAATTACCACAGTGAGAAGGGTGAGGTGCTCTCCTTATGTCTTCAGATGGGGCAAGAGAAACCCGGCTCACGTGAACCAACGTGAATCAAAGAGCCGTGATGAGCACGGTGGTGGGCCACCTGAGTTTCCTTGATTTGGTGGATTTTTATTTATTTTATTTATTTATTTTTTGTTGTTGTTGGCAGGCTCAAACTTGGCTTGCTTGCTGACACGAGCGTGATTAAAAGCGATATTTCTGACACATTAGGATGCGCGCAGGAAGTAACCTCCTCTAAAGCGTTCATTATTAGATGCATGACAGACCTGAATATTTATAAAATAGGTTTTAATAATTAATAGCAGCAATCTGCTCCCGTAATTCATCAGATTTGCACTTCAACAGAGTATCCGTTTTCACTTTAAAATAATAATAAGAGGAATATTAATGTTGCAGAAATGTAAAACGGGCAGCTGGTTTTCAGAGCGGATAGGTGAGCGCGCTCCACGAGTTTCATTTTAACCTGCCGCTTTTCAGATAATAATAATAAAAGAAGAATCACATCCAAACTGCAGCCGTTTTTTTTTTGTTGTTTTTTTTTTTTAAACCCTCTCAGTTGTTTGTGCTCAACAATTTAGTGAGAGGCTTTCTCATAAATGTGGCAAGTCATGAAGATAAAGATGCAGGAAACAAAGTGGGGTTGGTGTAGAATGCAAAAGTAGTCGCTGTGGTTTTATCAAAAGCAAATTTATTTGTTTGAGTCAACTTAGCAGCACTTCCTTTTGTATACTGAGACCCAAAATAGACAGTTTTTTTTTTCCCCTGCAAAGCAGCTTTGCTTGTTTCATCGTTTCAGTCTTTTTTTTTTTTTTATTCCCACCCACCTTTTTAATGTGAGTGTTGTTTTATCACACCTTCAAATTCAGCCATGGCACAGTCTTGCATCTACTGAACTCCCAGAAACACGAATGTTGCTGGTTTAGCTTGTCACTGTCATGTTTAGCTCACGTCAAACTTTTTTGTGTAAAAGCACAAAATTTTTGTTCCGCTCACTGCGGATTGTTTTTTTTTCTTCTTCTTCTTCATTTTATCACGAGTGTGTGAAAAATGTCAACGTGTTTCTCAGAAAAACTGACGTGACCTGCAGCCACCAGACAGAGAGCTCTGAGTGCGATGCCCTGCACACATGCACATGAACACTTAATATTGGTCAAAGCCACTCAACATACAGTATTTAATCACATACAGTGGATTGCGCAGCTCCCCACATGCCTCCAACCGCACAGACACGTAGAAGAGTCTTAAAAATGTCTAGTGTGATCAGAAAAGGCTGTTGTCACTTCCATCCTGCTTGTCAGAGAAAAGCTGCACATCGCAAACCAAAGTTGTAGCAAATATGAGCCACAGCCACAGGGCTTGCAAAATCTGAATCCCACGAGCAGGAAGACTCGTTCTCTTCGCTTCCCGTCGTAGCCACGTAAACAGCGTATTTTGATCAAAAATTTAATAGTGCTGCATAAAAGGGAGACTCGGAAGAGTAGAAATTTGCAGGAGAAAGCGATAAAAGTGACTTCCTTTGATCACTTTTGGACAGTCAGACAAGCAGCTCGGACTGACATTTTTAACAGGCACCTTTGATTCATTCTCCTGCATGTAAAGTCCAAAAGAGGAAAGTCTGTCAGGCAGAGCAAATGTTTTAATGGTAGCCAGGGATCGATGTTGTCAGCACAGGCATCCTGTCTGGAAATACGTGCTTTTTTTTCCAGGGGTTGGGGGGGGGGGGGGGGGGGGGCTTAATGTCGCCTTCTTCTCTCTTTTCAAGGAGAAAAAAGGAGGTAAACAGCATGGAGAAGGGGAGGTCAGCAGGCTCTGTGAACGTGACAGACTGGACTGACTTTATCCAAATGAGTTGGAATAAAAACAGAAAAGAAAGGGAAAGTTTAGATTTTTAATAACACAACCATGTATCTTTTTTTCTGAAGTAGATAACTCTCTCTGCGCCATCATTGAGCTACTTCAGGAACCTTAAAACTGCTGTCCACTTCCTCTCTTAGAACAAAGTTTATGAAGTTTCCAAACAAACTGACTGATATCAAATTAAAGTGATTTAAAGTGAAAAAATATAATAGTTGGACTATGCAAATTTCTTATACCTTTTTGCTTTTCTCCCAGAAGCTGAAGCTAATAAGTATACCAAGAGAGAATAGACTTGTAATGTGGTAAAGCAACTCCAATCCCCAAGA
This sequence comes from Poecilia reticulata, assembly GCF_904066995.2. Classification (NCBI taxonomy): domain Eukaryota; kingdom Metazoa; phylum Chordata; class Actinopteri; order Cyprinodontiformes; family Poeciliidae; genus Poecilia; species Poecilia reticulata. The sequence continues at coordinate 13,586,041 of NC_088836.1, read as the reverse complement.
TTTATTTATAATAATAATAATAATAATAATAATAATAATAATAATAATAATAATAATAATAACTTTTCAGGGGTTTTTTAAAACACCAAGGCTGAAGGTAATGGTTAGTCAGAGAGGGGGGCAAGATTTCTGATCATACTAAATGTCTCGCATAAAATGAATGTTGTGTACAAAGCTACATTGTTATTAAGTTTGAGGTGAATGCTGTTTTATTTACGCTCATCCTGTCTCAGCTGCTCAGTCTAACCAGAGACACTCTCATTCTCAGAGGGTGTTTCATATGGGTTTTTTTGCATGAACTGCTTGGACTGTTGTAGGACAGGAATGGTTTTACCCTGGTAGCAGTTTGCTTGAGTATCAGCCTCTCTCTGACTAGCTAGCTGTTAGCTTCACCTTCCAGGAACGGCTCATTACAGCTGTCTGCTGCAGGTAACCTATTAACTGCTTACAATCTTTTTAACAGAACCTCACTTAAAGAAAAAAAAAACAAAAAAAACTATCCCTTCAAGGTGCACTTTCGTTCACATGGCCCTCGTGTCTGAAAAACAAATTTGAAACGTAACCTTGGAAATCAATTAAGAGGTCTCCGGTAGTTTGAGAAAAAAGGAAATATTTTCTCCTCACTCCTTTTTTCCTCGTCTCTACTTCTCTTTTCCTTCACTCCACTCATGAGTGACTCAAATCTGCTCATCACAACACCTCTTGTCGTGAGAAGGCTTTGTCAGCAGTGCTTTTATTTCGTTTTCTTTCTTCCTTTTTTTTTTTTTTTTGCCAGCACCGGCCCTTATATGCTGTCAAAATGTCTTAAGAGTCTTATTAAAGAAATGCCACAGCTCATTTCCTTGTAATTCAATTCATATGCTGTTGAAGGAGGGCATGTCTAAAGATCTAAACAGCTTTGCTTTTTAGGCTTCACATTAGGGGTTATCTGTGAGGGCTTGTCATTGATTGACATTATCAGGCCTGACAGGGCCTCATATCAAGGTTAACCTCATGGACAAGAGTGCCACCCGCGCGGACACGCCGAGCGCTCGCCCTCGCCCACACTCCAGCCTGGCCTAACTTCCTGAGGAGGGAGATTGCCACGTGCGTGTGCCGGTTTCGTCTGTGTGTGTAAGCCAGGTGGAGACTTCCAGTCTTAATTGATAACTAATGGAGCAGCGTGTGCTGAGTTTACCCTGGAGGATTGACGCGCCGAATGTGCGCGCGCGCGCGAGGCGGCGAAGGTGGCTCGCTCGGCTGCGGAAGTTCTGGAATCTGATTAATTAAACACGGCCCGCAAAGAGGGAAAAAATATAACAATAATAACACGCAATGACACGCATTGCCCGTCTTCCTGACCTCTTGGGTAAACAGGGCCCGTTTTTTGCACTAGAGGAAGAAAAATAAAAACGCCATCTGACTGACACTGTATGAGCACGCATCTCCCCTCCTCCCTCCCAACAAGCCACTAAGGCAAAGAGATCCCCGTGACCAAAATACAACTGAAGCAGTTAATCTGTACAGATATTAGCTCAAGGGCCCTCGAGAGGTGCACCGTCGAGCCCCCTCTCCACTGTACTATACGCCGCCTCGCTCTCGCGCCAGCCGTGGGGGGAGGGACACAGGGGTCGTCTGCTCATTTACCGTGCCGGTTGGCTTATCAAATTGCACTTCTGGTGTCGTGAAACCGAACGTAATTCTCAAGACAAAGCGGCGAGAATAGATTTCCCCTGTTTCGACCCTGCAGAGGGCACGGGGATTGCGCGCGCCCGAGTGTGTGTGTGTTTTTTTTTTGTTTTTTTTTTTAAAAAGCAAAGTTCTCCCCTCCTGCTGCCACGCTCACAAATTAAGTCATCATCTGGTGCCAGCTGGGAGTCCAGATTTGATGTACAATTTTAACAAGTTCGCGTGGCGTTCAGCAAATTACCCAGAGCAGCAAACTGAATAAAAGTTGGCTGTTTTGGTGCGCCACTGTCAGGATGATTCTTGTCACTCATGTCAGTGTTTTTTAACTCCCCTTTAACCATTTTAGATTGCTTGTCCTCTGCTCTGGAAAAACCATAATTACCCTGTTTGTGATTAAGCCAGAGGGCGGATTTGTCCTCAGATCTTAACTTTCCTGCCTGATTGCCCTCAAGTTCAGTGTCTTTCCTCCTCCATCTGCGCTCGAAATACACATTGTTTTTCCTCAGCCTATTGTCCCACGGAGTCGGCGAGCGCGTCACCGCGGCCCCTTTGTTTTTGCCTTTGTCCTGTGGTGCCGTGTTTGTTGTTTTTGCGCTGGCATGACGGCAGCGCGGCGCATGGCTGAGGGCCTCCTGCGTTTGATAACAGCCCGCAAACTGAGCCGGAGCGAAACAGTCCAAACGGGTCCTTCAAGGTCAGGAAAACCGCAGACACTGTGCAAGGTCACATTCTGATCTAAAAGCAATAAGTGTTTTATTGATGGGAGAGATGGAAGGAAAAAAAACAAGCAGGCAGATGTGCAAGCAACTGATTAATAATAAAAGAGATGTGTGGGACATAGAGGGGTTACAGCATGAAGCTTTGTGTGTGTTTGTGCAGAAGTTTTAAAGTCAAAGCATTGATCTTGTGTTAAAACCCAACAGATCCAATAGAAATAAAGCGAGTTAAAAAAGAAAAGAACAAAATGTGCTGGTGGCAGTTTCCTGGGTGCCAGGCCTCTCTCTCTCTCTCTCTCTCCCTCCCTCTCTCTCTTTCTCTTTCTTTCTCTCTCTCTGTCACATGCCTGAATCATTTCCTATCATCGGTGCAATTTGTGTACAGTGTGAAAGTACCGTTTTAACGAATACCATAACCAGCTCACTTCTTCTGTTTTGACAGTAATCCACGTATCATATAATCTCATCAACAGCATGTTTTATGACACAAAACAACAGTCAGCCCAGGTTCCTTTTTCTCCCCCTTTCCGTCTCTTTATGAACAATGTGCCTCTTGTATTTTACCTCCTGTGCCACTATCTTTCCATGAAAATAAGCAGACTGCTGTCACCTTTTATGTTCCTTTATCGGTTTTTCTCTTGTTCTCCTTTTTGTCTCTCGCCTTTGCCCAATCATTTTCACTGTAGCGGTGTGAAAAAAAACATTGCACTCCTACAGATTTTTTTGCTTTTTTTTTTGGTCGTACTTAAATGTTTCAGCAGACAAAAAAAATCTGAATAAATAAAATGGAGTTTTTTTATTTAATTCGTTTAAAAACAAAGTTGAGCTAACCAAAGCAGCCCTGTGTGAAAATATTGAACTCCATATTTATTAAATTGTAGATTTACAAAAGAATAAAGACATTAAAAAGCAATATAGAATAGCTCAGACTGAAGAAATTTCACAATAATAAAGAGACTGTTGGACTTCAGAATGGGAAAATATTCTGTATACTGAAAAAACCCCATCATTTTTGGTGTAAAATTAACACAGAATTATGTGAGGGGGGGGTCATACCTGCAGTCAAACATGGTGGTAGTTGTGTGATGGGACCATGAATTCTGCTGTCTCCCAAAAAATCCTGAATGTGAATGTTGGGCTGTAAGTTAGTTGCCTTAAGGTCAAAAGTGCTCTTCGGTTTTGCAGCAGAGACCTGAAGAAGCAGCAGGTCCATAATTTAGCAGCTATAGAAAGTGGCCTAGTTGAAGTGGGGATGCAAATCACATTGAGATATTTAACATGGCCTCCAATGTGGCTCAATTAGAACAATTCTGTAAAGAAGAGTGGGCTAAAATTTCTCCACATTGACAAGAAAAGACTCATTGCCTCGCATCATAAACAGCAGATGCTGCTGCCAGGGGTGGCATAACCAGTTATTAATTTTAGAGGGCAATTACTTTTCCACCTAGGGCCAGCTTGTTTCAAAAGTTTTATCCTTTAATTGCTCAAATCATCATCTGAAAACCACATTTTGTATTTTCCCAGGTTGTCTTTGGTATTAGGTGTCGTCTTGTGATCTGAAGACGTGACAAAACAGCAAAAAAGAGAAGAAGCCTAAATGGGGAGAATCACTATTTCGCATCACTTTGTACCTGGAAAACCTGCTAAGTGGGTAGAGCTCCAAAGTGGATCAGTCAGGGGCAGATTTAGGTCTGAGGTGGGGACTAGCTGATTCCCAAACCCAGCCAAATCTGTTTGTTCGGGAACACTCTGTGGGACACGAAGGCTTAGAAATTCCCATATGCTCTGCAGTTCACATTCGCGTTCACGTACATTAGTCTTCCCGCAATGGAAAAGCCACCATAAAAGTCCCCTTTTCAATTCCCCTCTCTTCATAAACTTTCTCTCAGACGCACACCTCCTCCCCCCCCGAAAGCCCCCATCTATCAACTAGTTGGCAATGGCATTGTTTTTAATCATCAGAACCTCAAAATTATTATTATCGCTTCTGATGCGGCAATTAAAACTTCAGGTCAGAGGCACAACGAGCGGTGATCAGCAGCCGAGCTGAGAAGTTTTAATTAGACGATCAGAACCATTAATGCACAAAAAAAAGGTGTGCGCTGGGAAATTAACGGGAACGTCTTAATCAGGGTTAGCGACTCCGAAGAGGAGTCAAGTGAACAGAGAGCAAAAAACAAATCATTTCCGCACCACTGGGACAAAACTCAATTAAATATGCATGCAGAAAAATGGAAATTTCTCCGCATCCGCTGCACCGACTGTTAGAGAACTGTGGCAAAATCTCACGGCGGGGTCGGCAACCTGCTTATTGTTATTCTTCTGTAATAAAAAATGAGAGCGGGGCCAGATGCTGGGGTCCGGGTGCAGCCGGGGTGGTTGTCCATCAGTAGCTTTCCGCTCGACTTGCTCGCGGCGGCTGTACGTGGCTTCCCGGAAAGCGAGAGAAGTGTTGGTAGGTGGGAGGTGGGAGGTGGGGGGAGGGAGAAACGTTCTCCTCTCGTGAGCCGTGAATTCACAAAAAATAAAAAAAATATAAACATTGTAATTTTGCAAGCGTGTCTGTGTGTGTTTGCCTGTGCTTTTCCTGAAATACGCAGAGGCGAGCGCACACACCGTCACACACGCATCTCCCTTGAGAGGCAGGGACATGAAAGGTTCACTGAGCTACACACTGGGAGCCTTGTCGATTAATCTGCCGAAGGTTCATAAAGTTATAACTAGACTTTTTTTTCTTTCTTTCTTTTTTTTTTTTTTTTTTAAGCTACTTCAACTCTTGGTTGCATATTGTAAAATAATCCCGAGCTAAACAGACATCTCCCAGATCTTGTTTGTATTAATTAACTTAAGATATTGCAGAGGGGGGTGGTTGGGTTGTCCCCGTGTCAGTCATGTTGGAACCCAGCAGGAATCTACAACGGGGCCTGTATCTGTGTTTGATTAGTGGAAGAGATAAGCTTCGGTTTAAACAGGCAATATCTACCTCTCATATATACAGACCCCCCCTGTGTGCTCGCTTCGTACCAACAGAAACTCTGCAGGGAGCTGGTCTGTTTGTGGGGCAGCCTCGTTCCCTGAATGAACAACAAAATCAGGTTATTCCATTTTTCATGTGACGTTCCACAAGTTGATTGCATCCCAGACTGCTTTGGATGTAAGGTGCTGCTTGGTAGAGCTGCAACAACCACAGCGACATGAAAAAAAAGTCTTCACATTGTAGCCCTAAAATCCTGTGGGTTTTGTTGAGATGTTTTGTGATGGACCAAAGGTGCAACTTCCTGAGTTAATGGTAGAGCCACTGTTTGCTGGAAGCACAGGAATCGGTTTCAAAGAGCTTCCTACTCCTTAATAATGATTTGATTTTCTCCTATCCTTCTTGGCAAAGTAGTTCAAGTTCACTCAGATTGGATGGCGAGCATCTCTGAACCTATCTTCACTTGTAACAGGTTTCCTTCAAATATTCCTCCGTATTTAACTCCATTCATCTTTAATTCATCTCTGACCAGCTTCCCAGCATCTCCAGACATGATGCTGCCACTGCCATCTTTCACAAGGGGGAAGGACTCTATGTACTAATTTAGTGATTTCTGAATTGACTTTGCTGCCAGGGATTTTTTTTATCAGGAAAAGAGAGCCAGTATTGATCCAAGTCCTAAAATCATATACATGTATTAAAGATTTGGTTGTAACTTGACAAAATGTGGAAAAAATTGAAGGGTTGTGAATACTTTCTGACAGTTTACCTTCTGCACATTTATCTATATTCGACGTGACTAAAGTGCACGCTCACACAAATTTTGCCCTCCCTATAGCGCTACTAGGATTTCGACTATTCTGGCACGCGAACAGACATTCTGCCTCAGAACCCAAACATACCCATGGGGATTGGAGAGCTTAGCAAGAGGTAGTTTGTCAGTGCAGACTGAGAAGAAGCAGCTCTAATGATCCCATTTTTGACCAAATATATATTAAAAAAAAGGACCCTGACGTCAAGCGAAAGGATTCAAAAATACCTAAGTTGACTTTTTCTTCGTGTTTTGGCCTTTTACAGACATTACGCGGCAGCTCGTCTTTGTGGTCCTGCTCTGTTTCCAGTAAAAATAATGTCACCGTTAACATAAGCAGCTGGAAAAATTAGTTTCAGCTGTTGTGTTCTAACCTGCCTGTGCTTTTTTTTTTTTTTTTTTCCAACTCCCAGTGCTTACTGAGGTGTCTCCTCCTTGACAATTAGTACACGGGGCTAAAACAGAGTGTAAATAATGTCCGAGGTGTGTGACAGTGTTGTTTTTCTTTCTGATATTCATTAATAAGGCAGAATGCTTACTGGACTCTCAGAGAGGTGGGAGGATCTGGTCCCAGGGGGAGAAGTTGTTCTTTCATGTAGGTCCCTGCAGGTTTTATCTCATTGTACGCTATCATGCACACAAACGACTTGAGGTAAACAGCTTAGAGTTTCCATAGCAATCCTTACTGTAAGCAATGGGGGGGGGAAAGCTGCCGTGGACAAGAACCAAAAGCATAAATAACAGTTCGACCTGCAGCAGAGAACAGAGTATTTTATTTTGTGCCGCAGGTTTAAAAAGACAAATAATCTGTGGTATTCACTTTATACGCCAGTTCCATGCTCAGCATGTACTTGTAATCCACTCATGCTTCGTTTTGTAAACAAAAATCTTTACAGAAATAGGTACGAATGGAAAGAAGCCCCTGTTGAGGGGTCACTTCCTACAAGGAGCCTGAGATCGCCGAACAAAGGAAGTCAGTAGTTAAGGCACAATATAAAGAATAAATTACATCCAAAGCAACACCCAAATGACCTCAACCTTCCTGTGGAGTGTATTTCTGGAAAAAAAAATACCTTTTTTTTTTTTTAATTTATGTCTTCCACTTCCTAATAGTTTTTGCAGCTGATGCTTTTTCGGATTTCTCGTCCTTTAAAAAGCTGACCCCTTCCAGCCCCCGCTCCCCGCCCTCCACCTGCAATTGTCTTAACACCAAACTGCTCGGTAATGTGTCTCCGATATACGGGGCACAGAAAACTGTGTAACTCCTGAGAGTCATTGTTTCAGAGAGGAAGCCCGCAGTGTAAATACAGTAACTGAGAAAGCATGTGTGGGTAGCGCGGGGTTCATTGTCTGGCGACAGGGGTGATCAGTAAACTGCTTCAAATTGCATATCCTCTAATGATTCCACAGCTTTGCAAAAAGAAAATGAAAACAGGATTTTATGTTGCTCCAATGTGATTTACATAATGCCGACGGGGGGCTCACACATGATTATGGTTGGCTTTATGGCTGAGGGGGAAATGAAGAGGCTCGTACTCATTGATAGAGAAAGTGGATTGAGTCCTTAAGGTGGAACTTTGTTACCTCAGATATTGCACATTTTTCTATCCCAAAATGACATGTGCTTAAATCAGCACCAAGGACAATGTCTGCTGCGAGTGTCTCCCGACGGCCTCGCAGAACTCTTAGTGGCCCTTAAACTTTTTTATGATTTTTGCAATCAAAGACTTTAATGTATTTGTTAGGATTGTATGTGATAGAGCAACTCAAAACAGCGCATAATTCAGTGGACTTTTTTTTTCTTTCATATCAAACATCCAAAAAGTGTGGTACGTGTTACGCCCCTTTTAATCTGCTACCTTAAATATTTGCAGCCTTTGCCTTAGTAAATGTCATCTCATTATAAATCTCATAAATCCGACTGTTCTGTATAGGCCTCGGAGGTTTTCTAGAGAACAAAAATATCATCAGGCATAAGAATATCTGTTTAACTTTTTTCAACAAACCATGTGATGGACACACAACTAATAACACAGCTGTTGTCAGATCAGACTAAAACTTTTCCCCTACGTCTAAAAGACTTGTGTTTGTGGGTGGAAGCATCATGATGTGGGAATGCTTTTCGTAGGATGTCGCTTAGAGTTGATAGAAAATGGACAGAGATAAATTTAGGACAAATCGTGAAAGACTGTCTGGTTCAGTAGAAGAATGATCCTTTTGGCTAAAATGTGACAAAGTGTGGAAAAAGTGAAAAGGGCACTCAAGTGAAAAACAGAGCACAGCTTCTACTCTTAGGTCCATGTATCATAGCTACAATCGTTTTGCTTTCTGAAAGAAAAAAAATTCAACAAGGTTGTTCTGAAAATGCCTTTACAAGGTGAACTTTGGTGGTCCCGTGAATGAAGTGAAAGGTAACAGAGTGCAGTTTCTGCCCTAAAAAGGCAGCTCTGGATATGGAATGTCACAGGCAGCTGTTCCTCCCTCATCAGAGGACATGTTATAAAGATAGCCCCACTTGGATTGAAATAATGCCACCCATTCCTGCCCCAAAGCACACTGTCATGTGCTATTGTTCAGAGAGGCTCCCCCGGGAAAATAGATGCTGGGACTTGTTAGTGTACATGGCCGTATGGTTAAGTAAAATTACACAAAATTCAAAACTATATGCTTTTTTGGGGTTTTTTGTATCTATTTGACAAGTTATCCCCTTCCCAGGAGACTCTCAGGATGCAGTCTAGATTTCACCAAAAGCCCAAAAGAGCTAAGCGTTTTCACTCTTCGATCTTGACAGCTTAAACGCTGTGCAGCCCCCCCACTCGGTGTCAGGTCCACAGCCTCTCGAGGTGAGAGTGAAGATAACATTTCACAGTGTCTATATAGCACTGTCATGTGAAGGATTATGTAGCCGTGTACAAGCCGCTTGTAGTACTGTAGGGGGTCTGATACCCATCTCCCTGTGGTTTAGATGCTGGTGCCGTTGTTCTATTTTTCCGCTGCGCTAAAACCTGACCAAAAGTGTGTTTGAGTCTTTCCAGTCTTTTGCTGTTGCTGTCAGTTAATACTGGGAGGATTTAGCATCAGAAACTTCTGTTTTCTATTCCCCGTCTTTTTCCCATTGGTTTGAACAACTTCTGCCCTGGTAATCCCTAAAGAAGACTCGCCTCTTGTGTCGATGACTGTGTTTTACTCATGTTGCATTTCCATCTTTCTCTCTGTTTTTCCGCCAGCTGAGAGGAGTTTATGCACTGACACGACCTCAGGAAAACCCAAGATGGCCGCCAAAAGGAAAGGTGGCCTAAAACTCAACGCTATCTGTGCCAAGCTCAGCCGCCAAGTGGTGTACGACAGCAGCTCCCAAAACGCAGAGGGAGATCAGAGCGTAGCAGAGAACAGCGAGCGCGGCAGTTCCTACTACGACGACAACGAGACCAACTTCCCAGAAAGCCTGAGCCTCAGCCAGAGCCTCGAAGAGGACCAGAAGAGACGCGAGGCCATCGAGAAATGGGTCAACGGCGAGTACGGCGACGAGCCGCCTGCTCCCGACGAGGAGCAGGAACATGAACTCAGAGTCAGCAATGACGAAGACGGTCCTCCCGAGGGCGTCTACATGGTCCAGCCCAAGGGCTGCAGTGACGAAGAGGACAATGGCGAGGAGGCCGAGGCCACGGCGGGCTCTCAGGATGGTAGTTACCATGACGACAAAGAAACTGAAGAGAGACCTCCAAAGGACAACAGCTACATGCCCCGGAGCGAGGGCCAGAGTCGCCAAGCAAGTTTCTCCTCTCCAGGTATGTTTAACCTGACATCCAGATCATGAGATGTTTTTGAGAACAAACAATGTCTTTGGGACATGATCAAAATTTTACTGTAATCTGTAATCCGTGCAGAGAAATTTTGTCCAGTTCCTCAATACTGTTGATGTACTTTTTATTTATCTATTTACAAGGTGATTCTAATGCTGGAAAAGCATTAGGAAGGATCAAAGCAGATGCCAGTTTTATTGTTGTTAGCAACTAATGATTGGTACTTCATATTATTCCTACGATTTTTGCAAATCATCGGCATCCTGTCATTGTTACGTTTGTTTCTTCAGTGCTTGTTAAACCATATGTTATCAACCAGCCCAACCTTGTCAACGAAACGAGACGCAACAATCCAAGTAGCACTTTTTGTCTTCAAATCCAGGAGTCATATTTAAAAGTTTTGAATGAAAGAGCAGTCAGACAACACTTTTGGAAAACAGATTTCCTTCTAGCGCAAAATCTTGCGAGATCTTGTGCCATGAGCTCTTGTTACACCCCTGGCCAGTATTTTTTATAGATCTGCAACTAACTCTGTCTCAGCTCCACAGTGGTTAGCACTCAATAGTATTAAGGGACAAAAGCTTGGATAGACGAAAGGAAAGGTGACATTGCCACACATCCACATAAGCTTAAGTGTACCCATTATTGGAAAGACAGGCTCTAGAGTTACAGTATGAATAGCCAGTGACATTATTACTCTAAAGGCAGCTTCAGCTGGCAGGTCAAGGGGGGGAAAGGAACTTGTATGAGGTTTACAACTATGAAAAAAACCAAAACAAAACATAATTCAGAAAATGGGGAAGGCTGATAAGGCTGGGCCTTTAAACATTCTCCCAGCAGCAGAGGGCCAAGAGCACATGGCAGGGCCAGACTAAGCTTCATATTACACCCAGGATTACATACTGAGTCTTTGATTTTTTTTCCCTAAGCTCACTAAACTTAGCCACTGCCTCAAGCTCCTCTCTTACACGGAGGTACATACGTTTTTTGGGGGGTTTTTTTGCAGCTGTTAAATCCAAGCGATCAGTTGTCAAATAAAGTCAGCAATGCTGAAGTTATCCTGCAGTGGCCTAGTTAGTTTTTTCCGAACAAATTTTTATTTTTTTTATTTTTAGATTCCTTAATACAACAAGCACTCATTATAAAATGACTCATAATGGCCCTTGTTTAATTGTGGCACTATGTTCCCTTCGTATTACTCACTGATCATCAGACAGATAAAGTCCGCAGCAGGGAAGAATTAACGGCACCCAGCAGTCTTTTGGGAAAGTGTTGTTGCACACTTTGTGACCCTTGAAACTAGACACTTTAAGAGAGAGTGGCCTTATATCGCAGAAGTTAAAACACAGAGCTGTAAAACGTGGAAAAAACAAACACACAGCACACACACTCAGCTCGGTTATAAGAATAGATAAAGTCAGTTTCACACAGAGAGAGGAGAGAGAAAAAAAACAGCAATTTGCAGTTGAAACCGGTTGTTGTGGTGCAAAAACAAGTTTTGTTTCGCGTTCGCTCGCCTCGGTCGAGCAGTTTTTCGGGCTTCTATCTAGGTTTAAGTGTGCGCCTCAGAGTCGCGTACTCCCTTTTTTTGTCATCGTCTCTATTTTCTTCTTTTTCTTTTGTGCGTTTTTTCTTTCTCTTTTTTTTTCACTGAAAGTTCAGCAGCCGCTCTGGCCACAGTTAGAATCGGGGGCAGGGTCTTCTGAGAAAAGAGCGCAGACTTCATTTCAGAGGCAAAAAAAAAAAAAAGGGCTTTGTGGTTTTAATTAGTCATTTTGTTTATTTCGTGGCCTTAAAACGGCCTTGTCTGTAAATATGTTGAACTATTGTGAGTCAGGCTTACACCTTTCTCCCTCCGCCGGCTCCCTTCTTTTAAGCTCACAAGAAAGCCGGGTGTTTGAAGACGGCATGGAGAGAGCACCCCGCATCAGTCGCAAATCTCGTCTTTAGAGCGTTGTTGTTGTTTTTTTTTTCTTCTCTCTTTTCTTTCCCCGAGTTCCTCTTTGTTGATTGTAACTAGGGCATCTATATTGCCGTGTTTCTGCTCAGCTCACAATTAAAACATTTTTCCTCCCCTCTCCCCCTCTCCCTCTCCCTCTCTCTCTCCGGCTCCCTCTTTCTCTTTCTCACTGCTGTCTTTCAAAGGCTGATGTGGAGTGCACATAATTATGCATATAAACATAGTGGCTTAATTATCTCTCACAACATCAGTGACAATGTAATTAACAAACATTGCAAGATCAATGAGAGAAACTGCGACCTTCAAAACATTTAACTCCTCACATCGAGGCATTGCGCAGATTTCCTATCAGTGCAAAACCCCAGAATACTTTTCCTAGATAATTTAGATGTCGCATTAGAGCCCTCTTAAGCCAGTCAATGGGAAAAAAAAACACCAACAATGAATTAAAAAGTATGAAACAAATGATAGAGATGCTCAGAGCAATGGATCAAACAGGCTTGACCATGACTTCCATTTGCAATTCTGGGTTCACCCTAAAAGGTTATTATTCATTTCAAGCTATTTCAAAGCCGCCTCCCTCTATTTACCGCCTGTTAATTAACTGAGCAAACAGTGTGGAAGTTTTAAGCCCGGCACTTTTCTTTTTTCGAGTGACAAATTACATCAAACAAATGTACATAACGTCATTTATTCATTGCAACTCTTTATTAGCTCAGCCACTGTCTGTTTAAAAAGTGCACCCTCAAACTAATTCACTGATACGAACATAAATAGTTTTTTTAAAACTATATTAAAATTACCGTAGGATTAAAAAAATATATAATAATAATAATAACGCAGCTGATTGAGACCAGTATGGCTTTTTGAAGCCAAACATTTTAACCAAATGTCTGCTTGCAAGCTCTTCAGATTAGTCCATTTATAGCTGCCGGCTTCCATCTTTATCATCGCCGACACCTTCTGCCTCTTGGTGCCATGTACGCTGAGGCCGTGCCACACACTGATGACCATTTTTGGGCAGCAAATGGAGATATAATGCCCATCTGTTATCATATCGGTGAGGGGAAAATGCGGCCTAATTGCCTCAAATATAGACAAGGCAGGCCTGTGTCGCGTTTTGGATCCTGAAGTGTCGAGATTAGGAGCCGCTTGCCTGCAGCTCTCCGCCAGAGAGAATGCAGATGGAAATGTCAGATGGGGTTAAAGCAGAAGAAGAAAAGAAAATTATTTAGTTATTTATTCATTAATTTGTCCTAAGCTGAAGGGGGCCACGTTGGGCCCTGATCCCCCACACACAACATTGAGTTTCCCCACCTGGTGTCACATGGCGTTATTAAGAGGTGCTCAGATAGCAGTTGAGTAGCGGCCTCATTTACATGCCTTTTTAGAAAGGTTATCTCCTGTCAGTCCTAGTAATAATCCCTTCAAGTCCAGTCATTTGCCTTTCGGTGATAGCACGTCACGCGATCCGGCTGATTTCTCAGCAAAAAGGGAAGAGAACCAAACAGAAACAAAACAACAGACATCTGTTAAAAATTTAAAAAATGAAGCATTGCATTGCAACAGGAAGAAGTTAAGTCTTTGATACAGCTTTTAAACTGTTTTTTTTTTGTGAAGTAAACACGAACAAATCTCCAGTTCTCTAAACTGATATGTTGTAATTCTGTGTAAAAAAATAAATAAATAAGTGCATGCCATTTGTAACTTTTGCCACATTTTTATCATGTAAAGACCAAAAAACTGTAATATATTTGTGAAATACTTTATGTGGTCGACCAACACTAAGTAATGAATAATTGTGAGGCACAGGAAAAATAATGTACAAGAATATAGGAATAATAAGAAAGTTATGACGTGATCCCCTTTACTCTGATATCCCCAAATAAAGTTTCTGAGAGTTCTTGAAACCTTGAGATGTCATTCTATGACCTAATCCAGCTTTAATTTCTCCATCACTGTATCAATAATCTGGTGGCATTGGAATTTATTTAAGGGTACCAGAATAACCTCTGGGCCAGTTTTTAGTCTCCAGCCTCCTTACATGGTTTCTTCCATGATTGTTCTGTATTTATCTCTATCCATCTTCCAATCACCTCTGAACAGCTTCACTGTTCCCAATAAAGAGAACCATTCCCGCAGCATGATGCACCCGCCTCTGTGTAGATGGTGTGTTCAAACCTTGTTCATGAAACAGCTGCATTAATGGTGAGATTAAATTAGTCAAAAGTGGATTCTCTTTAATAATTCTCTGACTTTTAAAGGGAATTACATGTGATAAATTTTATGAAATAATTTTATTTAGGTGTATTGGACCAGTTTTTACTTTTCAAGTAAAAATTAGTTGAAAACTACATATTTGTTTCTTTCCACTTAATAATTGTGCACCACTTTGTGAAGGGTTGTTGTGTAGAGAATACATTAAAGTTGATGGGGGGTTTTTTGTAGTTTTTTTTTTTTTTGATAAAATGTGGGAATTACATTGATATAAAAGTATGAATACTTCACAAGGCACTCTCTTTTTCAAGTTTTAGTAAAATAATTTTATTCTTTCACTCTATAATCTGTGGGTGGGACTGCCCTAACTTTGGAGCAATATGATACACTGTATGGATAGATAGATGCATATCACATGGTGCGACTTGAGATGGCCTTATAAATACAAACCAATAATATCCATCCAAGAGAACTCGAATCGTTGTCCTTTCTAAATGGACTTCTTCAAAAACATTCCCAGTTATGTTTAATGCCATCAATTCATTTTTCGGCTAAAGAAACAAAATTTAAACGTGAGATCTGGTATTAAACAGCACAGTAGGCAATTGTATTTACATAGTGTCACTGTGGTTTTAGTACATGTGAAAACACGATAGATTTGACAAACCGATCTGTGGCAAACATGTAGGTATTTCCTCTCAAATATCTGATCTATTTCTCCTAAAAATTTCATGGCACTTCGATCCACTAGATCCTGTTTCATACCGACCCACAGAGTGGAGAAACAACCCCAGCCGTGGCGAGTGGAAATTTGGGGATTATTTTACATGCTGCGCAGGGGATGTGAAGAGCAGGGCCCAGGGACTGATTTAGCAATAACTGAGAAATATGAGACAAGAACAGAAATATTTGCGTATTAATTACCTCGGATGGTGGGCGGCACCTCCTCCTGCCAGCTCATGTGTTCTCTGGTGATGAAAACAGCAGTAAAACAAATTTTTAAAAAAGGACTTTGGATTTCGTCCCTGTGACCGTGCCAAGTCAGTGAGTGAGTAAAGGAGGTCGAACATAGCGCTGTTGAAATGATCATCTGTTCTCAGATCCTGCCTAATGTGCAGAGTTACTCAAGAGGAGACTTTTGGAAATGAGTCAGATCTGCAAACACAACAAGGCTGCTCCGCCGCTCCTGATTATTTCTTTCTTTCTTTCTTTTTTTTCTTTCCGCTTCTCTCTTACTCCCTTTTTCTCTGCACCATTTCCTCTTCACGCAAGCTCCTCTTCTTCATGCATAGCGTGATCCTTTCACTGCTTTCAGGGCCAAATCATCCTTTCCTTTCCGCCACTTTCTGACCACTTACTCTAACCTGGATCGCACTTAATGAGGCAGAATTAATCTCCACATAATGCAATTAAACTATACATTGACTGTATTCTGCCTGTGTCCTTGGGGAAGTTGTCCAATTTAATGGAGTCCTTAAGTAAAATTATGTTTTAGTTAATAAATGAACAAAAAGTTTGTTCTTTGCACTTTTGAAGGTGACACAATAATCAACTTTGAAGGTTTATTGGTTTATAAAACATTATTTAATACGTTTTCTTAATTCCTGTAGTGTTGTTGGATTTTTTTTTTTACATTAAGCACTAAAAATCTTTTAATTCTATAATTTATTTTTTAAATAAATTAATATTTTCTTGCAGCAGCACAAGTTCCCAGCTTTAATCTGAACATGTTTATTCGGTTAGGGTAAAAATCCAATTACAGATGGCACAGCTACTGAGAATTCCTATGAAATAAATATAACCCAAGCATTTTCAAATATACTCCATCTTTTGTAAGTTGATCAAAATCTTTATGCTTGTTTCCTTGGAGTATACATTTGATCTTGCACAGAAGCCCATTTGTCCTAGCCTCTTATAATTCAATAAGGCATGTGTGTGTGTTGATATTCATAGGTCTAGAAATTTGCTTCAAGAAAAACTACTCTGCGAAATGTGCCTATGAATAGAGATTGATTGAAAAGTTTAAAACAAATTGTAAAAAAAGGCATAAAAATATAATTTAAACCTCATTGTTGGAGAACTATGTAAGGCTGTGTTACTGTTATTAAAAGGTATTCGTTTTAAGATTTTTTTCAAAAGTGGAAGATTCTGCTTTAGAGAAAAAAAAATTATAAAAAAAAAATTGACAACCAGTTTATCGTTATTGTCAAAACAACATGTGTACATGGCACACACTCTTTGCTATGTTAACCTGCAGATTTTGCAGGACTGACACAGCAAGCAAAACAGGAAGAGCCTGAGGCTGTTTGATTGTAGACACATATATTCGCAGACATTTACAGATGTTGCACGCACTGCAGACAAACTTTTCCTGTTGTTAGATTTGCTTGAGGTCCTTAAATGCAAGAGTGCTGCCATTTGTTTCTAGACATGTTCATTACCCAAGTGAGCATTTTGGCAAATTTGGTCATAGTTAATCTAATTGGTTAGAAAAATATTCATTATTGCAACAGAGTAACTTATTTATAGCGAACCATATAGGGACAACTATCTGAAGTAAAGGTATTGTCATTGCATCTATGCTGTTTATGGTATTATGTAATTACAATGATTCTTTCCTTTTTATACACACCAGTTTTCAAATGAACAATCTTAACTAATTGAACCTTATATGTAACTTTTTATTTTCTTTGTGCAGGAGAAGCTTCAGCCCTACGGGACTATGCTGTCAACACCATGAATAAGTTTCTTGGGATGTTTGGTTATGATGACCATCAGGTAAGGGACGAGGTGACCAAGAAGATCAGCTTTGATGCTGTCAAAGCTACCTCAGACCCCTCGTCCCTCAGCAATGCGGAGGACTCGCGCAGCCCTCGCTTCTCCAAGTATGAAGAGTACATCCGCAAGCTAAAAGCTGGTGAAACCCTCCCTTGGCCCGTGCACGCTTCCCCACCCAAACCGGATGACCTCAACTCCAAACTGACCCAAGAAAAGAGCGCTTCGATGCTCCAGAGCTCCAGCGGCCTGCCGGGGGCGGAGGGTCAGATCTACCACTCCAGCCTAGACCACAAGCAGTCGGGAGCAACTCAGTTGGGCAACTCTCAGCCACCCAATTCTTCCCACGTACAGAACATGGCCTCCCGAGCCTCAAAATACGACTTCTTCATTCAGAAGCTGAAGATGGGCGAGAGCTTGCAGCAGCAGAACGGCAATGCTTACAAGCGACCGTCTAAGTACGACCTGGAGAATGTCAAGTTTCTGCACTTGTTCAAACCTGGCGAGGGCAACCCAGACATGGGTGGCGCTATAGCCTTTAAGACTGGTAAAGTTGGTCGTCCTTCCAAATATGACATCCGAACAATCCAGAAGCTAATACCAGGAAATCCAGAAACTTCTTTGATCCCTAATGTTCTGGCTACGGCACCAGGAAACCCTGGAACTCCTGGGGTCCCCGCTGTTGGCACAACTGGAGCCAACATTGCTCCGGGGCTGACGATGGACCAGGCAGGACACATAAGCTTCAACGCAGCTGATTATATGAAGTCCAGCTTTTCCAAGACTGACTCTATAACCACAGGCACTGTGTCGTCAGTGAAGTAAGTTTTTTTTTGTTGCCATTTTTATGTGATACAATAAATATCTCCTCTTTAACTTTTATTGAAAATAAAAAATTTCTAATTTTCATACAGATAATGAACTTTCTAATCATTCTAAGTTCCCAGATCTTGGATATTTTTCTTAAGATTTTTTTTTCATAATTAAAAAAAAGAAAATACTGCGTTCACTCGGTTCTGGGAATCCAATTAATTTTGTTATAATAAGAGTTGTTGGACTACAAGGTGGCAATAGGCTCAATAATAATAAAAATGTTAAGGTACATTAAGTAGTGATAAAGTTTAAATTATTGCTAGACAGTATACCAATGAAGTCGCCAAAATTAGCTTAGCATCGCTAAAGTAGTGCTAAACTTAGAATGCAGGCTATAGTAAACAGTTCTAGCATTACTATAGCTTGGCACCAGCAAATTTGTATTTGTGCTAATCTGAATTTTTTAAATGTGGAACTTAACTAACTCACATAGTCTAAGCTAGCTTAAACTAGCGTAGCACTGTTTTAGATGAACACTACTATATTATGGTCAAGCCTAAGCAGTGCTAATCTGAGTCAATTGTCCTAAAATATTTGTAGCACTCTTGAATTTCTTCATTTCACATCTTAAGTTTCATGAAAGCAGTCAGAACAATACAAGAGTAGCATGGGAAACCCCCTTTTTTTTTCTAGTTTAGAAAATTATACCAAAAGTAGTCTTTTGTGCTTTCGTGTTCTCATCCTAGATGTGTGTCACATTTATATTGCAGACACAGTCAATACAAATAATAATTTAAAACAGCTGAGATTCTGTGTAGATCAAGTTTGGGTGTGGCTTGTCAAAATAGACGTGTGGTTTATCAAGAAATTGAGGAACAAGAAAAGCAAAACAAAACAAAAAAAAGTTGAAGCAATACTGACTGAAATACAGTGACACTATTTGCTGCACCCGAAAACCAACCTGTTATGTGTCTGTCACTAAATGTAGAATCCTGTGAACTTATTTTGAGGGTATTTGAATTAAATACACCAACATAAAGATAATTTAGGCCTTTTTCTTTTACAAAGGAGATAACATCCTCTATTACCTGCTGCATTTAAAATAATATACTAATTACACAACAAATCCCTCATTTAAAGTTGACTAACAGAATCGAACAATTCCAAACATAAATTTCTCTTTTCCTTGCACCAATGGTCTCTGAGTGCAGCCCCCTCAGAGCTAATGTGATGCTCACATACAATTTAACTGCTTCTGTGAGTCAGTTAGCCAAACGCAAAGGTAATTGCTACCTCCGTAGTGTGAAACAGCGCATAACGCCCAATATATCCACGACATTATGAGCTGCGAAGGCGCATGAAGTGTTTACTCGCCGTAGCACTCCATGGAGACTGATTTAGCACAGTCATCGCAAAGTGACTGACTTCTTTCGTTTGGCTGGGGTGTAACAACTCTCCCTTTAATTACTTCAGAGCCACGGCTAACCTCCCGGTGAGTCGCAGGGGCCGGCTCGACGCTGCCTGATGAGGGCACTTTAAAGGAAGCAAACGAGGGGTTTGGGGAGCTCACCTACAGCTGTGTGCATTAGCAGTAGGAAGGAGCTTCCAGAGTCTGTTTGATTGGTTGTGACCTCGTCTCTACTCAGCCAGGACCTATCAAAGACACTGTTTAAGAGCCCTCAGGCACCTCTCCCTCAAGCTTTGGCCTTTGCCAGGTTGGGGGCTCTGCGAAGCGGCAGTGTTGGCTAACTGACCCAGTCTGCTGCTTGTAGTACACGGGGAGGAGGAAGGAGCGCTGGGTAAAATGCCTGGCAATGTATCCTCCCCTCTGGGCCAGATTAACCTCAGGTCATCCCCTGTGTGGAGCCGCTCACATGGAGCTAAATGCCACTTGCTGAGCAGGAGCAAACACGACCAAATCTCTATTAGGGGTTTTTATTCTGCTGCCAGCTTTATGAAAGGAATCACAACACAGGTGACAAAAGGAAAACACTATTCCCCCGCGCGCCTCTGTAATGTGATGAATTCCTCTTTATTTCCTGCCCTGAAATGAATTTATTTGAGCCGAAGCTAATGTTCTATATATCAGCTTCTAGAGGTGTCTTGCATCTTTGTTTACGCTGATTCCAGACAGATTGCAGTAGATTTGACATCCACATTAGAGCCTAGGCCTCTGGAGATTATCAGAAAATGCTGATTTTTAGATCTTTTATTTTTTGTTTGCATACTCTCCGCACAAAAAAAGATTAATGTCCTTTTGCTTCCGTATTTTGGACTTTGATTGGTTGGGAGCCAGTGCATTGCATCAAAGTACGCACCTTCTATCTTTGATTCATGGCGTGGCTGAAAACGCTGTTATGCCACTGGAAAATACATATTGATAGAGCACAGTTTGGGAGTGGCTTTTAAGAAAATATTGTGTCAGTTTCTTCTTATTAACAACCGACATGCCTGCCTCACTATTAATCCTGTCTGTTTGGTGTTTGCTCTTGCATTAGGAATGGTCTGCCGCCTGATAAACCCGCCAGTGATGACGTAAACCTCTACCAGAAATATATCGCCAGGTATGCAAATCCCCCTTGGTGCAAAAATCAATAGAAATTTGCTCAAAACATAAAGAGATCTTTTTTAAATCAACTGATGCAGCAGTTCGGTCTTCCAAGTAATTACACTGGTAGGGAAATGATCCATAGGGAGCCTTATGTATGAGAAGAGTAGTTAAATGTTGATGAAATGGAAATAAAAAAAACATGCTGTCATGTGCAATTACATCCAAAACATAAATGTTATTTACAGTTTCCTATTTGTACTGTTAAGGATAAAAATGATAAAAACCTCTATTGAGGTCTAAACTTTATTTTTTTTGTAACTCAACATGTTTGTCATCAATAAGCCATTTTTGATTTTGGCTCTTCAACCAGGGCATCGTGAAATCAGAGGCAGCTTGATCTTTGTCAGGATTAGGACCACCTTAGATTGAAGTGTAAAAAAGTTAACATATACATAAATATCTAAATATATATAAATTGTTTTATTGGATTTCAGCGGCAGGTTTGGTCATGCTTTGAGCTGATCGTTACACACTAAATAATAGACAGAAAAAATGGGTGGCTTTGTCTTGCTAAACTGTTTCAATTTGATTTGCAGATCAAGATGATTTTGTATAAATTCGGAATTATTAATGTGAATGAATGAAGATCAGATGCGGGGTTCCTCAGGGTTCCATTCTTGAGCCACTTTTATTCCGTTTCTAATTGCTCCTCCTACTTTAGATTATGAATTACTAATCTTTTTCCATACTTGAACAGAAGATCAAATATTATCTGTTCAGTTCATGTTTATAATGTGCAGCCTATTTATTGATTTTTGGTTTGCAGCATTCCTTTTTTTATGCAATGTTTTGATATTATTATTAGTCTTTTTTATTTCAAATGGGTTTTCTACCTCTGTTCCTTTATTTTCTAATGAAAAGCTTTGCGAGTGAAACATGCTTTGAGATTTTAGATAAGTGGACATCAAATGTTCAGATTTCAATTTATTTATTTATTTTTTATTTAATTTAATTTTTTTACTGAAAACTTTTTCTCACTCTTTAGTCCTGAATTTGGGCTCATTTACCTTTATTCAATATCACATATTATGATTCCGGATGAGACCAAAAATAAATGTAATTAACCTGCTGCTGTTAAATTATTAATTAAAGTAAGGGAGCTCTATTTTCTTATGGTACACTATGCGTAGATTATAGAAAATAATTAAAAAACATAAATGGTAAATGCAGGTATGAAAGATCCAGCTGTCTGGTATAAATTAAAGGACTGTCAGTAGGGTACACCCCAAAAAAAGTAAAGTGTGAAACAAGCAAAACTGCCTAAGTACAAAATGCCAAAGGCAAGAAATGACCAACACTACAGTCATTTACAACAAAATACAGTAAACATCCAAGAAGGGAATGTATCTTACATTTCAGTGGACATAACATCCAGTTGAATTCATCATTACTAAAAAGGTGATCATCATTGTCTGTTTAGTCTATATAAAAAGGGAAAAAAGGCATTTGAAAAGCCAAAGTGGCTTTGGCATTAATGATTACTTCTCCAAGCCATAACATGAAGGGCACAAATCAAAGCCTTGGCACTGACAGAAACACACATGTGCACGTCCTCTTCTGCACACTCGCTCGCTCGTACGCGCACACATGAAACCCCTTCCTTGGACTGATTACATTTTGCAAGAAGATTTAATTAAGGAATTTTTAATGAGGCTTCTGCTGGCACTGCCAAGAACTGTTTTGATATTTGCGCTGCATAATGCATAAAATTTGTCTAAACATCTCGGCAGTTGATGCACGGGGAGGTTGCAGATAAGCCCAGATACAGTTTCAATTTCCGTGTTGGGCTTGAGAAAAAAAAAAATAAGAGAGAGAGAGAGAGAGAAAGGAAAAGAAGAGGAGGGAGGGGAAAAATGGAAAAGGAGGGCTCATAAAAAGGGCAAATGTAGCAGCAAGATGGGAGGTAGAGGCAGGGGAGGAGGATCTTTTTAAAGCCCTGGATAATGAGCGCAGAATGTGACAAAAAAATTGGCTTTGTAAATATGTTTTCATCCAATCCCTGCAAAAAACGGGTGGGGGGGGAAGCTTCCTCATATTTTCAACTCGCACTCAAGTTCGGCTCGCAAAGATGTTCCTTGATGGCGTTTAGGTGCAGTTTCTGCTCTTTAAACGCTTTCATGCAGCCGCTGTTACCTCACCACTTTGATCTGTGTAACTCTATTGTAACTGGAGATGCTCTGCAATCTCTGTATCGTGGCGATATTAATATTTAATCTGCTGCTGAATAGCAGAGGCCCATTAGGCCCCCTGACGCGGCAAGTGGGAATTGTCCAGAGGCAAAGTGATACAGCTGGGCAATGAGCAGAGGGGTGGACTGTAGTCTCAGAGGGGAAAGGTGGGGGGCTGCGTGTGTTAATCATCGCGGATGTTCATGTATATATCTGTGTGAGGCTGCCTTTATAGACGGGACATATGTTGGCTCTTTTCTGCACTCTGATCGACGCTTGTTAGAAAAGCCTTCAGGCCTTCTGCTGGGGGTTTTGGAAATAGGGCTGGCCCAACGTATAGGCAGATTTTAAGACCCCAGGATGCCTGGGGTCCCCAAGAGAGACAGAAATTCTTACAGGAAAGGTTGATAAGTGCCACTGTTGTACACATGCAGGAGTGAATATCAGTATATCAGAATAGCATGGAAAATGTACGTAAATCGGTTTTTTGAGAGTGAAGCTCACATATCACACATCATATTATATAATACAGTTTATTTCAAGGATTTTGTTCATTTTAATTGAGCTTTACAGCTAATGAAAAATATACAATATATTTTCAGTGAATAAAAATTTGACATAATACCAATAAAAATGAGATTTTCTTTTCTATTCTTTTTCCTTCCTCTTAATTTTCCATTGTTATGCTTGGGTATGGATTTCTATGAAAAGCCAGCTCCAGCTGCTACTATCTTGTGTAGACCATAATAATATAAAACTTGAATTCAACAATACTTTGATATTCATTTTATTAGGAACTGAGATTTGGGGTTTTATTACCTGCCATTACCTTAAAAAAGTAAATATAAATACTTGAATGATAATTGGAAATAAATATGGTGCCTCCCAAATAAAATTCTGCTTCAGGACGCCTAAAATCTTTGATTTGACTGTGTTTAAAATGACACAAACATCCAGACTGTCAACTTAAAAGCAGTGCTGAATATGCTGTTCAATTAACTTAATGAACTCAGCAAAGTGATCTGTAAATGCAGCTCTGGGATAATCCTAACAAGGAAAAAAAAAAACAGAAAGAGAGATGGAAAAAATATTACTCAGCCCCCTTTCCCCCCTCTCTCCTCGGCACTACAGCAGATGGAGTCCTTGGCAGCAGCAGAGCAAATGTTTATTTGTGTGTTTTCACTGGTAATTGGAGGATTTTAACAGTCATCATTGTCAGGCTTATAATCACCACCATAAAAGTGTCTGCTCGACAGTAAAAAGCTGCTCTTTTTAGACTAAAATTCCATTTATTTATTTTTTTTGCGCTTTTTGACAGGAGGGAAAACACGCACAGTCCAACCTTTTACCTTACAGGGCCAAATTGTTGTTTACTTGAGAGAACGAGGAATTGATTTGACAAGGACTTTTCACAGCAATATGAAGAATAAGAGGCCCTAATGTGTCAGCGACTGCAAAGAGAGAGAAAAAAAAACGGTTTTAGAGTAATAAGTGTCTCTTACGGCGCCATTGGAAATAAATGAAGATAATTTGGTTGAAATTGGTGTGACAGACGGGTAATTTGTGGCAGAGTGTGGAAAGCAGCAGCCGGTTTGAAGGTGTGAGATTCGTTACTTTGAAGGTGACATCTGAAGACGAGCGAGCTACCTCTGAGAACTCAATCACCTGTGTTGTTTTTCTTTTTTTTTGTCCAATTTCTGGTAATTTTAATGATTTATTAGCAAATTGTTCTTCATTTGCTGTTGATCATTTCTGAGTCACAAATCTCCGTGTTGCCACGCTATATTCCTCTTTCCCCTCAAAGTTGGCAAACATAACATGTAATTGCTTTTATTTAAACACGTAATCCTCCCGCTGTAAATATAGTGCTGCGTCTTATTGGTTATAACTTTGTTCTGTAACGTTTATTTATTAATATTTTGATCATGTTATTCTGATAGACTATGCGAGACGTAATCGCCGACAAGCAGTTTAGTAGCTGGTATTTTACTGTTTTGCTGTTCTGCTCTTTATGTTACACAAACAACAAGCAAAGGATGTGGGACCTACCCACGCAAGTTGCATATGCAATTTACAAAAGCTCGTTAGTCAACAACTTCCAGCGTTTTTACGCCTTGTCCTATCTTTATCCCTATGCGCTCGTCATCATTTCTTAACACATCCTAATCCATCAAATATTTTTTTTCACACAGAATCGTAACTATGACAAGAACGTCTGTGGTGAAGTTACACAGTCACATCAAAATCAAAGTAGGAGTAGGAGTCGTTGAGCGTGCCCTTTAAGCTTGCTGCTGTTGCATCTGATCTGCTTGAGGTCGAGGGTTAGGTTAGAGGCGGGGACACCGTCGCCTGTAGTTGCTAAAATGAATCACAGTGATATGGGATTTTAAGTTTTGTAGCAAATATCCATTTATTATATATCTTTTTGAAGCCCCTGTAATCTCCCAGGGCCCCAATCCACTGTCCCTTAAAGGACCAGATAGAGGCTGCACTTTTAGTTAGACTGATGGTTGACCTTAGTGCTTTCTATGAATTTCTGTGTAATGGACTGTATTGCAATGTAACACTTTCCCTCCCCTACACGTTGCTGCACACTGTTGGTCAGCTGGCTAGAAGAATGCTACCAAAAAAATCTGTTGTTTGAAAAAAAATTTCCAGACACGAAAGACATTCATGGTGTGAAACCTGATGCAACACCACTAAGAAAATGCTGCTTTGACAACTCAACTACATAGGTTTATTTTTAAAAAGCTATTTGTACGATTTTGTTTTAGACCTTCCTGTGTAAAAAAAAAAGTTGTACTGTATATGATAATTTTTTTCGCAAGCGTAACTTATAGCGAGAATCACTGTGGTGCGGCAGCTACAGGTTCACCTGGTCCAGGCAGCAACATGGGCAACCTAGGCCAATTATAATGAGACAACGATGACAGCGTTCCATTATTAATGTGGTTTAACAAGTCCTGTGTTTTCAGGTTCTCTGGAAGCCAGCACTGTGGACACGTGCACTGTGCCTACCAGTACAGAGAGCATTACCACTGCATGGACCCTGAGTGTAACTACCAGGTGAGCGTGAGTACTTTATCACTTTTTATGAGCATGACCCAAATGCAAATTTGAAAAGGCCACCCTTATTGGTTTAAAACCTGCCCAGGAGCAATAAATGGCAATGGATTATTTTAAGACAGCAGGGGTGATTTAAAGCTAAAGGTCTGAAGGACCCAAAAATGGGATGTAGTGCTCCAAGGGTAGACAAATAAGACAGGATGTGCCTTTTTTTTTTTCCACTCGGTGGGTCACACCCAGCCAAAGTTTACACAGATGAAAGGTTTGTTGGTCTAAGGCCCGCTGAACAAGCTGCGGCTGTCCAGGTTTCAGTCATTCTCAGGCAGAGCTGTTCTAATAAGGCTAAAATATCATTTTGTATCTGCTCACTAACTGTTGTTTTAATACACTGCCTCTGCCTTTAATCCAATCTCACATTTCTAATCTTTTCCTGGTTCAACAGCATGTCATGTACATGCACAGGATGGGAAAAAAAACATAAAGCAGATCATAAAACAGACCTTGTTTATGCTGCAGCATATGGCCAGTGAGAGAGAGGGAGCCGAGTATTGAGTTCTCCTTTTTTTCCCCTAATTTTGTTTCTAAATGAAGCCATCTTTAGTGGTAATCTTCTGTCTGCTCCCGATCTAAGGAGATTACCCTCGGATAAATATTGTTTATGTTGCGATGAGCATCACAGGGCTAAGCTTTCATTTTCTGCATGAATTTCTCCCCCCCACCCCAGCAGCCTGACGAGACACATTCTTGGAGAACACAAAGGAAAATCATCTCATGTCGTTATTTAGAGAGTTAGTTCAGGTTATCACGGCAATTTCCACGGTCAGCTCCGTATTTCTCCGTTATTTTTGTGCTGTGTGGAAACATAGATATGCTCTGAAAGCCAGCTCTCTGGATGTCAATACACAGGGGAAAAAAAAAAAAAAGAAAAGGGACAGACACGGCGTGATGAGCACCCCCCGCTCCCCTTTTTTTTTTTTTTTTTTTTTCAGAGCGATAACTCATGAAATGTTACATGACACACACTCCTGGAATATTATCCCACTGCCAGCCTGCGGGCGATTGGCTGAGTCCTAACATTCTCCTTTCATGGGCTTGTACATGAGCAAGAGTGTGCATCTTGCCACACTGGTGGGAATCCTAAAATAAATGTAGCAAGTGGCTCCCAACCTTCATCGCCACTCCACTGAAAATGAGATCTTTTTCCCAGTCAGCTCTCTCTATGGCCTATTTTGGACGGCTTGACGGATCGAATGTACCCTGACCGCGGCTCAACTCTTCTTCCGGTCATCAGCCGTCATCGCACGGCACAAAAAAAAAAAACAAAAAGAGCACGCACAGTACCCAAAATCAGGATTTTTGAGCCGAAAAAAGGAAGAAAAAAAAAGGGTGGTGGTGGAATTAAAGAGCGTTCATCAGTTAGATTAAAACTCCTAATGAAGTGTGCACTGCGACGGAGTCAGACATCTCAGAAACATACAGCGGGAAACAGTCCAAGTGTGATAAACGAACAGCTGTGTGAGATCTTAGGTTTTTAAGAGGAACACATGACACAAAGCAATTACCCTACTTTGTGCAGCAATTAGTTTCTTTTTAGTATAGTTCTGTACTGTTGTTTTTTTTCTCCCCCTCAACTGCAGATAGATATGGATTAAAGACAGAATTGTCTCATTGATTTAAGCTTCTCCTGTTACAGTTTCTTTAGCATCAGCTTAAACCCAATTACAGCAGATTTGGTTCCTGCAGGTCTCTGTGGAGTGATTCTTTTTTTCCCCCCTTCTGTTTCCCCCCTTCCTGACTCCTGGATGTGGGAAACATTTTTATTTATATATTTGTAATTTTAGAGGGCAGGTCCCTAAGCATATTCATTCATCATTACAGCTGAAACCTGCACCAACCGAAAGAGAGAGGAAAAAAAAAAGAAAAGAAAAAGACAAGCGTGGTGCTTTAATTAAAAACGGAATCATATCTCAGTGAATTAAAAGGGAAAATGTTTTTTTTTCTTTTTGGTTCACTTGTTTGTTTGTTTCTGTTGTCTGCTGTTTCTCCCCTGTGAACGTCTGAAACACCGTCTGCATGGAACATAATTTCCTCCAGTGCAAAAAAAAAACACAAGAAAAAAAAAAAACAACAACAACACAAGAACTGTGATCTTGCATGTCAATTGATTCATCTTAATTTGTAAATAAAAATGCATTTTGTTAGACGACAGAAAAATAAAAGAAAAGAAAAACAGAGAGAAAGGCTGTGTTGGAGAGAATATTTGGTGCTTTCCAAGAGCCTTCAAGGCTCATTTTGCAGAGTAAATCAATAAGCACAGAGACTGTCATCTTTAAAGAAATCCTGATCCTCTTCCCTAACAGCGTGCACATCCCGCCCCGGCTGCCAACTGGCTTCTGCATGCTGCAGCTGCTGCCTTCACAGAGCTAAAGTGACTTGTTGCTGATTCTGTGACCGGTTTAAATAAATGCCAACCTGTTGCTGTTTATCCCTCCTCCTCCTCATCATCATCCTCCTCCCCTCCCTTTTCCCTTACCCTTTTGCAGAGGTTTACCAGTAAGCAGGATGTAATCAGGCACTACAACATGCACAAGAAGCGGGACAACTCCCTGCAGCATGGCTTCATGCGCTTCAGCCCCCTGGACGACTGCAGCGTCTACTACCATGGCTGCCACCTCAACGGAAAAAGCACCCATTACCACTGCATGCAGGTACACTGCAGCTCCCCCTCGCCCACCTACACACACGGCCACAAACATGTAGGGTGGGCATGACTTAAAGCACACAACGTACACAGACGTGCACTAAAAAAAAAGTTAAATAAAAAATCCTGCAACCTTGGTTCAATGTGCTTCAGCATGAATAACATACAAATAACTCGCTGCTGCAAGGAAATCCGAAATATGCGATTAATGTCAGGTTAATCTGCAATAAGCAGATTAGGATTGAAATGTTTAACATTTATTAAACCCAATTTTCAGCTTTAAAAAGTCTCAAATGTGTGTGTGTGTTTTTTTGTTTTTTTTTTATAGTAGGTTATTTACAGTACACATTTACAATCTGTTTGGATCTACGTGATTTCACTGCAGGGCCTCCGGCTCTATGTTTGGGGTCGCAGACTTCTGCCCCCCCTCACCTCTCCACCATCTTATGCCCCTTGCAGCTTCTAACAGGTTCGAGGACGATGCTCTGTTTAGCTGCACCACCACAAATAGAGTTTTGCATGCAGAGCAACAAGTTACATTTGACCCAAGCACATTAAGAGATTTATGGAGGACATTTGTAAATTTGCTCTTGATGGTTCGTCCGACCTGAGCTGTGCGTCTTTGTAGCTCCTCTAGAGTTACCATGTGACTCTTTGTGGCTTGATTAAAATATCAAGGTGCAAGACAGTGAATCATGGTTGATTTTATTATACTGAGATAACATTTACTATCTGATTTCTGAAGACAAATGGTTGGACTGGGTTGTTTTAGGGGAGTTAGTGGCTTTATACTTTTCAGATTTTTGTTTGCAAAAATAAGTCATTTTTCTCCCATTGCACAATTATGCACAACTTTGCGACGGTCTGTCATATTAAAAGTGAATAAAATAGATGAAAGTTTGTGGCTGCAGCATGAGAAAATGTGAAAAAGGTCAAAGGGTATCATTACATTGCAAGGCGCTGTGGTTAGGCCATCATTGCTTCTTCCATCAACTTTTTCTCAGCCATTCATCCTTCAGCGTGTTTTTTTTTTCTAAGGGAATTAAGATCTAAGCGCTTTAATTGAGTATCTACCACCAGCTTTTTGACAAAGAGTAGTGTCAATTACCAAAATTTGGCTTGGAAACAGTCAATATCCTGTATGGAGGTGACTGTATACTGTCGGTGTATTGTTGTGGAAAGCCAAAAATCACCAACTTAGAGAGTTATATTTAACTTGCTTCATTTATGCAGCAGAATAGATAATTTTTGTAAATCACATAGATCGTAAATGATTTAAAAAAATTATATTAAAATGCACGAAAACCTTAATTATAGAATGTTTACAGTAAAAGAAAGACTCTACAGTTTCATAAGAGATAAAGCTTCCCCAGAGTAGAAATGCACACACACACACACACACACTCATGCAAACCAAAAAATATTTATATATTATATAGTTGAGTAAATGCAATGAAAATGAGTCAGATTTTGTTGGCTCTGACTCATGGATTTACAGTTCTGTCTTATAACAGTAGCCTGGGAAAGAAAGAAAAGAAAAAATCCAGAAACCAAATCAAAACGACAAAATTAAAGCAAGTGAATAGATGTGAAGCTTCGGCATGTTTCTGTTCTCCTCACTCTCTCACTCCTTAATTGGCATGGATAAAATTTCCCTAAGGTGTTTATATAAACTGCACATTTTTCATCTTTTAGTACCAAGCGGCCTGTTGAGGATTATTCCCCTCCTTCTGGATTTGTTTAATTTTTGTTTCATCTGCTTATTTTCAAAGTGTCACTGCAGCAGGGCAGCCCAGGATGGCTCCACATATATATATATACTTTTTTTCTTTTTTTTATACCTCTCCGACGGCGTAATTGTTATTAGGATATTTCAACCGTTGTTTTAACAGTCGCTGAGAACCTGCAGATGTTGGCATCGGCTGCTCTGATTTAAGAGGCGGGGAGGGGAAAAAGAAGAAAGAAGCAGAGTGGCGTTTTTTTCATTGTTTGACTCGATATGGAGAAGTTGCCACTGATGATATACAATCGTTCCTTTTAAATTCAAACATTACCTCGTTTTTTCCCTCTTTGTTGCCTGTAAGGAGTCGTTTGTTTCCAGAATATTTTTAAACTAAAGATCAAGACAGTCATCTTACTCCTGTGGTTTCCTTCTGCCCCCCTCCTCCCCGCCCTACCACCTCTCTAAACCTTTTTCTTTTTCTTTTTTTTCTCCGTGTTACTGTAAGCTCGTAGCATCTCCACCATCACGTTCCAAATCTGAATTTCATTTTCTTAAAGGCAGCTTCTGCCAGGAAGGTACTGTAGTTTCACAAGCCTGCGGTGACCACCACCTCTTTCAGTTACTACCTTTTTCTTTCCAATTGTTACAAAGATGACAAAGATTGTTTCCCATTCAAAGGGTTAATCTGAAACCGGTGACGCTCACATGTGCATCACCACAAATTAAAAGTTGAATGTGAGAAAACAACCCTCTTCCACTCATTTCTAGGCCACTAGCGTTTTCTTAACCACAGTGCGCTCCCTCTTCTGTACCCCATACTGTATATCAGATATCTTTAAAGTACCGCACTTCAAGAAGCTACCTTTTTTTTTCTCTTCTTCAGACCTTTCCTCGCAAACCGAAACTCTGATGCGTGCTGTCGGCCCAGATCTCATTTTCCATCACCTTCCTCTCTCTCTCTCTCTCTCTTTCTCTTCTCTGTAGGTGGGGTGCAGCAAGGTGTACACCAGCACCTCAGATGTCATGACCCACGAAAACTTCCACAAGAAGAACGCCCAGCTGATCAACGACGGCTTCCAGAGGTTCCGCGCCACCGAGGACTGCGGCACCGTCGGCTGCCAGTTCTACGGCCAGAAGACCACGCACTTCCACTGCAGGTGATGCACGTGGTCAACGAGGCGAACACAAAGCGTTTTAAACGCTAAACAAAAAAGATCAAATGCATTCTGGCGGATTTAGGTCTGAAGGTAGCTTTTAGTTTCATGAGTTTCTTTTAACTGGAAGTCATAGTATATCCAGTTGCGGCCCTAACTTAAATTCGATATAAAATGTGTGGAGGGAGCAAAAAGATTAGGGTGATGGCAAGGAGGCCTGACGAACTCAACGAGTAGGAGCTCATCACCAACGAGAAACGGTCTAAACAGCAGCGGAGACCCACAAAAAGCTGCTCTTCGTTTATAAGAAGGGTTTGATTGCTCCAAGTCTAATAAAGACTTTTACGCTGAATATTAAGAAGGGCATAAATAATTTTCAGCTTCCCATTTTTAAAAGAATAATAAAAATAATCACTGATTTATACTAAGCTTCTTGTATATCATTTTATTATCTTGAGCAATGCCTGTCTTATTTCCTTTTAGAAACAAACTTCTTGGTTGGATGAAAGAAAGAACATCTTTAGATCTGTATCTGTGCGATGTAAGAATAACTTGGCTTTAATATATATCATTTGGTCATATGAATAAAGTTGTGAAATCTTCAAATTTTACATGAAATAACATTTTATTTCAGAACACTAATCTTTAAACATCAAACTTTTGTTTTTTAAGAGTATTTATTCATATTGGCAATAGAAATGCTGGTGAAAACCATCCCCTCAGTCTGATGCTGCCAACACCATGTTTGATGTTGAATATTTGATGTTTGATGTTGGGGTTGAATATTTTGCATTTAGGCTAAAAGGTTTAATTTAGATCTGGAAAAACAGCATCAAGCTCTTAATTTGACAAACAATGCAGAAACTTTAGCCAAACATTTAAGGAGTTATATGACGATTAATTCATCTCAGTAAGAAATATGTTACTTGAAACATAAGCATTCCCACACCATGATGCTGCCACCACCGTGTTATTGGGTGGAAATGGAGGGTTCAGGCTGATTTGCTCATAGTATTTTGCATTTATTTCAAAAAGGTTCAACTGGTTGCACTGGATTTTACTTATGGCGTCCTGCAATTTTCTGACACTCATTGGTAGTGAACCAAAGTGAAATCCCAAACAAATGTATTGAAGCTACTTGCTTTAACAGGAACAGGGACATTTTCAATTCTTTTTTAGGCGGTTATGTAACACATTCCTATTAACTATTTGCACAGGCGTCCGGGATGCACGTTCACTTTCAAGAACAAGTGCGACATCGAGAAGCACAAGAGCTACCACATCAAGGACGACGCGTACGCCAAGGACGGCTTCAAGAAGTTCTACAAGTACGAGGAATGCAAGTACGAGGGCTGCGTGTACAGCAAAGCAACCAACCACTTCCACTGCATCCGCTCCGGCTGCGGCTTCACCTTCACCTCCACCAGCCAGATGACCTCCCACAAGCGCAAGCACGAGAGGCGGCACATCCGCTCCTCCGGCGTCATGGGCCTCTCCTCCACCTTCCTGGCCCCGAAGGACGAGCCAGAAGAGTCCAGCAACGACGACCTGATGGACTTCTCAGCCATCAGCAGCAAGAACTCCAGCCTGAGTGCCTCGCCCACCACCCAACAGTCCGCCACCGTGCCGCACTTGTTGAGCACGCCCACCACCGCCACCGCCTCCTCGATGTCGGGCCACAACCTCAAGCCCACCCAGTCGCTGCCCGGCGCGGGCCAGCGCATGTCGAGCCTGCTGACTCAGAATCTGCCCAGCAACATGCCGGTAGCGCTCGCGCTTTCAAACAGCGCCCTGGCCTCCTCCAACCCATTCTTCCCACTTCTGCCGAGGCTGCCTCTACAACCTCCCCCGACGGCCGCCGGCCTGATAACGGCCGTGACTTCTGGAGCCCACTCCATGCCGACCGACTCTCTGACCCAAGGCGGCTCCTCCGTGGGAGGGGATGCAGCCATGGTACCCACTCCAACGTCCTTTGCCAGCTCTTCCATTATGGAGAAGATCTCTGCAAGCAAGGGCCTGATATCACCCATGATGGCCAGATTGGCGGCGGCTGCCTTGAAACCGTTAAACAACACAGACACAGGTAGGTCGCTTTAAACTGACAACTGCCTTACAGTAGATCAGAATATGGTCCAAAAGTCAATTTACTTCAGTAAAAAAGCCAATCTCATAGATTTTTAGGGGGATATATTTTAGACTTCTATATCTTTTCATTTCATTTTCAGTATTATAAATTAAAGTTAAAAAAGTAAAAAAAATGTTGGACGGATGCAGCTGAAGAAGTTTGTTTTTCAGAATGCTGCATGAAAGCAAGCAAGCTAATGGAAAACTGAGTGAAAGGAGAAAGTTTGGTTTAAAAGGTGCACTAACCACAGGGATAGCTACAGTCTGCAGACTGTTGCTCAGTGGTTTCTGTGCTGTTTTTCAGATCTGATAAGAAGCAAACTTGTATTTTCATTCTTAAATCAAGGTTCCAAAGTCTATAGGAAATGAAGAGCCACACAATCCACATTGCTTGAAGTGTTTGAACGAATTGCTCTAAAATCTTCTGGTAGTTCAGATAGAACTATCAGGATTCTGCATGTCTTGAACCACCTACTCCAGCTTGTGAATTTCCCATAAACACTTAAATTGGGTTTGCTTTACAAGCCTCTGGTTGTACCTGGTGCCTGTGCATCTTTTCTTTAGCTACACTTTTTCCTTCCACCAAGCTTCCCATTCAGATGCTGCGTTCTTTGAGAAGCCATTTTCTTCATCAGTGATTGGTTGTGGTCCACCCTACTTGTAAAGGATATCTCCTGGACAACTGTAAAGCCAATTGATTGTGTCAGCCACAACTTCACATTTCCTGATTGGAAACCATTCCATGTTGGTTTCTGAGAAAGTGAACGTTCTTTGACAATTTTTGAAAGTAATGCTTTAAAAATCTATTTTATCTTTAGAGATATTCTAACTTATTGAGATAAGGCTTAGATGAATCATTACTGGTCATAAAATTACCTTAAAGAAGGGGAAATACTCAGAAATCACACAAGTCAGAGGTCAAGCACTGTGTGTTAGCTTATATATCGGTGCTAACAGATTACCGATGTGCGTTTCTGCTTTTGTACT
This sequence comes from Poecilia reticulata, assembly GCF_904066995.2. NCBI lineage: Eukaryota > Metazoa > Chordata > Actinopteri > Cyprinodontiformes > Poeciliidae > Poecilia > Poecilia reticulata. The sequence goes on along the minus strand of NC_088836.1, from coordinate 13,551,770 downwards.
TGGTGACAAAAGCATCTCCTTCCTGAGTGTGGACAGAGCAGTCAGAGTGCACTCAGAGGTCAGCTCTATAACCATCCCCAAAGCAGAGGGAAAAGCCAGGAGAGCCTGTGCTTTCGGGCTTAAAGGGACAAACCAGAGGCACGGTGCTCTGCTCTGGCTCTGTTATTGTGTTGATCGCTTGTTAGATACCCACAATCCATTTGGAGATAAATGCGCTGACAGGGGGAGAGTAGAGCCTGTAAAAGTCTCTTATGATGTTCAGAGTGGGGGGCTCATGGGGCTTGTGTTGAACATGTTTCCTCATCATTGGCCTCTTATCTCTGTCTGCGCTCGTTCCAAGCAAATGGAGGTGGAATGAAATTAAGTTGAAAAATTGCCAGAAAAAAAAAAAAAAGATTTTCATGTGCAAACTGATAAAAAAAAAGAAAAAGAAGTGAAATCACTGAGGTAGAAATGACTCAAGGCAGCAGAGCGAGGAAACAGGCTCCGATACAAGGAAGGCGCTCATCAACAAAGACTTTCTGAATTTCTAGAAACCTCCGGTTTTGACGAAAACATGTCAGAGTCTGCTTAGCATAATTCAAATAAGTTTTGGAGGTAATTGGCTTGTCTGTGTTTATCATATTGCTTCAAAACAAAGCCCCTTTCGAAAGTGAAAATAAAGCGTTTAATTCTGATAATGCACTGCGGAGCGTGGCGCCGCATTCATTTAGAGCGGGTTCTCGGTCTGAGCAGGTGGGGGGCGGATTTTAAACGGGGGGTCGCTCCGGATGTTGGTAGAAGTGGGGAAGGATTATGATTCCTGCTGGTGTTCCCAGAGCAGGACGGGCCCAGAGAGAGAGAGAGAGAGCCAGGGGCAGCTGCTCTGAGCTGAGCCCAGCCTGTCAGGCTCAGCTCCACCTTTTGGGCTTCCAGCAGGTAGCACCAAACTCTGCTGGGGGTGGGAGGCACCTGCTGAGGGTGGAGCCTCCACAGATGGTCCCTTCTCATTTCAGACACACCGCTACAGCTCAGATCTGTTCTTTCAAATACCCCCTCCCCCCCAACCTCCACCCTACACACACGCTCACGCACACACACACACCACCACATTCTCAATCAAAAACATTTTTAGTAAAAAAATAAATTAAAAAAAGTTGGTGCGTCGCAGAATGGAGGGGTAGCTGTGGTTTTGTTTCTCATATTTGCTTCAGAAAATGTGTGAACAGGACATTTGGGGCTAAAATGAGGAGGAAGTGGTTTGTGCTTCTCTGTCAAAAAGGTGTGAGAGAAGTCATTGCGTTGAGGCTATTTTTCACAGCGTTTATTTTCTCATCTGGCTGTGAAACTTTGCCTCTTTTTTGCAGTAAATTGAGCCTCTTTTCCTGTTTCTGCATTCAGTATTTCTTCTTCTTTTCTTAATTAATGTTCCACTCTAATTTACCCCTAAGTGTTTTTTTTTGTTTTGTTTTTTTTTTTCCCAGAGATTCGAGCATCTGAAGGGTTTACTAATTAGACGCACAGTACAAATGATCTTTCACAAGCTCTGTATCTTATCCGGAGTAATTACATGGTGTACATTATTCCTGGATAATTTCCAGAAAGAAGCTGCTTTGAGTCAAACTCATTTGTTCTCCCTCCTTGGGAAGTGAATAGAAGAAAAAATAAATAAAAAAAATAAATAATAATAACAATAATAATAATTTCATGAAGTGCATCCATGTCTTTTTTTCTCTCTCTCTATTTAAAAGTGAACTTATCATCTGATTTATTGAAGTATTATTTTACAGAGCCTGCAGATCATATGCAGATCATGCAGTTAGTGGCTCTTCTTGATGGAATATGCTCCCGTTTTGTCTCCCAGTTGATTTAATTGTCAATGACAAGGCAGGATTCGTCTGGCTAGTTAATTTTGGGCATTCTCTCGTCAAGTTGAGGGTTTGGGAGGGGGAGGGGGAGGTGAAGTGATGGGAGGGCTGGATGTGGACTCTGGTAAGCATTTGGTGACCTCAAACCAGAAGCATTATTGTCTGACTGCTGTTTTCCCTCTAAGCCCCACCGCCCCCCACAGCCCCTCCAACCTCAACCATTGTCAAACTGAACTGACACTGACACTGACACTTCCCCATCTCCTAGCTTTCAGCTGACAAGGCCCAAGACTGGCTTTTCCACTCCTATTCGGTCTGATATGTCTCTGGGTCATCTTTTAGCAGGAGGAAACTCTCCTTGTTTTTTTTGTTCCCTCATCATAGGCTGGGCTTGTCCCATTTTTTTTTTTTTTTTTTTTTTGTCTTTTGAAAAGGAGCGGGTCCTGACCAGGGCATACACTTGGATGCCCATGACCTTGCCTGTCACTATCCCTGATTCCTCAACACCAGAAAATGGCTGCTGGTGCACTCCAGCTTTAGTGTCCTAGAGGTTAACCCAGAGGTTCCTCACCTCCCACATATATTTTTTAAGACAAACCTCCACTTCTTGTCAGCCAGAGGCTCGGCTTTCTGTGTGTAGCCTGAGGACAAATTAATATTTCAGTCCCCCGGGATCGGGAGGGGGACCAGAATTCACCTTCCTGTCAGCATTTCTACCTCAGGTCGTCCCCTGCTGTTTATTTATTGCAATTCCACTCCACTGTCCGCTGAATACCTATTTGGCAGAGACGGTGATAGAGAGGTCACAATATTTGAACCAATCTGATTGGCTGTCAGCTCCAATCTGACCGACATGGCGCCCTTGTTCCTCGTGGGTATGCTTGGTGGCGTTGGCCGCCGTCCGTTGTCAGGCCAACGTGAAAGCCAGAGAAAGTGGGAACGGAGGAGGAGGAGGGGGGTATGGAGGAGGAGGGGCGGGTGGCCAATCTGAGACTGCCACTTTCCCTCAACATTAGCATCTCACTTAATGACCAGTTAAGAGGCAGCCTGGCAAATGAGTTGTGACAAGTGCTGCAGAAAAAGGAGTCTTTTTCCCTCATATCTCCCGCCTCTCAATCACCGTTTAAAAGGCTTGACGGCCTGACATAATTTCGCAATAATTATCACTCGGAGTATTCTTCTCGGGCCAGGACAGAAGTCAGATTGGATCTTGTCACAGCGTAATAATGCTGACCAACAATAACTTTGTTGTCTCTTCTCTCCTCTGCCTCGTCTTTGGCTTGATTCCTCAGGGAGTGGGCAGCCAGGCTCCGCCAGCCAGTTTAATCTGGTTCAAGTGAAGCAGGAGCCTGTGGACGGTAACGCCGGTGCTCCGCAAGATTCCCAACAGGAGCACAGCCTGGACCTGAGCAAGAAAGACCACAGGTATACAGACGCTGCAAACAATCCCAATTAGGGATGCACCAATAAGGATTTTTTTGGACAATTTTCCATTTGTGATCTTTATATATATGTAAGCGGTTACAATTTCTCCTCAAAAATTATTTGAAAAGAGAATCACAGACCTGAAAGTATGGAGTTGGTGCTATAAGCTGTCTTCAGCATTGCATTAGCAATTAGCATGTTAAAACAGCAGTCTCACTGTGTGTGTTCACGAAACAATGTTAATTTTTATCTTACTTTTCAAAAGATTGCCAAGTCTATCCATAGAGTTGGAAAGCTCAAAGGATGAAATAGACTTTATGGACTCATCTAGCCTTCCTGTTATCTGCTTCAAGTCTTGCTCTCTGAAAGCAAGACTTGAGAGAGCAAGTCTTGAAACCTCACCAGTGTTTCAACATGTAGAAAATACAGTCTTTACTTTGGAAAAAACAAAAATAAAATAAAATTTATGAGTTTTTAACCAGCCAGTTTGGTCACAACTACCCAAGCTAAATATATATATACTTTTTCCTTATCTTTAAGTAATATGCAGATTGACTTTTAATCTTATTCTAATTAAACATATTGTATTATAATATTTACATATTATCTCTTTATCATGTTATAACATGTAAATATTATTGCATGAAAACGGTATAAAGTTTTACATTGTCACAGCATTAACACAAAGATTTAAAACAAAAATATTTAAGATGATGTATTTTTTAATACTGCTCAGAAATATATTGATTATTACAGTCAAACTATAAAGTCTAAAGTAGTAGATAGGTAGGGCTTATTGGACATAGTACTATATCAATATGCTATTCTATTGTTATTAATGATGCACCAATCATCATTTTATGACTGATGTATTACCCTTGCTTTGTTTTGTTTTTTATGTGACCTTAATGTGATATTTCCTATTTCTATTTCTATTTTTCAGGCAATGTCACATTGCGTGTAAGACAGTAGTGACTATTAAGCAACCCTTTTGAAATTCAAAACACTGATTTCACAGAAGTGATTTTTAGTCACCTTTGTGAGAAGGTGACTAAAAATCACCGAAAAATCAGATGGGTCTTTGTTTATCTCTACTTTAAATATTGTTTCTCCCCCCCAATTCAAACACTTCTACGTAAGTCAATTCATTTTCATCAAATTGATTGATCAGTAATAAATCAACTCCTGTTTATCAATAACCCTCCACCCTGCACCATGTTTCTCAGAAAGACAGCATTTTTCTTCTTCATTATACTTGCGCACCTCCTATGATAAATAGTAATATTTACTATTCTCATGCAAATCTTGACTAAACATTGTTCATTTTCCTTGTTTCAGTAATGAATCAAATGGACACCCTGTACCGGGGAATACATCTCTTTTATCCTCGCTTATGAATAAGGTAAGATCCATCCATCAAACGCCTTTCATCCCAAGACAAATTAGCGGGACACGGAGGGGCCTGTTTGTTTTTTAATGTTTCACCGCTAATAAGATGAGTTTGTATCATTTAAATTTTCCAGCCATTTTTCATACGTTGTAATTTTCGCTGCACCTCTCACAAATTAATATAATGAAGCAGTAGCTCGGTGCCATGCCAGATATATAGAGATGTTTGTTTTTTGATGAGCTGTTCTGAACTTGCCTTCCATTTTTTTTCTCCCCTCCCTTTATACTTTAACTTCCCCGCCTCACTCTGCATTTATTTATAGAGTTTATAAATTATTTGATTAAAAAGTCAAGGGAGTAAAAAAAAAAAAAAAAAAAACAAGAAGGCGCTGCCCTCATTTTTTAACAAGTCTAAATGTGAGCGTATGGAAATTTAAATGTTTGTGTGAAGATTAAAATGGACATGGTTTTAGCTATAAATCTTATCTGACTGATATAAATGCGCTGGGTGGTTTCCATCACATTGATGATGTAATGGCAGATTAGTCTCACTTTTTTTTTCTTCCTCTTCTCTCAACAACTGATGAAGACCTCCTCCCTCTTACTGTATGCTTCCCTTCCTCAAACACTCGTCTTCTAAATCTTCTTCTCAGACAGCTTAACTTCAGGCTTACAGTCAGTAAACACAAACAGCGGAGTCGGAGTCTAACAGCTCCACTGTTGTTGTGTCAGACTTCTGGGGTTTTGATTCGAACCACCACATCACATGAAAAGGTTAACAGATGCCCCCGGGGAACACTTAGCAAATACGCCTGGCCCGAACTCAAGCAAGCAAGAAACGGGGAAAAAAAAAGAAAAAAAAAAAGAAAAATGCCTGCCTGTTTGTAATCCTGGCTGCTCTCTTTAGCTTTGCCAAATTTCGGGTGTATTTGTCGGCTCGTTTTCACGCTCTCGCTAACATATGCGAGCGCTGCGCTCGCGGATGCTCTGCCAAAACGAGGGGGCTGGCAGCTGATTCGCCCTGTGTGTTTCTGTAGATGTCCCAGGTGAACCCTGCCCTCTTCAACGCCATGAACCTGAAAACCGAGCTGGAGGGAGGCCAGGTCCACGACACTTCTGAGGCAGCTCAGTACCTGCACAGAGTGCTGAAGAGGCCAGAAAACACCACTGAGATCTGGAAGACATACCTCCGCAGGTACAGCAAAGAAAAAAAAAAAACACTTTCTACACTGCGAAAAAAAAAGCATTTGCATCCTCACGGAGTCAATACAAGTAGTTTTTAAAATTTCAGTTGTAACGAGGAAATAAGCTATCCAAACCCGACTGGCCCTACGAGAGAAGCAATTGCCTGTTACACCTAAAAGCTGTTTGTGCCACTTTTTATAGCATCAACTGAAATTAACTGGTTTTCTGAACTGGAAATGAGTCTTTTGCGGCACTGCAGAGGAGTTTGGGCCTCCCTTCTTCACAGAATCAATTCAGTCACAACTGGGGTTTTCTGTAGCATTTAGGTCACATTATAGCATTTCATTTGGGTTTAGGACTTTGACTGTGCCACTATAAAATATTTATTTTAGTTTTGTTGACCCATTCATAGCTTTGCATCATTGTCCAGCTTTATAACCCATTGTGTACCTGTGGATATGATGCTGTTTTAGTTGTTTTCTGGCAAATGTGGAGTGCCTTTTCTTATTTTAGTTGGTTTTGTTTTCGACCTCCTGGATAAGATTTTGATGACCTAATTTTGGTCGGCTTGCTAATGCTGAGAAGGTTGACCTAAGATCAATGTTTTCTCGCACTGGTTTGCTGGACTTTCAAATGACTAATTATAACTCTATATCTCTATAACTCTTTCCAAACTGATAGATATTTTTGAATTTGTTCTTATACCTACTTAGATCCTGATATGACGTGTTGTTTTTTCGCTTTTTGTCATCTACTTTATGCTGTCAGGAATGTGGTATTTAAGTGCTTTCTTGAATCTTAAGATGAGGCAGTGTTCAGTCATCATTGTTGTTGGGGAAGCTGAAATCAAATTTCGTAAAAAAATGTGGTTAATCACACTTAATTCATAATCTAACAAGGGGGTGTGATTTTCTTTTGTACTTTTTCACTAAGCTGAGTTGGTTCAGATAGGTTTTCCCCTTTAATGAGTAAAACCATCATTCAAAAACAAATTTCTGTTTGCTCGTATCTTTGTCTTATGTTGAAATCGGTTTGATGATCTAAAACATTGAAACGTGATATAAAAGCAAAAACAGCTGAAATTCATAAGGCAGAATATGTATATTAATAGCCCAGAGTGACATTTGAAAATGACAGTAAACTGTTTAGGGCACATATCACTGTACATGACGTAAAGATTTATATGCCAGGAAACCCCCAAAGGTGTAAAGAATCCAATCTTGCAGGAATTTATTTTGGCTTACTGTATGACAAAACTGAAAGTCTTTACTGAAACTGTTATGAGAAGCTGAACGAGTTGCCGTCTTTGTTGGGAAAGCAGTACATTTACACGTCTTTTTTTTTCTTTTTTTTTATCCTCCAATACAAAGGTTTGACACAGATGACTTCTGTGAGGCACAGTGCGACTTTCTCCATAAGGTGCACTTTCACTGCCTGGTAGAGGACTGTGGGGCCCTCTTCAGCACTGTGGACGGGGCCATAAAACATGCTAAGTGAGTGTCACGCCACTTCTTGTTTGGAAAATACGGCGCTTTGCTTTGTTGATCAGTATAAAAAAACGGAAGCTATCTCTCTTTCAGCTTCCACCTTCGAGCCACCTTGAAAGTAAAGCCGGAGTCTCCGTTCAGCGATGGCAAAGAACCCGGCGAAGCAGCTCCGCCGCAACCCGTCGCCCCCGTGTCTATAGCCAGTAATCCCTCCATGGACGTGGCAAACCTCACGTCCTCTGGTGGCTACAGCTCTCCTCCTCCATCCCTGCTGGCCTGGAAGCAGCTGACCGGCAGCATCCCTCAGATGCCGGCGTCGATGCCCAACCTCCCCGCAAACTCGCCTCTGGCCACCACCTCCCTGGAGAACGCCAAGCCACAAGTCAAACCTGGTTTTCTGCAATTTCAGGAAAAGTACGCAGTGTATTCTACAGTACCTTGCAAAAACATTTGTACCACTTGGAACTTTGTAATGTGAAATTGTTGTCAGCATGCCACAGTTACAAAACTACCTGGATTTGGGCATCCACGTAAATGAACGAGCAAGACGAGGAGATAAACTTTCTCCTTGTCTTGAAGTGTCCCTGTTATCTCTGGAGAATTTGATTTTAAGCCAGTAACCTACATAACCACACCTCTTTTTTTTATTTTCTGCAGTGATCCCTGTTTGGCTACTGACTGCAAATACTCAAACAAGTTCCACTTCCACTGCTTGTTTGGGAACTGCAAGTATGTGTGCAAGACCTCCGGAAAGGCAGAGTCCCACTGTCTGGACCACATCAACCCGAACAACAACCTGGTCAACGTCCGCGATCAGTTCTCCTACTACTCCCTGCAGTGTCTCTGTCCCAACCAGGTAAGTGCAGCTGGTTCTCAGGAGTGGGATCACTGGCTGTCATCTCTTGGAGGTTTCTAAGCATGAAGTATGCTATCTATTAGACCAGTATTTGAGCTTATTTGACTCAAGGCTTTCACAACCACTGCTTCCCGTCTTCCATCTCCGCTGAGAAAGACAGTCGACTCACCCCAGTAATGCCTGTTTATATGTCAATGATGTCATTTTGACTGCCGCATTCTCCTCTCAGAAAAGGCCAATTTAGCTGATATTACCCAATAAATCATTGTCACTTGCACAGTAAACAAGGCTGTCTGGAATAGGGCAAAAATCAGGGGAATGCTTGGCAAATCAAACCTAAATGGCATCCCCCCTGCCTGCTCTCATGAGCCAGTATTTCGAAAACCGTTTAAATGAATTCATTAATGTGTCGAAAATCACCCGTCTCACTGAAAGTCCCTCCCGCCAACCCCCTCCTCCTCCTTCTGCTCCCCGTCCGCCTCCTTTTAGCCTCCCATCTCCCGAACTGAGCAGATCCTATTTGGCCCGGTCCTCTGGGATGTGGGCCTCAGAAACAGATGGTGGTGCAGACACGAATGGGGGAAGCTTTTGACAAGCTTAAAGCTAAAAAAAATTTTTTTTAAAAAACAAACAAAATAATTGTACCTCAAAATAACCAGAAAATAGAAGATGCTGTGTTGAATCCAATCGGTCAAGTTTTTGTGAAACTATAGGAAAGTTTAAAATTTGATTTCAGTGTTTTTCTGATTTGGATAAATCTAAATGTTTTATCAATATTTTCTTTCTTACCTTCTTGCTAGTTGTTCTTTGTTTCTTTCTCTCTTTTTTTTCAATCTGGTTTTTGCAGGGGCGGGGGGTTACAGTGAACTTTTACCTATTCTGAAACAAGCTAAAACGATTTCTATTTAACTTTTGGCCTAAAAAGTCTGTGGTAAAAGCGCCTGACTTTTTCTTCTTTTTCTATCTTGGCTGCAGCACTGCGAGTTCAGGATGAGGGGCCACTATCACTGTCTGAGGCCAGGCTGCTTCTTCGTCACCAACATCACCACCAAGCTGCCGTGGCACGTCAAGAAGCACGAGAAGGCAGAGCGCCGCGCCGCCAACGGCTTCAAGTACTTCACTAAGAGGGAGGAGTGTGGGAGGCTGGGTAAGAGCGAACATCCCTCTCATCCTCCATATGTAAGAAAACTTTTGAGCGGCTTTTGATTCGAGGATTAAAAGGAGTTGCGCAGAGAGAGAGAGATGTACATTGATTTCTACTGGCTGTTGCAAGAGGATATTCTTTGTTTGCAAAAGGAGAGAGCCCGGTGTTGGCAAACACAGCACCGTGCTTTGTGAGAGCGGTTTAAAAGGGCACGAAACAAGGGCCCGCTTCGCAGATTTTGTCGCCGCGTTTTTGCATATTCACAATGCCGACCTCGAGTCCCAGAGGAAGTCTTGCCTGCGCAACTATATGAGCAATAATGTCAAAGAGGGCAATCACATCCAGGTTGTTTTCCTCTTTTCTTCTGCCGGCGTCAGAAATGAGCAATTAGGTTTGTGTTTGTTAATTATCTGGCTTGTCTGGTTGAGCCTGTTTGTGTTGCCTCTCAGCCGCCGCTGCCATCGCACAGAAAATGAATTAAAAGTGATCTGTTTTTCTTTTTTCTTTTTTTTTTTTTTTTCTTTTCGTCAGGCAGTTACACAAGCTTTTCACAAACAAAGCAAACAAAACCGGGCCCTAAACAGCTGTTTTTTGTCCCCAGTCTGATCTGCCAACTGCATTGTTCAGGCTGGCGGGGGGAGAAAAAAAAAAAAGGCAGAAAGGATTACCATCGCTGGCGCTCTAGTCATAAAGAATTGATGGGTTGCCAGTATCCATGGCAGCAACATTAAACTGAACACCGCTGATGATGTTACCTGGTTTCTGTCTCACAAAAGGGCCTCTGTGTCACGGGGGTTACTGTTATTTGCTCAACTTTGCGTGTCTGAAACCGGCGCGTGTGCGCAGGAGCTATTTGATGACACAGGCATGTTTTTCTCTTAAACCTGGTGCCATGGTTACTGACATGCTAGCACCTGCCCAGCATGTTACTCTTTCAATTATTTCTGCCTGCTTTTATATAATGGTATTTGATTAACAGGCACAAAAACGGAACAATCATTTAATTTGAAATCATAAAGCAATTAGAGCTAGACTAGTTTTAAAACAAGAGGAAAGAGCAGAAGACTGTGAAGCAGACAGCAGAAACAATTCAGAACAAAAGGAGAAACGACAACGGAGATACTTTGAGAAATGAATTTAATATGGTAATAATCGTATATTTACTTTGGTTTGGAGGGATGTGTGTGCATTATTGGCCCACAGAAAATGAGAATTTATTTATGTAAATTCCTAATTGAATAAAGCATGTCAGTGTAATAAAAGAGCTCCACAGGTTTAGTGCACAGAAGGCTTGACTTGCTCAGTGTGACACCAGTGATCTAATATTCCTCCTACATGTACACTCCAAAACACTTTGAAACCCAATCCCTCTTTTGTCGGAGCCATATCATGAAATTAAAAAAAGGGGGGAAAAAAAGAAGACTAAAAATATTTCTCTTTGCGTTTAATCTAATCAGAACGCCCTCACGGTGGTAATGTGGCCTTTAGCGCTCTACTTACTTTCAGATGCCTCGCTACGCGTCGAAGACAAATTAATCTGCAAATAGAGAGTTTAAAGGGATAGTTCTAAATTTTTCAAGCTAGCTATCATTTAATATCTGCTGGAGATAACTCTCTTGACATCTTCCTTTAGATTAAATACAGATTACTCAGTCTCGGAGGCTAAAGCTTTGGGCTAGCTCAAAATGAACCAAGACCAAAGCAGACTTCTTATGTTTTAGGATTGCTCAAGTCTCACAAACATCATAGCATTTTACGCCACTGGTATTTTATGACCTTTGAACTGTCGTTGGAGGCTACTTAGACAAAAGTTAAAGATTATTTGCATGGGAAATGGAGATAGGAAGTGATGCATCACCAATGGTCTCCTTGTGTGGAGCCTGTATTGACAACAGATCACGTAGCGCTTCCTTTAAGATTAACTGTCTTAAATGAATATTAGAACAAAACAAAAACCAAATTAAACATGCTTTAGCAGTTGTTTCACATGTGGCATAATTAGTCAAAGACAAATTAAGAGTTTGTTTGCGTTTCTGTAAAAGGTAAGCTCTGAGTTTGAGTGTGAGTATCGATCTGGCTAGTTGGCTAAAGCTAATGGCTAATTTTGCTAGCCCCTAAACCAAACCTGACATGTCATTTACTGTCCTGAAGAAAACTATACTGACGTAAATCTTACAGCAAATGCTATGTCATAAATCTTTAAACCGTCATCATGTTTGCATTGGGCGTTTATTTGAACAGAAGCAGATGATTATACAGGAAATAGTGGAAGGAGGAAGTGCGTCATAAATTATCTTTCTGCATGGAACACAAGAACGGCACATGTAAAGAGTTTTCCTTTAGAGTAATTGTCTGGAATGAAACTGAAGTACTGGTAAAGCACAAAAAAATATATATATATATAGCACAAAAAAAAAATATATATATATATATATATATATATTTTTTTTTTTATATGTATATATTTATATATATATATATTTCTTTCCATTTTTGGTTGATATCAGACTTGCTTTAGTACCATCAAAGTCTGCTTTGTTCTTTGTCCGTCTCGGACTAGCCGTGAGCAACATCCTCCAGTGACAAGCAATCGTAACAAGCTTTGCAGCTAAGCTATTAACTGCTTACAACAATTCAACAGAACCTTTTAACAGTAAAGCTGCTTTATTTCCTCCAGGTTGCAAATACAACCAGGTCAACAGCCATTTCCACTGCATCCGAGAGGGTTGCCAGTTCTCCTTCTTGCTCAAGCACCAGATGACCTCGCACGCACGCAAGCACATGAGAAGGATGCTGGGAAAGAACTTCGACAGAGTCCCCTCTCAGGTACGAAACACTACCAAGAGGAAGACATTCAAACCCAGTCTTCATCAAGATTTTTTTGTTTGTGTGTGCGCATGACTTGCTTCGGGTTTCCTGTTCTATGAGTCAGATTCAGGGAAAGACGTGGTGTTCTGCGAGAAAACGAGATAAAATTCTCATTTCCAGTCATACCAGTCAATGACAAACCCTTAATGACTGTTTTTTACTGAAATTTCCACACATAGTGATGCACAGGGCTGTCACACCTTTCCATCAGAGCACAGGATGTACCTTAAGCTCCTTTAAGCATGTAGATTTTCTTGTTCTGTTTATTTTTTTTCTTTGTTCTGCTGCTTTCAAAAGACAAGAACATATTCTTTCAACAAAAAAAAAAAAACATCTTGAGAAATACTTGGTTGTTTGCCAGCTGCATTATGACTCATAAAGCCTGCCTCGAATGTTTCTGTACAGTTATGATAACTTTTTATGTTGTTTGTTTTTCCTCAGGTGATGTCGCTCGGCCACAGGGCGGACGAGATGCAACACGCTTCTGGTTTGATGTCCGGGCCCATGGCGTCTCAGGCGGGCATCACCTCCGGCTTCTCCTCCGCCGTCATGGATGACACAGATGACTACCTGGAGTACATGGGAGGAGGAGGAGGAGGAGGAGGCAGCCCCTTGGGCCTCTCCTCCGAGTCCTCCAACCAGGACCGGAGCTGCACCAGCACACCTGTGGGCAACGACAGCTCTCCGGCAGGTGAGGGGACGGTGAATTCAAAGAAGCCAACTCGCACATTCGGCCTTACTCATGTTAATCTCAGCCATTTGTTACTCATGTGTGTCATGATTCAGTAGTTTTGGCTTACAATCAATAGGCCCCGAGTCATAATTACTTCTGAGGTTGATGACATCGCAGCGTTCTTTTGTCCCGATTCGTTGACGAGACGTTCGGCGTTTTGCTTTGTCATCGTCATAAAACATCCATTCTGTACATCAGCGGTTATCGATCTGAGTGTACTTTATCACATTTTCTCCTGGCCTGACATCACCCCGTCAGCTTTAGCATTTGTAAGTTTGCTGAACTATGTGAAGTGTATCTTTTTATCCTTCTCTTGTTTGCGCTAAATCTTAAGCCTGGCTGCGATTCTCGCGCTTCTACACGCGTTGCCGTTACGATCCACGACTCTCATCATTGTTGTTTTGGCTGGTGTTTGGGTTACTTGTCTTTGAATGGGCCTCATTTTGTATCATTCTCTTATCTTTTATCTTTCTCCTTTTTTTACCTCCCATCCCTCTGTGTGTGTGTGTGTGTGTGTGTGTGTGTGTGTGCGTGCGTGTGCGTGTGTGTGTGTGTGTGTGTGTGTGTCTGTATGTGTGTGTGATGTGGCCCCTTGTTTTGGTGTACTTGTTTTTCCCCTCTCGCCTGTCCTTCACCCCCTTCTGGTCAACCTGTCTCTCCAGGACAAGGCTACCCCAACACTTCTTCTGCTCCCACCACCCCTGCTGACACTAGTGCCACCCAAAACGCACCTCCTTCCTCCCCTCCTCCTCCGCCTCCACCTCCTCCTCCACCACTTCTTCCTCCTCAGCCTGGCTTCCAGTCCCAGGCCCCGTCTCTCCCTCCCGCTCTTCTCCGACCTCCTCTGCCCTCGCTCCCATACCTCCTCTCTCCATCCTGTCTGTCATATTCTCTGCTCAGCGCCTCTCTGGGAGCCACTCGGAGTGTTGTCATGCCAACCAACACACCAGCTTTCAGCCCCATCATTGCCACTCCGTCTCCAGTTAAAAATGACGTCCCTATAGTACAGGATGCTGCAGGTACTTATCCAAACCAACACTGCAGCTGTCACTCTCATTTACTGAGCTCTGTGCAGTTTTAACTGTTTGTTTGTTTGTTTTTTTTATCAGAATCAGTGAAAGGTTTATGTGCACTCACCATCAGCATGCATGTTATTTTAATTTTGGGCCTCTAATGATGTGATTGAACTGTTTAGCTTCAGCCTTTTTTGAAAACTCAAATTTACTCCACAAGTTTGATTTTTTTTTTTTTTTTTTTGTGGAATTTATCTAATCCAAACAGTCATAATTATACATGCAGGTTAAAAATTTGTAAATATACACACACAATGTTTGGATAAATGTGCTTTAAGTTGCTGGAAACCTTCACATTTGTAGCCATCCAACAAGCCGGTGTATTTATTCCAAAATCAGCTTTAAAGTTTGTTTGGGGTCATCTTGATATCGGACCACCAAACCGTCTCTGCTGAGGTCAATCTGAAGATTTCCAAAGAAATCCCTGGTTGTGAAATAGTCATGATGCTGCCACCACCATGCTTGACAGTTGGTTCAGTTGCCTAAAAGCTCAATTTTTGCCTCCCCAGATCAAAATACCTTTATGCAAAAGGCGTTTGCTTGAAATGTCAGGTGTTTATTTTGGATCAGCCTGACCTCATTCCATCATGACACAAAACTTGCTTTAGTATGGAGAAGGACGCTGTTTCCATTTCATACTAGGTTGAACATTGTGGGTTCGTTGAACATCCTAACCAGTTCGATTGGGATGGTTGAAACTTGGATAGAATTGGATGTTCTAACAGAACTAAAATCTGAAATCTACATTAAAACTGGTTTTGGGAAGATAAAATCAGGCTTCTGGGAGAGCCCACCGACCAGAAATCGCTATAAAATTGCATACGGTCTTTTGACACCTGATTGATGAAAACCAACCAATTTACTCAACCAATTTTGCTAAGCAGAGCAGTGTTTGTGGCATCATCCCTTCCTGAATAAAATACATTTTGTCACAAAAACATAAAGGCACAGAATTGTTAATACATTCATACCCATGGTTAGTGTATCAAAACTTCTCACTAGCGCTGTATTATGCAGCAACAGGATAAACATGCATGCTTGCTCTAATGACACATCGGTGTGTGCTTTTACTTTTGCACCGAGAGACAGAGCAGTAAATTTGGCACCTGTTCCACGAAGCCTGGGCCTTGTTTAGTCTCCATTAACAAGGCTGCATCAGCAGCTTCTTATTTTAATCACGCCTCAAGTTTTATCGAGGCCCACTGTTTCCTGTCGTGCAGAACAGGGATCGCATCATTAGCAGTGACCCCAGGGTGCCGCAAAAGGTGGGTGCCCCTCATAAAACAACACATAGATAAGAGGGTTGGTTAGGACTCGCCGCTCCCTCTTTTGTTTGGGGGCTGGAGACACTCTGTAAAAGTGTCATGTTCCACAGTCAATCTATCATCCTTTCCCCACTCCTTTAATCATTCTGGGAATTAGGAAAGGGAAAAGAAAAAAAAATGGCTTTGTGCGCTTACTCAGCTGCGAGCTACTTCTGGCTGGGGAGAGTTCAACATCAGAGTTTTAACCCAGACAGTAATTTGCTTGTAGTTTGTGGGTTTTACTTTGTGAGCCAAACTGATTGCTCTTTAATGTGCTCGCATCTTTCTCTCCAGGCAACACCATCTCCATTCCCACGGCCACCGGCGCCAAGAAGCGCTTCTGGATCATCGAGGACATGTCTCCGTTCGGCAAGCGCCGCAAGACCCCGTCGTCTCGGAAGATGCTGGACGAGGGGATGATGCTGGAGGGCTTCCGGCGCTACGACCTGTACGAGAACTGCAAGGACTCGAGCTGCCAGTTTTCCCTGAAGGTGACCCACTACCATTGCACACGTGAAAACTGCGGCTACAAGTTCTGCGGCCGCACCCACATGTACAAGCACGCACAGCACCACGACCGCGTGGACAACCTGGTGCTGGACGACTTCAAGCGCTTCAAGTCCTCGCTCAGCTGCAACTTCCCTGACTGCCAGTTCTCGGGCAACAGCACCCACTTCCACTGCCTGCGCTGCGGCTTCCGCTGCACCGACAGCACCAAGGTGACGGCCCACCGCAAGCACCACGGCAAGCAAGACGTGATCAGCGCCGCCGGCTTCTGCCAGTTCAGCTCCAGCGCCGACTGTGAAGTTCCCGACTGCAAATATAAGCTCAAGTGCTCGCACTTCCACTGCACCTTCCCTGAGTGCAAGCACACGGTGGTGGGGATGTCCCAGATGGATTCCCACAAGAGGAAGCACGAGAAGCAGGAGCGGGGTGAGCTGCCGTCCGTGTCGCCCAAGCAGGAGGGGATGCACCACCTTGTCGGGAGCATGGCGCCGGTCGCTCCCGCCTCCCTGGGCGTGTCCACGTCCTCGCCCGGCGGCCTCCTCGGCTTGTCCCACAACATCAACAGCAGCGTCCCCTCCATGATCTACCAGCCGGGGGGCCTCACCTCCAACTACAACCACTCTTACCCCCCGTCCTCTATCAGCCTCGACAGCTCCCTCAACCTGAGCACCAACACCAGCAGCTCCCTTTTCTTCCTGAAGAACGCCGCCGGTCTGGGCCTCAGCGACTCACTGGATCTCAGCAAGAAGTTGCACCTCGACGCGGCACGGCCGGCGCACCACGCCAAGTCCCAGCTGGATGACACGGGGACATCCGGAGAAGCCGAGGACGACCTGTCTCCGGACGAGGAGGCGCACGCCGAGGAGGAGGACGAGGACGAGGAGGAGGACGAAGAAGAAGAGGATGAGCTCAACACTGACTCGAACGACGACTCAGCGCAGGAGCCTGACGGCGACAAAGACAACGGCGAGGGCTTCGGTGCTTCCGTGAACCACACTGATACTTCCCAGTTGGAAAAGCAAGATGCTGACCCATAAAACAATCAAACCCAGAGGGGACTGTAGGAACTGCAGAAACATTCTGTGTACCACCAATAAACAGAAAGTGGCCTCATTCATCACGCTCAAAAACAACAATAACAGCAACAGCAGCGGCGCCGGTGTGACGGAAAACGACGGGCCCACCGAAACGATTCATCGAGATGTTTACAAAACGACCAACATTATGAATTCAATTATGCATTAAAAAAAAAAAAAAAAAAAAAAACGAGACAGAGACACACAAATTTTGGGCAGCCGTGTAAAGCATTTTACTACACATCAGTCTTTTTTGTGTGCGTGCATGTTTGACTTTAATTTATTTTTATTTCTTTCACATTTTTTGTGTGTGAAAAAAAACACTTTAGAAAAACAAAAACAAATCTCTCTATATAACTATATATGTAGGTGTGTGCGTGCGTGTGCGTGCGTGTACGAATGATGATCATTGAGAAAAAGGAAAATTTCTGGCAACCTGAACTGAAAAGAAAAAAGGGATGTGAATCACTAAGAGGAGCAGGATGTGTTTCATAATTTGATCTTTAGTTCTGTATTATTATTTTCATTATTGTTATTATTAATTATTGTTGTTAGACACTGAGAGAAAGGAGCTACTTGTTCCCTTCTCTTTGGTATACTTTGTTCTCACATGGGATTGACCGACAGTCGGGTCTATCTCAGCCTCAACAGTTCTCTCTCCCTGAAATCTGCTAAAAAAGCCCAGTGCAAAGCGTACTTTGTAACCCGGCCCACCGCCCCCAGTGGAGGAATCAAGTTTGTGCGTGAATAGTGCACTTTTATATTAGCTGACCACGAAGAAAACGGTGATGACAGATAACTCCTGAGTATATTTAACAATGTTTTTGTTAACATTTGCATCTTTTGCATCAAAAAAATTTGTTTTGTTTTTTTTTCTTTCTTTTTTTTTTGAGATCATATTGACGTTCGAGCGAGTGAGGCAGGGGAGTCGTGATGTTCAGTTCTGGGGGGGGGAGGAAGGGATCAGATGCAGCCACAGAGGAAGCATCAGGGAAGTGTGTTATATGTTGAAAATGTACAGACCGCAAAAAATGTCCAGATGGCATTTTTTTTTTTTTTTTTTTTCCATTCACTATGGCTGTGGTTGAGCTCCTGTTGTAATGCTTTTTATTTAATATTTATGTGTTCTTCCAAATGAGAAAAAAAAATTTAGGGTGTTATTGCACTTTTTAGGTTCATTTTTACCGTCTGAAACAGGAAAAAAAAGAAATTAAGAATGATATATATCATTTAACAGGGAATTTGCTTTAAAAATGTTTTAGTTCACTTTTTTTTTTGCTTTTATGCACAAATAGATGTTAGTGTGACAACAAACTGTTGTTCTGTGGTTTATTTAAGAACTTGTTTTTATTTTTTGCTTCTTCTGTGATTGGACGGCTTGAAATTATATTAAAAAAAAAAAGGAACTGTGTCGCGCCAAAAAATAAAGAAAAGAAAAAGGCGCCATCTGATATGAAACACTAAGATGAACTGTGATTTTTAAAGAATTCGTAAAATGCTTCACTTATTGTAGCGCTAAATTATAAATCTGTCAGAACCTTGCTTTGGGTTTTTTTTTATTGAGCAAACATGTACGACTGAGGAGTGGACACACTGAATTATTTCCTGAGCTTGGCATTGGAAATAAATGATCATGATATAGGGAATAATAATAATGTGTGTAAGTGATATTCCTCTGGATATTGTTTTGAGAAGAAAAAAAAAGGGAAAAAAAAAGGTTGTACAGTATTTTCCTCTGTAAAAAAATACCTATATATGAACAAAATGCTCTTTGATGAACGGGTTCCTTTAAAGAAGAAAATCCCTAAAAAGGAGAAATGACTAATAAAAAAAGGTTAAAGATTCAAATAGCCTCATTACAGTTTGCTTGTGTGAGTCAGCTTTTTATGTTTTCATTCGTCTTTCTGTTTTCCAAACTCTGCCAGAAGCTCAAAACTCAAATACACTGATCTGAATTCATTCCCTGGGTGTTTCCTGTTTATGTTATTTACTTCTGCTCTTATTAGTTTGAAATCCTCAGTTCGTCTCCACCTTGGCCGTCTTAGCTCACAGACTGAACTGTCTCCTGGGACGTTGTTGCAAAGCGGGAGCCGCCATTTGTTTTGTTTGCTCATCAGTTACCAACGTAACTTGGATCCCATGCGTGTGTGTGTGTGCGTGCGTGTACGTGTGTGTGTGTGCGGAGGAGTAAAATGTTGAGAAAAAAAATAAAGAAACTGTGATTATTATGACAGCGAACATGTAGTGCTTGACAGTGATCCAGCCTGAGGGGAAAAGTGGTTCTGTGCTACACTTTAGACCAACACCCTGAGCACCAGTTGCAAATATTTTCTGTTTGTTGAAACCCAACTGGAGGATTTTCTCACTTAATTTAAAGACATCAATTGAGAACTGAGAACAGCAAGAATAGGAAAAAAAATCAGGGCTTCTCCACTTCAGAAACCTTTGCTTCCCAAAAGTATTTACGCCCCTTGAACTTTTTTTTGTTTTTCATTGTATCACCATAACCTGTTTAAATTAGAAAGGATACGGCACAAATGCAAACTTCCTGATCTCAACTGGCTACACAAAGAGAGGCTTAATTAGAGAAGCAACAGACAAGTCCATGGTAACTCTGGATGAGCTGCAGAGATCTACAGCTCTGGTTGGGGAGTCTATAGTTACCTTTGAGTCATATGTCTTTTGCAGTCTGGCTTTCTTTGAAGACTACTAAAAAGAAAGGAAAGGTATGGATAGAAAGAAAGTCATAAGAAAAAGGTCCTTTGGTCAAATGGGACCAAGCTGGAACTTACATACTCATAACGTTGAGAGCGCTCCGTCCCCACAGCGAAACATGATAATGGTGGTTAGAGTGTCACGGTGTACTGTTAGAATGGACTAGTCAAAGTCCTGAGGTAGATTCCAGTTTGGACTCGGTAGCATTCATCTTGTTGAGCAAATGTGTTAATCTGTCACATAAGAGCCACATAAAATACATTTGTTTCTGGTTGTTATGTGACACAATAGGAAACTGTTTACAGGGCATAAATACTTTAAAGACACCAGCTCTCTGCAGCGCAGTGTTATCAGGGTGCATTTTGTTTTATTATTTTTTATTTGGTTGATTTTTTTTTTTATCCTTTTGGCCCTGAGGCGTGTGCTGAGTCCCCCTCCCACTCCCTCATGTCATCCAGAGGCCAGTGTGCTGGCTGTCTCTGTCGCCTCGTCTACAGCTGTTCCTGTCCTTCCTTCTTCTCTTCCTTCTGATGTTTTTTTACTTAAAAAAAGGGAAATAGCTGCAAAAAAGAAAAAGAAAAAGGGGGGAAAAAAGGCGGGTAAAGGCATCGCCATCTGTCAGCCAGCTGGCATCCGGTATATAAATAAAAAGGAATAAACATTAAAATCAAAACCAGACAGAAATGACCTCCAAAACCTGCATAGGCTGCTGCTGAAATGATCATTTTACTGCTTAATTAACAGATTAAAAGGATGGCGTAAAAAAGGCGATGAAGAAATAAACAGGCCTGTTTCGAGTGCTGCAGAGCTTTCACAAGACAGCCACAGTTTCATTTCACATTTTGTAAAACTTATTGCACTTTTAGACTCAAGGCCATCTGGGGTTAGCATTCAGTTTGGCTAGATTTATTGAAGCTTTTATATATGTATATTTATATTTGAAAAAATCTACAATGAAGTTTGTTGGGTTTTTTTTTTTTTTAATACAGGTTGAATTTTTCTCTTCTGCTCTACTTTCACTTTCCCTCTACTTGCTTATTTCAACTCGAGTACTGTGCTGTTAACCTCCATTGTGCTATATTTTTGTTTTTATTTCATTTCTGCATGTCCGATATGAAGATACGCTTTTACTCCCTGAAATAAAAACAAGCTGAATACCTTTAGGCGTGTTTTTAAGCGTTGGTGTGTTTTCAATGGGAAACTTCTGCTTTTTAACAAAAAAAAAAAACCTAACAGTAAACTAGTCGAAGTTGCACATGTCGTGAGTGCCAACTGTGCCGTGGAGGCTGTTGCCTGACACGCAGTTGGTTGATGTGCCAGGAACAGGTTGGGTGAGCGTGTGAGCAACGTGGAGAGGCAACAGTTGAGGCCCGGGAACATCCAACGACAGGTGTGTGCTGCATATGTGGTCACATGATGCCTATAAGGCAGATTAGGGCTCAAACAGATGAAGCGCTGCTTAATGGCAGCTTTTATTAAGTTCACAAAGCGGGGAGGGAGGCGGGGAGGAGGGAGAGGAGCAGAGGAAAAGCAGGTGGCCGGGCCTGTGCTCTCCTTGATGAAGACAGATATTGTTGAGCACAGCCTGAAGAGGGTGGCCGCTGTGGAAGGATTTATGGAGATTTGCGCGCCCTGGACCCTCCGCCTGCCTGTTCCTGAGTCCCGCAGTAATAGACCCGAGAGCGGGAAGAGCTCAGAGAGGAAAAATGACAGCAGACTGCCAACAGAAAGGATGAGGAGAAAGAGAAAGCTTTAAGAGTTGCCGAGCTGGTCGCTCTCTGAATTTAGTAAAAATATAGTGTTCAAAAATAAGGACTGGTTACATGGTAACACACAGGGTCAGTATTGTCTTTGGGAGTGATGAAATTACTACTATAAGATGAAGTAGACCATTTTAAACTATATTTAAATATGTTAGGAAAACCAGCACTTTTCAAAAGAAATAAATGAATTGATATTCATTTCATGTTTTATTTCTGCACAACACTATAAAGATATTTGCAATCTGATCTGCTTTTAAAGACATTTTATTATGTAAATATCTAAATACAGAGTTACTATAATTCACAGAAATCTGAAATGAATGAGTTTAGTAGAGACTTTTTTAAATTAGAAAAAAAATTAAGTGGATTTATTATAAAGACACTAAAAACCTTAACGACGAACCGAAACATAGAAATAAAGAAAAACTTTAAATATTTCTATTGAATCTGGCTTAATAAAAATCTAGTTCATGGTAAAATTGTTAATGATTACAGTCAAACTAAGTAATAAAATATAAGCAAATTAAAAAAGTGATTAAAAAAGTGATTAACTTTGACCAAGGGTCAAACGGAAACAATCAACTCAATGTTCTGCATCTCTGAAGGTTTGATGAATCTCTTTTAACTGGTATTGATGTCGTGAACTGAAAAATGCATGATTTAAGCAACTAAAGAAAGTGATCGTTTTCAGTTCTTGCAGTTAATTTCTGCACTTTTTCTGACACAGCAGAATGTTTCGCAGTTAAGGCTCCGATCAAACGTATCTATTTGAATTGGTGACGGAGACCAGAAACGGAACTAAAACTTAGAGAATAATATTTTATTTAGTCAAAAAGCTCTTTGTTGTTAGAATCTGATGGCGGTTCATGAATGCATGATTCATAAGGCAGCACTTCACCTGGTTATAAATTCAGCCTGATGAAGACAAAAGGGTTGAATTAGTCACGGTTAGAGTAATTCAGCAGATGAGGAGCTGCTCCTTCAGTCAGTCCTCAGCTATGCCTCAAAGAGGTTCTGTAGTTGGCAGCACTAGCTGCCCCACCTGACGCAGACAGACAGTACTGAGAGTCAATCCAGTTTGGAGAAACAGATAAGATCTCACAGACCTTCAAGCCAACCGCAAGTCACATCGGTTTCTTCTGAATGCAATTTCTGCCAAGAAAGCTCCAACTTCGATCATCCATCCATCCATCCATCCATCCATCCATCCATCCATCCATCCATCCATCCATCCATCCATCCATCCATCCATCCATCCATCCATCCATCCATCCATTTTCTGTACACCCTTGTCCCTTAGTGGGGTCAGGAGGGTTGCTGGTGCCTACCTCCAGCTAACGTTCCGGGCGAGAGGCGGGGTTCACCCTGGACAGGTCGCCAGTTTGTCGCAGGGCAACTTCAATCATGGGAATGTATTTTATTTACCTTTGTACCCTCTGTTTCTTAACCCCTTAACCCTAACATTAACTTTGGGCTGAACTACCCAAAGTTATAAAATGGTGAAATCTTTTTAAGAGAGCTTGACAGCTGTCTGATCTAGACAGTTTGGCGGCTGCAGCTGATGTTTGAATCGCTTGGTGTGATAATGCCCAACGTTTTTTTTCTTTGTGTCTAAAATGTAATGCCATCCAGGTCAGTCTCTGAAAACAAGAGAGCCGTTTCGTATCAAGAGTCCGACTCATAATACCTTTGTTGCCGATGCATCCCACAGGTGTGGAGCGTCCAGAGTATTGCTTATATGTAACACGTCTGCCCCGCTCATTTTACTGCTTCATTGGACCATTTATAGTTCAAGATCTTGGATGACATCTATGCCTCCCATCTCTGTCTGCGCTCTGCCCCTGTCAGACCTCTCTTTAAATCCCCTGCCCTTTTGCAATAGATGTTCATTTATCTATTTTTGCATGTGTATGAGCTTATTTTGGAAAGACCTCAGTCACACTGCAAAAAAAAAAAAAAAAAGAAGGTGAAGGGGGGGAGGCTGTGAGAAAAAAGGAGCTTTGCCATTGGTAGCAGCTGTTGCTGCTGAGACACCTCGGAGGAAATGGAGAATTGGACGCACACTCATCCAATTTACCATTAACAAGACCTTATTGGATGCAGGCCCCTCCGAAACATGTGGCTTTGCCTTATGTGGCTCTGCTCCTACATATGCGCTGCTGTTCCTCTTGAATACGTGTGACAGAGGTCTGTGATATTACTGACATCCGAGATCTGGGATCAAAGGACAGACGAAAAGAAAAAAAAATGGGTAATTTAAAAGAACAGTATAGTCTCTGTGTCACTCTAGAAAAAATAAGTTGTGTTTAAAACTTTAAGAATAACATGGATTTCCACATATATGGGGAAAAAATGACTGCAAAAGGAAAGTCTGACATGCAACATGAGACTGTTTCAAACATCAAACGCTCAATCTGGCCCACAAAACATACGATTTCCGGGAATTTTATAGTTTCCACATTTATGCATAGCCACATTAAGGGAGCAAGGTTTTGGTTGAGCTTTTTTTTTTTCTTTTTTTTTTTACAAGAACTGACTTCATGTTCTTTCCACCTTATTTCTCTTACAAATATGTCATCTTTTAAAGATATTATGTGACACAGTACAATACCTGCATGTATTCTCTCTGGTCTGGCAACATTTTTTTTTTCTACTTTACAATTTTTTTCTCTGTTCCATAAACACGTCACATTCTTCAGAGAGCAGTGTATATCTAGAAGGAATCTTTGCCTTTCAACACATTTTCAGAAAGGACAAGTAGATAACAACCCTGGTTGTTCTCACAGTTTTTGCCAGAATGTTCAGTTGATGAAAACAAACAGTTCTTCAGTTTTTTTTTGTTTGTTTGTTTTTTTTTTTTTACCTCTAAAAACCAGAGAAACTGGATTCAGCTCCGGGCCCCGTGCACGCACGGAGCCGAGCAAAGCAGCCGGAAACTGCTGATCTGATCATTGTGGTGATGACTCACAACATTTTTATTGTTTTTCTTTGAAAAGCTTCAATCGTTTTTTTTTTGTTTTCATGTCCACACGGTGATGTCAGGGTTTATTACAGGGCAGGTTTTATCGTTTATTTTTAAACTACTTTAAATTCTATTCTGCTATTCAAATCCATGAGGATTTATTGAACGTACGACGCCTTCACTATTCACACTATTCACTTTTTCGCATTTTGTCACATAAGAGCCATTTCGATGATAAGCAAATAGCTCATGTCTTTCAAAGTCTTTTTCAAATTAAAATCTGGAAAGTTTGTATTCAGTCTCATTTAATCTGATACTGGTCAATAAAATCCGGCTGCATCAGACATTTGTGTCACCTAGTCAGTAAACAATGTCGACTCTTGTTTAATTTGATGTCAGATATTATGTTAAACCGCCTTTCACATCAAATAAATTTGTGTGAAATGCAAATACGGCTATGTACGCTGATGATACTGTAATATATTATCATAATGAAACTGGAAGAAGTTGTTCGGACGAAATGCAGGTTTCCATTTGGTGGAAAAACTGCTTAAGTGCTTAAGATCACTTCAGTGTTTTTAAGAAATAGACACTGACTTCTTAATTGTCCCCATGCATTGATAAAAGTCAGAAACTAAAGAATGTCAATGAATTCAAATAGTTAGCTGTTACATTTGACCCATATTAAAACTAAAGACAAAAAAACGTTAAGACGAACAAACATATTAAAATGACATTGTAGATCTACAAGAAACAAACTAATTATGACTGAGCACTGAGCAGGTAATTGAGGCGTTTGGTGAAGGTGTGGTGGACCTGGACACATCTGGAGGTTTCAGGACATGGATGATGTCCTGGATTATGGATGGATGATGTTGCAGTCGCGTCATTGACCTAAAATTTGGGGAAATGCTCCCACATTTCTGTTCCCTAATCCAACATGGACACATTTTCATAGAAAGGGAGGGTGTCGAGGCTGAAGCGTGAATTGCGATACAATGGATGTTATTGGTAAACACCCAGTTGTCATGTTCCCAAAAACAAACAGAATCCCAATGGAAAGATTAGCTCTGAGGCTCCTTTTAAACAGCGTGTGAAAAATGAGCCTCCTGTCTACCCGGTTACATAAATGTTTACTGAGAAATACCAAACATTGTGTTCTATTTGTTTTACTTTGCTTGTGGTTTGACTATTACTGTAGATTAGTCATCACCAGAGTTAAACAGAGCCCTGCAGGGAGAACAAACACCAAGCAGCAGGCTGCAACCAGGAAGACGTGTATGAAACGGTTGATCCGCGCTGGCCCGTGGCCACGTGGCTCATTACATTTCAAGTAGTTTGCTGCAGAATTGGACCAGAGGTCTTCAAAGTTGAGTGGGGGACCATTTAATCACTTCATAAGTGTGATCCAAAATGAGAGAGCTTAAGGCAAAAAGTCAGATGGGCCATCTCTCTCTCTCTCTCTCTCTCTCTCTCTCTCTCTCTCTCTCTCTGTGTGTGTATGTGTCAGTAGCCAGAATGATTTTTTTTCTTCATTGCGCTTCAGCTGAGCGCAGAAACCGAGGCCTGCCGCCACCGCCGCCTCTGCTTCTGCTGCCTTCTTGGCAAACAGAGAACTTCTTAAGCACTAAGCTGTAAATTTGCTTAATTTGACATGAGTCCGAGGGGAACAGGATCATTTTCTTTCAGGGGGAAAAAAGCCTGGCATATTGGCTGACAATAAGCTGAAATGGTCCAACATGGTGTTTCTGCCGCGTGACGACGGCTCGAACACAGAACAAGACGGCGTTCAAGAGAGCCGTAAAACCGTTTGAATCTGGCAGCGGCGCCCGGGTGACTCATTTTTATGTTAATGACGAGAAAGCCTCTCAGCTGTAATTTCCTACAGAAAAAAAAAAACTGACGACAAAGCGCCTCGGAGTGGTTCATCTGCTCGCAGACACGAGGACATAAGGAATTTAGAGAGCGCGTGTACGCACCGGGGTTAGACTGCGTCAGCAGCTTCCTCCGGTTCTTGTGAAAAGCCTCATCTGTATCTCAAAATAGTGTCAAATTTTGTGGTTGGACATTGCAATAAAAGTTCCAAATGTTTCTCTGTTTTTGTTTTAGGTGAACGGTCAAAAATGAAGTTGAATCGAAAAGCAGCAGGTTTTGGTCATGGAAGTTGAAGCAAAACAGAAAGTATTTGCTGTACATGGGAGTCATTAAATAAGTTGTGGTAGAAACTTGAATCTCAAGCAGGAAACATTTAAAAGGAAATAGTTTGCTTTGAAAGGACAATGTAGTGGATTTAGTAAATAACCTGGAAGTCACTCCTTACAGTTGTAACCAGATATTCACACACACTGTATAAATAGAAACATGACTTGTGTTTTCTTGCTTTCTGACATTCAATCAGACCAAACTTTCCCAGTGTTTGGACCATTATGAGTACTACAATTATTTACATCCATCCATCCATTTTCTAACACCCTTGTCCCTCAGTGGGGTCGAGAGGGTTGCTGGTGCCCATCTCCAGCTAACGTCAGTTATTTACATGTATGTGTTAAATGTCAAAAATAATTTCACAGCTTTATTTCTTTAAATTCAGAAGTTTACATACATAAAAGGGTTTGTTTGTGTTATTATTATCGTTAGTTTGTGCATTTTATGTGAAAATATCTATTTTAAAGTAAGGTAAACAGCACTTTGCCAGGTATTACAGCACTTTTTGCTCTCTTTCATCATTTCATTTAGCTTTTAAAGTTCTGCACAGCCAGTAAAAATGAGACTAAGATGAAAAAATGTAAAAAAAAAAATTTTTTTTAAAACATTTAATGAGTAATGTGCTAAGTTTAACAATAATTGGGGGAGAAAGCAGCAATAATTCAGGTACATTAGTGTGCACTCTATTAAACTATCTAGTTTGTTAAAGAGCAGTCTTCCCTGCTGCAAGTCTTTCCAAATCCTACATCTTGATTTGATAACGTCTTTCCACTCTACTTGCAAAAGTTCTCCAAATCTATCCTCCAGAGTCCTTTTTGTTGGTGTAAACCAGGCTGGTCTGATCATTTCAGAAACTGTACTTGGGACTTTGATGCTCTTCGATGCACAACCATGCACTTGGCACAATCCATTTGTCTCCAAGAGAAAAAAAAAAGTAAAACTTCATCAGTCTTTCCCTCAATCCCTCTGTATGAAGAAAAATGGAGAACAAGGGGCTGGTTTTTGCCAGGCTAGTGGCCTACTGTATATCTACATCTAAAAGCATTAGTTTTTTATTTTTTATTTTTATCATGTATATTCAAAGTTAATAAGTGCCATTGTTAAAAGTCCAAAGAGCCACTTTTGGTTCAGGTTGCAGAAGCTTGGTCTGACTGAAACTTGATGACAAACTAAAGGTTCATAAAACAACGTTTGCACAGAGCTACCAAAGACGAGCAGTGGAAAAACTACCCTCATTTTCTCAATACTGAAGTTATTCAGATGGTTCTCCACTAGGCAAGATACTGACTTCACATCCTCTCCACAGAACCCCACTTTGAAAAATTCCCCTCCAGCACATAAATCACAAACACTGCAGTATGTAAAAACAGGGCCGTCCAGTCACCAAATCAAAGCAAATAGCATGTAAATGCACCGCAGTCCGATTTATTTCTGTTGGATGACTTTTGGATATTGCGAGGCTCGGATCAACTTGACGACAGCCTTTAAAAAGACTCGTTTCAGTATCACAGCTGTGACCTTCATAAACCGGAGCGGGGCAACAGGTGGCCATCATGTGTGCGCTAATCTTCCACATTATGGTTGTTGATAACAGACACTGCACACCAGCGCTCAGTTAAAACTCAGTAATTTAATATGGAATACATCAGCAATGTGATATTTGTAGCATGGAAGAAGCAAAGGTTGGGGAGATTCTGCTGCTGCTAATAATAGTAAAAGTCTATCATTCACGTTGGGTTTCTGTTACCAGAAGAATTCAGAGTACCGCAGACCCTCCGAAACAAGACATCAGGGCGTCCATCGGGGGGAATTTAGGGATTACTTTTTTTTTTTATTTCGCTTGCTCTCCTCTTTCCACAAGCGTGAAAACAGTGATTGTATTTCGCCATGACAATCCCGTGCCAATTTGGAAGGACAAGGTCAAATGGGCAGTCTTTCAGGGTTTTTTTTAAAAGCCGTCTTTCACTGCACATCAGTGCCGGATGGTTGGAAATGTGTGTTTAGACAGCTGGAGGCTACAAAAGAAGAGAGCAACAGGACCTGTCAGGTGATTTATAAAACAATCAATACCATAAAAAACACACAGTATTCATTCACACTTTTGGAAAAAACACTGATCCAAACACGAGATCATACTGAGCAAAGCAATTAAATTTCGCACAGAGCAGGGAAAAGGCTGTTGTTCACTTATGTTTTTCTTGTTTTGTCGTGATTAAATATTTCAGATCTTCCAAAATAACCAAAAAGAAGTTCTCAAGTGATAATTTTTTTAAGGCAAAATGTACCTATCCAAATTGATCTGGTGCTGCGAGAAAAAATTATTTCCACCTAAAAATAACAACTAATTCTGCTTTGTGAAGTCTCATTAATTTTTACACAAAAGTTCTAATTCAGCCACATTTAAGGCTTTTTGACCTGTATAAGGTCAAAAGCATTGATGTATGTTTTAAAGATTACAAATGCAAGTGAGTTTGAGCTGAAGGTTACAGCCTGATGGTCAGATATTGAACAACTTGCTGTAAGTGTGGCCCAGCAGCCGTACCGTCACAGCACTACCTCTATATTAAAGTCTTTTTGAAATTGTCGCTACCTTTCCAGCACCTTCCTGCCTGTTACCAAGATGCTTTAGGTGCTTCCACAGTCGGGGCCTGTGATTAGTGTAATTTAAACAAATGTCAGCAGGCAGCACACCTGTTGCCCCCTGCATCGCCTGCAGAAGCAAACCCTCAGCAGGCTGACAGGCCTTTGCCGAGATAATCCAATCTGAGCACCAGCGTAGAACGAGGGAGTTCTGCAACCTGGATCTCCTCGTGTTCTCATGTCCACTCCCCCTCCATCCCCCCGGTGGCTCATTGTTCGACCATTCAGAAATATTAACCAGTCAGCTTCCACTCTTACACCTTCCTCTGCCTGCAAATAAGACGAGTCCAGATTTTGTTCATGTTCAAGAAGAGACTCTGCAACGAAGCCAGTGAAGATCCAGACACGGGCCACACCGGGCGGGCTGGGAGGGGTGTGTGTGTGTGTGTGATCCCACTTGATTGTTGAGTTTATATCGCCAGTGATGACAAAGTGCTTTATGACTTGTCATTGTTCACTCGGCCCTGGAGTTGAAGCCTTATACAGGCAAACCCCCTCCTCCAGTGACCTTGACTTGTCAAATGTTCTCATTTTCACCCAGAAGGAGCCCCGGTGCTCAGCAGCCACTCAGTTGGTGAAACGCTGCTTTTAGAGAAGAGCATTTAGATGTGATCTGCGCACACAAACACCACCGAGAGAGTGCTGAGGAAATTGGGATGTGGCACAAAAAAAAAAAAACACTTCTTGCCTTCAATCTACTTGTATAGGTTTGTATATCATCAAAAACAGGAAGTGCTCTTGATACAGAAGTGTCCGGTCTCAATTTATATTCCAAACACTGGGGTTTACTGGAATAAAAAAATGCAATTCTTGTAAAAACATGAGGATTTACATTGTAGCAGCAACAGAGTAATGAATACCTTTAATCCACAAATTCTCTAGTGTGACCAATTACAGCAATTAAAATGAGAAATAGGATGCGGCTCCCCAAGATGTCTGCAAGCTGGGATCCAGAAGGTGTAGGAGAAAAGGCTTTAGTTTTCTACAGTCAAATTCAATCAAATTTTGCTTTTAAAGCTCTTAAAAAAAGAGCTACACAATATAACAATAGTGAATAAAAAATAAAAAGAGAATAAAGCCAAAAAATAATAATTCAAGATAAAAACGGAATCAACCAACCATGAAATCATCACTTAAATGGTACCAAAAGTAGTGAATAAATGAATCTTGAAAAATCTTTCCTTTTTGTGTCTAACATTTAACAATTAGCAGATCTGAGAGATCAGAAATATGTGTAAAGGTGCAAAAGCTCAGAGATTTATGTTGGGTCAAGACTTTTAAAAATGAAGAATAAATAAAGTAACTTTGAAACAGATTCTAAAACCGATCAGGAAAAGCTGAACAAAGTTAAAAAAATTTCTTTGGAAGTTCAAGATTTAACATTTCTATTACAAACTGGATACTTGTGAAATAAGTTTCTACACTTTATTTATAATTACAAGAGCCACATAGACACCTTGCTTCTGAACAAATTGCTATACAGCATAGATGGACAAACATACATATCACAGGGCATCGTGTGGTGCAGCGGTTAGAGCAGGCGCCTCATGTGGAGAGGCTACATATATGTGGAAGTCCCAAGTTCAACTCCTTTCCTCAGTTCCTTTGCAGCACGTCTTTCCTCACTTCTCTCAACTCCCGTCTTTCGGATTACTGATAAATAAGAGGCACTAGTGCCAGAACAAAAAAACCAAAACAAATCTAAAAACACCCCAACACATTATATAAAATGATTGCAAAAATAAATAAACTTAAAAGAATTCTGCTCAAGTGCACGTTTATTGTTTCTTTAGTACCAAACAACATCTTATATAATGACAGAATGCTGAAGTTATCCAAAAGTACTGTAGTACTGTAAAATGCTATAAGTGCAAATGACAAAAACAATAAAACAAAAAAACCAAAAAAAACAAACTTAAATATATATATTTTCCCCCCCAAACAAACCCAATATTGAAATAACTGTCAGCATGCTCATTTAAAATAACAGCAATACCATTACAAGGCAAAAACTTACAAAGGTGATAAATATGCTAATTGCAAAAAAATAGAAATGCTGAAGTCCATCTCTTCATCTTTACAACTGTCAACAATCGTGTCGTTGTTAAGGACTGCTAAGGGCTGCTGTTTAAGTAACGTCTTCTGGTGGCTTCCACGCTTCTGAACACAGACAAAAACACAAGACATCGATGAAGCTGTGTCAATAATAACCCATGGTGCATTTCTATGCTGGAAACTTAAACAAAGATGCTTATAGAATATATAAAATATTATTTATACATACATACACATATATACGTCTCTGGAAAAAATATAAAAAATAAGAGACCACTGCATTGAACCCCATTGAAAACCTCATAGTTATTCCACCAAGTGTTGATTTCTGAACTCTTCCTGAGTTAAAACATTAGTCTTGTTGTTTCTAAATGTATATGAACTTGTTTTCTTTGCATTATTTGCGGTCTGAAAGCACTGCATCTTTTTTGTAATTTTTTCATTTTCTGCAAATAAATACAAAATTTTTGCTTGGAATTTCCGAGACATGTTGTCAGTAGTTCATAGAATAAAATGACAATGTTTATTTTCCTCAAACATGTACCTATCATTTGAAGTGGTCTCCCAATTCTTTCCAGAGGCTTTATATATATATATATATATATATATATATATATATATATATATATATATGTGTGTGTGTGTGTGTGTGTGTGTGTGTGTGTGTGTATACAAAAAACACAGCAGAATCTATATGCACTTTTCCTATGACAGCAGCACAACAAAGCAAAGTGTAATATATCCCAGAAAAAATATTGAATTTTTTTCCGGCTCATAAAATCATTTGTATCCTACCAGTGAAAATTTTCAAAATAAAACAAGTGACCCCCAGCTTGGCTTCTTAAAAAGAAATATAAAGAATTAAATATAAGTGAGTTCTCTGTAAAGCTCTTTAAAGGAACAGATCCAGAAGAGCTGACTCCCTTCAGCTGACATCCCTTCAAAGGGATGACTTTAAGTATCTTGAAGTCTTGTTCACAAAATAGGGAACAATGGAGTGGGAGATCAACAAGCATATCACAATCACACAGTGATGTGGGCGCTGCATCGATCTGTTGTGGTGATTTGGCAGTTGATCTTAGTTCCAACCCTCATCTATGGAGGCAGAAGCTCTGGGAAGTGACCGAAAGAACACAAGAAACTGAAATGAGTTTCACCACAGGGTGTCTGGGCTCTCCCTTAGAAATAGGGTGAGAAGCTCGGTCATCCGTCAGGGACTCGGAGCGGACTCACTCCGAGTCAATGTGTGGGAATCGATGCTTCTCACACATCGAAACAAGCCAGTTGGGGTGGCATCTGGTTGGGATCGCTCCTGGACGCCTCCCTGGTGAGGTGTTCCAGGGGGAAACCCAGAGAAAGACACACTCGAGGAACTGGCTTGGGAATATCCTGGGATTCTCCCGGAGGAGCTGGCCCAAGTAGCTGGTGAGAGGGAAGTCTGGGTCTCCCTGCTTAGGTTGCTGCCTCCATGACCCGACTCAGAGATAAGTGGAAAAAAATGGATGGATGATACTTCGGTTAAAATCTAACACTGCTGTAGATATTTCCACTACTTTAACAGAGTAACTTGTAAGTGTAACCAGTACACAGTGTAAGTACACAGTCATATGTGCAAAAAAACCCTGCAGTCTTACCTGGTAGATGCTCATAAGGCATCTCCTCCTCCATTTTTTTCAGTTCTCCTTCTGACACATTAGCAACAAGAAAGACACCAAAACAGTCGCTCATGATATTGACAGCGGCATTGAGGCGATCTCTGACAAGACATGAAAAAGAAAGAGTTTTTAAAACATTTTATATGTCTGACATCAGGTAAAAAAAAAAAAATTTAGCTAAAAACTTACAGCAGCCATTCAATGGAGAGCAAAAGGGAGGCAGGTCTCACTGGAATCCCAGTGATGGTCAAAATGAAGAGGGTGGTCATCATTCCTGTAGCAGGGATTCCTGCCTCTCCAAGAGTGGCCACTGCCACTGTCACACTAAAGAGAAAAAGTGGAGGAGATCATAAAGACAAACCACTCTGAAATTGTATAAATCCAGTGTTCTTACGAGGGTGCTGGGGGGAAAACCTGTGAAACCTGTAAAACCGATGTGAATGAATGTGTCACAACTGAAATGTACCCTCGACAACGTGTTCTTTGCAGATGACACAATACTGTTTTCAAGCACCGACAGGGTTAAAACCAAGCCCACATCCAATGATAGTTAGCATCTCAAACATGAGGGCTGCACAGTGGCGTAGTTAGCAGCACTGTTGCCGTGCAGCAAGAAGGTTGTGAGTTTGAATCCCCAGGTTCTTTTCTGCATGGAGTTTGCATCTTCTCCCTGTGCATGTGTGGGTTCTCTCCAGTTACTCTGGCTTCCTCCTTCAGTTTGAAAACATTGATTCATCTCTCTAAATTCTCCCAAAGTGTGTGTGTTCATGATTGTTTGTCTCTGTGTGTTGCCCTGCGATGGGATTGGCAACCTGTTCATGGGGCACCCCACCTCTCGCCCATGGACAGCTAAACATAAGCACTACCACACCTGGTGACCCCACTTGGGGATAAGCGTGTAAGATAATGGATAGAGTTGAGATGATAGTCCCTGAAATGACACCTCTAGTGTTGAACACATGAAGCCTTGAAAAAGCCAAATGGACCAAAATTTCAGAGGAAGGTGTCGGACACATGATTGAATATGTGGAGGTCGGAATAGTAACTTACGCAATGCTGATGATGTTGGTCCAGTGCAACCTGGAGCCTGAGAGTTGAGCAATGAACAGGGCAGCGGACATCTCATAAAGGACCGTTCCATCCATATTGGCGTGGATCCCAATGAGCAGCATGAAGCGAGTTATTCTTTTGTTGATCCTCAGTCTATCTTCGCAACAGCTGAATGTCTCTGATGCCGCAAAACTTAAAGAGACACAGGCACAAGCCCTCTGCGTTGGACATTTAGAAATTCTTCCAACGTTGCTGCAACGTCGTCATTTGACACACACACATACACACACACAAAATGTGAATTTTAAATAAAAAGAAAAAAACACTGGAATTTTCCTACGAGCGTGAAACGAGCATCCCCCTTAGCAATGCAGGTGCAATCCCTGGAAAGATTGGGTATGGGTTCCTTCTCATACACACGAAGCAGATGAGTGGCAACACCAAAAAACCATGGATGAGAAGTCTATTAGACAGTATGTCAGTTTTAGTTATACTTGACGAAACGAGTGAGAAACCAGCTGATGGAAGAGAACCTACCCAGTAACAATTACGGTGATGAACTTTCCAAGGCTAACAACAGTCTGCCAGTCGTCTGCAATGGTATGAACATAGCTTGCCATCATGAACATCACTGCAATGGGAAAATAGCTAGAAGGTCACAAAACAAGAAGAGAAAATCCTAATTCGGACCGATCACAATTTTCCTTCAACCTCAAATCCTTTGGTAAATTTCTTCTGTCCAAAACCAGTCATGAACAACAAAAGATGCTGTATTCACTTACATCATTATTATTTTCACCAAACTTTTGGAGACAATGTTGACGGTGTTGATGACCTCCAGGAAGGTTCCACCCACAGCTCCAATCTTCCTAATGCTCTTCCCAATGAAAACTGACACCACTATCAATCCGAGCATGTTAACTCCTCGCATGTTTTCGCCTACTAATTGCAAGTCTAGATTTTCCTATAAGAGAAGAAACTCAGTAAAAACATACAGCTAGATGCCAGCTTAGTGCCTCAATATTGCAGAAAAAAATTTTTTTCACCGTAAGGGTACCGTTGACCTCTTGTGGCTCCTTGAACACCTTCCTAGTCTTGTACTAAAACCAAATAGAGTTAAGTCATGAATATTTGATGGTCTGCTTAATGGAGCCTTCTAATTTCATAAGTGATTGAGACACACCTGTTTGTAGCTCAGCAGAATCAGATTGTGTGGAATGAGGTTTCTACACAGCAGAGCGACAAAAACATCATGAGAGGGAGGAACATAACTTTCGGTCCACTTTAAACATGTTTTTATGCAAACGGCAAGAGACACAGTCTCAGTATGTTCTAAATTATTGATGTAAAAGAGGCTGATATAAAAAAATATCACACAAAAATAAAAATGACATTTTTTTTGTTAGAAAGAATCAGGCTACACACTTAGAATTTGCTTTCACCTTATTAGATCAGACAGGGCATCAATGGTGCTGTAGGCATCCTCATTTTCAGTACCGTCATCTGCTAGATCTGCATCTGCACTGATCCCTGGTTTGATCAGCATTGTCAGGGTGATTCCTATGAGACATGATCCAGAACAAGAGTTAAAGATGTTCAGTAAGAGTAAACGGACACTTGAAGGCTTAATAAAGCCTATTTTTATCGAGCTACAGTGACCATCTTTACGTAACAGAATTCCTAAGGGTTTCATAACAGAGAATGGCCACTTGAGAATTACTGTTTCAACAATTTACAACTTCTACCAGGCAGCAGTATAACTGTATTAATTTATTACTGGAGCAATAGAAGCCAAAGTCTATCTATCTGTCTGTCTGTCTGTCTGTCTGTCTGTCTGTCTGTCTATCAAGGACAATTTCAATAATCGATTTATCACAAGAATTGAAATAATCGTAATCACTAATTTAGTAAACAATTAATTGCTAACTAGAGTAAACGGGCTCAAATTCATTTGCTGAAAGAACAACATATTCAGAGAAGTTATTAAGCCATACAAAAATTGTACACATTTTGCATTTAACATACATTTACATATATACTGTATATAAAAACTTAGTCTGTAAATATGTTCTAGCCAGAATTCCTCAAGTGGAAAGGTTTTAGCTTGTTCTGGTTCAAATTGTGTAAAAAACCTCTTAGGCTAAGCACCTTTTGCTATTTATTTATTAATCGGTTAATCAAAAAAAAAAAAAAAAAAAGCTAAACAGATCAAGTATTTTGATAAACTCAAGCAGAAAGGGCTGAGCTTTTCACGTTGACACGTTTCTAAAAAAAATTTGAATTTTTTTTTGCTACAGAAGCATACTTTGCTACAAATTTTCATACTTTCAGTACAAAAAAGCTATGTTCCATCATTTTAGGCAATAAAATGTTTGGTTTCCTATTTAAACTGGTTATTGAATTATTTGTTTTGCTTGCTTCTTTTAATGTAAGCTTATCATATAAAATAAACTTGCGTAGATAGATTTTAAAAAAACAAAGAAACAGATTAATCAGTAAACATGTGGCTACAAGTGTCATTCTGTTGTCTCTTATCGCTTCCAACAGTCGCTAATTTTGACCACTACAGTGTGAACTAACTGCTAAAATCACCTACGCAGAAAGTGGCAGTAGTAGTAAAGCTCTTTGAACATGAACAAAGTTCATACTGAGGGTTTTTGTAACAGACCCTCAGCATGAGGGTTTCCATCTTATCTCACTCAGCTTCCTACCGTTGCAATTGCTTGTACGTTGTTGGATTAATGTTTTCTGGATTAAAAAAAAGATGTTAAGAGGTCTGGTGAACCACTGAAAGAGCACTTTTTTATTAATATAATTTTATTAATGTCTTATCTCAGCCTTTTTCTATTCCCCATGTTCTTGTTTTCCTAGTTATTCAGACCTGGAAAATGTTATAATCAGTGCCATACTTTTTCAGACTGCATAAATCAGTCAAATAAAATCGATAAAATAAAATCTATTTATAGGGGAACTTGGTGGGGAAGAGCAGGGTAGTTTAGGTATAGGAAATAATGGAGAAAGCTAATGGCTGGCTGTTTGTAATGTACTCTCAATGCACCCAAAGGTCCTTGATCAACAGAGCCCGGTCGCCCAGATAGCAAGTTGGAATTGAAATCCAGACAATACTGCATATGCAGTGAGAAAACAAATGCTCCTTTAAGAAATGAAAGAATTCATGTTGGTAAGCAACATTCCTCTTACCTATCACCAAAGACATTATTGTTGTAAAGATAAAGTATGTTAATGCACATCTAGTGATCTTTTTGGAGGGACTGAGAGTGGCACCAGCAATTCCTGTGGAAACAGCAAAAACATGGGTTGAGAAAGATTAACAATAAAATAATTCACATTAGGTAAACATACTGTTGTAACATGAGTAGCTAAGGAGAAAATTATTGATGTTAATCCTTCAAGGACATTTAAGTTAATCCTTCGGTCCTTACAACCCTAGTTTTAAAGTCCATAACAAAAACCTGCCTTAGAGAAGGCTAAATGACTCAAAATAAACACAATTACAAACACAGATTAAACGTATTCTGCTTTCTCATGCTGAAAGCAGTAAAATATGTGAATGAGGCAATTCAGCCTTCATGAATTGGAGATAATATTGACAGATAGAGATAAAGCTAACAGGAGAGATCAAAATGGATGTACAGCAGATTTAAAATGTGTTTTTATGTATATATGTGCATATATATTCCCCCAAAAAACTTGCCAAGCCTGGTGGTTGGGGCACCAAAGAGGTTCACCAGTGGGTCACTGTGTTTTTTTGTATTAAAAAGTGTTATGTTTACAGGAGATGTAAAAATATTACTGTGCAATTACGTTATTGGAAGCCATTGCTGATGATGCTTAAACACATAACTATAGTCTTAAAATCAATGAGCCAAAAAAATACAATTAAAAATAAATATACATTTTTTTGCACATCTTTTAAGTCCCAATTAAGTCATCAGCCACTGGATCTTAAAACAGCTTCAAACACTGGTCACATTTGGCACCTCATGTAAAAATGAACAAAGCAGCTGCTTAGGGCCCCCAGATCTTCAGGGCCCCCATAATTTTAACACAGACTGATCTATCGAGAATGTCAACGTTGGTAAATTTGATTTAATGATTTCAGCATAGACGAATTAAAATAAATAAAACATTGTGTAACATTTAAAGTTAAGATTTTAAGGAGCTGGCAAGTTTACATTGTCAAAGTGTAAAAACAATCTTCATAGCTCTTGGTTACCATAGCTACAATCTGATGCTGAGTTTTATCTTTGAGCTCAAAAAAGTATATTTGTGAATGCATATTTGTTATCTCAGCAGACTGTTGTCAGTAATTATGACAATAGTTTATTTTAAATGTCTGCAGTTTTCAATTGAAATATTTTTGTATTTTGTTGCATTTTTCCATTTTAATAAAATCTCAGCTACTTCTTTACAGAAAAATACAGTAAATTCTGTTTAATGACAGCAAGGTGCACACAAAATGATAAGAAAAAATAAATGCTGCAAGAATAATTCAGAAGCCTTTGCTGTATTTTGCAGTCAACTTAGTCGGTTATTACATTCTATGTTTGGAAACTTGGCCTTCAAAACTTGTGTGACAGCTGACAGCATTAGAGATCTCTCTTGTAACTTACCGAGTATCACATTTGTCATCAGCAGAGGGACAGTAACAAACTGCATCAGCCGGAAAAGAAATTCTCCGGGAATGCGAAGCCACGCTCTCTCGTACAATGTAAGAGTTGTAAAGGTCTTCAAAACCAAGCCAATAGCAACACCTTCAAAAGAGTAAAAGACGTTTTGGTATATATACATACACAGTTGAGGTCAAAATGATTAGCCCCCCTGATGAAATTTTTATTATTTTTCTTTTAAATTTCTCAAGTGCTGTTAAACAGATCAATGATTTTTCAACACAGCAGTTCCAAACATCCTACTCTTTCTTTTGGATGCTAGAATTTATTTTCACCAAATTCTTTCACAAAACCAAAATCTAGCAAAGCTATTAGCTCCTCTGATGGCAGTGGTCAATGATGTATCTTCTTTGCTGGATAACAACATGCAGTTGTTTATTGTAGTTTGTAATAAGTCTTTGGCAAATATTTCATGCTACTTGAGATTTGATGATTTTCTCACAAAGACCCTGGTCTCCAGTGTGCCCTAAAGACTTTCAATGGAATTCAAGTCTGAGCTTTGTACAGGCCTGTAAATAATATTCAACTTGGTTTTCACCAGAAATGCTAGATAGTAAAATACATTGGAAAATGTCAAAGCAATGGCAGCTACATGGATTATTTCCCATTTACTTTACTTTGTAGATGTTTGATTTATGCTACATTTAAGTTATCTATGCATTTCACTAAATATTTCATTCAATGATTACCGTCAAATATCAGCTGAAGTGTGATTATATATATTTTTTTCATAATATATTCCTGTCATGGAATTTGTGCACCTTAAAAGAGTGAATTTACTCTTCATAAAGAAGGTAAAATATTATTCAGTTGAGTCTGAATAAACAGAGATAATAAAATATTTAAGGAGCCTGGTAGGATTTGTGTACGGCTGCTTTATGTGCATTTTGTATAAGTATTTAGCCAACATTTGACTTTCCCTCTTTATGAATGACACAAATAACTGATTCTAAATGTGCGTGTCCTTTTTTTTTTTTTCATCAGCTTGGGCTCAAAATGACAGAAATTGACTTAAATGAAGACATGAAATTTATCGTAATGTGATCATAGTCTGTCAAGTACATAAGTCTTACTTTTTGAACTGAATTTGTGATTTAAATTACCTTTCTGAAACTATAATTTACTCGGATGGAACGATATTCTTCGAAGGACAAAAACAGCCAGGTACACACACGGCTGCTAGATTTAAAATAAGTAAATAAACATCACTGGGTTGCCTTGACAACAAAATATGGAGTTTAGCTTCAGCCAACAAACGGTTCTCCCAACGTTAGTTTCTGTTGAAGCGGGTACGCTAGTATTGTCTAGCTTGTACTCTTCAGCTAAGCAAAAGTCTATAAATAAAAGTATTTATAGACTTTAAAGTAAAATAAAGATTTTACTTATGACGTGTAGTACGCAGCGAACACAAAAATAAAAAATATATAATTTTTTTAAAAAGTTAAACATGTTGTCATAGCAGAACACTGTTGTCAACACTAGGTTCAAGATATGTGTTGCCTTTTTCATGTTGCATAGCATAAACACATACTTACCCACAACAACAGCCGATAGAGTCACAAATGTCAACGCATTCCTTGTGTTAAAACAACTCCGAATGCACCTCCTGCTCCAGTCTCTGGTAGACATTTCTTCAGCGGTCCAACAGATTTCATTGACATTAGCAAGTTAGCATCCACCGCTAGTCTACGACTGGTTTACCCTCGCAAATTACATGAAGCAAATTAGTCAAATACTACTAAAGAAGACTTTTAAACAGCAGAGACGAGACAAATACAAACTTACTACGGTAAATGAAGTTCAGTGGAGCACGATGACTAAGCAGTTGACTAACAGCTTTTAGTTATTCCCTATTCAGTTTAAAAAAAAGAGCCTCGATCATTCTAAATGATGCACCTTTTTTAAACCTAAACACTTAACAGAAAACTAATCTAGCAAATCAACAGCGCAAAAGTCTTGAGTCTCTTCGTTCTTAAAGTTGGCTTCAAGAGAGCCAACTCTCTTGAAGCCAACTTCATGAGGTTTCAGCCAGTTAAAACGTTTTGAGATATTTGTTAATCTAATTTTACATGTATTCTAATCTGATCACAAATTTTCCAAAATTGTTTTGGTCTACTCATCTGTGTACTAATTTATTTGATTGCACTTAGTTTTATTTTTTTTTTCAACTTGTGTTTTATTTGGTGGTTCATATTCTCAAATGTCTTGGAAATTTTGAATACAGTATCAGAATAATAAAAAAGTATTTTTTAATACGTTTCACTATTTGTCAGTGAAACGTATGTGATTATATGCACTTACATGATATGAGCATATGCACTTAATACTTAGTCGATGTTCCTTTTTGCATGAATTGGTGCATCGGAGCAGCATGGCACTGGGGGTGATTGGCCTTTGGTTCTGTTGAGTTGAGTGGTTCTGTCAGATTGCTTTGTCCTTCAGTTCATCTGCATTGTTGGGTCTGGTGTGTTGCAGTTTCCTAACCATAGATTCTCTGTGAGGTTAAGGTGAGTTTGTTGCCCACTCCAGCACAGTGATGCCTCTGTCATTTAAGCAGATATGGATAGATTAGGTGGTGCGGGTAGGTGCTGGAAAGTGCAAGTCTTGACAGCGGCGGGGAATCCGAGGAGCTCTAAATTTTCCTGGTAGATTCCTGCCTTGAGTTTGGTCTTGATAAAAACACAGTAAACCGACACCAGTAAATAACATGGCTCCCCAGATTAACATAGACTGTGGAAAGTTCACACTTGATCTCAAGCAAGTTTAATCCATTGATCCTCTTTATTTTTTTCTGCAGACCTTTGTACCTCCATTCACAAAAAATGAAATGCCACACTGTTGCTTAACACAGGTAAGATGCTTCTGGTCTTAAAAGTGCGGTAATATGCATTTTCCAAGCACATGCTGCTATAAAATTGCAAGTAACAAAACGTACCTGGAATTTTGCCTTGATTCTTTTATGCATGTTTGAGAAATCCTTTAATCTGGCTGTGCAAAACCATCTGGGAGGATGTAGCACCGCCTTGGAAACTCAGCTCCTCCTCTAGCAAAAACGTTGCTAAAGAGTTCATAGAAGAGAGATGTGGTGATGACTTCCTGAAGGAGGGAGTTTCAGAAAGAGCAGGAGTTTTTAAAGTGACAGAGGCCCCTTTTCAAGGGTTTGATTTATAAAGTACAATTTCTTTAAGTCATATTTAATGTAGCATATTTTCAACAACTGAAGTTAACATAGTTACTTGAAAAAAATGGCACTATGTGCTTGGAAATCACATAATGCCCCTTTAATGCCATGAAATTGGTCTGTCTTTTTTTAAGAAGCTCCTGTTTTTTCCGACACTCTGCCTTCAGCTTGTCATCAAAAACAATGTCAATTCAGGTTGAGTGCCCCAAATGAACATTGAATTTTAATTTTCTTCACAATCCTCCAAAGTGGTGGTTCTCTCTGATGGCTTTATTCTTTTTTCCACTACAGTTTGTTAGTTTCTCGTTGACATGATTGGACATAGCAGTCTGGAAAAACAGTTTCTTTACCAATCACTTTTTGTGGCTTACCCTGCTGGAGGGAGCCACTGGTAAATCAGTCTGTCTTTTCCATGATTGTCTAAGCCATTAAATAGTCATAACATGAAAATTCAATATTAATATCCATCCGTCCGTCCGTCCATTATCTAACACGCTTATTTCTGGTGCCCGTCTCCAGCGGTTAACGGGCGAGAGGCGGGGTACACACTGGACAGGTCACCTGTCCATCACAGAGCTCAGTTTTAAAACACATTTCATTGATCCTCTGTGAAATTCTGGCTTTCAGAGAACTAGATTTTGGGTTTTATTCGCTGTAAGCCATCAAGGTTAAAAAATTTCCTAGAAGTATCACTCTGAGCAAATATATACTTCACTTTCAGATTTAAATTAATCAATTTACCTACCATTACAGTTTTATTTAATTTGTTAAAATGCACCTTCCTGAACCCATTCATGTTCTAGCTTCAGTCTCAGAAAGCTAAGAATAGCTACTGATGAAAACTTCAGCATTTTCGACTGATGATTTCACTCCTTGTACAATGATTGGAC
This sequence comes from Poecilia reticulata, assembly GCF_904066995.2. NCBI lineage: Eukaryota > Metazoa > Chordata > Actinopteri > Cyprinodontiformes > Poeciliidae > Poecilia > Poecilia reticulata. The sequence continues at coordinate 13,509,069 of NC_088836.1, read as the reverse complement.
TAATAGTGAACAACCTCCTCGAGCTATCTGCAAGTTTAGAATCCACTTCCTCATTTAGGGTGATATGAAACCATAAAAACTGGGACAGGATTACCAATTGAGCTCCAAGACTTGTTCTGACTGGAGCAGAGAAGGTGTCTAAGGTGCACAGGGAGCCACCGTTGTCCTCTAACTGCTCCTGCTGCTGCTGCTAAGGGCTAACAACTCCTGCATTGATCCAAGGAGACACTCGGGCCTCTAACCTGCTGAGTGCTCAGTTCCAGTGAACAATGGAGTTCAGAGCGTGTCAATACACCATCCTATTGAGTGCTCTCCGTTTAGCAGCAAGATTGATGAGGTTAAGGCTCCCAGCTGGGGAGTCAAGTGGTGTCAAAACCAAGGTGTTGCTTTGGACAAACAGCCCCTCTCTCTACCACCACCACGCCAAGAGCCGCTGGCACGAGGAATCAAATTTAAATGCACACTGGGTTCACGACAAGGTATGCACACTGTGGTGGGTGTTGTTTGGACTCTTCAAAATGCAGATGAGAATATGAGGCTGGGATAGATGTTGCTTTGCAGACAGGAATGCACTGCAAATCCCCCAAGACACTAAATGATGTACAAGTGGATTTATTACAGTAGGTCCCTATAAATCTAAGGTTGGCCTGAACTCCAGGGAGAGGTTAATGGATTACAAAGGGATGTGGTATCGAACCTTAGAGAAGTTTATACACCTCATCAATATGTGAAATCTTATTGATCATCCAGACTTTGATAAATTAAATTCATACACTTGACAATGCATGGCAATACTTTTCATGAGAAAAAAGGAAAGTTTCGTTTTGACCTGGCCACAGAAAACTAGTTTAGAGTAAAAGTTAAAGTCACGAGTCCAAATAGATACATTTTCTCCCATACACGATGCTGGTCTTGATCCACAAAAAATGGTTCATGTGCGTGCTGCGTTTCCACCGCCTAATTATAAAGAAAAAAATTGATGATGGTGCAGCGCTCATTATCCAAAGTTTCTTCAAAGAGTCACTATATACACTGATGTCTGTGGCCAGGAAGGATCTCCTTAAGTGCCCTGTGTTACAGCGGTGTAAGGAAGCATCTTACTGACAACACTCTGATTTTCATTTTATGGAGCTTATTTATACAATCATCTCTGAGGGCGTTTGACATCTTTTTGTTTCACCCGAAATCTAAAGTAGTTTTGTTAATCAAATTTGACTGATTTGGACCAAATATGATTTGGTGTAACTTTAAATAAAGTTATACCAAACTTTATTTAAAAGTTTGGCAATCAAAACTTCAAATTCAATTTAAATGCTGAACCATAAATGGAAAAAATAACCTCCCAACAGCAAAATAACAATAATAATAATAACAAAAAAATAGAAAATTAAACATTTTTGAACGTGGCATTTGCATGACAGGAAGCAGGAGGCATGTACTGTTGATCAACCTACAGGAATAAACAAAGGTTCAAACATTTGATCTCACAGCGCTTCACTTAGTCACTTCTGCCAAGAAAGCTGAAAAAATGGTGGAAGTCCCTGCTTGTCATGGTTTCAGACCACTCATTAGAGGATGATTCAAGGTTTTACAGTCAACACACACATACAGTATCTCAGGCTGGTGTTCTCATCTGTAGCTGAAGTTGCATTTTTTTGTGAAAGACATGCAATACAGCACCCTGCAAATTGAATAAACAGCCCTAGAACTCTTCCACACTTCAATGTTGCACAAAGTAGTGCAACATTTGTCAGTGTTTTTCCAAATCAAAAGCTGAAAGGCATGACACACGTTATATAATTAGTCATTCTTACTAATAATCCAAATAAAAATTCAGTCCACCTTGCAAAAGTGGGTGGAGTCTGTCAAAAAGGGCCAATTTTTTTTGACGCAGATGGAACCATAATAGAACTTTTTAGCCTACATGCAGAACAATGTGTGAAGGAAAACCATTGTCGGAAATCACCTTGAAAAAAAATCCCTCCTCACAGTAAAACATGGTGGTGGCAGGATCATACTGGGGGGATGTTTTTCTGCAGCAGGCTCATCAGAGCTGAAGATAAATAACTAGTCGGTGAAGGAAGAAAATGACTGTGGCTCTATCACCTACATCCTAAAATTTCAATAACGTTTGTGGTTGTAATGTGTCAAAAACAGTTTCAGGGTGTGAATACGTATTAAAAGCTTTGTGTGTGTGTATATATATATATATATATATATATATATATATATAAGAATAAAAACTATGACATTATCAAAACTATATTACAGATTTGGAAAAAAAGTCAATTCATTTAAAAATATTTAGCATTTTCAGTTTAAAACTAGTCGCACAATTTCTAAGCCTGCTCTAGTAAAAGGAATAACGTTCACTGTACGTTGTTTCAGTATTAAAATAACTAAGTCACTCTTCTTGTGGTGAACCAGATTTATTACAGTTGTCAACGACTTTTATACAACTTTCAGGACTTCCCCATCAAAAAATGAAAAGCATAAACAAAACACAGTAAACCTATTTGATGCTTAACTAACCCAACAGAGTGTAATCTGGGCCATTTTCGTTACATGTAGGAAAGCCGTGTGATGGAGACAAAAAGGCTGGCATCCCTTCTTCTCAGTCATGGACTCTTCTTGTTAGCTTGAGACACAGTGAGTAATTCAATAAGTCAAGTATTCATTTATTACTTTCCTTTTCAATCACGGGGCATTTTTTTTTAACTTCCCCATCCACCTCCACACCGAGAGAGAGAGAGAGAAAAGAGAGAGAGAGAGAAAGAAAGAAAAAGAAAGTAATACCAGTTCTGCAACTTCCATCTGTGGCAGCGCTTTTGTCTTACTGCAGCTTAATTACAAAATATTGTTGCCGTTTTCTGTAAAGATTACTCACTGTGGGAGGCCCTACCTAATTTGGACCGGAGGGTTTGTCACAGAAAATGATACGATGCAACTGGGCTTCCAGTATTAGATTTCCGCTTTTAGCCTCCTTGACATTTCAAGCTGCATGAACTAATACATCTGTTATTTGTTGATCATTTGATTATTAACATACTTCACAAACCAAATCAGCTGCCCTGCTGGAGACGCAGATATAGCTCTGCAGACTGTCTGGGGGTTTTTTTCCCTCGCGCACAAACAAACGCTCTCGCGCAAAGATGCAGGATTCTGCCCTCGGTGAAAAAGGAAAGCAAGAGAAGGAAAGAGAGAGAGAGAAAGAGAGGAGAAAAACATTCATCTTCTCTCTCCCCTCCCCTCCTTCTCTGAGCATATGAGCACTCCAACACCGGCATGGAACAAAGCCCGTCATCACATTCTAATCTCAAATTTCAGGGCTTTTATTTCACCCAAATGCCACCCTGCCGGCCTTGTGAATTATTGACAGACTGACACCAATGCAAAAGGACACATAAAAGAGGCTAAAAGCATCGGCCCTGGAAGAGCTTGTCCTCTCCTATTGCCATCAGCAAGGAGAGCGACTCGAAAAAATGCTTCGCAGGAAACTCACCGTAACTTTGAGACCGATGCAACATCTGCTTTCTGACTAGCGGACGTGCAGCTTTGGTCTGAATCCGTACGGTTACGGTGACGCTGCGGCAGAGCTGCTAATTGGTTGATCAGATCATTTAAATTAAAAGTAAGAAGTCACATAAGCTTAGTATTAAACAGGTGCTTTAAGAGTTGTTGTGATTTTACTATCACTTCTATTATTTCCCCTCTCGGAGAGACGTCACTACGCGAGGCTCGGCGTGATCAAAAGTAAACTGTGGGAAGCCTTTCAGTCACCAGCCACACTGATATCTGTCAGCTGTGGATTCTCTCAACACCCTCGCCTACTCCCTATTCTGATCAACATTAAAATGTAACAAAGGGGAAGTGGAAACGGAAGGGGAAGGCGAATAGAAATCACATGGTGTCGGCAGGGAGGTTCGTAGAGAAACAAGTCGAAATGACAAGTGAGCGATTTTTTGTTTTTTGTGCTTTCTGCTCTTCGGCTAATCAACCTCGCTCTCGTTGCTGGCCCCCTCGGGCCGCCTCAGTTTGTCCACCTGTTCATTAATCTGTCCGTCTCCGCCTCTTCGATCCTCCGTCTGCATGCTCAGAGCTTCCTCCTCCTCCCCCTCTTCTACGTGGCTGACATCATCCTCTTTGTCTTCCTCCTTCTTCTCCTCCTCACCCTGTACCTCCATGCGCACCTGGTCTAGTGGCGGAGTCGTGTGGGCGTCGCCGTTCATAACGTGGGCTCCATCTGGGCCCCCCAGCGCTTCCTCGGGGCTCTGGTGTCCGTCTTTGACTGGGGAGGAGTTGGCGGACTCGTTGCTGACGGGGGAGATGTCGCTGCTGCTGTTGGTGTGGTTAACGGACGGCGAGCCGACTCCTGACGGTGACTTCAGGGGAATCTGCCACGACGGGATCTTTGGAATGGCAGGAGTGGAAGGAAACTGTCTCCTGTGGGGGGTTAAAAACAGGAGTTAGCCTTAAAGACACCTTAGTCAAAAAAAACCTCAGTTTTTATATTAGATTATCAACCAAAGGTGGGCAACGGCAACCACAAAACCCTTACAGCTTCTAAACACAATTACTACCACTTCAATTTTGCCACATTTTCCCAGGCTGCAACCACAAATTTCAATGAGTCTTATTGGGATTGGGACAGAACAACTCTCTTAAGTGGATGTAAAACAACACATGGGTTTCAAAAATATTCAAAGAGAGGCATGCATTTGTATTCTTCACTCTCCTTTACTCTGATGTCTCAAAATAAAAACTTATAGCACCACTTAGAGCAGTCACTGAAGAAGCAGAGAAAGGGTCCATGGAAGGTGGGAAAATCTGCTGACAGGAGAGGCGTTAGCCATGCATTCTACAATTCTGGCAAGAGTGGCAAGACAAAAATCATCAAGTGCTTTTAAAATATAAGAGTGATAGAAAGGTTCATTTTAGCAGTTTTTCTGTGTATTGTCGTGCAAATCTATATAAACGTCCCACAACAGATTGAAGTTTGCAGAATATGGATTAGTTCAAGGGGATGAATACTTTTGCAAGGAACTGTACATTTTAACACGGAATTCTTAAGTACTTTTCATAATTACGACGGAGTATTTTCCCGCTGTAATAGCCAGATGTTCGCAGCACCTGGTAAAGTTTATTTGTCTCTAATTACACAGAATGCGGTTTTTAAGATCAAAAAGACGCTGCAGTTCGGAGACTATTTGGATCGGCAGAACAGAAAGGTAACAAGTTTTAGAGACAGATGGCGAGTCTTTATTTCATGATTCAAGTCTTTGCAAAGAAAATTACGGCAAGAGTTGGGACGAAGTCAGGAAAGCAAATGACAAAAGGATTATTACTGATTAAAATTTAGCAGAGGAGGGGAACAAAACATGCTCAACCAGACAGTTCTGAAGCAATTTATGTCCTTGCTGGTTTTTCTGATGTACACTCTAACTTCAAGGCCTCATTACAGACGGGGATACATAACCATGCATGCTAATCGACCCAACTGAGCTGGACTATGTCTGATTAAGAGTAAAAACGTAGGAAGGTTAAACAGAATACAGAACTTTTTTTTACATCACAATACTAAGATCACAATAAAGTCAATTATTAGTGTGTGTTTTTTACTAAAAGAAGCAAAACTTAACTGTTAGTTGTTCTAAGTTGATGTTGGTAATTTTCTCTCCTGCATTAGACACTTAAACACTGAGATCAGTCAACTGAATGCTGCAGTATGCGTGAAGTAAAGTAAAAAAAAACAAAACAATGTAATCAACTGAGGGACGTTGCGTTCCTAAGGTGTATGTATTTGTGGAAAACGTTCAGAGCGTTATCAGAAATCCATCACCGCAAAGTGGCATTTGCCTGATGGAGCTTCTGTTCTTGGAATTTCTTTCTGAAATTTAAACTCAGCCCTGCAGCGAAAACACACACATGTTGACTTTAAAACCTGTTCCAGACTCGCACCGCTTCTTGCTGATTTGGAGGCAACTTGGCGTTAAGTATGTACAGTGAATGCCAAGGTAGGTCCGAATTCGATCACTTATGTTTATTTTTTTATTCAGTCTCCTGATCTCTCAGTGAAATACATTTCTCGAGGATTTATTTATTTTTAAATATGTCTTTTGCTTCTATCTTTGTTGTTCTAGATGCTATCTTGCAGGCCTTTTTTTGAAAATCAACACATATCTGCCTTACTAGAATGAATTTATGGTGAGCTCCCTTGTATTATCTATTTTGAGGAGTAGCTAATAGAAATGTGAGAAGTTAAGAAAAGGAATTTATATGCACAGAGAAAGGTGAAAAAAAAGAAAATATCCAGTGAGAGCAGAGGAGAAATGGCAGACTGTTTGGAGATAACAGAAGACATCAGTAGCTCAAATATTTGTTATCACCAACGTATGAGCCTCACCATCTTACCAGCCTTACCCATGCTGATAAATAAAAACATACCAACTAGTGGTATCAGCCAAAAAATTAGTATTGGATTATATCAACCTGCAATAAAATCTACAATAAGCACAGTGATAGACTCACTCCACTCACGAATTTCACACCAGCATTTCTATCCAGAAGCCCACTGGTATCCCACACACAGACCCACTGGTTTATAATAAACATGTCAGTTGTTCTCATAACTATTATTGTTGACCATAGTTTTCTATTTGAGTAATATCACTTGATCAAGCCTTTGATAACATTCCACATTGCAAAATAAGTTAAAAAAAAAAGTACGTCTGATTCGTGTCGATCTCCTATCGGGTCAATATCGGCATCGGCCGATACTTATAACTGGATTATCGGTATTGTATCTGTAGTAAAAATGTATCGGGACACTCCTGATTTCAACTGTTGAAATGAAGTCACCATGTCAGCAGAAGATTGAAGCTGATGCTCAGAGTTTTGCCAATTACTTGTTAAAAATACAGAGCCACAATTTATAGTTCTCCTTTATGTTTTAAAGTTTTAGAAAAATGCAGTGATGTTTTTATATAGAAATCACAAACTGCAGTGTTACACTTCATCAAGCGCATGGTCATTGGCACACAGTTCAAATGGACTGCATTACAGAAATCAAAAAGGCCACAAGCAATGTGTCCTTAGCCTTCCAACACAAAAACACACACACACACCTGAAGGGTGTTTCATGTGACAGCGGTCTGGATAACTTTGTTACCTGCTGAGCAGTAAGCCCTTCAAAGAGGCAATCTCAGCCTTTAGCTCTCCAACTGTTTGGTTGTCCAGGATGCGGTTGGTTGAGGATGATGTCTGTAGGAGAAGCCACAGAGAGACACACACAACCGTCAGTGACACAGAAACACACACACGTACTGGTCAGGTCACATGTACGGTCACGGCACAAAGTCCCTACACTGCAGGCCCCTTTAACAGTTCAACCACATGAAATATTTAAACCTTATTTAGTGAAAGGACGGGGTAAGTAAACAAATATGGCAAATGCAAATGCTAAAAGCCACACGTTTTCCTGTAGTCAAGACATGAGTCACCATAACAACTTAGCAACAGCCTGCTGGTGGGGGTGACAGGCAGGAGGGCAAACATATCCACTTCACCCACCTTACTGAAGTCAGGAAGTCCTGTGAGAGCAAATCGCCTGTTTTTACATAATTTTCCATATTGCACAGAAAAGATTAGGTCAGTGTGCAGTGTTTTGGATAATGACAATCGGGGAACAATGGGCACATTCATGAAGACAGGTCAAAGCACAACAGTGTGTTTTGTTCTTTTTTTCTTTTATCAAAGGGTTGAGTTGTCACGCACAGACAAATACATTGGTGTAGCTTGAAATGCTACAGGGTATTATGGAAAGGTATTTGAATGGCAAATTACTGTTGAAAATCAGATGCTGAATTTTCGTTTTTTTTTTTTTTTTTTGGTGAAGGAAAGACTTGTACCTTAATTACAAAAAGAAGCAAACAAAATGAAAGTTTTTACAAAAGCCTGAGGAGAAAAGTGATTTTTTTTAAAAACAAATTTACTATGAGCAGCTCTAAAACATGCCAGATTACTGATTGATAATTATGGCAGATACAGGATAAGAAAGGTGAGACCTGGTTTTGAGGAGTCTTATACAGTCTGTCACAAGACTGCTTGATTTGAAAATGCTGCAGTTTCTTAGAATCTCAAAAGTATTCACTCACTTTAAAAGGAACTGAAGGCTTAGAGATCAAATGAACGGTCAAAATCATCAATGTTTCTATTGTTAACTTATGACTTAACTTTGAGGAACACAAAAGGCAAAACTTGGATGCTCTTAAGTGCATCACACGAACACTTTGTGGTTTACGTGTGCCGTGTCCATCTCCCTCTGCAGTAAAAGAAAAACGTCTGGAAAAGGAGCCATCATATGCGAGCTACGTAGGCCCTTAAATGACATATTTTCAAACATGAAAAACATCTGAGCATACATGCCATTGTCGGCCAGAAGAAAAAAGAGTAAGTGACATAAACACTCTCCCCACACCTGGAAAAGGCCAAGCTAATTAGGAAGTTCAATAAAACCTAGACTCTGAAGGTGTTGCAACCACTGAGCGCCCTTGAGAATCAGGGGTTTTGCTCTATGGAGCGCTTCGGATATAGCGTCCCATATTTCATTGAAACAGCAATCCCCACACATGACAACAACACCACAAAAGAAAACTGAAGGCTAAATGTAGATAGGATAGCTCTAACATGATGCATGGACAGCTACTGCTGCAGAATCTTATGTGACCATAACTGTGGATTTCCTAATGTGCAGCATATGGCTTGTAGATTGTGCCAATTGAGAGCAGTGGTCATAACGCATTAGTCATAGATTTATAATCCTAATCGTGCCCTTTAGGTCCCCAAAAAGTACTACGCATTTGAAATTTTGCTGGTAATGCTAACTGTGCTAATCATGTTAATTGCTGAAATAAGAAAATGTCCTTTCTGCATTTCATTTGCTTTGAAATAACAGTAAAATATGCATAACTGCAAAGCTGTGTAGCACTGACTGCTCTTTGTCTCACACAGTGTGACGTCACCCATGGTTCTAATATAAATAATTACTGATCAAGCATAATATAAAAGTCGGGTATCGTTTTTGGACACCTTTTAGCTACAACCGGGAGGATTTTACTGTATTTGTAGATTTTCTGTGATGCATGGAAGCACATCTCTATGTCTTTGCTCTCATTTCAAATATCATTGTTGTTTTTTTTACAGAAAACATTTTAATTGTTTAATGTTCATTGTATTTAAAAAATGAACACATTTGTGTCTTTTCTTAAAGGAAAAAGAAAAACAAGCTGAAATCCTCATCAGCAACTCAAAGTTTGAAAATCTGATTGATACATCTCTATTTTGTACATATTTCCCAAAAGCGTTTTCAGCAGTCAAACAATTATTCCAATACAACTATTCAAAAACAGACACTCATTAATTTAACTGAAAGCAGTGAGATGACTTCATCAGGCAAAATATTTGTGAAACCATGAATTGGATAACTGCTTTTCCTTGGCATTCTCAAAAAAAAGGACAAACACATACAGGAACCAGTCGACAGGCCAACAAGACCAGGAGGGATTAGAAGGAGTAGACGAGGGAAAAAGTGGGATAAAAGAAAAGTAAAAGCTGTAATTAAGACTCTCCTGACTCACCAGAGGAAGCTTGTTAGGAAGCGTGGACCCCCTATCGAGGGGAGAGGGATAACTTGGACTCTTTCGCTTGTAATTAAATCTAAGAGAAATTAATTGAATCACATCTGAAAGGGATCAGACTCATTTACGGCGGATGGAGGGAGGCAGAGGAGGAGAAGTGAAGACGAACGATAGGAGTTTTTCTCTTTTTTAGGGCAGGGGGGGCTCTTATCGGCTCCTAAACCTCTCCGATAAGGAGCTGTGTTTCTAGAGGTGGTGCATTGGAGGCCTGCTAAAGACACTCTTATTACAGCCGTCACCTCATTAGAACCATCTTAATCCCTCGCCTCCCCACGGCACCCGTATAATAAGGCTCAATTCTGCTTCTCCCTCGTTTTTTTTCTTTAAAAAAATTAATAGCTTTAAAAGGCAGAGGAAAAGAAAAGTGGCCAAGGCACAGAATCACTTTAGGGTTTCTAAAAAGAAATAAAATATGACCATTTCTATATGTTTATGCCACCCGGCATAGGAAAAGAAGGCTCTCAAGTAGACACATTAACCACCATATACATTTATAATGTGCATTATCTACAGAGCAGCACCATATAATATCTCACATCAAGGCTTGTCACACAACACTAACTCTGACATATGTCTTATTAAGTCTGAAGAAACCTAATTAAATGTTGGGCCAAGACTGGATTTCAGCTCAGAGATACATTATGTCAGCATGGATACACACACATTGTGTTAGGATCATGTGCTAAGTGCACTAGGTGCTTGGCTAAAGGCTGAGAGAGTTGGGTTATCGGTGACTGCAGAAGATTGACGAACGTTGACTTTAAAAGGCCCACCTCAAGTGTCGACAAGTATCCACTTTAGTGTGAAATTTGTGACGTTTAAACAACTGCGGATCAAAACGTTTCAACCGCTGCAGTTACTAAGGAGATTGTAAAGCACCTCTTACGAGAGGCTTCCGAGGATATTCATTGCTATAATTCGTTTACTCATGATTACTTGTGATTTTACTGAAAATGTTAATTCATTATAGCATATTATATTGTATGTCCTGGGCTTTTTTTCTTTAATACATTTATTTGATGAACTCCCCCCCCCTATTTGTTTGTTTTCAACTTGTGAAACTTGAATGTTGCATTTTTTTTTTCCCACTGTCACCACATGTTTGTTCAAAACTCAGGACTGCTATAAAGTAACTGTTGTGATGCTTTTTTTAAAATCACCTGGGATTAAATGACCAACTTGATCTACTGCGATGGATTATCATTTCGAATGAATAAATGAATGAAACTGGATCATAATCTGACTATATGATTGGGTTGATTTGAACTGAATTTGGACAAAAAAGGGTTCCACGTAATCATATTAATTGGGCCGGTTTGTCTTATAAAATGGTTCGATTGCCTTGTCGTGAATTGTTATGCTGACATGTTACACTTCCTCATTCCTGATTAAATGTAACAAATTTACACTAAATTTGTATAGTTTTCTAACTTATGGCTAAAACAGATACAAACTATGAACTCTTTCATTTCAAACAGCAAAAGAACATATTAAAAATAATAAAAAAAATAAGACTGTATTTTCTCTTTTGCTGGGACTTTTGCAAAAAAGTTACAGCTACAGGGTGGCGAACATAAACTCTTACGCACCTTATAAAAAGCATCATGCATGAACAAATAATTGCAAAACAAATGAGCCAACCTCCCACCCCTCCAAAAACAAAGAAAACCCACATACTATCAGAGAGCTGCAGCCTATTAAATCATCAACCACCAACGTGCGGCCAGGCTGTGTGTTTTTACTGAGTAAATACTGTTCACAGCAAGACTCCCCCCGTACTGGTTTAAAAGCCTTGTAACTAATATGTCTCGGGTGGGTGCCTGGGTGTGATAGGGGTCGGCCTCTTTCTGCTGGTTAACTAAGTGCTTCGGGGGGAGAAAAAAAAAAAGGGAAAAAGAAGAAAAAAAATATTTTATGAGCATGGAGAGAAGAAAATAGCAGCAACTCCAGCAGCATCCAAGGATGGCAGCACATCTGGCTAAATGAAGATAAATGCCTTTGGACTATTAGCAGCAAGATAAGATCTTTAACAAGCCTTGTTTAAGAGAGTCTGAAGGCAAATTAATTCACAGTTGTTCCACTGGCAGACAGTATGTTTTTGTGTAACACATGTATATTTATGATGGAATTAGTTTCATATGGAGTTCCCCAGAGGAGTGTTTTTGAGTAGAAACACTGGTACAGTGCAATTGATTTCGCTCTATTTATGCTCTTTCCCACTGGCACTTCATCTTGTGTAAGCAAGGAGGCGTTTTCTAATCTTCTGTGTAGTATCCACTAATAAAGAGAACGATCAGTGAGTTGAGACAGCAGGGCAAACACAGTTAGCACGCAGATTTGTAATGATAATGGGGTAGAAATGGACTTGGCTGTGTAACATCAGAGATGGATCTTCCTAAGGCAAATCTATCTGCAACACTTGTGTGATGTGCAGAGATGGAGAGGTTTGTTCTAGTGCCTGGTAAGAGATGTGTAAAAGATCTTGAAATTAATTCATCTTCTGCTGGAGAAATATGTCCCGTGATGGACTGGGGACTTGTGTCCAGGGTGTTGTCCTCCGCCCAATGATTGCTGGAGGTGGGCACAATTGTAGAAACCCCCGTTGCAGCCACTTTGCACAGTTTCCTTTTGCCAGTAGAGATCCAGAGTGATTGAAAGAATATCAAGAAACGACCATGATGAGATAGAAAAACCCTTTTTTTCCCCCAGGTATGCTGCCTAACATCTAGTGGTTGTGTCGTTAGAGCATAACGATTATCATGGAGATTTTGTTTAATTTTCTTATTGTCTTGCTCTGTTAACTATAATGGTGGCAGCATAAATGGGTCATCATTGTTTAGTTCAATGGCCAGTAGCTGAAAGAAATGGGCCTGGGTGCCACGTAATTTTTATGTACCGATGAACAAAAAAGTTAAGGATTATTACCTACAAACTATGATCAACAAAAACATATATGCATTTTAAAAAAAAAAAGTTATGTTAAACCATCTTTAAAAGGGGTTGCACCGAAAATTGTGTTTTCTTTTATTAAAGCTAAATATTTCTTAACATGGGTTTTCTTTTCCCAATGGAATAATACACTCAAAGTTGGATTTTTTAAAAATGTTTTAGGGTGAGAATATGCTGCTTCGGTACAAGGTGCATTCAAGCTTTTCACACATATTTACCAGAGGTGACATGTTTGTTTGTTTTTTTAGCATCTGTACAGCAGCATGTCCTCACAGAATTCTAAGTGAGAAAACAGCTCGGTCTGGAAATGTGCTGCATCAGCCTGTGTTCTCCGGGTGAGCGTATGTGCGGACATGAGTCCTTCTGTCTAAACTCACGTCCGTAATGACGTCCCCCCGGCTTTGGGGACAGAGGAGCCACACCGCAAGCGAGCGGTTTCAAGCTATGAGAAATGTTTACTTAGCAGCTGAGGAAACAGAAGTCTCCATGTGTTTTGGGTTAAAGGCACATTTCCGCGTTGAGAGGTATAATTGCTAAGCGTGGCGCACTTTAAGCAGCACAGTGGAGCGAAACCCTGAAAGCCACAAACGGTGAATGATAAGTAGCTCCCCAGCTCCAACATGTGTTTCTCATCAAACATCGCGGACCTGAAAACAATTTCCCAATTTCCCTCATGGCCTGAGACAACAGAGGGCCTCGTGCCGACTCACAAGGAAAATTTAAGATCAACACTATGACTATAAAGCAGGGTTTATGATTTGTTTAATGGGTGTTTTGATGGGAAATATACTTTTTATACACTGCTGCTGTCCAACAAGGCACTCATAGTAAATGAAGTGCACTTTTTAATCCAATCTGTGATTTAGGGATGACAAATGAAAAGGAAAGAGAAACACTGTTATTTTCTGCCGGAGGGAAACTCATTGTTTAAATTGGACTTTTGTCTGACTGTGGAAGTAGCTTCAACAGTTCAGACCAGCATGGGGTCAAATTAGATCATCTCCGCTTTCTGCCAGGCAGAGATACTCAGAACTCAGAACGGGGCAAAATGAGCTTTGATGAACGTCGTCCAGGGAAGAGATCCATACTTTTCTTCCTCATTTGTGCCGGAGCAGATGCATCCACATATGTTTTCCTGTGATATCCAGATGCTACAGTTATACACCCACGTGCTTAACAAGCTGTGGAGATAAAACATTGTCAAAGATTGTCTCTTTCAAGGCCATTTTTAGAGGCCCATGGATCATAAAGCGATTTATGAGAGGTGGTAATAAAAATCTAGCAACATTTCATCTCTACACATGTTTTAAAAACAATCACTCAGGTGGATTCACTGAAACACTTAGCATCCTCAGTAGATTTTAGAGAACGGCCTATAAAAATCAAGGCAGTATGGTTAAAGATTATGGTTTCATGATGAGATCCACCTTAGTTTTTTTTGTAGCCTCCGTTCTGATGATATACAATATAATAACCCTGGTCGGTTTGGGTACTTGTGACTCAAATAGTATGAAGGATTTTAGCACAGAAGGCCCTGAGACAGCTTGTCTCTCTCATCATCAATCTTAAACGTTAAGATTGATGATGAGAGAATCTGCAGTGTTTTGTTTATTGATGAACTGGAGGTTTTGTGAAGTTGTATCATGTTCCCGTTTTTTTTAGCCAGTTATGAGAGGTTTGATACATACTGAGTGTACTGAGAAGCTCAGTCTGAAAAAAAAGTGTTAATTCAAGACTAAATATAATCCTTGAAGTGCAGAAAACCTACAAATCTTAAAGGTTTCAAACATTCAGTTGTTTTCTGAAGCCCAAATGTATGAAAAATTGAATCTTTTGAGACATGGGCACAAAACTATATACATTTCCCCTTAAAGCTGCAGTAGGTTAATTTTACAAACAATTTGTTTTTTACTAATTTGTTGAAACTATTACTATGCCGCGACAGTATATAAGACAGAAAATCTGTGAACAAAATCTAACTTCTGCCTACTCCATCAGCAGAAATATGACGCTTGGTCAGAAACAACCAGGAGAAAAGCCATAGCGCTGTCAATCACCCTCGTGCACATGCTGCTCACATCTTCCTATATGGACGTGTTTATAAAAGTTAGATACTGAAGCTTTAAATGGGTTGCAATGTAGCATAGAGTCTTGCTAATGCTAATATGTTAAATAAATTATAAGAAAACAAACATAAAAAAGGACAGCCTGAGCCCTCTTAGTTTCCCAAAGAGCTTCAATGTAGGAAACATGGATGAGTTTAGTGAAAGTCAACATATGAAAAGGTTGGATTGCTCCAGACCCACTAAAAACAGGTTCCCCAGAATGAGACATTTAGTTAAGGAAGAGAACAACCCAAAGCTGAAGACTGGAAACACTTTAATGAGTCAGCATCCAGATGTTACCATCACTAATTTGGTGGCCGTTCAGTTACACTCTGATCCCTGAGTTTGATGTTCCATGTGAACAACATTCGCGTTCGGCAACATGCTCTTTTTTTTTTTTTTTCTTTTCCACAAATTTCTCAATTTTGGAAATCTAAATTAATATTAGAGATGTTAGCAGCTGGACTAAAGACATCTTTTATATCAGATTTTATGTGTTTGAAATCAACAAACTTTCCGACTGTAAACTCAATGATGCCTTAAATATTTGAGATGCCAAAAAATATGGCCCACTGTACCTCTCCTGCAGATAGTTCTTGAGAGAGTTCCTGGATCTTCTGCTGCTGCTGGACCAGGAGCTCCTGGATATGGACCAGGGTTTGCTGTAGCTGGGTGACTGTGGAAAAACGAGTAGAATGAGGGCGAAGACATCGGAAAAGAAATTTTATTTTCTTTAGAGAGCTTACGAGGCTTAATTTGTGTCACCGATCAAGGCCACACTCCAAGAATTGTAATCACAGCTAATACCCTGTAACTTTAGTTGTATCGTTTTGTTCTGAGGCGTCGGGGTAGAAGGTGGGAAAGGAGGGGCTTCACATAGGACGGAGGTATTAATCTCTAGTGTCTGAACTTAAATTAAATAACAGTCTCTAACCTTCCATTATCCATCCAGACACTGCCTTCTAATGCATCTTAAATCCTCAAACGATCAACAAAGAAAAAAAAAAAAACAAGGCTTTCATTTTGGAGGAGGCTGCCAGACAAAATGTCCCTCCTAATCCTAATAAATATTGTTCTTTTTCCATTGACTTTGAAGATTGAATTAGTTCAAGTGTTGGTGTTGGACGAAGGTGTATGATTTCAAATAACACCGGGCATTTTTTTTTTGTGTGTGTATGTGTGTGCGCCCCCTGCTTCCAGTCACGCATGTATTACCAAACAATGCATTAAGTTTCCCTGAGCTGATTATATTACAGAAAACCAATAAACATTCATATAAATCATGGGCGTGTAAAGTGTTAAATCAAGCCTAATAGGATTAACATCAACAGATATTGTGGTGGTCCACTGCTGAGGTTGTCAGGCCATGGTTAAAAGCCCGAGCTGTAGTCGGCTGGGCTGGATGTAAAGTACCCTCCCCTCTCACACCAACCTCTGACAAAAAGACAGAGCCACGCTTGAGAGCTGCACTTCTTTTAAAAGAGTAAACCAGAAATTTTTTTTTTTGATCTTTCAGAGAGACTAGTATCTTGTAGTGACACCTGTGTTTAAACTGGCGGAGCTGTATCAATAAGGGCGGGGAGTCGAAATGTTTCATCTATTCGGGCGTGCAGGAACAGAATACGAGTTTGAGGAGAAAAGTTGGGTTAGACCAGAGACCAAATGTGCAAATAATTAAGAGTTTCTCCCTCACGTCGCGAGCCAGAGCATTACCGACGTTTCTGGGGAAAGCAATAAAAATGAAATGGCGGTTATCCCTGCTTAAAAAGGTGTCACTATGACAGGGTGTGTGCTCTAAACCAAGAGGAGACGTATAAGTGTTTGAATTCACCACACCACAGAACGGCTTATCCAGATGTGGGGGTTGCTCTGGCAGCCTGTGAAGCAACGCCAATGAAGTACCACTGGAATCGGCTTGTACTGAGAAAAAATAAATAAATTGTTGAGCAATGAATCCTCTCAGACTTCGTGCTCAGTTTGTTGGGGCACTGCTATCGCTCCACTGTGCATTCACACGTGGGAAAACGTATCATTAAATTGCCTGGTGACACCGACAGATTATGCACAAACACCCACAATTTGACCAACAAGGACAGAGTCGTTTCAAAGTCCCTGAAAAATGTCCTCGCAGGTCTAGTCAGCACAAACTGTTATCCACACGGGTCTGAAGCGTAAAATCTTCCTAAGTTGTCTGAGTGTCTGTCAAAGTTTGTCTAACATGAATAATCCTAATTTGCCTCTTCAGTGATCCAGAAAGCTTTAGTCTGCTAGTGAGTTAGCAGAAATAAATGAATGAACTTGACCACAGCAGCGTCAGCCTGTTTTTGAGTAAAGTGCTGTTTTACTGTTTAAAAGTCTTTAGACTCCATCTAACTAGCTCTAAATTAACGGTTCTCAACGTGGGCGGTACCGTCCCCGAGGGGGCGTTCAGAGGACTGCAGGGGGCGCTGGCGGACATTTTTACAAAAGGGGGCTGCTGAGGTTCCTTTGGGGGGCGTTTGGTCTAAGGTAAACTTTACACCTTAAATGCACAACAATGCCAGTTTAGATTTTGAGCAACTTGGTAAAACTGTTTTGTGTAATATTAAACCATGTTTGGCTGCAACTGTATCGATGGCAGCTCTTCTTCTATTCAGTGTTTGTTAGCTTCTGTTAGCTTCTTGGCGCAGCTCCGTTCTCCTGCTACTGGTAGCTAAAATCACGATACCCTCACTGTGTATCCCTCTGAAAAATGAACCCATTTAAATAAAGAAATCCCTCCATGGGTTATGGATAGAGAGCGTTTATTTGGCGTTTAGACCGGTGCTGTAAGTGGTCCGGTATGAAATGGGTGTGATAGAACAACGGTCCCACAGCACTTTTAAATTTCAATAATCAGAATGCAGAAAATGTTTCCGTTGTTTTAAAATGCTTATGTCAGTCTGCCTTTTCCCCATCGATATGCCCTGCACCTTAGGGCCTTAAAAATAAAAAGACGCGCACATAGCGCAAAACTCTGAAACAGGAGAAGCGGGACATAAAACGGAGCGACGAACTAGATGTGAATGGCATAGAAACAGAGAATCCGACGGTGAACAGTGAAAAATTAACAAATGATGTGAAAAACACGACAATTAGGCAGCGCAGCAGGTGATGAGTGAAGATTATTCGTCTTATATTATTCGTCTTATAATGGATAAATGATAAAATAAATAAATCTAGCAACAGGAAAGAAACTAAAGTGGACATAGCAATAAACCAAGAGAGGATAATACTAATCAAATGAAACTAAATGGAAATGAATGAAGAACAAAATGCAAGAATAAACTAAGAAACTAAAGTAAATACAGAGGAATAAACTGGTATGGCAAGACCTTTCGAGCAATAATTAATACAGAGGACTGTATGGCAAGAATAAACAGACACTATTTCCAGATAAAAGGTAAAATAATATTGTTGAAGTGCCATGGGTTTGTTGAGACCATATCTAGTACTGAGAATAAATATATCTTACAGACCATAACAGTAAAGAACTGATCACTTATTTATGTTTTTAATTAGATTTGATATATTTATTTCATGTCAGTGTTAATGTCATGAGGCTGATGACTCCATGACACTTTCAATTTGACTCATTAGGATTTGATTAAGAACCAGATTTGTTCTTTGTAATTTCTGTCCAGTAAAACTATTAATCTATAAATCAATAGGTCTATATAAAGATATAATCCATGTTTCTGTCTCATATTTGTATGGCATTAAAAGGATCTGGAACTTTTGTTTTTCCACTGAAAGCTCTGGTTTGCACAATAAATGCCATGTGGGTGAAGTTTTATGGATGATACTCTGATGTCCCATTCTCCTGAAGGCAGCACAGAGCTGCACCACCAGAAACTGACAAACACTGAAGAGAAGAAGAGTTATGATTAATGTAGTTACAGTTCTATCCATGTTTTAATGTTGCAGAGCTCAGTCGTTTTGCAAATAGTTCAAAGTTTAAACTGGCATGTTGTACATCTTTTATCTGGTCATTTTGTGCAAGATTTAACAACTAGAAAATGGCACAAAATAAGAATATTTTTCCACTCTGACTGGCTGCTGTTAGGCCTACCAATTTTAACTTGAATGTTCATTAAATTTTTCAGACGCCTGTGAAAATAATTTCTATTCACATGACTTTTTTGTTCTCTGGGAAATTATTTTTGACGATAAATACAGAAACAAGCATAAAAATCAAAGCATCTACAATAGTGATAGTAATATTAATGGTAAAATAATAGTCAGTGCGAAGTAGCCTGCAAATTCTTTGATGGGGGGCGGTGAGGGACCTGTATAAAGGCTAGGGGGGCGCTGGCCCGAAAAAGGTTGAGAAACACTGGTCTAATCGATTAATTTGTTGCGTTGATCTGCTCAACAAACCCAAAGACACCTTTCTTATTGCCGGTTTAAGGCCTTTCTTTAACAACAAAATGACCACTTCAATCAAACAGTTCACAGCCCAACTCTTCGCTCGTCTCGTGAAAAAAATCTGGCTTCTTTTTGCTCAGATACTCGTCAAAAAATGCACGAGTTCTTCCTCTGTGATATCGCCGATTTGAAGCCAAGAATATTAATAAAGTCAACAACTTTGGCCAAGCATGAATCAGAAGGAGACAGTAGCTGCGACGTGTGAGTGCACATGTGCATGTGAGAGAATGCGAGGGGCTTGCAGCTGCTGCGAGGAGGCTGCGCATTGTGTATTCAGTAAATTATTCAGTAAATACCTCGCTATAATGTACACTACATATGTCCGGGCCTGTCTCTGTCTTTAATGGCCAGCTGGTCACCAATATGGCTCCCACCAACAAAGAGTGCCCAAACAGCCTCGCAATTCCATTACAGCCTAGCTGCGCTGAAGGAGCTCCAAGATCCATTCATTAATTGTCTGTGTGAAGTTGTAGGCAAATCATAATGCGAGTCAAGGCCCTTTACTCTTAGCCGGGGCTGGTGAGAAAGACTAATGTGGTCCCCATTCAAAAGGATACATCACCTCATTGCGCCTGGCACTAGAGAAATACATGAACTTTAACAAAAGGGGGGTTCAAGCAATTGGCAGCAGCGAAGCAGTCGGTCGCTATTACTCAGTGCAGCGATGAGAGAGAAAGCAAGAGGGAGAGGAAGACAAAGGGGAAGCAGGGGGGAGAAAACTCTCAGTGTAATTGCAACCCCTCTCCCCAACTGTTAACTACAACAGTCATTAACTACGATAGCAGCTTGGCTACTGCAGTCATAGCAAATTAGTTCTACACGCTGGCTGAAGAAAAGACCAATGCGTTTTTTTTTTTTCTCTTTTCATTGGAGTCTCACTTTCTCGCTGGCAAAACATGAGAACACTCCATTCCCTGTAATCCTGCCCTCGCTGACAAACTGAGTAGGGCGTTCCATTTTGGCAAATCTCCAAAAACCGATAAGTAGTAGCAAGAATGGGCAGTGAAATAGCCAGGGGAAATGTGTTTGCATAGTTGGGAGAAAATGGCCATAAAACAGCACATATTTGTTAATCAGATTCAGGGAGACACACCTTGCACGCCATCTCACACAATTCCTGCCCCTCCGCCTTCCTAGAGCAGCCAGGAAACAATAGAACGGGTGTGACCGAATAAAACGATAACAGCCATATTTTCAACTGTGGTTTTTTTTTTTTTTCCCTTTTTTCACATGAGATGGAAACGCAAATTCTACATTTGTTTTCATCTGAAGTTCAAGGGAATGTCCACCACATGTCTAAACAAATATCTGTTGGAAGTCCAAGGAAGTTTCCCACACGAGGGTACAAAGATAACATACAAAACACTGGTTGCTATGGAAATTTAAATGTGGTTGATTTTTTTTATATCCATCTAAAAGATTACTACTGACAAATTATGACTGTATGTCTCCTATCCCAACATTTCTCTGTGTCCTATACTGAGTCTGTTAGCACTTTGCAAACATCTAAACTATCCACCGCGTCTTCACATTTTGCTCCTAGACCATCTTGGTATTATTTTGGGTTGGTCTTCATTGTTCACTTTTGTAAGGTGTTCAAATGGACTTTCTTTATATTCCTTAAGGACAGCCACTTCTGTTCCAAATCACCTTTTTAGAGCCAACAATAGTGTATTTGTGCTTCACTCCGCACAATATACTGAATTTTGTTTTAGGTTTGGGCAGATAATTTATGAACAAGATGCCAAAGTCAAAAGAGAAACCATCAGAAAGTTTGAAGAGCTAATTGTTCAAGATCACTTTAAATTATTGTTAAATTACATCAACGTCTAGGCCCCTGAAGGCAAAATATAAAAAGAAAAATCAGCTGAGGTTTAAAGAAAGCATCTGCACTGTAATGTATTGCAGCTAATGTATCCTGAGGCCTCATCTCCCCACACTGGCCATAAATCTTGAACAACAAACCAACGAGGAAAACCAGAATGCTTCAATTTACCGAGTCCTGTCCATCACCTACACATTCAAATGCATATGTGGGATTGTTAAGAACCATCCATTCATTTAACGTCACCAACACCATGACTAGTCAGCTATTTTGCTGAAAACAAAATACCCAATGTTCTTTCCCCCCCCCATTTTTTCCTTCATATAACAAAAACAACAAAAACACAGCTACACGTCTACATGTGCACAGTTTGCTTACCTTTCATTTCCTCCACAATTTATGAATTTACACCTAATGTCTGTATACTGTGAGTGTGTAAAACTGAACTGAAATTCTTTTTCATACAGTCTGCATACAGTTTTGGTAAATAAAGCTGATTATAATACTTGTAAATATGCAACGGGGTCAGTAGCCATTGCTAGAAGTCGTTGGGAGAGAGGCAAAGTACATCCTAGACAGTTTGCCAGTTTATGACATGCAGCATTACATTCTTTTCCCAAATCTCATTATCTAAGAAATGAATGACTAAAATCGAGTCAACTTTATTGATCCCAAAAGGAAAATAGGCTCGGTTGACCGACTCTTTCTTGCTAGATCAGACTGACCAGGCTTTCCAAACCTTAACATCTTGTTGAGTAATCTGTCATATTAAATTTCATTGTGCTATGGATATATTTTATTGCCTATGTCGAGGTAAACCAAAGTTCTAAAAAAAATTAAAGGTTTAAAACCACTAAAATTGTCTGCCAGACTGTCCTTATAGACTAATGTTCTTTAATGGGATATCACAGAAAATGTGGGAGATTTTTCCAGCTGCATGGAGCTCCAAAGTACTTAGGGCTGCCACTTATACTGCTGCTGAGCCGGATGAAAGAGGGATTCAGGCTTTTATTTTACCTAAGGAAAAAGAATCTGGCTGTTTGGATATCTTCCTGTCCCACCCAAAAACCACTGACATTCGTGAGTTTCGAGCTAGCAGATCTGTCTGTACTTTGTTAGACCAGCAAAAGACAAACAGTCTAATCACTCAACAAAAGAACCACTGGAGTTCTACTAGATTCACCAGATTATTCCATGCTTTGTTTAGGTCTATGTATCAAAATTAAAATGTGAAAAAGTTAGTCTTAAAGGTAACATTATTGTAATTTAACAATACATATTTAGATACATAAATACACATTAGGAAAAAACACCTTTGTGTAAGTTTGTGCAACATTAATGTCGAGCCATGCCTATTTATCTGCATTATCAAAATCCTGAGCTTGACTGTGATGTTGAAAAGCCGTAGTTTGATGAAGTTTCAGTTGTGTGACCATGCACGCCTAATTTGTTCAGTCAATATACTGTTTTAAACATTAAACAAACCATTTTCCCTCACAACAGAGTAACAAGGAAGGCCATTCTAGTGCTGTCACGGCACTGAACTTAAGCGTGCTTTGACTATCTTCAAAGGTTTTGCATAAATGAAACAAGATATTGCCATGACAATTGAAACACAAAAACAGTCTCCGCCTGCCTGAGACAGTTTTGCTTCTAAACTGCCTAAATGAACCGGGGACCGGTATGAATCACGTGAAAACACACTTCAGCTCAACACTACCGTTAACAAGACCTAAGTTTCTCAGAGTGCATCTCTCATTTACGCCTCCCTGGATTTTTAATTATACTGACAAAGAGCTGGAAAAGCAGTTCTCTCCCCTCATCTCTCTCCCCCCCTGTCTGACAGCCAGGTTGAGATTCCTCACCTGTCCAACACGGGAGCCGCACCTGTCACCGTGCACTTAATCACACTGAGGCCAGTGCTGAGCCCAGATACCACACAGTGCCGAGCTGTACACACAAATCCCGGGAAAAAAAAGCAAACACACACACACAAAATTAAAATGAACTTTCAGCCCACCTACAGGGGAGAGGGTGGCTGACAATGATGGCGACGGAGGTTTCGGATGGGGGGTGAGGTTGCTGCGAAGACGGGGCGGCGGGTGGGTGGTGAATGAAGGGGGGTTGGAGGGGTTGAGAAAAGTTGTCATTTCCCAACTCCTCATTAATATTCCGAGGTTAAGAGCTTTTCAGCGAAACGTAATTAATTGAGCCCGAGCCTGACAGTAAACAAGCAATTTCAAATTAAAGCGAAATGACAGCGGCGTCATTTGTTAAAAACGTGCGGGGCCCCCCGATTTTGGCGACAGATAAATGAGGGAAAATGTTAAGGAGGGAGAAAGTGATGAAGATATTAATCTTCACCTGTCTGTGTCAGCGTGCCACTCATTGCTGCAATGTTGCTTTCCATCCTCTGCAGATGCTTCTTGTCCTCTCGGCTCCCCATAATGAGGGGAAGGATGTATTTCTGCAATTAAAAGCATGGCACAAGATTACACTTCTCTCTGGTGGAAAGCAGAAGAAAGATGAGAAAAAAGACAAGGCCACCTCCATATGCTAGGTCAAAGAAGGCTTTGCTGATTGGATACAAAGCTGGTTGTCAAAGCTGCTATGTAACTTTGTGTGTTTTTCAACAGCAAAGAGTCAGAGCTGCTGTTAATGGTTGTTAATGAAGGTGGTTACATACATTTATTGTTCCAATCGTTAGTAAGTTTGAGCATCAATCAGCAACCTTAATAGATGATTATTCAATTAAGTAATTTGATAGGCAAATGAATAAAAAGGAAAATGGTTACAAATGGTGTATGAGTATCTTTCATCGCATGTCTGGAAAAACATATTGATGGAAATTGGTAACCAATATCAAGACGATCATTTCTCTGCAGCAGCAAACAAAAATGAATAATATCAATGTTGAATAGGCACAAGAAGGCATTTGTTAACCACTGTGAGGCCAACATTGTCTTATTTCTCCATTGAATCTGTTAACTCCTGAATGTTCATACTATCTAGGGCTTACAAAGGTACTTGTGTGCCCTAAACTTTAAGCCAGGCACAACCATATGGGTTCTAATCTAATTTTTAGTATCAGATCAAAACAAAGTAGAGCAAAAATGCAATGAAAAAAATAGACAAATAAAAATCTGCATTTGCATTTAGTCCTCCCTGAGTCAATTTTATTAGTGGAAACACATTTCAAACACATTTCATTGCGATCATAGCTGCAAGTTTTAAGTTTAGGCCAAAAGTTAAAAATTTATTTTTTGATGTGTCCCCTGTAAATCTGCAAACCCTACTTCTTGTAGCTTTTTTTTATTTAACAATTTCTTTTTTATTGCTACTGCTGTATGAAGGGCAACCTGTTGACAGCATGAATAATACTCATCTTGGTAACTGATTTCTGCAGCTTCCCCAGAGAAACTACAGACCACTTGGCTGCTTCCAATAAAGTTCTTTCTTCCTGGCATCTCGCTTTGACCAGATATCCTTGTCGATTAGTAGTTCTGTTAAACTCTCTCCTTTTCCTGATGATGAATTAAACAATGTTCCATGAGACGATCAAAGTCTGAAACATTGTTTTCTGAGCCGACCCCGATTTAAAAGCTCTATAACTTTCTCCCTGGTCTTTGTAATGCCATTTATTTACTGACAAACAAACCTTTGAGGCCTTCAGAGGACAACTAATTTATGTTGAAATGAAATTATTCATAGACTATTTGGAAACCAGGTGGCTTCTGAAGAGAATTGGTTGCACTAGATTTTATTTAGGGGCATTAGTATAAGGAGAAAATGCAAACACAACAAAAATGTTCTGATTTTAGGTTGCGAAAACTGCTTAAAACCCATTTAGTATGTTTCTTCCACTTGACAATTATGCATCATTTTGTGTTGATCTGACAAGAGAGAATCTCTGTAAAATACATTGAAGTGTAATTGTAACGTAAAAAACTAAATGTGAAAACAAGATACAAAAGAGGTACGGATACTTTTGCAAAGCAATTCACACTCTTAGTGGAGGAAAAAGAATAACTCCCAGTTTCAGACCCTTTGCCGGGTTTTCTCTCCAACTCAAGAGGCAAGATGCCACACCGGTGCAAGTAATAAACACTTTTTCGAGAAAAAAAAAAAAAGATTAAAAAGGTGTCAACACATGGTAATTAATGAGTGGGTTGCTGTGAGTGTGGTGTTTACAAGGCAGACCATAACATAAATAAAGTCTGCGCAGAATCTTGGACATATGGTGCGACTGGCGCTACACTACAGTGACATGACAGCAACCTGTGCCATCCCACCAGGGATTCCCACCTACCAAACAAGGGAAGAATTTCTCCATGTCGGAATCTGTGGGCTGGGACTGTGTGTGCTTTTTTGCCTGAAGACACAGAAGATCAGGAATGTGCTCATGCAGCCTTATGAAACTACTCTCTCTGCGGGGAGAGTAAACAATAGCAAAAAGGCGTCTAAAGAAAACCTCGCTGCATGTGCTATCTTATGTCCTCCGTTTCTCTCTCCAATATGCACAAAGTGGAGTTGCCTGTCATTTAGGTCAGAAACTACTGGTAGGGCTCCTGGCCTTTTTTAAAACTAGACTAATGGTTTCCACATGTCATTTAGAGTACAACCAACAAGCACTGTGGGATTAGTGTCACTGTGGACAAGGAACCTCATGAGCTCATGTTCAAGCCCAATAAAAATCAGGGGGTTTATTTTAGTCTGTAATATGTCCAAAAAAACAAGTTCTGTGCTGCGCTGGCAAATACACTTTTCAAAGGAAAAATAAGAGGATAGAATGAGATCATGCTCTGACGTCAAGTATGGTTACTTCAAAAACAAGACCGGAGTGACGCTGCGTGCTGCAGTGGCGCCTTCAGTTTGTCATAGACTGATGTGAACACATTTCAATGCAATATGAAGGAGAGGAGATACATGCAGCGTGGAGCCTGCTAATATGTTTGTCGAGCTTTTACTGTGATATGAAAATTCAGGAAGGAAACGGCCATTATGCTGTGGTGGGACTTGCCTTGTAAAGCTGATGAAAGCCAAATGCGATGCCAACCATAATGATGGTGAGCGCTCCATAGTCTCTCCATCTGTAGCCTGCTGGAAATAAAATAAAAAATGTAAAAAAAAAAA
This sequence comes from Poecilia reticulata, assembly GCF_904066995.2. NCBI lineage: Eukaryota > Metazoa > Chordata > Actinopteri > Cyprinodontiformes > Poeciliidae > Poecilia > Poecilia reticulata. The sequence goes on along the minus strand of NC_088836.1, from coordinate 13,482,916 downwards.
AAAAAAAAGAAAAAAAGAGAGATTAAACACTGATCTTTAGACACAACAAACTATATTATATCCGAAATATAAGGACATATATAAAGTAATGATACTACACTAGTATTTTATGAGCAACAACCAGGAAAAATATTTTCACATGGAAAGAAATTACATTTTTGCATTTTGTCACATTGGATCCACAAACTGATCTACATGAATGGCATGTTGTTTTCTACATTTCTGCAGTTTAATCCTAGCATATATGCATGAGCTTTATGTGTTTTATGAATACGTCGGAGGTTTGCAGGAACATTAGTGAACAAATGGCATCATGACAACCAACAAACCCAGCAGACAGGTCAGGAATAAAGTTTAAAGTAGATATAGGTAATAAAATGATCTTCAAAGTGTTCGACATGTCACAGAGCTCTGTTCCATCCACTATTTGAATATGGCATCTCTGAAAAACTACCAAGATATAGTAGTCTATCTAACTTAGGGCAAGGGGAGCATTAATCAGACAAGCAGTCAAGAGACTGTGCACAAATCCATGGCTCAAGTGTGAGAATCTGTCTACTGGAATTAGTTGTGAGATCGAGTCTGTATGGAGGAGTTATAAGAAGCAAGTGAAAAGAAGAAATTTGTGGAAGAAGGATCTCTGGTCGGACAAAACCAAAAGTTAGCTTTTGCATTCAAAGATCAGTTTGCTAATCTGTGGAATGCTGCAAATGGCCCTGAAAATACATTTACACAGGAAAACATGGTTGAGGCAGAATAATGCTGATGATGATGCTCTTCCTTCCTTCTGTCGGAAGAAAGAAGCTGGTCAGAGATGATGGATGTAAAGTCTGTTAGCGAGTGGAAAAGACTTAGCACTGGAGCATAGGATTACCTTCCATTAGCACAACAACCATAAGTAAATAGCAGAGGTGTGCCCGATCGATCGGTCACTGAACATAATCGGCCGATTTTCGTGAAAAAGTGCATGATCAGTAACCGGCGATCATTGGCTCTTGTTGTCGATACCGATCACCTGCTTCTCATTTCGCAGCCTGCCCGTGCAGCTGGTCTCCTCTTTCCTTCACACGGCGCAAACGCGCAGCAACAAATTCTAAGCTATGTGGAACTATAACGCACTGAGTGAATGGGGAAGTTTGCGTGTTGCGGCGAAAAATTGAAGCACGTCAAAATGCATCAACACAACGAAGCTAATACGACATAAAAACAATGCCATACTTAACGGAGTTTGGCTACATCGAGGCTCACTGCAGTAAAAAAGACATATGGAGGATCAGATAGCAGGTAAAGCAGCGCACAGCTACAAACACTCACCCAGATTAGCATGACGGTCAGAAAGCTAAACAAATAACCCGCAAAATTATTTAAGTCTTCGAGCTGCGATGTAAGACGCTGGTTCTGCTCTTGCCGTTGAACCTCTGCTATGCGCTACAGGTAGTAATATTTCACAGACGGAGCGCAGCTTCTGTTCCACCTGGTAGTGACTCTCACACCGAGCCTCTGCTTAAAGCTGCAGCATCTAACTTAAAAGAATACATTTTACATACGTATTAAAACTTTCGCTGTCCTAACATGAGACAGATAAACTCTGAAAAAATAATCGATCTTCTCCCTGCTCTGCATATCAGCCAATCAGAACTAGCAGTAATCAGCTAGCCGCCATGCTATCAGGAAATTTTCCATTCAGTAACTCTGGATTGTTTATTGTAATGAATCATCCTGTATTTGCCTTTGAATGTTAAGTTTTATACTTGAATTTTATTGGCATCAGTGTGTTAAAGATAGTATTACCGATAGCAGTACAATTTGCACAACGCCTGTTTTGTTTAGTTTTCTTCTTGGAAAAAGTTATTAAAAACAAGTTTTTGTCTAAATTAAGGTGAATTCGTGGTTCCTTTTTCAACATAATGTAATCGGTAGTGTTTATGATAAAAAAAAAAATTATTATGTGATCGGTATCGGTGATCGGTATCGGTGAGTGGCCCTCATGGCCCTCGGTATCGGCAGGAAAAAACCTGATCGGCACATCTCTAGTAAATAGCCAAAGCTACCACGGGTTGGTTTAGATCAAAGAACATTCATGTGAGAATGGCCCAAAGTCTAGACAAAAATTCTATGAGAATCTGTGGGAAGACATGAAAGTTGATTTTATCAGATGCTCTCAAACCAATCTGATTGAACTTAAGCTTTTTTCTGTTTTTTGCAAAGGTAGGTGGGCAAAAATGTCAATACCAAGATGTATAAAGCTGATACCGACGTACTCCAAAAGACTTCAGTTGTAGCCAAAAAAAGTGATTCTACAAAGTACTGACAAAGTATCCTCCTACATTTATTTGCTGTTTTTTCTTGGACTATAAATTAAAATCCTTATCAAACTCAATAAGGACTGAATGACTGAAAAAGTCACCATCACCAAATAATAGAAAAGATTTGCAGCATGATTAAATGGAGTATTTGATAAACTGTAGTGATTAGAATGAAATATATATTTTTTAAGTATAAACAGTATTTGCACAGAAAGCACCTAAGATGAACAAAAACATAAAAGAGTGTTTCTGTGCATTTTGAAGCTGACTGTCTTACTGAGTGACAGATGATGTGAAAGTGTGTCATTGTGCAAGCTGTCATCTGGGTAGGCCAACTGCCTGTCAAGGTGGAAATTCCCCACTTAAGAGAGGCATTCAACTGAAAATGTCACTAAACAACACGTCTGGAGGAAGCATGCGAGTTTTTCTTTTATTTACGCCAGCGAGGGAAAAATGAATACAAATTATTTGAGGCTAACCCCACTTGAAGCACACCATTGATATTCTATTACAAGTCTGATTTCACCTAATGGGTTATGTGGTGCATGTTTACTGGCTTGAAGTGAGTAAACTACATTGATCTTTTTGCCTTAGCACTTGTGATTTTACATGCAAATAAAACGGAGGACCCTCTCAGGCTGAAATGTATGGTATATTTCCAGGGTGAATGTCGTTTTATTTTCCTGCCTCAAGGGCATTTTTCACTGCTGCAGCACCACTCGGTGAACCTCTAACCTTTCCCCATTGAATTTTTTTTTTTTTTTAAATCATCCATATGATAACCATATAAATTTGGGTCTTCATCAGCATTAAAGCTGGGATAGACTGTCAGCCATCCCAGAATGCCAGGCTTATGAAAGGCCTGAAAGTCCTTGGGATGGGTTGTTGACCCTGATGATGCCCGAATGCATCACCAGGGCTCACCCATTGCTCTTACCCCCCTCTGCTTTAGGGCTTTTCATTCTTCCTTTGTCTTTCCCCCTTTCTTTCCCACTTCCACACTGCCACCTTCCTCTTTTTTATTTGGTCACTTAGTCTGTGAAACCGTGGACTCCATCCCCCGTTTTTCCAATCTCCTCTCAAATTTATTGGGTTCAGTGGAGGCCTTCCTGTCCTTCTACTGTGTGGAAATAGAGATCAGAGTATCCATTACTGCGACAGAGATGGATGCGGGTCCCTGTGCACCGTCCCCATAAGAAGGACATCAGAGGCAGGTAGCCCCCTCTTTTGAGCATGACCCCCCATACAAGACGACCAGCTCTCACCTCATTATGCAGCTCCCTTATAGCCGTTTTGATATAAAACCCCCCTACTACGGACGGAGAGCTGCGAGTCTCCCTAACTACATGGCCATCCCATCAACATCACTTTCATTACAAAACATGAGATGCCGGGGAGTCAAGGACAGTGTGGTAATAAATGAGGGTGGAATACATCTGGAATCATTGTCATATGGGTTAAGCATTATGCGGACTTCATTCTGCATTGGGAAATCAGTGGACAGAGGATTCACAACCTCCTGAAGTAATAAAGATACAGGTTGTGGTGTAGGGTCTTGCCAGGCTGGGACCCCAGCAGAAATGGAACGCTGTGCAACGCCATAAGCTTCATATGTGCGCTGTTATGTTCTATTTGTCTTTAAAATTGGGGTAAATGAATTAACTACATAACTTCAGTATATAAATTAAAGACGAATGGGACATCTGTAACAGCAAATGAGCAGAAGGAAAAAAACTAATAAGTTTTGTAACTTGTTTGGGACAAAGACAAGTTGATTTAGTTGAAATAAAGTGTACCTAAATATGAAAGTCACAAACAAGACAGAGAGTTTTTAACTAGTTATAAGTTGGTTATGGTCCAGTTGCAATGAGCCAGGCATTCTTAGGACAGCAGAGCTGTTCAAAGTTAAACAGGTTAGTTAATCCGATTCATCTGGCCAGGAGTAAAGAGTAAGATGAAATCTGGTGCACAAGCACACAAAAAAGTGGTGCAGTTTCCTTACAGTGTGAAATGCAAATAGACTACCTATTGAATTAAAGAGAGCAAGTGATATTCCCTGTTTTTAACTGGAAATAGACCACTATTATTCATACCCCTTGTAGAGTTTGTTTAAAAATTCTTCTCATCCAACCAAGAAGGTTGCGTCTGATTAGAAACTAGACAGGCATCAAGTGATAAAACACTAAAAATTTAGTATTAATGCTGAATAAAATTGTATTTAAAAAAAATTGCATATCAAAAATTATTAATACTCTTCCCAAAAATAAATGCAAAATCCTCTTTGCCATCACCCTAATATTTAGTTCAACAGATTCAGTCAGGCCTTTTGTTGGGCCTCTCCGAAGCATTAATGCCGCTTCTAGTCAGAACAAACATGTTGGTGAAATGTCAAATTTATGTTAAAGCTAAATCTGCTAGCAGTATGAACAATTTTGGTCTTCATTTCAGATTAATTAAATTCTCTTCAGCCACAGCAGCAAGTCATTCAATCTTGCTCTGCTTCTTTTCTCCTGTACTGCAGCATCTGTCTAACGTACATACAGCAACAGGGTGGCAGCCTCACTGACTCGCTTATGGCAAGACATTGTAACATTTAGTAGTCTGGGACAACATTTAAAGAAAAAAAACAAACAATCTAGTGCAATTCCTTCTACTTAAAATCAATATTCAAATATCCAGAATGGAGTTCTTGTCCATTGGAACAAGCTGTTCCAATATACTTGGAACAGCTTGTTCAAATAGCATTCTGAGACGTTACATTTCCAATTTGTGTGCGCTGGGATGGCAGGTGCACTGTTCAACAAGTACTTTGTTCCTCTCCACAATGAAGATTGTGCAGAGAAGATCTTTAATTCTTACAAGAGGAAACAGCCACTACAGAGACAATCAAGTCAAATGGGAGTCAGAAATAGGTGAGGTTTTGATAAAATGCTAAAACAGCCTACCACACTTCCATCCTACTCATGCAGAGCAGCGATAGCATGCAAAACAAGCAGCTGTTGTAACAGCGTGGTATCGTCCAGGAGGTTTGGTTCGCTGTCAAAAGAAGTGTAGTCTGAAGGTAATCTAAACCAAATGGTGTATTTTTATTTTTTTTTTCCGTTTTTCCTACATAATAGTCCCTTGTGCAATACTAATGTGAGAAGGTTGGCAAAAGTACAGACAAACTAAATATTTTGATGTACGGTAAATTATGTTTTTTTTTTTTTGACTAATTTTCTGTTGATTCCTAAGACCGTATAATGAATCAAAAATAAATAAATAAGAGAAGTGAAGAGCAAAAGAAATTTCAGGCTTAGAAAAAGTATCTTCAGCGGACTACATTCATAGGTAAAAAAATCAATAGAATCAGTTGATCTTCTTCTGCAGGGTGTCCAAGTACAGTCCTGGAGAGATATCAGCCTGCAACTTTTAGATTAATTATTTTTAGAGATGAAGAAGTGAATGCTTGCGATGGGATTCAGGTGTGTTGTAGAAGGTAGGCATCTAAAAATTGAGAGTCGCTCTCGAGGACTGGACTTGAGCATCTCTGATTAACTTTATGCTAAATTGTTAGCCAATAGTTCATAGGGGGGAAAAATGGCCTAGAGGACGTACTTACTGGGTGGCACAGGAGTTAGCTGAGCTGCATAAGGTGGAGTCGGGAGTCCCACAGGGCCCAAAGGCAGGACTTCCTCTGTGCTGTCAGAGCGCTGGATGGCCAACTCCACCTCTTCATCAGTGAGTCCTGAAATGAACACGAATGAAACCCTTGAAGACATTCGAAGCACGCTCAACGTCTGCACATTAAGGCGAAAAAACCAAATGGCTCCTTTGCTAAAATAATCTAACTTTATATACTTCCCAAGCTTCCAACAAATCTTTTAAGTACAATTCAGAGAGTATTTCAAATCTCCTCCAATTGAACCTGCCCTGCTTCTCAAAAATGCGTTTTCATTTTATAATTCAGAGAGACCATCGAGACTTTTAGGGACATCCATCAAAGGAAGTGCAGAAAGGTTCACACAATGAAATCTGAACCTCTGCTACCCTATTAACTGCCACCAAAGGCAAAGAAAATAAGAGTCTGTCCATTTCTTCAGTTATATTTCCCATGTGGAGATTTCATACACCCCAGACAGCGAAAATGCATTATTTTAATTTCTTCATTGTAATGTAAATGTATTACATAATTTTGCAAATGCCAATATAATTTAATCTTCAGATATTTTTAATGATTTTAGTGATGATTAAATTGCAAAGGGCTCCCAGATGGAGAATCAGAGGGGAGGAGGAGGAGGAAAAAAAAATCTAATATGAACATTTCCTTTTGTGGCAAGAAAGGATTTTATTTCAGCTACCATATGCTGCCATTGCTGTGGGTCTCATCATTTAATGAGTATCTCGGTCTAAACAAAGGGAAATAATTACGCAACTTATGATAAAACTATATTAAAAACAACGTTAACACATTTATAATAAAACAATTAAAAGGAAAGCTAGAGACAACAAGCAAGAACTAGGCCTGGTTCCAAAATATTGAATCATATTTAATTCGTAATAAGAACAATAAAACAAATCTGTGCAGTCCTTCTTGACTTAGCTTAAAAGGGTCTGAGTAATGGGTAGCTTCAAATTTTTTTTTCTGTTTAATAAAGAATGGAGTGATTTCTTAAAGTAGTCTTTGATGATTTAGAGAATCGACACTTCTTTCTTCATCCACTGTAAGCAAATGCAAAGGAGTCAGATGCAATTTTCTTTTTTACAATTGACTGAGATTTTAATATCCTTTACTACAAAAAACTACTTTTTTTTACCTATTTACATTCTTTTTTCGTTGTTTATTCTTAAAAGACTAACATGTAAATGAGCTATAATAAAGAAAAATTTTGAGAACTTGCATTTCAATGCATTTGTTTTATTTTTGCCATCAACAAAGAATATCAGTTTTTGTTCTGATCTCCTGTAATGCTCAGAGATTTTAGTTTAAAATACACAATACACTTCATCCAAAGCACATATAACATTTTATGACATGTTCAATTTTTAAAAATAAAAGATTGTTTCAAATAAACATTCAAATAATGTCTAATGTTCACGCTTATTTTATTTTTTCAAATAAAAAATAAGCGTGTAGTATATTCAATTCTCACCTTATAGGTCCAGGGAACATTAAAGATTTATAAAAATAGTGACTTGATATATGTTGATATTGACTGATATGAAAATGCTATTGTGATAGGATTTCTTTCCATATTTCCCAGCTCTCGAGTATTAATTCATGAATAAATATAGTAATATAAATTCATATCTTTAGAAACAAGAAAGCTGTAGTGAATAAAATCATGTTGGATCAAAACATCTGTGCTGTTGAGAAAAATTGCCCCTGTGGCAACAAGAAATGTTCTCAAACATATATGTGGGATTGATGGAGAGGATGAAATTATAATTGGGGAATATGTTCAATTCTTATTGTCTTACTCAATCAGAATTATTCTTGAGGAACAAGTACATTTCATAAATCTCCTAAAACAATTCTAATTATTTTCTTCAAGAACATTTGTTGTGCGACTTTAAAAACCCAAAGCAAAATATATTATTATTCAGTTTAACAGTATTGAATAAATTACTTATTTACTAATCAATTTCTCCAATGAGAATATCTGTTAATAAATCCAAATTGTTCTCAGTGTCAGATTAGTCAGAATATTGGGTTTAATTTTAAATTTAAAAAAGTTAAATAAAAAGGTTTTTATCTTCTTTTTGTACCAACAAACAAAAATGCACAAAATCAATTCGCTTCATAAATCTCCAAAACAACTTACGCCAATAAATGATCTCTGGTCACCTATTAAAATTCACACAGGACTGACCATGAAAACTGTTGGATAACTAAATGAAAATCTTGGCAAGGCTGCAGTTTACAGCAGGTCTTTAGTGCCAGGAAGTGGTGCAAGTCATGTGCTGAGTTTGTGTAGAGAGACTGCACAGTCAAATAAGCAATAATGTGTCCCTGGACTCCCGATTCATCTGACCACAGCAGACTGCATGGTGACAGACTATTGAGTGAGATCTCAGTTTACCCAAATAAAGGGAAGAAATAGCATAAAAGACCATCAGTTTCTCCTTGAAACGTAAGGTCTTTTTTTTTTAAACTGCATTTGGGCCGCTACTGAGATTAATATATGTACATTTTAATAGCCGTCGCCATCTTTGATGTTCGCATAGCAGTTTTATGAAGTATATAATCTAAAAGATGGAAATTCCTGTTTTCAAGTTAAACTACAGCTCGCTAAATTGGTTGTAGGCTCTGATCTGCCTATTTGCTGAGAGGAGGACCACAACAAATAAAAGAAGCCTTAGATCCAGAAGAAAAAGGAACGAGGTGAAAGTGAGTTTTACATATAAAAGGAAAAGACAAAAAAGGGATTGGGGATTTATTATGGGTTCCAAAACCTGTGGAATGACCCCTGGACCCCCATTTCAGATCGACCTGTGGGGAGATGAATTTTTAAGACATAAATTATACCTAATGACGACACCATAAAAAAAAAAAAAACAATAATGGAAAGCTATTCTGTATTTCATTATACTGTATTATTTGCTGCACCTGATACACGTAGTGCCTGTTTATGAGTCACCGTATTAGCAGATGCTCTGCCAAAGCATTTGCTTTGACCTTGCCATTCTCATTGGGGCATGAAATTACGGTGCTGGCACCTCGATATTACAGCTATAAATACTGTAAACTGCATATCTGGGCAACGTTTTCTATTGTCTTTCAACATAAACCTGATCGGTATTTATTTAAAGGAAAACCCATTGCTCGTCAGGTTATTTACAGCTCTATTTTCAGTGGCTCATATTCCCTGGGCATCTTTTAAGGGCAAAGAGGCAGCAAGGCTCTAACGTTAAATCTATTTCTCCGATTTTGGCACTTCTAGGGTTTATGGGTCAGGACCCAGCTCGGACAGCCAATTATAAAAGTTGCTTACTAAAATATTTTGTGCAATAAAAGGTGAATGCCTTTGTTGCTGCCCTCCAAGTCTTGGAGCATGAATTTGCCCTTGAGTGAGAATTACTTGCATTTTGAATATCATATTTAAAAAAAAATAAAAAAATAGGTATGGCAGTGGGGGTCATAAATAGATGGAGGTCAATGGGTTATTAAAGAAAACTTCAGCCAGTTTCTCACGTTGCCGTGACGAGGGGGATTATACAAGTCGTTTGGTTCTGTAGAACCGCTTGAAAATGCCAAGCCCTAAATAATGACCACTCTCATAGAGTATTCATTTATGTATTAAAAATATGACTCTGCTCTCATTTCCCTGCTTTACTGCCTTGTACTGATGACAAAGTGAGCAAGGCCTCGGCTAGGTGGCGCCGTGGAGTAATTTATAACCACATCAATCCCTTTACCTTCCTCACAGGCCTTGGTCATTGTCATTTTTGTCCGAGAGGTGAGTCACATAACCCCACTTACAAACAACATCCTATTAATATCTGGGATGATGAACCCTACCCTTACCTTCATACCAGGTATGGTAATATACAAAAAGCCCACCTGTAATCCCCCTGACCCTGGACCATCGGCGTTCCTCTCAGGGAGAAATCTATTAGTATCATTTATTCAACACAATAATAACCAGGAAGCCATTCAAATGTAAAATAAAAGTGATTTCCTACGGATACAAAATGGACTGTATTTTATGGGCTAATGTTCCCTCTAATACAATAATACTTTACTTTATCTAAATTAAATTGTATTGGTTTAAGTAATGGTTTACTGGGGAAAAAACTGGAATAAATTTTTATAAGGACAAACTAAAAATACTAAGATGGAGCTAATATAAGAACCAACAAACAAAAACAAACTGCTTTTATCACCACACTTTGTGGTATTTATTGTGATAATAATAAAAGTAACTTAAAAATGTACTTTTGTTACCAAATATGTCAGCATATTCATAGAGAGCCAAGCACTGCTCTGAAAATAGATTACCCGTTATCAGATGGTTTACTTCAGTACACGAGTTAAAAACACTGCAACTGCAACTTTAGGATTAATATCACACCCACTGGATTCAATTACATTTTTAAAGTGGGCTATAAACCGAACCAGTGGCATTTAAATGCTCAAAACAGGTAAACTAACAATTCCAACAGGACATCAGTCAGAAGATAGAAGCCATATTGGAATCTGAAGCCAGGGTTGGCTTAAAAACTTCTGATTTTTTTACACAGCTTTAGGTAAGCTGTTTATTTTTTCAAACTAAAAAATAAATAAGTACAAGTGGACACCAGCAGAAATAATGTCAAAATTTAAATAAATGTATAGAATTAGCAAAAAGTAGCAGTACTAACTTACTTTTTTTAATGAGTTCTGACTATACCTTTCTTATTTTATTACCGTAATCCATTATTTTATTGTAATTTAAATGCATGTATATGTTTTTATTTACTTTCAATATACTATTTTGTTTTCTAGAGATTGTAAAAGTCCGCCATATTTAATTTGTTTAAATTCCTTTTATAATATCCTGCACTTGAACAAATCTGTTGATGGCTTTGAAGACAACAGATACATAGTTTCTCATATTTCAAAGAGGAAAAATTCATGATTTCAAAATCAATCAAAACATTTCCTGATCATATTTTTTCCTTTGATCAACTCTTAGTAAGGTACTAGAAAAAATGTATGTGTGTGTATGTGTGTGCTCAAAAAAATAAAGGGAAAACTTAAACAACACAATTGTTGTTTACTGTCCACTTAGGAAGCAACACTGATTGACCCGACGAGGGTCCCCGTTGTCAATCAGTGTTGCTTCCCAAGTGGACAGTTTGATTTCACAGAAGTTTGATTTACTTGGAGTTATTTTGTGTTGTTTAAGTGTTCCCTTTATTATTTTTTTAGCAATGTATATATATATATATATATATATATATATATATATATATATAGGCATTATATAAATCGGCTGATTTCCGTGAAAAAGTATATGATCGGTAATCACCGATCATGGTCTCTTGTTGCAGATCACACAACCCGATCACCTGCATCTCATTTCGCAGCCTGCCCATGCAGCTGGTCTCCTCTTTCCTTCACATTGCGCAAACGCGCAACAACAAATCCTAAGCGATGTGGAACTTGAACGCACTGAGTGAATGGGGAAGTTTGCGTGTTGCGGTGGAAAATTGAAGCATGTTGGGTGAAGCACGTCAAAATGCATCAACACGACGACTCTAATATGGCATAAAAACAATGCCATACTTGACGGAATTTGGCTATATCGAGGCTCACTGGTTCACTGCAGTAAAAAAGGCATATGGAGGATCAGACAGCAGGTAAAGTAGCGCACAGCTACAAACACTCACCCAGATTAGCATGACGGTTAGAAAGTTAAACAAATAACCCGCAAAATTATTTAAGTCTTCGAGCTGTGATGCAAGACGCTGGTTCTGCTCTCGCTGTTGAACCGCTGCTACGCTACAGGTAGTAATATTTCACAGACGGAGCGCCACTTCACCTGGTAGTGACTCTCACACCGAACCTCTGCAGCATCTAACTTAAAAAATACATTTTACATAGGTATTAAAACTTTCGCTGTCCTAACATGAGACAAATAATCTCTGAAAAAATAATCGATCTCCTCCCTGTTCTGCATAATTACTCCGCTCAGTCAGAAACAGCCACTCAGAACTTGCAGTAATCAGCTCGCCGCCATGCTATCTGGAAGTTTTCACTCAGTAACTCAGGATTGTTTATTGTAATGGAACCTGTATTTGCCTTTGAATGTTAAGTTTTATACTTGAATTTTTTGGCAATGTTGAGAGGTTTTATTTTGGCTCTTTGAATTATTTAGCCTCTTCAGAGCCTTCATATGTTTTCAGTCTGTTAAAGATAGTATTACCGATAGCAGTACAATTTGCACAATGCCTGTTTTGATTTTTTTCTTGGAAAAAGTTATTAAAAACAAGTTTTTGTCTAAATTAAGCTGAATTCATGGTTCCTTTTTCCATATAATGTAACCAGTAGTGCTTATGATTAAAAAAAAATTATAATTATGTGATCGGTATTGGTGATCGGCCCTCATGGGTGATCGGAATCGGCAGGAAAAGACCTGATCGGCACACATCTCTTATATATATATATATATATATATATATATATATATATATATATATATATATACACAGTAAATATAAACGTGTATTTGTCATGGTTGTACTTATTTTTTGAAAAGTTTTGATCACCTCGGCTCTGATTACGTTCAGCCTTGTAATCAAGTGATGTCAGTTCAGGGGCCACGGTCAAAGTGACACGCTGAAAGCTGGAAAATGGTCTTGACTTTGTCCTGAGAATTTGATTTTTGTGGTAATTATGTGTGAAACTGCTAATTGTCTGGGCTAAATGGTGGAGCCAAAATGGGGCTCTATGCTCTTTTAGTTGTTACAACTGTTAATTGTGGAAGACACAGATGGCACAATTTCCTAGACTCGTCTGTCGCGCATTATATTTCACTCAAACAGGATAAAATTTAACAGAGCTTTGCGAGGAGCAAAATTGCCTCAAGATTGTTGTGTGACAGTGGAAAATGCAATTCATTTGCACTCTTCTGTTACAGAACAAAAAGCATCTTGATTTTCACTCCATCAAAGTGACAAACTTTCAATATTTCAGCCAGTTTATTCAACTTCAAGGACTTAAGAAGGGCAGGAAGGAATATTGGACTGCATAATGGCCAATTCATTCTCTGAAATTGACGGGAGAAAGGAAAACAGAAAATTATATTTTTCAATGAATATTGAAATAAATCACGCTATTATGATCACTTTTAAAAAAAAGAAAGCGAGAGACGTATCCAGAGAGGCATCCTTCCATGCAGATCAGGACACCAAATACGCTGGAAAATAATATGCACGACTGAGATTATTGTGTAAAGATTCTGCAACATGCAATCAAAGTGGGCCCTATTTTCCCCTTCATCAGCTGTCCGGCGTAAGCGCTGGCAGCAAGAGGAATCCAATTTAAATTCCACTCTACAGGGAGACGGTATTGTTTCATTTTATGTGTGCTTTGACATTTCTGGCTGCTAATATGGAGTAAAATCGAGAAGTATTTACATAAATATGGCATTAAACTGTATTAGAAATTAAGAGTGACACATTTTCTGTGGCGACTGTGGAATGAGGGAAATGATTGAGTTTCTGTGTCGAAAGGTTGAGAAGACAACACATGCTGGGTGAAGACGCAGGGAGAGTATTAGCCTGTTGCTGTCTGCAAAAAAGTCCACCATAGCTCAAGTTAGCAACAACACGAAGAAGCAAGGAGCTTGTAGAAAACAAACATGTTTTATAAATCTACGTTCATTTCTATGCATGGAGAGAAGTAAATTTTAATCACGTTTAAACAGATGTAGAAATCCTGAAGCCATTCTAAATCTACTTTGACTCTAACGTTGGTGATCTTGGAATCGGGTATTGTGTTTTAAGGCAAACGTTTTACCTCACACAAACTATGCCCTGACTTCTGCTCCCAATATGTGTCCTAGCCTAGAAACCAATACTTAAGATTGCTGTTTTTATATCATAGCTCCAGAAGAAAAATTTGAATTGCCCAAAATCTGTATCAGCAGGTCAAATTCTACATAATCAACATTGCTAATTTAATCATTCTAGCTTTTAGACTACATGGCCAAAATGCTAAATGTTTAGGTAAAATGGTTCTGGATCAAAAAAACATACGTTATCTTGAAATTTGAATGTACAGACCAGACTGGAATCCACAAAACCTACATCTGTGGAACTTTACATAAGAAAACTAAGACAGGAATACTTTTACAACCACAAAAGTATTACAGTCAATCTTGCAATTAGATGCAACTAAAAGACAGAACAACATACAGTAATCGGAAGTGTAACTTGAAGCCCAAAGCAGCAACTAATACGATAACAAGCAGATAGAAAAAAAAAAACAATGCTTAAAATATTTCCAGGTTCCCTGCCAAGGAACTCTGCAATAAAAGTCCGGAGCTATGAGTAGTGCAAAAAGCTACTCAAACATACTTTGTGCTTAGTGCTTCATTTCTCATAAGTATGCTCTCTCCCAATGATCAATGTCTTCATGCAAATCAAGACTTCTTGCTTAGACCTACAGTGGAAAGAGATTTACCAAAATAAATCTGCATTAAAGGGTCATACATATTTCATGGATGTAAAGTGCAGTAAAAGCAAACCGTTTTGGACGCTGGGGCTCCACAAATATCACAACAAAGCTGAAAATAGGAAGAAAATGAGTCACGGCATTACGTCATCCGGCTCGGGCTTTGGGAAAACAGCAGCAGATTGGGAACTGTCTGTCAATAATGAGGCTAAAAGATGAAGAAATGTAAAGAGATATTAACAATCATTACAGTCATATGAGAGGTGTGTAGCAGCAGCAGGCCAACATGGATTTGGTTTCAGGTTACCTTCCCAAGTCACAGAGCTCTTAGGCTCACTCCTCACTGTTTGGTTCCTCTAATGCTGCAGGCAGAGTCCCTCAGCACTGTACTGACACAGTCCCCTAAGTACTGAACTGCCTCACGACCAGTTACAATAAAAACATTCCTCACAAAGAGTTAATCTGTCGTAAGGACACACACACGCGCACGCACGCACACACACGCACGCACACTCCCATATCTCTGTCATCACTACTCAACCACAGATCCACAATTCAACGACTGCCTTATATCGAGCCGACTTTAATGAGTTCAGCGTAATAAACTTTTTTTTTTTTGCCTTTTTCATTACACAAACCATATTCTACAATGCGAAATGTCTGAATAAATTACAAAAGAAAAAAAAAGTTAGACGGCAGAGAATATTTCAACCTTCCCTTGTCAGAAACCCTTACTGTGCAGTTGCTCAAATTTACAATAACCATTAAATTAAGTAAAAGGGTTAAAATGCTAGGAGGCAATATTGATAATTCCATTGAAAACTCAGGGGGAGTTTGTCAATATTAATTTTCCTGAACCCAAAGGAGCATCCTGACTGGTGTGTCATTTATTCACGAGGCCTGAATCCTGTTCTATGGAGCTAAATCGACCCATTTTTTAGGACCAAACACCATCCACCCCCTTGCGAGCAAAAAGCTATAGCTGCAATCTCTGACCTTTCTGGACCAGTCCAACCAGAGGGAAACAAACAAAACACTGAAACGCAAATGCTGAATGGTTTTATTAAAGCTTGATTTGGCCAAACATTAAAGAAAAGTCTCTGACCTTTTTTCTTCAAGAAGGCCTTTCTGGTGGCCAGGGGGCTCTCGCGTACCTTCGGGTTCTGCAGAAATTTTACGGCAGTTGCAACCTGGAAAGAGACAAATCGGATTCATTTCCTCGTAATCACGTAATGTGAGTAACCCTAAAGGAAACTGATGCTGTTAACACTCTAAACAAGAGTCTAGACCTTCCTTAAGAAAAAGGTTCATTATAAATCCACCGCAGCTAAAAAGAAGGGGGGGTGGAATAAATGGATTCCATCTGATAGTTGCATTTACACCCCCCCCCCCCCCCTTCTCCCCTCGCAGTCAGTAGTGAGGAAAAAGACCACCTGACCACTTTCCTGCTAAATGTGGAGAATGACCAAATCAGCAGTTATAAAATTAGCCCATCAGGAGTGCCGGACAAATGGAGTATGGAGCTTAATTTGCTATTACCCTCTTAAAGACAAACTTCCATTCTTAAGTGCGCAGTGGAAGAAAATCTATACTTAATGCAGAGGTGATCATTTGTATCTAATAACTTGAGAATCCGAGGCAGAAAACTTCTGTAATTCTTCCAGTTAAAAACCTGCCGTGATCAAATCACCCCGCCTGACTGTTGTAATGACTTGAAACGTTAATGCACCAGAACGTTAAATAGCATCAGAACATCAGTAGTTTTAAGTGCACCACGTTCATCGATTCTATTATGTTTTCCTTCGAGATGCACCTTAATTTTCCACCCAGTATGCATTTCCAAGAATTGGAGGCAGGAGGTAGTGCTGGTGGAGGTGGTGGGGGGGCTGGGTATCTTCCTCAAATGGTATTAAAACATAAATTTGAAGTGGGCGCCGTGAAGTGGCGCCTCCTAAAATGGATAAATATGTAGGGAACACAGAGAACGGAGAAACACACTGGAGGGGAGGTTTCGATGACTTATTATCGCACCTGTGGTCCCCATGATTCAATTGTAAAAGTCATCCCTCTAATAGCTTGAAAGGTTTTGATTACTCTTCTTTTCTCTTAGTGTTGAAAGATACAAAGTGATTGAGCGCCCTGCCAGTGGTAATTCATTTTGGGTAATGCATTGCATATACTATGGACCCGTTTCAATCCAAAAGAATCGTAGTTTAAAGTTGTTTGAGGGGCGGAAGTGGCAGGGAAGCTGTTTAAAAAGCTGAGGTTCTGTCACAAAGGTGCAATGACCGCCTTCTCTGAAAACCTGGCTGGCCCTCTCTACGCTACAGGAATAGACTTCGAGGACACAAAGCAATTTTATTGATGTGATAAATTATTTCCATACAAATCTACTAGTTTGCAGAGATTATGGTGTTCAAAAGGTTTCACAATATGTATGCAATTCCCAGGATGTGGAAATGGCTGCATCTTTATTAAAATTAGGCACCCTCAACTTTTATGGTGACAACCAGAGGATGGCATTTTCATTATGAACCAGCAACCGTTGCTTTGGGCCAAAAGAAACACTGAAAACACTGAGAATTTTCATTTGATACCGTGTCATTGTTCATGAACAGGACCTTGCAAAGGTACTTCTTAACTTTTGAAGTTTCTATGTCAAAAGCACAAACTTCAACGTATTTCGTTTTCTGTGATATTTTGTAGTTTTGAGTAGAAAAAAACAAGAAGGGAAACATGGTTTTCTAAATATTTTAGAAATAAAAACCAGAAAAAAATTCATAAACACAAGTCTATCTGTGATTGTAGCAGCTTTAACACTTGTAAAATTTTTGCTCATTCTTCGTTCCAAAACAGCTCTAGTTCCCTCAGATTGAATTTGGAGCATCAATGAAGAGCAATTTTTAATTCTTTGACTGGTCCACTCTAACTGAGTGATGAATAATGAATATACTTTGATCTAAACCACCCAACCGAAGCGCTTGGCTGTATGTTTAGAGTCGCTGTCTGCGATAAGGTGGATCTCTGGCTCAGTCAAGCGTTTTGCAGCTGTAAAAGCTTATTTTTTTGGTAATGTTCTCTATGTAGCTTTACCCATCTTTCCAGGTACGACTTGCTTCCCAGTCGGCATCAACTTCTCAGCATGATGCCGTTACCACCATGTTTTACAGAGTGTGTTCAGAGCCCTTTGCAAACATAAATGATGCCTCTCTGATTAATAATGTCCAATTTGTCAATTTAGTGTGTTTGCACTTGCGACATAGTCTCTCCATTTCTAGATGAATTTGCTTCAATAATTGCTAAACATTAGAGATGTTGTTTCAGAAGTTAACCCTGCCTTAAACTTCTTCAGAACTTTCTGTCTGCTGTGGTCCTTGATTTTCATGGTGCCGTTTGTTCTCTAATGTTCTCCAACAAACTTTTGCGGCCTTCACTGTACAGCTGGATTTATACTCAGTTTGAATTAAACATAAGTTGACTCTGTTTATTAATTAGATGCCTTTTGAAGGCAGTTAGGTGCACTGGGTTTTATTTATGGGTGTCAGATTAAGTGGGATGAAAATTTATACACACCCAATCATCTGGATTTGGATTAAGCAATAACGTTGAAATCTGTGCATCATTTTCTTTCCACTTTAAAGCTCTGCACTACTTCACTTTGGCTCATAAGTACATAATCATGACAAAACATGAAAAAGTATGAAAGTATGAATGCCATTTCAAGGCACTGCAGGTGACAACTTAAAAAAAAAGACAATAAATCTAATATTCTAATTTTTCAGTCCAGGAAACTACAAAGTGGTGCAGACTCTAGAAGAGGTAATGACCTATTAGAGAAAAGAATACGCTGAATGAGCAGTCCTTGTTTACACTGCCCTAAAGTTTCAGTTGTCCAATTATTGACAAGAAAATTGTATCAATGTTAACAGGCATAAGTATGATACCTCAGAAAGGACCGCAGCTTGCTCAGCGGCAGACTAATGAGGCAAATGTCCATTTGGTTAAAACCATAGTGGTGGATCTTCTGGGAGAGGAAAAGTGCACTTCTTAGCAGATGACATAGAGGCTTTGCACAAGTTCCATCCAGACATCTCAATCAATTATAACCACATTGCACTGATTTCACTCTTGTTATTGACTCATGGATCACCCCAGTTATAGTGTTGGGTAGCACACCACTGGGCTTTTAGGGTGCGCATGATGGATAACAGTACAAGATGCATTCGCGTTGCCGGTATAAATAAGAATTTTTTTAAATACATTTTCTCTTTTTTTTGGCAGACAACTAGTAAATTTTAATCTTAAAGAAAAACTGGGAAACTTTGTAAAGCTTTGACTACAAATGCACCAAAGTGCTCCATGTAAAGTGCAATAATCTTTGCAAACCAGATAACCAATAAAGTGTCAGGTAAAGCTGAAAAAGAGGTGAAAACTCAATCACAGGAAGAGATAACATTAACCAATACACTTAAAGAGAGTGAACTTGATGAACAGACAAGATTACAGAAATGTTATTGAGTTTGAATTGGACCAGACTTTGCACTGCACTCGTGTGAAAATTACAACAGTGATGCCTCGAACTGTGAGAAATGAGGCTGGAATCCAATTAAGTTCGAACCACAGGGATGGACGCCTGAGGGAATCCGTGTAACCAGTTGTATATTTTTGCTCTAACTAGTAATGGCACTTAACTATAACATACCGCAAGACCTATGGATGTTATACAGATGTGCATTATGGGGAGTAGGTAGGTTACCTGAACACTTGGAGTATCTGATCGGCTCCAGAAAAGCCTTAAATTATCCTTCATGTGTTGAATCTGACTTGTCCAAGTGTTTCAAGTTTATTTGTTTTTAATAATATAGAGGTTTTCAGGTGAAGAATTCAGTTCAAATCAAAAGGCAGCTCATTAAGTCCACTGATTTGAAACCACGGTATAATAAAAAATGGTGTCGTCTATATTTACATGGGTTTATCCATGATTCTGGTGGCTTGAGTAAAATTATCATGGTTTCACTATAACTCAGCACCACAATTATTATTTTTACATGCAAAAGTTCAGAGCCTATGTGTTTTTAGTAGGCCTGTATGACGCCTCATTCGCAAACAACAGCGATGGACAAAAAAGACGCTTCTCTTGGTCCACGTTTGAAGCATTAATTTTTGTGTCAAACGTTCTGATGGGACACCGGAAAAGACTGTTACTGTTTCCAAGTTGTAAAAACTGGAGTTGGCCTCTTACCGAAGTTATTCAAGGATAAAATAGCATTTCAGTACCAAGCGGATTGCAGCAAGCAAAAATGTCCCCAATCCCAATGTCAGCGTCCACAGTTCACATTTGTAAAGAAGTATTTTTTCAAAGACATGAATGATCATTAGTTCCTGAAACACATGAAAGCTGAGGTGGTATAATAGGACTTTGCACCAATCTGATGGTTAAATAACCTAAATAACAGATTGGAAACAATAAACATTTTTGTTGTTAAGCTCATCTGTCTATTCAATAATAAATGACGCATCAAAACGGCTACGCAAATTTTTCATCCTAAATCAGATTTTAATCCAGAATAAGATCATAGATTAATGAAACAATTTTCATTTCATTTTCATCTGTCACCATCTTTTATTTATTTATTTATTTTATTTTTTTTTTACAAAAACCAATCCCTTAGTGTACAGGACAACTCCTTATGGTCTGTTTTGCAGAGACATTAAGGACATTGTAGGACAAAAAGTTGGGTCTTAGTACAGAGGGCTAAAAGAAAATCATTAGCAAGTATAGGATTCAGTCTCAGTGTGAATCAATTCATTCCAAATTGCCCTGGCCTGTGCATTTGTGAAGTGCCCCTGATATAATAACAGACTGGTAGACATGATCAAAAATCGTGTTAGGATGGTCTCAAATTTCCCCGCTTCGAACACATGTTTGGAGGACCAAAAGCGAGAGAATGTGAGATGGCAAAAAAAAAAAAAAATAAATAAATAAAAAATGAAGCTTTATATTAATTTGGTGCTTTCATGGGTGATTTGCTATTAGGGCTGCAGCCTTAAATGACTTAACCCAATACTGTTCTGATATCAGAGCCCTGCGAGAAAGGAATTAAGTTTTAATGCAATTATTGTATTTCCTTTGGTCGCCTGACTGCTTGATGTGGCCGACGGTGCTTTTTAATCTTTTTAAAAGAGCAGGTTTAAACGGCCTTCTAATTGTGACACCTTCCCTGCTTTAATGTTGACCTTTAGCAGGAAAAGGCAAGGCCTCATGGGAGCAGCTATGGGGAATTATTGACCCTGGGAGACATCAGGAAGTGAGATGCTGACCCAACCATTTAGGTAACAGTTGGTCAGACACTGGAGCTTTAAAGGCCCAGTAAGAGATGAACCCCCCCAAAAAAGGATGAAGCTTTATTATTTATTTGTTTTTCTGATTAGATTAATTTATAATCCAAGAAATCTTCACGCTATAAAACAAATACAAAACGGCTTAGTTTTCCAAGTGTTATGCTAACTAAAATATAGTTAATCATTACTGAATGAACCCAGGGTTTGAAATTTAAAGGTTAGACTCAACGTTTCAGTAGATGAAAAAAAGGGTCATGGAAAACATCATTGACATTTGCTAGGCAAAGGTTTAAAAATAACAACATACAGCACTGTATCAGTGACAGAGCCACGGGCAGGGCTGCAAACATGACATCAAAGGCACATTATGCAATTTGTAAAGGAGGTGGGGGTTTGTTGGACGGAAATCAAGTTGTTTTTTTTTTTTTTTTTTTTAAAAGGCCACTACGTTTCCAGACCAAACTTTCCATTCAGAAGCACTTCACTGTCAAACATGGAAACGTTGAATGAGGTTTGAGGGCGTGAAACACAGAAGGCCGAGTAACTTATCCGACGAGGACGTTGTCGAGCTGCGCAAAGAACAGATGAGACCAGAGATGAGACCACGTTTTGTTCTTCAGAAATTTTCCGCAACGATCAGACGCATTTTATGATTCAGTTCGACGAGTACATCAGATCGTGCGATCGATTGCCTCATCCTTCATATAATCATTAGTCAGAAAAGGGTTTACCTGATTGTTTTTGTGTGAAGTACGAGGGGGTTAAGAACAACACAAAGCAACAAAGTGTTGTCTTCTCTTTTAAGTCTGAGCAAAACTAACAACAGATATAAAGTCAGCTCTGACTTTTTTTTTGTGTGTGCAACTGTCAGTGTCACTGACGGGGGTTGCCTTTAGTAAACTAGAGAGATAGATGACAGTTTAGATAAAGACATCCCCCTCAATGGTGGCCTGAAAGCCCAAAGAACCGTTCTTTCTGCTGAGGAGCAACACCTCCTTTTTTTTTCCATTTTTAACTCACATGTTCCTTTTAATTCAGGTAAAAGGCCCAAACGGTGAGTCTGGAGCTGCTCTGAGAGATGAGGGTCATCAGAGATTAACCCGTGGCACTTTAGCGGCGGGGGGAGACGAGGAGGAGGGGGACTCGCAGTCGAGCACAACAAACTACTTAGCTACCACAAAACATTCCTGCCCCTTCTCAGCTGCAATCCAGTAATGGATACTTCCTCAGCTCCTCAATTGGTCAAAATGTTTTCATACAATAATTTAATTCAGAAACACATTTACAAAGCAGGAGTAATCAATTTTAATTAGTTGATTTTTTTTTTCCATTCGCATAAAATTTAATGTACTGCCATCGATCTCCTTTGTTCTTTAATGCAGTGCCTCTTTCCTGTAATTTGAAGCTTTTCTTTTTCTTTTTTTTTCTCCTCCTTTTGCAGTTAGCGATGACATTCTGTGACAAGCAGCGCCGCATGCTTTTTAGTACCAGAGAGTAAGCAGATTAAAGTAAGAAAAATCAAAAAAAGAAAGACAGCTCAGTTTGATACTAAAAAACTCTAAGGGTGAGCTCATAACGTGGTACAAAAATGCATCAGAGAAAAACAAAAGGTTTGGTAGAGAAATGAGACATCGACATATCGGAAAATGCTTAAAAAACGGTAAAACGCGAGGGCCTTCAAATAAAATCAATCATCAGCGATCATGGCTACTGATTTTGCAACAGAAATGTCTTATCTCACAGAACAAAAGCTGCACTGACGCTATGTTGATATCATCATTGTACGTGCCATTCAGCTATGACCTCAAAAGTTTCCAATGCAAATCTGCATGAACGGAAGGTGCAACACATGGTTATTAATTGACTAATGCATTTATTAGTAATGCTTTTTTTAAATTTTTTTTTAATGATTATTAGTTCCTCAGAAAAAGTCCAATTGTGTAATTGGCATATCACAATGTTAGCAGATTACTATAATTTAATTCAAACTGTGAAATTTATATTTAGATCCAATAAGCACAAAGCACATATGTTTAGAGGATGAAAAGGGCAAATTAAAAGCGAGCCGTACCAAAATATTTTAAACTTCAGCTACGTAGAAATGATTAAATTTCAAAAAATGAAAGTCTAACTTTAGATTAACAAAGGACAAAATTATGCATTTCAGGCCTGCATTTATATTAATTTTGATGGTTATGGCTTTAAGTGAATGAAAACCCACAATAAATATTACATAAAAACAATAGAAAAAGACTACTTTCAAACACAGAAATATTATGTTGTTTAATCATTGGAAAGGCTGCTGACTTGACAGGTGTCAAGAGGTCATCGGTACCATCCACACAAGTCTAGCTTGGCTCAGTTCAATTTGAGCCTACTTCATTCGGGTTTTGCAGTTTTCCAGTAAGTACTTTGTATTAACTCAGGTTTTTAGTATTAACTCAACTGCGGCATCTAATCGTGCCAAGTCAATCCGAAAATGCAACTTTGGAAGATTTCTGGTCACTGATTGGCAACGGTGTGGCGTCACTGAGAAGTCACGAGAAAGACTCCTTTAAAAACTCATAATAGTGTCCGAGCATTTTCTGATCCTTTAAGGAAAAAAATGCAACAATGAAATCAACACCGTGGCCCTATAACAAAGTGCAAACATTTTTGTTCTTGGTGGCTGATGAGAAAATATAGTGGGAGCCTGACGGTGGTTTGCCACATACAAATCACGTCTCGTTATTTTTCAAGCTGCCTTGCTATGACATACCCACCCACATTTAGGTGGTGCTCCATTGTGAAGAAAAACGCCACAAATTGTGTCGAGTCAAATAGCGCTGAGTTGAGTTGGACGGAAAAGCGTCAAAGAGGAGGAAGCCACAAAAGGTCCTTGCTAAAAACGTTGAATCTCCACAAAGACTTACATATAAAAGAATGTTAATGGAAAGTTGAGGGAAAAGGAAACGAGTGGTAGAAAAAGTTATAGTGTTAACCTCTGCCTTGGACTGTAAAGGAAAGCCCATTCTAGAGTTTGAGGGGGAGATTCACACTGTTTACCAGCACCACCACACACAGATATAAAAAGTGCAACTATTGTATTACTGGTGTTAGTACGACTAAGCCAGAGACGGCGTTAGAAGGGTCTTACCTGGGCTAAGGAGAAAAAAGGGCTGGATTTGGTTAAGTGGTATAAAGACTGCTTTTTAGATGGAGGCAATTTTACATTTCATTTGGAAACGAGGGGCCCAGACTCTGGAGGAGGGGCTGCAGTGATGGTGAAGAAGAAAGAAGAGGAGGAGGAGGAGGAGGAAGGCAGAGGAGGGAGGCAGAACGGAGAGGAAGACTCAAAGCTGCTTGAAATCAAGTAAAAAGTTTCTATTTTACTCATTTTATTTCAGCCTCTTTTTCCTGGTCCTGGGTAGTTTTCAGAGAAACTGAAAACTGAAAAAATGCCTAAAATATATTACTGTGTGTGCAATATTCCTTTATGAATTTAAATAAATGATATTTTTGATGATATTTTAACTTACAGCTGTACACAAAAGTTTCTCAAGACAAAAACAAGGCAACAACCTCAATGCCCCAATCTCCAAAACCATCGTGTGTTCATTGTTGTTCATCTCTGCAACCGGAGAAAGAAGGCAACAACTGCACGACCAGGATAATAACATCAAGAAACACAAACTGCTTTCTTAAAACCTCCGCCGCTCCGTGCGTCTTCCCTCATATCATCGAGGCCCGTCGGCCTTTCACATCCTATTAGCTGATTGAGGCAAAATGCAAGCGGCACCAGCAGGAAAACAATGCGGAGCCTGTGTCCGAGCGACACACCACAGAAGTTGTGTTGTGGTGTCAGGAGGAAGAGCTGCCTCTGTCACGGGCAACTTACAGTGACAAGCCTATCCTCCTCCAGTGATCCAAACCGCTCCACTCACTGGGGAGGCGCTCAGCCACAGAGAGAGAGACAGAGACACACGCACACACACGCGCGAACGCACACACACACCCTTTAGTACGGAAGAGAGCGAGCCAAGTTTGAACTAAAACACCTTGATAGGAAAATGAAGGAATGAAATGAGGGGAAGATGCAATCTGCTGGCACCCGTTTCCAGTTATGCCAGCTGACTTTTAAAAAGTTAAAAAAGCCAGAGTCAAACGCGCCATCTTATTGATCAAATTGTTGCGTCTTAGACGTTTAGTATTGAACCGTCCTCGCAGAGACAGCTCAACAGATTGTGACATTCTACTGACATTGTAATCACGTGTCAACTCTTCTCCAGTCACCAAGTTGAATACACTAATCATGTGTCTTGGATCAGCAATTTCATGGTCTTCAAAGGCGACTAGGAATTGGTGGCATGACCCTTTACACAGGGTGAGACCCCTCTTTCCTCGGAAAGCCGGAGAGACGGGATGGATGGGCCGTCTCTCTAGGCATCTAGTCTGGG
Organism: Poecilia reticulata; assembly: GCF_904066995.2. Lineage (NCBI taxonomy): Eukaryota > Metazoa > Chordata > Actinopteri > Cyprinodontiformes > Poeciliidae > Poecilia > Poecilia reticulata. Next base: position 13,457,690 of record NC_088836.1, on the reverse strand, counting down.
GCTGAGCCAGAGAAGATAAACATCGCCATCTACTGGGGAAGGGCAGGATGGAGTGGAGCCAAGCAGAAAGTGGGGGGAGGAAAAGTGCTGGCAGTTTACCCTTGCGGCCTGTCTTTCACTGAGACCTGTCAGAAACATTTAGACACACTTGCCAAGACAATGGGCCACACATCTACAGTGGCAGACAAGTCGGGATGAAATCACCATCAAATGAGGGACGAAACTTAAGGGCCTTCATCTTTGTATTTTTTTTATTTGTTTTATTTTTTGAAAAGGGGAACATACAAAGCCTGAAAGAGCTCACTCTGGGAGACAAAGAAAAATGCAAGCTAGATCTCATTTTCTGGAGGTGTCCAACTACCAGCAACAGTGAGAGAATGGGATAAGAACACAAACAGCAGAGTGCTGACAGCAGGAAAACACAAGTAGGGTCAGAGAAGTAGCATTTGCCTTTCTTCTCATTAAGCCCAATCAGGAAGAAAGAAAAGACAGCACGTCAGTTCCAATAAGAATCCATTATTTCAACCTTCCTTAACCTGTTCGGTTGCACACAGAAGGATGTGGTGGTTGGAAAATGACAAAAGCATATTTATTTGCCCCACCTGAACATTATCCGCCTTTTCTAAGAAGTTCAAACACAAATTTCAGGTTTCGCAACATAATTCCCAGATGCAGATTGGTACAAACTTGAGAACAGCAGACATTTTTTTTCTTTTACACATGAGATGCCTTTGATGATCAGCGCTGTTGACCTTTTCACTGACTTTCAGAACTGTTTACTGAATAGACAGAAATTAGCCCATTTTCAGCCACCATGACACCGAAATAATAGTCCACTTACTTGTGGAATTCTTACTCAGAGAAAACTTAGTCATTTTCAGGATTAGTGAGGAGTTTAATAAGCTATCTTATATGAAATTGTATTTTCTACTGAGTAACACAATTTTTTCACTCAGGCTGCTAGAGAGCAAGCGAGAGCAAGACTGTGAAGTAAAACAGGAAGGCTGAACAGAGAACAGAAAAGTTGCTCTGTTTAATCCTTTAGAAGTTTTCATCATCAGTTTCATAGAACATATTAGATTTGGAAATGTTGGGAGTCTTTTGGAAAAGTGAAGATTCATATTGTCAGTAATGTAAACACTCTGCTGTCTCCAGAACCATAGCCATGCTAACTGAGCTAATCGACAAGACACTTAAGAAGAAGAAAGTTAAAATTTTAAACTCTGTAAACATTCTGCCTTTATTTTAAAATATTAGTAAAAAAAAATGTTTTACAAGTACTGCACTCTCACAGAAACAGCATGAAGCTCCCAGTAATGATGACTAAAAACCTCTAATCCCAGGAAGACCAGTTAACGGTGTTCTTATATTAAAACTCAGAATTGGCTTATTGTCAAACAAACCAGAGGCCTGAAACTGGCCTAAAATGTATTTATTTTTGTATGATACTTCTGTTTTATCATGGTGAAAATCTTGGCTTGTTAAACGGCAAAGCTCAAACAGGATGATCCTGAACTAAAAGAAAAAAGAAAGTTACATGTGACTAATGCATCTTTTGTGGTAATTTGCGTCAAACTTTAGGCGTCAACACCCATGGACAATCAAGACACGCACACGTGGCAGCAGCAGACGAAGACAAACTTTTACCAGCCTCCTCCAAAAGAATGAGAAGAGGAGACCCATAGTGAATTACTACAATGTCACATGGGGTGGCGTGTTACAGCAGAGGGGCTGAGTTGGCAAGCAGCTCAGCAGCAGACGCACACCTGTTCTGACATTTTCTGTCGACCTTGACACAGAAAACACATGACAATGCCACTCTCTGCATTTCAAAAGTACAGGCTGTTTCTTTTTTTTTTTCCAAAAGTCCCTTTGCTTTCCTTTTTTCATCCCCAAGACACCCAAATCCACTTTCCATGTACTTTGAGAGTCATGACGTAGCAAAAGAGCAGCAAGGAAAGGCAGACAGGAGGACAGTTATGTAAAAAACATAAACCCTTATATGGAAAGACATTCTGTTTATAGGAGACATACAAGTACTGGATACCGGAGGACTCCTAACAACTGTCTGTGTCGGCTGACTTTTTACAAAGGACCTCAAGCCAATAATACCTCACTTTAAATCCCAAAGTACACAGTAAACACTACTTGGGGAGCAAAAATAAAAGAGTGGCTCATCCTCTACTCTATATTCTGTGGTTACTGTGTGCTCACCCTTCCTTTTGAAGTTTATGACTGAGCTACACTGCACCCATCCATCTACTGTTTTAATCAAAGAGAAAGCAAAGTAGTGCTGCCAGGAGAGCTGCATACAGGAAAACAAATGCAATCTTCCTGTTAATCACCGCATTAACAAGAAGTCGACAGAGTTGATGCACAAGCCGGGGAAGGCAGCCAGTCCAGGTGTTGGATAATTGTCAGTAAAGCCAGTGCCAACCTCTGCTTCGCTAGTTCCTCACACTTTTGCCGTGCCATAATGACAGTGTTTAGAAGGTGTTCATTTTGCTGGCAAGTGCGGGGGAACGTGGAGAAAAGCAAGAAGTCTTGGCCATGACGTCTACAGGACGACTACGGAGAATTGTCACATTCACACAGTTATTGTCAATACAAAATGACGTTCGTTCAGTAAGAAAAACACGAATGAGTCAGTATGAAGTGTTGAGTCAATGCATGGCATAATTATTGCATCGTTTCATCTGGAAGCATAAAAGCAACAAAGCTGCTAAGCTGACATAGTTCACGAATTATTATGGTTATAATGTTTATCTTGATGCAAAACATTAGATGAAAATCTAAAACTAACACCTGAAAGTACTTATTGCACACGGTATGGTATTGTGCACATTACTATATATATATATATATATATATATATATATATATATATACTCAAAATTACTCATATTCCTGGCAGGTTTAGAGTTAAAAGTATCTTCATTCAACCAGCAAGTCTGAATGAAAGGTCAATCCTTTTTATTTTTAAAAAATTAAAAATTATTCACACCCTCCCAGACCTTTGATATTACAGTCAGTCAGACACAACTTGGTTGGTAAAATTTAAAAAAGTATGTATCTAAAAAAGTCTGGGCATAACTGCCCAGAAGATACTATGTCTTTGAACAGAAATTCCAGGTGTAGTTTTATAATAAGACCAATAGGTGGCGCTCCTTCAAATTCCAAGCCATAATTGACTGTATTTTTTTTTTTTTTTTTGCAAGTTTAAATATTTCCACACACTCCAACTGGTCTTTGTGAGGGAAAAATGCAGCTCTGTTCTTTCAGCCAGATGGCTTGCAGTGCGCAGCAACAGGTGGTGAAGGGTCAGAAAACAGTGATCGCACTGGCACTTTCTCATGCACTTTATTAAAATTGCTTTAAACCACTGGAGCAACTTGAATGGATATTTTGAATTTACAACTTCAAAAAAAGCCTCGTCTAAGTTGACAACCTCAACCAGCTCGTCGTTATGAGAATTGGATCGTTTTAAGACGTGCCACGCTGCTAATACACTTCCTGACCGCACTTCTTAGACTAGAATAATCAGAATTCAATAAGTTACGCAAGTGCTCTTTTGTTTTTAGTAGGTTTAAAAAAAGATTTATCTCAGTTTGTGCACCACATCCTTTTCATTTCGGCTAAGACACTTTCACACTATCTCCTTTTTCTCAAGATTCCCCAGATAAAGCCCCAATCTCAGGGTGCCACACACAGAGAAAAGCTGAAATCCTATTAGCATTTTGCTTTCATTATTTTTAATCAAACCCAGGAAACTGACACATATTAATTAATATCCATTACCAGTTTTTTTTTTTTTTTTTTCTGTCCCTCTCCCGGAGAAGACGTTCAAGGGAAAAGAAGCAATTAACTTTACAAAATAATCAAAAAAATAGTTACAGAAATCTGATAAATGTCATGTGAGGTCCCGTCTGAATGTACGAAGTGTAATACATTCTTGCTGTCATATTCCATTAAACTGCTATTACAGTCTTGATAGAACTATTAGTCACTACATTATTAATAACATTAATGTATTTACATTTTTGGTGTACAAGCCTGCTTTCATGCAATAATTTATGAAGGCAACTTCAGATATGTTAGAACATTCTCCATCTGAGCTCTTTTGTGCTGGTTATTGATTGTGAAAACAGTCAAAACCCAAAATCTAATACCCCACCGCACCCCTCCCATAGCCTTTAATGTATTGGGCTGGGCTGTTTACATTAAAGGGACTGGGATAAAGTGCATTTACATCCGTAGGCAGAAGTTCATAATTTACATTTCCAACATTTATTAGAGGTGACAAACGAGCGTTTGGTCCACTCGTGCTTTTCCACAATGCAGCACTCATTCAATCCATATAAATTACAGCCGGGCTAGAGAGTGCAAGAGCAAATTATTTTATTATATGTATGCATGTATGACTCTATAGGGGGTTACTAAGACAAACAGGGAATTACTTGATTAGGCCAACAGTGGTTAACAAAGAAAGAAATATGAGACTAAGTGTTGGGCCAATCAAGTTTTAGCATAAATATTTGGCCCTTAGTCAAAAAACCGACACAAGCGTGGAAGTCTTAACCTGCAGTGGAACAGTATTTCACTGTATGACTCTTTCACACACTATGGATTGCTCTTTTAAGCGTTGCAACTCCAACTGCTTAGCCTTAGCTGGCTCTAATATTATTCAATTAAAAGAAACTTGCCTAAAAGGCAGTATTATATTACATAATTAGGCAAGGCAGCATTTTCAGAAGTGTAGTTACAAATGCGCTGAGGGGATCCCAGTATTTGAACAAATATCTGGCGCTGTAGGGGAGCTTGCAGACAAATTAACAGCTAATAACTTACTGGGAAGCCAGATAAAAAGAGGAAAAAATGTTCCCCAAAGTGTCAATTACAAATAATTTTTTTTTTCTCCCTCTGATTTCTGCACTTGAGAGCGAGCGAGATGCTAAGAGGCAATTTGAATAGTGTAGGTTGCTCATTTTATGTTTGTTTTTTTATTATTATTATTAATTTTTTTCTTTGTGCAAGCTGAATTGATTCACCAAGAAGCTGGATGGCTTAGAAAGCACCGGTGCACGGCCCCTTTATGACAGCGCGAGGCGGCCTGAGCGAAGACAGACGGACGCAGAGACAAGAGGAAATGAAGGGGGATTCAATCAAATTCATGTTCATTAAAAATCAGAGGGCATCTCCAAAAAAAAAAGAAAAAAAAGAAAAATTGAAATATGCTGACAAATCAGAGGGTCTCAGTACCTGGAATTACCATAGTCATTTACTTATTAAAACCAGGATGCTTCCTGTCAATCAAGAGCCATCACATTCCCCCATTTGCGGCGGAAAGCCGCCGTAATTGCTTCTCATACTAATCAACACAACTTGTGTAATTATGCCTTGAAAGTGACATTGGAGGCTGAGAGCGATGTGAGCAGTCTTGACAGAAGAGACATCTCGGATTCGTCGGGAGATTTCCAGCCTCGCTGCGAGGAGACGAGCCGCTCTCAGACCAACTTACTCACTCGAGCAGTTTACAGCCATAAACACAAAGAAAAGACAATAAATCACGCTGGAGTAATTACAAAGCAGAATGGAGAGTATAAAGAAAGCTTAGCTCAATAAGACCACTTTCCCAAGTATATTGAGGCAAAATGGCTACACTGTAATTAAACTGGGGTCGTATTTCTATCATTTCTTAAGTAAACATATTGTGACAGTTCACTAAATTGTGGGAGAATAGGAAATTACAGCTCTGTTACCGAGTCGTTTACATTAATATACTCGCTGTGACAAAAACCCTGCAAATAAAGTCCTAAGTATTCATTAAAGTTTATTGAATTCAGCCTAATCACAGACTTTACATATGTCTCCAAAATGAACTTTGCGTAAAGCTAACTCGAACATTCCTGCGAGCGGAGCAGAGCTTCATCCAAACCATATTCCCAGGCTGCATCTGTCAGCCGACACACCGCGGCCCGGCAACGCGGAGGTCACGGCGAGGTCAAATTACTGCGACAAATCAAAGGCTCTGACTTACGACGTGAGACTATCTGCGCCAAATATGTGATTTTTTTTTTAACGCGGCGGCGAGAACCGTTCCAGCTTCCCTTCTACAATGCGGACCTATTCAATGAATAAAAAAATCTTTTAAAAAGTCATTTTAAGGGTTTGTGATGCAGAACCAGTCCATCTGAACACACAAGGCAGAAACCACAAAATGAAAATCTTTCTTTTTTTTTAATGGGTTGGACTCATCTGTGCTCATCTTTTTCAAAGAGGTGGGTGGAACCAAAGCAAGAAAAAAAAAACATCAAAAAGAAGTCAGTTGATAATTCTGGCACAGTATGAGTGGAATGAGCCTAATCATCTCATCTGCAAACAGAAACGAAAATGAAAGATTTATGGCTCATAAAAAAAAAGTTCAAACGACAGGAAAAAAAAAAAAAACCAAAATCCCTGTCTGTGTCATTCCACACTCATGACCTCCAAACTTCAGCACATGTTGGAGAGAAACTGATAAAATGGCTTTCTGTGGCCAAATATGAGCGAAACAAGTACAGTTACCGACATAGAAAAAAGACGCTTTTACAGGAAAAGCCCGTGTGATTCACCCCAACCCCCTGCGTTCAACTCTTAATGAGTCAAAAAGTGTGACCCGCACTTAAACAAGAAGTCACAGCCAGAAGCTGTAAACTCATTGTCCCCCCTCCTCTTCTTCCTCTACTCCCCCCCCCACCATCCAAAGCCCGCAACGTCGGCAGGACCTGGAAGATGTGCTCCGAGCATGCACAATAAATCTGACGTGAAATCATAATCATAAAAGCAATTAGCTGACCCTGCGCCACTCGTCCTTGGACATGACAGTGAGAATTCATACAGAGTCCTCTAAGGAGGCGGCGCGGAGGGGAGGAGGAGAAAAAAAAAAGAGAAAAATAAAAGTGCAACACAGCAACAATAAACCAGAGGGCCCTTCCTGTGTCATTAACCACAGAAACAAACAGAGCGCCATGCGCAATAAGTGCTGCGAAATAAGAGAATTGAGCTTTTATGCTTTTCAAAGAGAAAACGTAACCACGACCGCTGCAACAGATGCGTGAGAACTGTGAACCAATAACTTTAGGTCACTTCCGTCGCACCCTCCTTCATCGGGCCTGACTTTGCATTTAAAATATTGTTGGTTATTAAAAAAAATGTAATAAAATAAAAGTTTGTACCTTTTACATTCCTGCATTTCTTGCACTGTGAAATGTGTTTACAAAGTAAAGAGAATCAGATCAGATAACTCTCTCTCTCTTTCTCTAGTGGAAGTGCTAAAATTTGTCAAACCTCTAGTCTCACAATCTTGATTGCGCGCGCACACACACACACACCCACACACACACACACACACACACACTTTCTCACCACGACTTTCCACTCAGTAATTACAGAGGGGCCGAACGAGTGGCTGCCACCTAGTGACCGTCTTCCCCAATAATCATGAAATATCTCCATTGCTCGCGCCCCCACTCGGACCATAACTCTCCTTTACTGCAGACAGCTCCAATAAAGGATTACAATTACAATTAAAGTAATGAGCAAAGAGGAAAAAAAAGGGGCAAAATCTCTGAGAAGGTTCCCTGGGCTTAACTGAATGGCAGCCCCGGTTTCTTGACAGAATGGAGCTACCGTACCGGACCCATTACCGCCTCTCATTTCGTATTCTGCCCCAATAATTAATTTGAAGCATGTTGAAACCTGCAGTTCTCAAAAATTAAAATGATGGCCTCAAAAGTGATTCATGTGAAATAATTAGACATATGAATTTTCAAACAAGATATTAAGTTCTGGTTACTTCTTGGTTTATGGTGGCTGAAAAGTGAAAAGCTTAATCAGCTTAAAATGTGCAGTAATTTATGGTGGATGGGGGACGTTTGTAGATTTTGTTTTAAAGAGTAAAAAAGGAATGTTGAAGAAAAAAAAGAAAGAATATATTTTCTGTAAATCTCTTTTTAAGCCATATTCTCATCCCATAACTGCTTTTGCAGTATTTATATGGGTTTCTCTTGGATAGACTCACACAAAGTAACGCATAATTAACTACACGTGGCTTTTAAAATGCTTTTCTAAAAACAAACCTGAAATGTGAGGCGCGCATATGCAGCTCTGGAAAAAATTAAGACCACTTAAAATGATCAGCTTCTCTTGATTTAACTTTTTCTAGATATATGATTGAGTAGAGTGAACATTGTTATTTTACTCTATGAGCTGCTGACAACATGTCTGTGGTCTCTTCCTTTTTTTCCCCAGAGTTCTATGTTCAACCACCTTTACTCTGACACCCCTAAGTAAAATCAAGTGCAATCAACCTTCTTCACAAATCACCTAATTCGAAAAGTTAAAATCTTGGTAAATCCAGCTGTTCTGTAAAGCTCTCGTACGTTTCTGTGCGAACATTAGGGAGCAAATGACATCCAGAAGGCTAAGCAACACAGCAAACTGAGTTTTTTGAAGGAGGGGCCAGTTTAAAACAGTATATCAAACTTTAAACGTCTCACTGAGCCCTGTTTGATCCAGATGAAAATGGAAAGATTGGCATGACCGCAAACCTATAAACAGCATCATGCTATGGGGTCGTTTTTCGTCTGCAGGGACAGAGAAGCTGGTCACAGTTGATGGACAGATGTATGGCGTTAAGTGCAAGACAATGCTGGAAGAAATCACGGTCGAGGTTCATCTTTCAGCAGGGCAACAGACAGAGTTACAATGAAATGTTTTAGGTGAGTTTATGTGTTGTTTGTTGAAGTTGCTTAAAAAGCTGATGTTTACAAATGATTCCCATGTAAAATGACTCACTTTGAGCCAGTATGAAAAGAAAATGGGTGAAAATGTCCAAATTTACTGTACACGTGTCAGATGGTGGAGAAAAACAAAAAGTATGATTTTCCTTCTTGTTTATAGCTTTGTGTTTACTGTGACATAAAACCTATAAACTACCTTGAAATCTGTTATTATAAACTGGCAAAAAATGTGAAGAAGTTCAAGGGGAAAGAGAATACGTACGCCGAGTCAAGACCCCAGTTCAACCTTTGACTTCCTGGTAACACCGCTGTTTTACATTAGTCTTACACCCACATGGAAGTACAGGGGGAAAAGAAAAAAAAAATTCTTTTCATAGCTAACATATGATCCACATCTGTCAGCCAGCGCCTCATGGGACGCAGCGAAAGCGCCGACGGTGAGGAGTGAAACGATGAGGGGGGAAAAGTCTGACAGAACAATAAAGAGGTTACAGTAGCTGCAGCGATCCCTTCACGCCTCCTCCTCAGCTAGTTACTCCTAGTTTTGGCTTCGGCTAACTACTAAAATTCTCACCCTCAACACAATCATCTCCAGGCCCCCCCACCCCATCCTCCCCTTTACACCGAGGCGGCTACACTGTAGCAGAGGGGCTACGGAAATTTGAAGACTGCTGAGCCAAAACAGATCACTTCAAAGCGGCTTATTTAACGCTTGCTAAATTTTTCATCACAGTCGCTTAATATCCTGGGGAAGCAGAGCTTTTGAAGTTGCTGTGAGACCGCGGATGTTCTCCTTACAATTCTTTTTCTCCTCCCTCTGCTGTCCTAAAATCCCCAAACCTAAACACATAACACACACCGGGAGCACACTATCTGTGCCAACATGCACCCGCTGACTGACAGCGATGCACCGACTGCACACACAAACCGCACGCTTGCAATACTTACAAACACACATTTAGTCATTCGAGGCCTGGGTTGAGGACACAGAAAGTAAGTAGCTGGTTTCATGCCAGGAAGGACACTCGAACGCTGCTGCAGATCAGATGCAAACGCGACAATAAAAGCACCCGACTGTACACAGGTGAGATCAGATAGCAGTGCTCTGGCTTCTTATTTCCAACAGAGTCAAATTTAACAGAAGAGAAAAAGAATTTGGATTAAAAAAGTTCTTTCCTGATAAAAATGCTATAGCTTTTTTTTTTTTTTTTTCATATTTTTCTAAGTTTCTTTTTTAGGTGTGAAAATTATTTATAAACAAACCAAAGGCAAAAAAAAGAAACAGTGAATTTTTTTATTCCTATCACGAATTAGTATAAATATGCAACAAAACATTGGGAAATTATACTATGGTTGCTGTAATTGAAGCCCTATTTTATTTTTTTAAATCCACGTCATACCTACCAATCTGTAGATGACGCAACAGCGACAATGTTTCTCTCGTATTTATCGGGCCTTTAAAGATGCAGAATCTGCTGGCACCAAGTCTTAAATTAATACTTGTACAAATAAATGTCCAAAGCCTTACAATAAACTCAGCAGAAATGTGTTGCAGCAAGAAAAACGAGCTTCAATCTGAAAAGCTGCGAAGAACACTTTTTGAGGAAAATGTTCATTTTAAAGGCGAATTCTTTATGTAAAACAAAAATTAGGACGAACAAGGTGCATCAATGGTCTCTCTGAATCTTAATAGTTTTATTTATTTTAGGATTAAAACTCGTGGTGTTAGTATATTATCAATGAAACAATGTACACAGCTGCAGCATTTTGGGAACAGCTTGGTTAACGTACATCTATGTATACAGGCATGATAATTAGCCACGTGCTAATCACACCTCACACCGAACGCCGCAAATGCAGATCGCGAGACGAGGTGTGATCGCTGACACAGATATGGATCAATTGTCAATGAGTGACTGATTTTGATCAGGACCATAATCCAGTGTTTGAGATTAGATCAGTATATTGTGATTCATTGCTTGAAATTACCCATAAAGGTTAGTTGCAGCATTTGTTCAAAGAGAACACAACATCTTTGTTTTGCTAAAGACTGAAGCAGATTAAGCACAGTTTTTGCAGATATCTAAAAAGAAACACAAAAAAAACCCCTCACCTAAATTCAGGAATGTGCTTCAGTGTTTATGCTTTAAATGTATTTAACCATAGCTGAGGGGACAGCTTATTACTCCTTAAGTTGTTATTTCAGAAGACGAATTGTGTAGTGTGGAAAAGATGCTACTTTTTTAGACGGACATTCCACCCATTGACCATTTTTTCTTTTTTCATGAACTTGAACTCCTTTCTGAGTTTCCCCCATCATCAAAAAAAGATCTTCATAAAGTAGAAATTATGCAACTTGCTATGTAGATACATACTGTGAGTTAAGGTGAATAAGTGAAATGGGGTCTTCTGATTGTTTTTTTTTAATGCTAGTGAATATGAGGGAATGAAAATATTTCAAAACATAATTTAGAGGTTTAGTTTGTTAAATTAATTTTTTTTTTATCATAGACTGATGGATAAAAATAAGAAAAATTAAGATTCCCAAGATTAATGTTGGTCAATGTTTAATTAAATAATTTCCTGTTTATTAAACATCTGAATTGTTCTGTATCTTATTTTGATCAGCTGACTTAGAAAACGTTTCAGATCAGAACCTGATCAAACCACATTACCTTTGACCATCTAATGGTTTATATACTGGAGTAACACATTTTCCAAACTACTGTCACTGCATGCTAATTTTAAAATGTCCAATATTTCTTTTTTTTTTAGCAAAATAGTTATGAGATTTTTTTTTGTTTTGTTTTTGTTTTTTAAATACTGTGGGTTTCTTTTAATGTTCACTCATAAATGCACAAGTATTTGCCACACTGATGGGGTGAGCAAAAGGTCCAAGGAGGGTGGGAGTTGTTGAAGGAGAAAAATGCCAGGATGGAAGTGACCAAAAGGCAACAGCGGAGGTTTTCAGCGGCCGATATCCCTCTGCGCTAAGGAGGAAACGTCTCTAGAGCAGCCTCTGTAACTGCAGGTCCAGAGCTGCCCCTCTGGGTTGTGCGGTGGCAGAGGCTGCAGCGTTGCCCCCCTGAGCCGGGGCCTTTTGCCACCAAAGAGAGTCCATGTAGTGTGCCAGGGCCTTCTGATCTGGGCGAGGTGAGTCAGAACCTGTTAACATGACTGGTGTCCCCGGTCTGACACACTGCGCTGTCTGACATGGCCATGTGCACATGAATGTTACACAAGTGTGAGACTGTGTGTGTGTCTGCTCTCTTCCTCCTGTCCCTCCCAACCCTGCCAGCACTCCCTTTCCTCTCATCCAGATAAAATCCTTTCAGACACAAATTTCAATTATTCACCTCATCCAAATAATGCCATGTGACAAGAATTATCCCTACTGTAATAATCCACTTAACTGGGAAAGAGCAGCTCATCAAAAAGAGAAAAGAGAAAAGGCGCTGGAAGTGAGGAGGGTGGCGGTGGTGGGACTTGTCAGCCGGTCTCGAATCAGGACCTTCGCAACGAGAATTTCCTCCCTTTTTGAGGAGGCAGCCTTCAAGTGCGCCGGGATGATGAAATTGAAGTAAATTGAAAGAAAGCCTGGGAGAATGCTCCCACAATCAATAAACGCAGGATTAAATTAGCCTTGGCATGAAGGGATGATGGGAGGAAGATGAAGAGTGAATGGTGGCGAATGACATTGAGACATGCTGGCTGAACAACACAACCTGGGTGTTGTGCCCATACAAGGACGCAGAGTGTACCTGGGAAGTAATCCATCCCATTTAGGGACAAGAGCACGCCTAATAAACACTTTCCAATAATCATTATCAAAAAAAAAAAAGAAAAAGAAAAAAGAAAACTACTGATCCTCATTGTTGGTAGAAGTCACGGCTATCACTCAAACCTGAGCTACCCAAGCAAGGAGCTGCTGCTCAGTCCATTTTCTGATGAAACAGATTTTTCAGCAGAGCAAATCAAATCAGCTTTAAAGACAACTATGAAATTCTTAATTTTTTTATTCTCAAATGCTTCCATTCTAACAAAAAACTAAAACATATGGTTATCTCTCATTATGTGTGATACAAAACGTTTTGTCTGCCAACTTGTCTAAGCACACATGATTAGTAACACTTGCACAATCGTAAGATTAAGCATTAGTATAAATATCTGGACTAACTGAGAATCCGTAGTGTCTTTTTTTTTTTTTTTGTCATGTATTTTTACATAACCATGTAAAATATTATAGCATATTTCGATTCAGCTACCTGCCTCGTCTGCATCTCCATTAAACCCCCACGCTTCAGCCAACTAACTCAGATGAAGTTCTTCGTCCTTACCAGTGCTTCTCTGGGCCGAGCTGTCCCGTCATCTCCGGAAGGAAGGCCAGACTGCACAGACAAACAAACAGCGGTGTTACGGTGCCATCTGCTGGACAATAGAGGGACTGACGGCTAGGACGCAAGATGCAAGTGCGCGCTGTTTTATATACAAAAAGTAACTGAATATAGGTAGTAATGGAAATCCATAAAAAGATAAATTGCAGTAGATATTTATTTATAATCATTTATATTATGTATTTATCATTTAGTAAATTTACCAAAAAGCTCAGAAAAGAAAACCTAATTGACCGAATACACTGAATAATTAAGACACATTATTAATGTTGCACAAAACGACTGCTACTATGCATTAAAAAAATCATATTCAGTTCATCAGCATGTGTAGTTTTGCACTTGTTTGATTTTCTAATTATTTTTGACAGATTACATGATCTTTTTTTCCAATGATTAACAACCATTATATGATTTATCAAAATTTAAATTTGAATGTTTTTGTTTCTTTCATCATTCTCCTTAGGATTTTAGAACATATGCTTCTTCGATTATTTTATTTTTTTAAACATGGCAAGCTCATTAGGCTCTTTGTTAGTTGTTGCCTACATTTTTACTGACAGTGTGTTGCCCTAATTGTGTATGAAAAACCCTCTATAAAAACAAATATATCTTCAGTTCTAATTATGCAGTTAAATCTCAGTAAATTAGAACATCACCTAAGGGTTAATAAATTACACCTGTTTGATTTAAACAGTGAAGATTCATTGCACAGAGTGATACATGTCAGATTTTTATTTTCGATTTGATGATTATTGCTTACAGGTAATGAAAAGCCAAAATTAAGTTAGAATTTTCACCCTTATTCTAAAATGCTCTGATGCATTAATTCCACCAAAACAGGACATTTATCAATTAGAAGACTAAACACATACTTCACTCAGAGATCTTTTTTATAAATAATACGAAAAATATAAATAAGTCTAATATGGAACGAAAAAAAATCTGACAGTGGGAAGAACTGCTATATTTCAGTATCAAAGCAAAAAAAAAGGAATGAAGACCTAAAAAATAAAAAGCAGGGCCTCATGACCTAAATCGTGCTTTGGACAAATTGAGGTAAGAGTATAAAAGTAAAGAAGCACCAACAAAGCTTTTCCTGGCCAAAAACATTTCTAGCTTTATTAGACATAAAAACCCACTAGTTCTGTTTTATTTCCACTCCTATGGACCAAAACATATAAGCAGGAAAAATGTAGCTGGAGACTCTGCAGTACAAGTAGTATTGTTGACCTACAGGATGGTTATTTATGCATCATGAATATTTTTTTGTTGTCAGTAGTTGACCTGTCAAACAAGGCTGATAAAGAGAAAACCAGTTTGATTGGTAAAAGAAGAGCAATAAGATGCATTAAAAAAAGAGCAGAATAATCTGCAGAGATAAACCTTTCGACAAATGTTTCATTTCTAAAATTACATGGATGTAACAGATAGTTCAAACTGATTCATTAGACCAGGGTTTATGTCAATTTACAGATTCATTTTGTCAACAATCGCAATGTTAATATCTGGCATAATATAAGCTGAGGGGTTCTAATTTTGTTGTGAATGATTATTATATGATAGTTGTCACTGTGAGAATTCACTGATGGTTTAGTAGTGAACATACATTCCATCTTTACCTTCTGTTTGGTAAGTTTACTGCATGTATTTACAATGCAATCATGTAACTTATCAGCCAAGCGATAGACAGACAATCACAGACAATCATCAACAAACTTCTACCAGCCAGCCTTGTGACCCCTTTTTGAATGACCTTTCCCCTGCACACACCAAGAACTCATGACAGTCATGACTCCATGTTCAAAATAGAAATAAAAAAAACTCAGCAACGTGGGAGCGTTATAAATGATAGGACACTAATGTAAACTAACCATGTTACATGTGAAAACATAAGGCCAACCCTACAACTTATTTACAACTACTTATGTACAGCAGTTTGGGTGAAAAGAAACTTTTAAAACGCTCCCTAGCTAGCATGCTAGCTAGCAAGCATGCTAGCATCCATTAGCTGAGCTGTTACTGAAGGAGACGCTCAAAGGGCTAATGCGTAAAAGCAACAATTAGAAGCAAATTTGAAGAGCTCCCAATGATATCTGGAGGATGTGAGGTAAATGTTGGGTGATAGACAAAGAAAGACCTGTGTTGGTGGATCAGGTTGCTCGGTGGATGCCATCTTCCCAGCCCCCCGATAGGTCGACGGTATCACGCTCGATTGCTTTTCCTGAAGATGGCTTTTTGTTTGTAACGTTCAAATAAATGCTTACTGTATTTTAACTCTTACACGAGTCCTATCAGAGTCTTGACTGCTAAAATACTGGGAAAATGTGTATGTAAACTGTAGCCTTTGCATGTTTTTGTGCCGTCATCGTTTCTCTCAAACACAAATGTATAAAGTAAAATAAAGTATTTGTAATTTAGCTGACTTTGTCTCTTTTTCAAGACAAGAGTATGTAAAAACAAATTTAATCTTGATTGACTGTTTTTGTTGTTGTTTTTTGTTGTTTTTTTTTTTTGGTGATTTTATTTTTGCAACATTCTTCTCTCGTTTTCTTGTTAGAAACTTCACATCCCAGCATTCATCGCGCTCAAGTGGCGGTTCCGCATTCGAAAAGGCAGCAGTAGCCTAGTTGAAAGCTTAGCACTGTAATTTCGTGGTTTCTAGGTTGAAAGCTCAAAATCAGTACAGGACTCAAAGCTTGAGGCTTATAATGACAGATGGGAGACCCTGCAAAGTGTGTAACTTCACACGGCAGAAATCATACGGAGTGGTTGTTCCCTCGTTGAATGATCTGAAGAAAAAAGGTAAGTTGGCATGAGTTAAGCATCTCCGAGGAATTGC
The DNA here is from genome assembly GCF_904066995.2 of Poecilia reticulata. Classification (NCBI taxonomy): domain Eukaryota; kingdom Metazoa; phylum Chordata; class Actinopteri; order Cyprinodontiformes; family Poeciliidae; genus Poecilia; species Poecilia reticulata. Next base: position 13,441,677 of record NC_088836.1, on the reverse strand, counting down.
TATTAAAACGAACAGGTTGTGTTAGATGACATTTGGATTAGTTCCACTTGATGTTTTTGTCCATTTCCGTTTGGTTTTGCACCACAGATGGGAGACAACATGGAAGTGAAAGGAAAGACAGTTATGATGTTGAAGATATTCGGGACCCGTGGTGCATCCACTACTCACTTTAAGCCTGCTTATCAATCATGATCACTCACAGACTTGTTTCTGTGTGCAGAAACAAGTCGATTTCAGTCGTGTTCGAACCTGCAGGTTTTAAAACTTAGAAATAAACCCCCTGTTTGTGTTCATTCCTAGAAAGCTAGTCACCAGGCCCTTTTCCAGATCACTAAAGCCATGCAGCCTCTGCCCATCAAAGGCATTTGATTTATTTGGGTTGCGCCTGCTGGCAGCCGTAGCCGTTCAGCCTTTGAATAGCTTTGTGGAAAAACAAGTGACAGTAAATGTCACTGCTGACGTACGAGACACACCAAAAAATCTGCCTTTTTATTTTTTTTGTGTGTGGGTTTATTGCATAAACTCTCACTAAAAATAGTTGACAAATGTGCAAATGGAAGGGGAATAAATACTTCTGGTTGGCATTGTAGAGTTCCTCAATTACAATTCCGGTGGTGTTATTGACTAGATTGTTTCAGAGTTGCATGCTATTTAGTTCATTATCTGTTAACTTAAAATTGCTCTCCCTCCAACAGGATGTGAGTTTCTGGGAGTGAGCCCCTCTGACCCAGTCACTGTGGTCCTTGAGGGTGATGGGACCATAGTAGAGGATCAAGCCTACTTTTTGTGTTTGCCTTTTAACACCAAGTTCATGCTGCTGCATGACAAAGAAACGTGGGCTCCAGCTCGCAAGAGTAAGCAGGTTGAATTATCGTAAGCCTGGATTGTTACTCTGGTGGGGAGGGTAACAATCTCTCCCCATCAGGGGGGTGAAAGATGCACATTTCATGTGTTTTGTTGCTCTCTTTGCTGTTATTACAGTTGATGGCGGCACGGCTTGGATGGCGAGAGAGTCCGTGGTTCTGGAAGCCGATGCCGTCGACTCCTTCATCGCTGAGGCGCCGTGGTGGAATCTGGCGCTGCAGCTGAAGCAAGACCTGGCCAGTATCATTCTCATGTCTGAGGGAGACCTACAGGTACGGGCAGGATTTCACTGTTTCACTTTAGAATCCTGTGTTGCGGATTAGAAGTAAGGCCGCATAGAAAAAAAAAAAGAAAACACATTCCAATAGTTCTTCTTTGCCATTTTAAGATGTACAAGCGGGTACAGTTTTCAACCGTTCATACTTCCACATATCTGTGTCATTTAAAGAGAACGTTGTACTTTCCTCTCCTAGTCTTTAGTGGAGGCGCCATGCTCTGAACTAGCCTCTGCCCTGGGCTTCCAAGAGAAGAAGGCAGAGGAACTTCAGGAGACGCTGCAGAGGGTTTTGGATCGCAGAGAGGAGGAAAGGCAGTCCAAAGAGCTGCTCCAGATGTACCTCAAAGCTGTGGAGAACGAGAACAGACAGCAGGGCGCCACAAGTCCTTCTAGCCAGGACGGTAAGGCAAAATAAATGTGTAGTTACTACTTTTTTTAAATGTATTTTTATACTGCCCACATGGAAATGGTTATTGAAAATGACGATCTATGGGATTTTATCCTTGTCTCATTGAGCAAAGTGGTTTAACAGTTTGAAATACTTTTTTTTTTTTGTCCTTTTCAGCAGAATAAGAACCGTGCATTTCATTTGAGAATAAGATGTTCAACAGAAACCTTTCTGCAATTTTCAGTAACATTTTCTGCAACATTAATGCTTTCTGATTTAGAGAAGAAAAAATTGTTGTTTAGAAGTTCCTACGCACTCTGGCATTTGTTTTCAGTATGTTTCTAGTCTGGAAAAAGAAATTAAGAGATGGAAAAATATTTCTACATCAAGATTTTAGTCCCTTATCATTTGTGAAATGTTGTGCCCTTCTTTCCATCCTTTCTTTTTTGTGTCCTTCCTCATCTGCTTCTTGTATCTTTCCTCCCTCCCTCATTTTATCAATTTATTATTTTCTTATTTATGCCAATACTTTGTCTATCCTTCCATTTTTATACCCCAGGGAAACATTGACAAATGGTTAAATGTTCCTAGCTGCTTGGGAGCAAGAAGAGTACAAAGCACTAAAATGTTTGTTTTTTTTAAAGTATGGGTTGCCAATAATTATAAATAAAAAGAAAACAATGTTATTTTTATCGTAGGTTTTTTTTTCTCTGCTGAATAAATCTATTATGTGAGATTATGCTACTGTAATAAAATAGAAATGTATTCTTAGGCATTTTGGAGACGTTAATGAGTTTTCAAACATCAATATCTTACTGCACAAAGCTTATTCAACAGGCAAATATTTGCCTTAATTTAAAAGAAAACAATGTTAAGGAGAAAATTTAATCCTTTTTTTAGGGGTCATTTTCTAGATTATATTTTAGAGATCAAATGTACTTCACATTTTGATTGCTCGTGGTCCCTTGTTGCACTTTTACCCTTTGGTCACTAGATGGAGTCATTGCTGCTCCCCAGTAATCCCTAATATTTCAACCAATTTACCATAATCTACGCTGAATATAAGAGAGAACCCGTTTCAATATGTCAGGTGCTGGAGATGTGGACATGCCAGATGGATTGGAGGTGGACTCTGCGTCCGAGTTCATGTCCAGGACACTGATGGTCCTCAAAGGCAAAACCAGCCCAGAGACCAGACTCTCCACTGAGGATTTGCAGGTATTCTTCTCTCCCCACTGCTCTACAATGGCTTAAATTATCTAAATCCAATAAAATAAAAACACCTGTATCAGAAAATCCAGATCTCTACAAAGCCACTGAATTGCAACAAAAGCACAATCCAGCTGTTCTATGAACTCTCCTATGTCCTATTTTTCTTGTCTCCTTCCACAGCCAGTTATACAAGTGTATATGTGTTAACCAACCAATAATTTAAAGCAATTCAAAAGCTTTATTTGTTCTCATGCAGCTGGCCACTAGTGTTCAAAATGTCTGATTAATCGCCAGGGGAGACTGAACCTTCTGCAGGAAAAACAGCTTATTATTCATCAGCAGGCTTAGTCGGCCTGTGGTCCTGGAAGCGCACTGATAGGGAAAAAATTGAGGCAATCGTTTCACACCCCATCTTTGAGCGGTGCGCTTGTTGCTCAGGGCGCACATTAATACCAGCGAGCCCACTGAGTCTGACGTGTAAAAATACCTTAAAGAGACTACAGCTGGCAAGGGTACCGGTACCTTTTAAACATTTTCCCATGGTTTGACTCTCTTGACGCATTTGTGTCTTACCAGCTTTGCAGATTCGAAACCTTCCAGTTTTGAGTCGTTTGCCGCTCTTAAAGGTTTTCTTTGCACCACTGCCCTGCATTGAACCACATTTGTCTTCCCGTTAACTCTGACCAGCTTCACTGCGCCTACCGAAAAACAGCATCTCCACCATGTGTGTTTTTGAGTAATGATGTACAAGTGTCAGTTCTCTGCCCTATGTGGCTTTGGACCGCCGGACTTCTTTACACGATGGTGGCCTATGTGCCACTCATGAGATTTTAATTGCGGCATCAAAATTCCCCGTGTAGATTTCCTGTGTTTTGAAGTTCTGTTCGGCTGTGTGTGCTTCCAGGCGGTAGTGAGCAGAGGGCTGGAAGCCATGCAGCAGGTGCTGGGTTGGGACACAGGCAGGACCACCGCGCTGCTGCAGGCCTGCGAGGCGGAGCTGTCGACGCGCCTGCAGCAGATTCAGGCCATGCAGTCCATCAGCGGCACCCAGCAGGACGGCGGCAAACACGGGCAGGGGGCGGGAACAGCGACCCACGGCAGCAGCTAGGTTTGACCGAGCAGAGACTGATAAGGATTCACACTAACCTGCCTCCGGGTCAGCAGAATGGGATTTGCTCTGTGTTGCTGTTTATGTAGCTCCTGCTAAGAATGTGGAAAGTGTTGATCTCTGCGTCGTTTTGAGAACGCTGAGAAAGCAGTGAAGTTGGTGGATGCCTGGAAGAGCGCCTGGGCTGATTTGCACAAACGAGTTCAGTTTGACTATGTTTAACCACTTTTTGATTTCAATATTTGTGTTATGTTGGGATGATAGCTACAGACAAACATATGCTTGTGAATATTAACATGCTAGGTCCCAGTAGTCTTAGTGTGGTTTTGCTGAAAGTTAATGTCATCCAGTACTTGGCAGGTATCAAGAGCTAAAAGTGCCACAATAAATAAATGTGTATTTATTTATACATTATGTGGTAATTAAAGAATATTGGTATTGTATTCATCAAATAGTTACCCATCATTACGAAAATATTTGTAATTATTAAAACGCACAATTATATCTGATAATCTTCCTTTTAAAGTTGAATTCAATTGTAAAAGCTTATATAATTATTGTAGTATTTATGTAATTATCTCATAGTCCTGAATTGCAGCACAGTTTTTATTTTTTGTTTTTTTTAAACTTGTGAGCCGTATTCATTAAAATCGGTGGCCTGGACTAACTCAGCTACGGGCAAAGTGATTGGCCTGCTGTCCATTAACCAATCTAACATCAGAGAGTGATTTCCACATTGGGGTATATATTTTTTTTGTTTGTTTTTTGTTTTTTTAGCAAAAGACGAACAAATTTAACTGGATGTTTGTCTAGCCAAAGTGACTGTTTACATTATTTCCTGATGGGCTATAGATAAGGGAACTATGACATAATTAAATAAATATTGAAGTACTAAAAAGTTTAACATGCAAGGAATTCAAGCTCTTATGATTTCTGTTTTATGTTTTTCGTATTTAAAACCTTACTGACAGATAAATGTTAACATTTTATTCAAAGCCTCACATGTACAAGTTTGACGAGTCATTTTCTAGATTCTGGCACCTTCAGCCCCCACATTTAAAGCAAACTAATCAAAAGCTAATTCAAAAGCTTTATTTGTTCTAATGCAGCTGGCCACTAGTGTTCAAAATGTCTGATTAATCGCCAGGGGAGACTGAACCGTCTGCAGGAAAAACAGCTAGTCTTTGTATTGTCCACTAGATGGCACTGATCAGGGTTCTGCAGTGTACCAAAACATTTAACATAAATAAAAAGAAATAAAATAAAAAAAAAACTGTAGATTTTTTACACTAGCTTTTAAATTTGCATTAGTTTATATAACGGATTTGTTTACTCATTCATTTTCAGTTTTTATTTTTTGCTTCTGAAAATAGTTTAGACTTTTAAAATAAAACCTATTGTAACATATCCACTACCAGCTCGTTTTTTTTTACTGTGAATAACGAATGTTTACTTAACGTTTGGGTAGAAAACAGGTCAGTTGTTTGGTTAGTTGCTGTTTTAGGTTTACTGTATGCAGTAACCCTTGGTGTAAAAGTATCGTCATATTCCTAGGGCAAAAGAACCCCACAAGTTTCAGCTTGGATATCTTGCCAAGCTAAGTGAGCTACGTTATTTAGTAATTTGGATTAAATAATTTCTTGCTATTCATGCTTGTCCTAAATTTGAATAATATTGGTCTTACTAATGTTCTAAAAAGGTTCATACTTTACTTTTTGACACTCACAGATGCCCTTAAATATGTCAGTGTTTAAGAATAAATCTAGAAATTGTGTTTTGTAATCTTGAGTATGGTACTCTGGTGTTCACTTTCTGCTTTCAGTTTTATCAGATATACAATTAACTGGTGAATTTTGTTACCGTTTTAACTAAAAACTGCTTTGCCTTGTCTGTTCTCTAAGTTAGGCTAGTTGCAGTTAGCTTCATAGATAGCAATCGGTTGCGAAACTGTTCATATAAATGAATATAATTTCTTCCCAGAGATGGACAAAGTGCTCCTCTGAGTTTGTCAAACTTCTCCTTTTTAAATATGCCAATTTACTATATTCCAAGATGACAAATATGCTCTATGTTTCATCAGAGGCAGCATTTTAACAAAAACAAAAAAGGGATTTGGATTACCTAGAGGAGCTATTTCAAGGCCAGTCAAATGGCATCATTTAGTTTGTTTGGGGAACAATTTTCATGCGTTTGCAATGATGCGCTCAAAAATCCAGGGCGACTTTTACAAAACTTAAAGCATCAGATGCCATGTGCTACATACACATTCCTTTAGTCAGACTTTCTTACTTATCGGATAAAAAGGAATTGTTTTCTTTCTTACAGTAAATTCTATCTGAAAAACAAACAGCCTTCTGCCTGAGCAGCCTCGTACAACACCGCCAGAAACCAGATAACACTACTAGATTAACACGTTATCTATGCACTGTGGATGATTTAAGTGTATATATTGTCTACTATCCTGACAGTCATGTGTTGGTCTGATGGATGTGTGATGTAAGACTGTGTGTTGGTCCGTGTGACACAAACACGCGGTAGGTTCTCTGTTGCGTCCTCTTATCTCTGGAACACCGAACAGAATCGATGGACTTATTTTTACTTGCGTAATCTTCTTGCGTTTTTTGTGTGTGAGATTATAATACAGGCATAACGTGCTCCATTCCCAACTGTCCTAGGGGAATTAGTGAGTATTGTGTCTTTGCAAAAACAGTTGAGCTTCGGTGTGAAGCGGACCCGTTGCTTTTTCATGAATAGTTTTTAAAGCAGATTGTTCTCCAGGATACATCGAGGTGTAACGTCTGTATGATATGATGTAAGGGCTACGTTTTAACATGTCTTTTGGTAAATAAATGTGTTTAAAGTTTCTGTCTTGTGCTCATATTTTTTGTGCACCAGTTTAGTACGTTTCTGCATGAGTACACGAGTTCTGAGCTTTTACTGCTGCTGGGGTTTTTCCTCCAACAGCTATGTAATGGGAATCATGGTGTGCGTAATGCCTGTGAACCTGGCTCCACCTCGGCTGAACAGTTTGGCGTGAGCTTGAAGCAGTATGTGGGCAGTCAGCTGCACCGCGCCATCGTATGTCACGCTCTCTGTAAGGACGAGATGGTGACTCGAGAGCGCTCAGGTAAGCACCCAGGTCCCCCGAAGGTCTGTCACGGCACATCATGCTGGAAACAAATCTTATCCTCTGTGGCTCAGCTGAGATTTTAAGGAAGTATGAATCTGTTTAATCACAAAAAAAAAACAACCTCAGAATAGGTCTAATAAAAAGTGAAAACATTAAATTGAACCAAGCAATTTGTAAAGAGGCGAAAGAGATGAGAGAAAATGAGTGCAATTACTGTCCTGGTAAAAATGAAATGAAATGAATGAGCTGAATGATGCATGAAAGAGTAGAGGAAGAGTAACCCCTGAACTTTTCACATTTGATCACAAACGTCTTTTGCATTCTTGATGGTGGACCAACACAAAATGGTGAATATTTGAAGGAAAGGGAAGATGATGAATTGTGTTATTTATTGGCTGCTTTTCTGAAAAACACTTGTTTTGCCTTTGCCTTGTAGGTGAAAAACCCTGAGATGTGGGCATACATGGCTGATGGACTGAACAGTACTCTGAGAATTTCTTTCGTAATCTAACGTTTCCTTAAGCTTCTCCATAACTTTAGTCCAGTCCTATCTGCTGATTTATGGTCGTCGAGAAGCTGAACAGAACAGCCGGACTCAGAATAAATACCTTTAAAACTCACTTGTCTGTAAATAAAGTCCTCCTCTGTGAGATGTGACTGTACCCTCAGTGTGTCTGATTAAACTGGGTTGAACACAAATGCATGACGACCTTAATATTTTTTAAACCCTAAAAATAATTGAGCTTCCCCTTTTTCAAAACAATTGTGTGCTACTCCACAGGCAAAAGAAAAAGAGTAAAAATTAAGAGGTGTAATTGAATTTGCAGGTCATGTGCATTCAATTTTCAATGTATTGGTTCAAAAAAAGTCAGAAAAATAGAACAAAACTTATATACTGTTATAATTATTAATAGCAAAAAAAAAAAACATATCTTAATACTTGCAGAGGAAAATATTATCCAGGCAGGATGCCATCAGTTTAGAAGTTATGAAAGCTATTCAGCTTTGGTGCTGGTGTATTTGATCTTCCATCCATTGTTCTTCCCAGTAGAGTCGGACCTGAACGCCACATGCACTTGGTAACTTCCAGTATCTATAGAGTCTGGTGGTGCCGAGCCACAGAACGGTCCGTACTCTTGTCCAGTTGTTGAAATCTTAAAAAAAAAAAAAGAAGATTGATTCATCGGGTCCCTGACCGATGCCCTGCCAAACTCAAATATGCAAGAAAACGCAGAAGCATGCAGTAAATCAGCTGGCAGAGGGTAAATCAGTGACAGGTCGTCTTAAAGCCATGGGGAGGAATACATTACTTATTCATTGTCTTGTCTACATTGGCCTTGTGCGGTACTGACCTTTAGCATATCATATGGACAGGGGACATCGGGGTGTCCCTCTATGTCAAAAGGTTCCAAGAAGTCCAGGATGATTCTGGAGCCCTCTGGCAGACTGATGGTGTGATTGCACTGGCTCATGGGCGGGTAGGGGTTTGGGTAACCAGGACTAGTCAGAGCTCCAGATGCTGACGTCAACACCTGGCTTTTGCAGGGCACTGTAGAGGAAACACAGATTAGATGAAATTTGCACTTGTTTAGGACGCGAGTGCGTTCCTACGCGTGTTTTGTGTCAATATTCACCTTTTCAGATTTACTTACCCTTAGATCCTGGTAGAGCTAAATACTTTAGAATATAAATAGATCAGTTTATAAGAATCTTACCCACCTGGAAAATCTAGAAAACACTTTCTGTACTGTCCCAGAGGACGAAGGAGCCCTATACCCAGTGTTCAAACCTCAGTGAATGATACTGAATTCTTAAAAATGGTTTCTTCCTTCAACTGCTTTGTCACGGCGGATTTTTTTTAAAGACGGAAAAGAATATTTCTTTGTGAACTGCTCTCTCCACTGGCACCATTAAAGATTAGATTCATTTTGATCTGTGTTATTGCCCGGGCAAAGTGTGTAGATGAAGTTATGGAAAAAAACAAATGAGCTTCCGCAAAGAGGCAGAGTTGCTGTAATTTATATAATTAGTACAATCTGTGGGCAGATAATCATTTTTGTCTATTCATTGCATGATTTGTTGTGCCACCGTTTTTTTCCCCCTGGCAAAGTATAATAATTTAAGGCACATCAGCTGGTAATTGTGATTAATTACCTGGTGCCGGTGCGCTGTAAGTGCTGCACACAGGTATCAATTTTTATAGCCATTTCGAAGTTGCTCTTCCCTGAGGAATCGGCTGTGATTAACCTCACTGCGCACCAGCTGCCAGAGATCAGCTACTGCATGCATCAGAATTTCTTTTCAGCCTGGAATTAACACCTATTGCATTATGAAATCCAACATCTTACACTTACTACGTGCCTCGTGTTAAAAGTCAAATCATTGTTTTCTGCAAAGGATTTTACACCAACAAATGGTGGCATCTTACTACATGTAGGTGCGTTTTCATCTTGCTTAAAATGTCTTAAAATCTTAGCGTTGTGTTAGAAAGCATTTTGAGGACTTAGACTTGTTTTCACCACTTATCTCAGACAGAAACAGGAGGCTGAGAGGCTCAGCGTGAGTTTATCTGATCTGCTTTACAACTACTAATGCAGTCATTCCCTCATGCCGAGCTCTTTAACACCACACCTCACTGTGCGCCTTTCGAGCTCCTTTGATTGCGCCCAAATGAACACGCCTCTTGGGCTTCAGCTCCTGTTGCTCCTACCTGTGCAGGATCTCTTGTTGTCATGGAGAAGGTGTCCCTGCTTGCACGTGCAGTAATAGCCACCGATGTAATTGTGGCAGAAATGGTCACATACTCGCTCGCCATCTACCCTGGATAGGCACTCGTTGATATCTGGAAGAGACCGACAGGATGCTGGTTTAGCGTTACATTTGTGTCTTTTCATTTACGGGCGGGCACTCTACAGATGCCTGATGCTACACTGTCTTAATGAGATGTGTGAGCCTGGAGTGTGCCTTGAGTCCATTTACGGTTTCAACTGTGAATATTTGTTTGGATTCATCACCCTGAGTAGTGTAAGCCACTACTGCCTTAGCATATGAGCCATACTAACAATCAATTTATTTCCATTGCACTATTTAGTGTAATAATGTGATATAAGCAAGCTGAGGTTTGATGCTACAGCAGACCGGGTTACTGCTGCTTAAAAGAACCTGGAAGAAAAAGCATGAAGGTGTATGGTCTTGGTTACCATACACCTCAAAGAAATAAAAGAACTCTGACGAACTCTTGAGTAAAAGGCAAACAAAGAACGCAAATTCCCCCCCTCACTATTTTGCTTAAGTGTGCCATCCATCCACCCACTCACATTCGGTGTGTTTAGCATGACTTAATAAAAGCAATTTGCTTCTCTTCAAAGCGTAGCATTGTATGTTATGTTGTCTGAAGGCTCAGAGTCATGGTTACTTTTTTCAAGATGGTAGAAAAGCTCCTGTCTAGACATTTTTCACACGCATTATCAAAAAGGCTCTTGATAACTTTTAGTTGCTCTGTAGCTCTGCAGTGATAACAAACAGAAGAGCTCACATCACTGTCTTAATGTCTTTATAGTGATTGCTGTACAGTCCTATTCAATAAATTAGAACATACTGTATGTCCCGAGTCTCATTTGTCAGATTAAAAGTACCTTTTGAAAATAGCTTTTAAGCAGGTATTAAACACGCTTTTCATTAAGCCCACATTTCTTTTTTTAAAAACGTTTTTATTGATCTGATATAAAATACTAATTTAGTTGCCATCCCCTCACTAGCTGTTAGCAGAAAATCACTAGAACTAAAAGAAATAAAGATATTAAAATGGGTAGTTCTTGTCCAATTAATCTATAATTTTCTTCATGATGATGGAGTTAGTGAAATAAATGAACTTTTTAATAATATTTTAAATTACTAAATGGGTCTGTAGGATTCATTGTAACATCCTGACTTTAACTCCTAGGGCCTTGAATTGTCAAGCTCCTTCTTATGTTCAACAGACTTGTTTACACTCCACCTGGAGAGTTCAAGTCCTCAAACCTATAACTTCTCAATAAACAGATATAAAGCTCTAGGGCAGGGAACCTCAATGTCAGGACGCCAGGACTGCAGGTTTTAGATGTGTCTCCGTTTCAACACACCTGAGTCAAATAATCAGGTCCAAAAAGCCATTTGACTCAGGTGTGTTAAACCAGGGACAAGTCTGAAAGGACTTTTAAAACATTTCATTATAGCTGCTGATGTCCTATTTGCCTTCTGGGAACAAACGTTGCATTTTTACATCACCTTCTGAGGTGTAAAACGCTTGGAAGCCAGTGAATCGGCCTTCGTTAGAGTAGTCACTCCTAAAGACCACCGACATGACGTTCCCGGCTGACATGATGATGGTGTTCCTGGGGGTGCTCTCGTGGTTCTTCTCCTCCTCGCCGCAGAACCGCAGGGTTTCATTCCCTTCTGCTAAAACCTGTTTTGACAGGGTTAGAGGCCTCTTCGGTGAGCAAGGAGTTCCGGTGTGCACAAATGGGGCTTTGTTTGGACGCAGCTCACCTGGATGTGGTCGTACTCACACTGATTGGAGGGCTCCAAGCTGAAGTGGGTGAAGTAGAGCTTGATGCGGTGGCCGTGCAGAGAGGTTATGTTCCACACCACGAACTGGTTGTCAGGGTATGGCTGCGGGAATCCAGGGGAGGCAAAGCTGCCATATAGCCCGGTCATTTCCACACTCAGTGAGACACCAAGGAGGGAAGACAGGGCAAATAAACAGATGCCACTGCAGAAAATTAGGTGGGATAGAAGCAGATTGGAGGATCACACTCCAAAAAAGAATAAAAAATTTAAAATAAAGAGCTGACACTCACCTGGTCATGCTCGCTTCACAGCCCTGAGACGCTGCCTGTTTTGGAACAGTTGACTGACTAATGGGGAGGTAAATGAACTCAGCTGTCCCAGCAGGCTGACATTTGGGTAAACAAAGCGAGACAGACACATGATCTGTGTGTCATCATCCCTCCACCTTCTTCTGTCACACAAATCTATCAAACTGACTGATGTCACAACTGTTCAGGTTCAATTTTAGACTTTTTTTTTTTTACCTCCTCCTGTTGTACTTCATTTATCCTTATCAGTTATTGAACACAATATCATAAACATTTTAGACTTTTAATCATTTATTTTAAGCCTTTCTTTTTGGTGGTGAATCTGTAATACAGCATACAACTACAATGTGTTTCAAAAGAATTTTGATTTGAAAAAAGTTGTTGCTTCGAGTTCAAGTTTAAGAATGTGGATGGAACCGTCTTGGTTGATCAGCTGTTTCTCTGTGGACACAAACAAAAATGTTCCAACATTTTACTTCTTCGTTCTTTGTTTTGCTTTTTTGACAGTGATGGAGTGTGTGCATACGTGAGCCTCTAAATATATTGTTGGTTAAAGAAAATCCACAATAAACCTGAACTTCTGCATCCCATGCTTGTTTTTTGGAAATCAGTGATATTGAGTACATGTAACATCACTGAAAGTACAAAATTATTATGATATATAATAGACTGAGACATTCTGACATAATTCTGTTAATTCATAATTCTGTTCTGTTACATTCTACTGAAGATAAAATGTTATTTTAATATTGAGATGTAAAAAAAATTATCATTTTGACAAATATCTACTATTAAACAAGCTATCAGGGTAGAGCCTGTACATATTAATAGACGCATCCACCATCCTCTGCATACTTTGATGCCCTGTCAATCTTGTTTAGATATGATGCTGATGAAACTTGACTCATGCCAATAACTAATTATGATCCTGTTCCTTTGATAGCTTAGCTCTAAGGGTACTAAATACCCTCCTTCCCCTTCACCAACCAAAAAACTATTTAATACATTTTAGATACAACATTTTGAAGTAAAGCATTTTTCTTTGCACTTATTCACTATTACTAAGTCTGAAAACTGTACAAAACAACAAGTTGTTTATGGTTTGTCAAACCAGATTGATACAAAATTTACATTTGTTCTCATAAATCTGCACTTTGCAAAATGCTGTAGCCACGGGTTTATTGTGAAAGCCATTACAATAGGGGAATTGCAGAGGGTTTGTCCTGTCTGTTTTAATGGAACATGGATATTGATGTTAGTCAGAAGCAAGCCAGGCTTTTCAGTCAGCAACAGTTGTCTGATAAGTAGCTTCTAATAACCAAAACCCCTTTCTCCCCTAACACTGCAGCACTAATGGCTGGTATTTGACGTGAATTGCAATAATTATCCCCATGAATATCAATGTTAATTTGCAATATCAAAGGACCTTTTTGATGGTACTCTTTCTCAGGCGTGACCTTTCGGCTCCCCTTATTGTAGAGCTGGTGGGATGTTGGAGACACAGAGCAGTCTATGCATGCTGCAGATGTTTTCTGCTCAGACGTCATCCAAGCTTTTTGAGGCTTTTAATCATCCGGCGTGACACATCAACAGAATTGACACCCCCTGACTTAACAAAACGCAGCTCTGAAAGTACAACCACATCATTAGACAAACAAAAATGTTTAATTTGAGAGCTTGTTTCAGCACCATGATCTCTAATCCTTGATGACTTTAAACAGATTGGAGACTTTTAGAAATGTAGGGCCAGAGAACATACTCAGACCTCTAGGGATAGAAAGATTGTATTGCTTGTGGACTTAAACATCACTTGTCAGTCCAACAATAATGTTCTGGCAAGTCTTCTATTTTAACAATCCGAAATAAGTTGATCCAGTATGCTGCACTGTAGTTTCATTTTGCTTTGGAAACAATTGTGTAAACCCATCTGTATACCAACTCTTTTTTTGTCTATATCTAAGATCAGAACATTCAACAACTGGAACCGTGACACAGAAAGATCAGATGAAGACCAATGCTTATCTCACCATGCACAGAATAGGTGATAACGTACACTTTCATGTTTCGAATGTCGCTTTCATTCAAATATAGCTTATCAAAAGGTTGGACATATATCAGCTGTGCAATACAAAACACAGTATGCTTAACACATTTTTCTTCAATACAATATATATGGAATTGTTCAAAGTGCAAGGCGGAGAAAGTAATGCATGCAGTTCATTTAATAAGACAGTAAATCTTCTTTTAACACAGGTAGATTGCTGGATATGCACAGAAAAAAAGCCAACCTGGTATTTAGTGCCATCATTTCTTACCCAGTTTGTTTCTGCTGAATGTCTAATAAAAGACAGGGTCTCTCTGCACTCCCCCATATGGCTGTCCACTCACTAACACAGATTGTCTTCGGGTTGTTGGGCTGTCGTGAAGTTTGGCCGGGGACATCAATGTGCTCCTCAGTGTTGGTCTCTGGATCATAAACAACAACAAAACATAACAATGAAAAATGTAACAAATGAATACATTCTTATACAACTGTATCAACATGCCTCAATTAGAGATGTGGAGTTTCAGAGATATTAACGCTTACGTAGCCATTTTTGGAGCTTGGATCTTGGAAGAAGCGACGGAGGAGTGAGGGAGAGAGAGATACTGATGCTGGCGATTCATCCTCAGGCAAACTCATCTTAATATCTAGAATAAGAAAATGATACAAACATACAGCAAAATGCATATGAGAAGGCACAACAACTGCAAGTCACAACATAAACTATATCAGTGCGGAATATGCTTTCAACATGAAAAAGCCTTTTACAGTTTTTCAAAGAAAAAAATCGGGATCAGAAAGGTTGATAAATTAGACAATTATTTATGTAAACATTCAAGATAAGGAAATACGTGCTCCAGATTACTACAAATCACCTGCTGGATTTTTTCTCAAACACTTGTGCTAAGCTAAATATGCTAACACCCAGCAACGTGGCGAACGTGACGTCACGTCTGTCATACATGTTGGTCTCAACTCATAATAATAGTTATAAACCATCTCAGAAATAAATTACTTGCCAAGCTTGGTGAACAAGTCAGACATGTGGAGAGCAAATTGTTCTGAAATGACTTGGCTTCTATCGCTTCGGTGGGAACCTGCGGTTCTGGGGGTGGAGTCAGTGAATTAACTCCTTTAGTGTTATAGCCGCTGTGAGAGTTAAGAAGTCAAGAGTTATTGATTCCATTTTAAGATTTGATATGGGGACACTTTGTTTTAACACTCGCTTTACACTCCTAATAGGTTCATAGGAGGTTCAAAAATTAGCCACCACAGGCAACTCCTCCTCCCCCACCCCGCAGAGCGCCAGTTTCCTTACGCCTCTTGCGGGAAGGCGTAAGATATGGGCTTATAAAAAAAGCCCTGGCACTAAAACTTTTTCGTCTTGTGTTTGAATACTGAACCCTCATCTTCAGTCTATGCTAAGAGGGATAGACTGAGAGAGAAGACAGGAAGGATAAACTATTCTATCCTGAGAACCTGTCTAACTGGTTCGTTCTGCAAGACGAATAGAAGTTTAGTGACCAAATGATGGTAGAATACCTACATTCAAGGACTCTGGTTCAGTCCTTCATTGACGTCGATCTGTGACTGTGACGTATGTCTATGGCTTTGAATTTGCCATAGACATAATATAAGACTAATAGACTAATATAATATATCTTATATCTTATATTATGTCTATGGAATTTGCTACCTGAGATTAACGTCATCAATGACGAGCTGAGAGAACCACGTGCAGTATTTGAATGTTGCTCCTGTTCCTTTTTAATCTTGTTGTGTACAGCTTGTCAAAGTGAAACATCTCAAATAAAATAAACTTTTACCAGCTTTATATGAGCTGATGATGAACTCGCTCCCTTACAGAGAGACAGAACATTTATATCTGATGAGTTTTCAGGTTTACAGAAATTGACACGAAAAAGACCAAATTATTACAGGGACCAACATTCAAAGACAGTCTAAATATACTGTGAAGTAAATTTGAATATCTATATCCACATATCTACATTATATATCTATATCACATGTCATGTGACTATTAAAGCTTAGTCACATGACACAGATTGACGTCAGTAAAAGCAATGAAAAGTCTCTGATTGTTCCCATTTACATACAGGCAGGGGTGAAAGTAGTTTTAAATTCTTGAGGGTACTATGACCAAAAAATAAATAAATAAAAAAAAAATATTTATTTATTGTTTTAAATATATATGTTACCTTTTGTCCTCCGATGATTAGTTTTTTAAATAAGTTCGAATAGCCATGCTGCACGAACAAAAGCAGGTCTGTTCGTGAAGATAAACATGAATATATGAGTAAGTGACGTCAGTGATCGCACTTACGTCACTTACGTAAGTGACGTCTTTACTTCCCACGTGGTGGGAAGTAACGCAGTACAAGTACTTCGTTACTGTACTTAAGTACAGTTTTCTACTTTTACTCCACTACATTTTACAGTAAGTATCTGTACTTTCTACTTTACTACATTTCTAAAAAAAACTGTCGCGTTACTCGTTACATCCAAGTCGCGTTGCGCTTTTTGTCCTTTAAAATGTGAAGTTCAGGAACTTAAGGTGGCGCCGTAAAATCCATTCAATAACGTCACTTACATGTCTATTGTCACGCATTGGCTCCACCTTTACTCGCACGCGGAGCTCCAGACATGCGCAGTGGTTTTCTCTGAGCGGGAGGTGTCTATCTAATCGTCAGTAATATATTAGCGCTGCATAAATTGATATGGCGACACGTAAAATCAGCAGCGCTTCGCTTTCACAGACGGTGGGGACTTCATCCAACTTTTAGCGTCACTTCGAAGGAAATCTTAAAGAAAGGTAAGATCTGTGGACGCGATGCTAGCAAAGCTAGCTGTACAGAGACACATGTTGCATCTGCGATGAAAAAAAGTTGTCACTCATGCCCTGAATTATTGTGTGGAGGTGTTGACTGAAGTGTCGCATTTATGAGACAACGTTGTGACCAAAGTCTGCATTGATATGACATTCAGGAACGATCCGATTCTTCTGGACAGATCTTTACTGATTAAATTTATTTCAGCTCCAAGTATTTAATATCTAGGTGTTTTATGGGACTGTGGATCTTTCAGATCAATTTGAGAAGCAATTTTGATAGGTAAAACTTCATTTTTTTGTGTCACGTAGCTGGTCTTGACTTGGGGTCTTGGGGTAGGTAGTCTTGACTACAACTCTGCTACGTGGCTCCTTGGTTGCATGTCCTCCCCCACCTTTCTGTTGGATTTCTTTAAAAATAAATGCCACTAGTGGCAAAAAAGTGAAGTTCATGCTATGTTAGAACAGGAGACAAGATGTTTCCATCCCTGAAATTATGATGCATAGAATCACATATCTAAGTTCTAAACAATGTTACAGAGAGTAAACATAATAAAAACATGCTTTATCTGTGGCATTGTTCATTAAAAAACCACATTTCTAATGTATTAAAATTAAATATGATCGGTTCACTTAATGATATTGTATTAGGGATTAGGTAATGCATTCAGCAAGTACTTTTACTTTTAATACTTAAGTATTTTTAAAAGCCAGTACTTTTTTACTTTTACTTAAGTACAAATGTTAATGTGGTAGTTTTACTTTTGTCTGTGTATTTGTGCTTTTACTTAAGTACATTTTTGAGTACTTTTTGAGTACTTTCTAAACCACTGAGAAATATATATATATATATATATATATATATATATATATATATATATATATATATATATATATATATATATATATATGTGTGTGTGTGTGTATTTTCCGCATTATAAGGCGCACCGGATTATAAGGCCTTCAGTGAATGGCCTATTTTAAAACTTTTTTCATATATAAGACGCACTGCATTATAAGGTGTATAGAATAGACGCTACAGTAGAGGCTGGAGTTACGTTATCCATCCACTAGATGGAGCTGCACTTCAGGGAATGTCAACAAAACAGTCTGATCCGGTCTGCGAGGAGAGCCTTCCGCGACTGGGCCGGGGCGTGGCCAGACAATGGTCACCCTTCTCCGTTCGTGCACAGCATGTTCGTGGAGAACGTGGTGCTAAATGACCTGCAGACGACCTGATTCTAGACTGTAGGTAGGTAGATAGGTCAGTCAAACTTTATTAATAAATTACAAACCAGCGTTCTGACAACTATCCCAGCATGCACCGCGCGCTTCTTCTTCTACGGGGGAAAATGAAATCGGCGGCTGCTTACCGTAGTTGCTAGACCTGTTGTGGCTCAATATTGGTCCATATATAAGGCGCACCGGGTTATAAGGTGCACTGTTGGCTTTTGAGGAAATTGAAGGTTTTTAGGTGCACCTCATAGTGTGGAAAATACGGTAGTCATAGCACCCTCAAGAATTGAAAACTACTTTGATGAGGGAGATAGAAAATACTACAAAGCTGACTGTAAGAGGACTGCAGGAATGTTTGCAATGTGGATGGCATTTTAGCAAAATGATTCAAACTGAATCAAAATCTTAAAAGTGCCACATAGACATAAAAACCATTATTGAAACAAGATACAACTTCTGCATGTATTTTATTTTGCGAGACTAAAGTTTGTTTACATGATCATCTTGCCTTTTTAGTAAAGCAGTGCCTGGGCTTTCATTAGAAATATTGTTTTGTTTTTAAACATCAGCAACATTGCAGAACACATAATCTAGTCAAAACAGAGCAACAAATATCCCTGTTTTTGTTATATTGCAGGACTTTTGCCTTTGCTGACTCGAGGTTCACATTTTAAATGCCATTTGCAGTGTCGGTACTGAAATGCCATAGATGTGGTAATTAGAAGTTTTAACACAGTCAATCCTTCATAATGAACCGCTTGCTTGTTTCATGGTTGTTCGCTGCAGCCTCTGCAGATTTATAAAGTGGAAACTAATCCCTGAGAAAAGGCCTACAGCACCTTTTTTCCCCACCATTTCCTGCGTCTGATTGGTTATGACTTTCTGTGGTTGTGCTTTTCTCCTCCTGAGCTCATATTTTTAGGATTTAGCAACCATTTTGTTCAGCTGCAAGTGGCTTTGAGCTGAAGGTGGAATTCAGTAGAGACCAAACATGCAGATGAAATGAAAGAATTGCAAACTAATTTGTTTTTGGAAATCTTTTTATGCAATTCCAACCGTTGGGAGTACAGATGTGACGTGTCTTACGTATAATTTTCAGATCTCTTAATAACCTGGTTCATAATATGTGGCTTGAAGCGTTTTACTTACAGTAGCAAATCCTTCTGATTGGCTTTATGACTTTTGGTTTGAAACTACAGACCAAAAGTCTATCTAAAAAACTGGTTGGTTCTGAACTGTGGCAACGTGGAAGAAGATGTGATAGGTGAATAATTAGTTAGATAGAGGAGCACACAGGAAAATGCCTGACATATCTCGCTTCATCTTTGACAATAGTCTGATGAAACTAATTGAAGTGTGTAGCCATAATTTCCATTTTTATATGTGGGAGGAAAAATGTGAGGGAAAAAAAAAGCTTGTGATCTTGAAAACACCATCTCAACTGTGATGCAAGGGAGCGGCAGCAGCATCTCTTTCCTTGGGTGTTTTGTTTCAAACATACACAGAGATGTTTGAAGTCATATCTCCTCACAAAATAGATGACATCATAAGAAAAAAAAATGTCTCCACAAAAAAAAATGTATGTGGAGATATGTTTAAACACAAGAAAATGTGTTTAAACATTTTACAAAAGAATTGCTAATCCTAACTGACCTTAAACCAGAAAGGCTCAATGCGATTTAATGTCAGACAGTTGGAAAAACTGCTTCTAATGTGTCTATTTAATATCTTGATTTCAGTATATGAAGAGTTTGTTTGATTTACAGGTGAATAATTTACAGCGAGAAACCTGAGTGTTGCAAAATGAAACAATGAAACTTAGGTGCAAAATGTGTGCTTATCAGATGCTCAAAAATTAGGAGTTGGGATTAAGTCTAAATATATTATGTGCATTTGCGTCAGCAAAACGTCAATTTGCAAGACTCTGACTAAATTCAGTTTGTACAAGTACCGTGGACATATAAATGAGCATGCACTTAAAAAAAAAAAAAAAATGCAGGAACAAACACAAGGCTGCGGCTGTTTTGATTTCAGCATGATCAAATCTTACACCTCCATGTGCGCAGCACAAACGCTGCGCTCACAGCTCTGCTCCGCCTGTGCTTGCTGCGCCATGCGGTAATGAAGTGCTTCCTTATAGGAAGCCAGTCAGCCAGTCATTAGCTTTGCTGAAACCGACAAAAGGGGGTAGCGACTGTCAGCATCCGAGAGTCAACAAAAGGGAGCTGAATGTGATCTTGAGAGATGCAGCATCACAAGCCGGAAGAAGAAGGAACAGAATGTGTTGTTTTTAACATTGCTTAATTTGAACCTCTCACGGTACCCCAGGTGACCCGAACTTGAAGCTTTTGTGAGCTACACATCCTCTCAGGGCTTCTTGTACTAATATTTGTTACACTTTCTGAGCATATTTACCCTCACTCAGACATCTTTATCTCTTTTGTGTTCCGGCGGCTGCAAGCGCAGCAATTGTAACCACCCACCAGCTGTAAACTGTAATTAAGGACTTGAAGAAGTGGGGATGTGTCAGCAAAGATGAATGCCAACGAACAATACCGAGTTAATCCACTGTTATTTGCTCCGCCGCTGCTGTGCGGAGTTTATGTTTCGGCAGCTCGCTTTCTGCTCAATAAAACACGCAGCTTTAAAGCAGAACATCCCCGAGTGTCAGATAGGCACTTATTTGTCTTTACTACAAGAGGTCAAATAATGCTTGTGAGAAAGTGAGAGTTTCCTGCTCTTTTTCCAAAGCAAGGCGGGACTTGAGCCTCGAGGCCTGATGTTCAGCAGGCGAGAAAACAGCGTTTTCATTGAATGTCATCAATACTATTTACATTTTCCTTTGTTCTGCTGAAAGGTTCGTTTAAATGTTTCCATTATTGCTGCTATTGTTGTTACATACATGCAGCAAATGGCACAGACTGAAGGTACTCCTGCAAATGCCTCACAGCGATCTCATGCAAAATACTGTTCGATTTTCTGTTGCTGTTGTTGGATGTATTTTTTTTTTTACTTGTTTTTTTAAAAGGTGATTTTTTAAAATGACACACAGTAGGAAAGAATATGCATGAATGTTCAAATGACTGCAATAAATAAAACCACAGCAGGAAGTTTTGTTTTAAGCAGTTTGAAATATACATATTTGGTAACACTTTATTTGAAGAGGTGTGCATAAGACTGACATGAGACTGTCATGAACATGAATGCCTCTTCATAAATGATTACGACTGTTGTCCTGAAGAGTCATTTGGTAAATAATGGCACTTTTTATTGAAAGGTGCTCTAAAAGTTGCATTAAAAGTGTAAACTTTGCATTATTCAGTAAATAATGACACTTTCAATGCAAAGTTCCATTAAAATTAGCATTAAAAATCAATTGTCAGCTTTGCATTATTTACCATTTCATGACAACAGTCATCTGCATTCAAAAAGGCTCCTTCATGTTCATGACAGGTGTTATGTCATGTTTATGACAGTCTCATGTCAGTTTTATGCACGCCTCTTCAAATGAAGTGTTACCACATATTTTTGGGGTTAGTTTCAGTACAGAGAAACATTGTGGTGCAATATGGCAGGTCCATCGGTTCTTTATTTAACACACTGTTCTGTCTAAGCTTGATCTGCACTGAGAACAACCCCTATTAGTCTTCAGAATGGCACATTTTCAATAGTCATCCTATGCATAACACTTTATATGTATCTTACTCGATTTCCTTTTCGTTTCCTCGTTTCATTCCTTGATTCCAGTTTATTTGTTTTAATTTGGACTGGATGTGTTAAGAACAGATCTGCACAAGTTCATTTTTTGGCAGAGAAATGCCAGAGAGGATACAGTTAGGCATAAAATTATTCATACCCCCAGCATACTTAGATTTAAAATAATTTTCATCATCATCATCATGAAGAAAGTTTGCTTCTGCTAGAAATTGACATGCATATCCCTGAAGATGACGAAACAATGGACAACTTTGTTTTTAATTAATATCCTAGCAAAAATTGGCACGTTGAAAATCAATTATCTCCTTCTCAATAATCAATTAAAAGGCGTTCCTTGTCATTAGAGCTGCTTAAGGCTTCTTATAATTGCTGACCCACAGTTTGCATGTTTCCTCTGCTATTCTGAAACTTCATCTTTGGAGAAGGCCTCACTTTCCATCATTCCAGTCAGGACTCTTCCATTTAGAGGAAACGTGCTGTTAATGCTGGACTTAGCCATGTACAGTCACTCCAGCAAGTTCTGAAGCTTATCCAGGATCTCATGCTAGCAGGATAAGCCTTGAAAACATCCTGGATGTGGATCTGACTATATTTATACTCCAGTACACTCCCTGCTTCATTGCACGGCAAAAATCAAGACTTGAAGACGTTGACATTAGCACATCATCTGCCAAAAGCAAAAATGGGATATTTATATTCCTAAGCATATTAAATGGAGTTGTGCTAAGTCTTTAAGCATTGGATCTGTGTAATTATAGATAAGTTGTCCCAGTACATCTGAATTAATACATGTAGAGATAAAATTAACCAGGATAAAATGTCTAAGTGAAGAAGGGATTATCTTTAAAAAAAGAAATCTCCTCATGTCTCTCTCTTGAGTTTTGCTGCGAAGCGTCCCAAATTCGAAACCCGCACGCTCAGAGTGTGTAATTTATTTCTCCTCGTGCTCCCTTGCATCCCCAGATGCTAATCAACACCAACATCTTCCTGATGAATCGATGCTGAGTCTTTTGTGCCGGAATTCATTCCTGACGTCAGGCCCATTACTCTTTCAATTTACCCTGGCGTGGCTCTTTTTCACAGATAACAAATACGGCCATTTCCTTGCTAATTCAAACAGGCTGCTGCTTTAGTAATGCAGCGAACTGCCATAAGGCAGTAAAGCAGTCGGTGACGTTGGTGTGAGAAACGCTTTGATGAGAAATGGCACACAGGTGCGCCTCTCGTCTGCTGAATTCTTTCCTTCGCCGTGTGAACCCTTAGTAGCGTTGTGTTTTTGCTCTCATTGCGACCCGAGCAGGGATTCTGTTTTTAAAAACAAGGTGCTGATTGAACATTTCACATGGATTTATTAGTCTTAATTTAAAAAAAAAGGGGGCTTTACGTCACACTTTCACTGTTTGGCGAGGACTGTCAAACAAAAAAAAACGAAAATGAGCAAAGCAAAGGAACATTGCAGATTTTTCTTACCTCTAGTAAATCTCTATCTTCATTTAGTGTGCATTTAATTAGCTAGAAGCTAATGGCTAGTATAAGACGGGTGATACCAGAGTTAGCTTCAACTATCTTAAAACCACTTAAACCATTGTCAGTTTTATATTGTGTGGTTCTTTCCAGGGAAGTTAATGTTAATATATTTGGCGGTGCACCAACAGTAATCTTTCTGAGTGAAACACATACTGCGAACAGAAAGTTTAAAAAAATTAGCAGCAGTAACTGTCTGATATAAAAGTAAAGCAGTAGGAAAGCAAAAATATTACAGACGTCTAAGTAGGCATTAGAGGAATAAATAGATGATGTAAATATTTAGTATAGTCTTTTCAATGCAGATCAGTACAGTGTTCAATCTGAATTAATGCTGTGTTGTTTTAAAGCTGAGCACATTTATAAATGTTTGTATGCAGATTTAAAAAATGCGACACCAAAACAAAACAGTGTGGTCTCCCCACCATCACTAAAGACAGCTATTTAAGTAGAGGTTTCTTATTCAGCTACAGTGATGAAAAAGAAAAGCAATGAAGGAACCAAAGATCTGTCAGCATTTTAACTTAATTACTGACATGAAACAACATCATTAGAAACACCACTGGCACTGGTGAAAAGTCCAAATCCTGGTGCCTCTAGCAGCATTCAACCAGCCTGGAATGCTGCACAGCTCCAGAATTTCACTTTCCTAACTTTTAAGGTACATAAAGGGACAACTGAATGCACCAGAATTGCCTTAATGTCTAAACAACTCCACAGGGATATAAAAATTGTTTTTATTTGCAACTATCAGCACAGTTATATAAAAAAAAAAATTAAATAACACTTTGACATTTTTAAGTAATTTTATGGCCTAATTTGTCCAGGACACTACAAGTAATCTAACTTGAACTACAAGTAATCTAACTAAATCTTCACTCGTTTTCTTACTAGCCACTCTTTGAAAACATAATAAAAATATATGACTATGCCAAAAAGGGTCACATACTGCAGGTAAGTTGAGTATTTACAAGTTTTTAACAAAACCTCTCTTTAGACATTGAGAAATATTCCTTTAAACTCCAAAAAGAATCCAAAAAGGGATGATCAGTGAATATCAGCCTCACACACGCTCTCATTATGGGAATTTGAATGCAACTGCCACTGTATAAAATTGAAATTGTTCCAACAGGACATCATTCAAAGAGTCAAATGATGATATTAATGGAGGTCATTTCTTGTATAATTGATTAAACATTTTCAGGGCTGTTAGGCTTGAGAAAAATGACAACTGGCCTCAAACATTACATGGATTTCCAATAGGAGTAGTGGTGTGACTCTCTTGTAAGTGACCGTGACTTCACATATCATTAATAACCGGCAACCATCACTGTCACCCACACTGCTGCAGTGACATTTAGCTTCTCCGAGTCCCTTTTCTTCCTCCTTTCCATGTTAAATCCTGACCATGTGACATAGAGGGGATTTCATGTGGTTGAAGCAACTCCAATCTGGTGTATTGCTATCCCACCAGGCCGCAATTGCCCTGAAAATAGTCCAATCCTGTAATGCCTCGTGGGAGAAAATAACATTACTTGAGATCCTCAGCTGCTGTAGGAGCAACAACAAATCTGTTCGCTACAAAGAGCCGAAGCAAACATGGACAGTTTTTATGGCTAATTAGGAAACTGTCCCACTTGTGATTAGGCACAAACCCTACACAGAACACGCTTCGGTATTTAAGCAAAACACTCGTGATTTTTGTGGTGCTTGGAGACCCTGTCTTCTAATGACCCGAACATTACGAAGGATTCTGGGTCATGACATCCAGTTCAAGAGCCAAACTAATGAACTGTGACTTATTACTGTTGTTTTATGTAATAATGTGGAGGCTCTCAGCCATTATAGCTGAGGCTATACAATAATAAACAATCAGCATTGCACTTAAGGGCCATGGGCTGTATGCAAACTCACCACACAAAACACCATCGCTAAAGAAAAAAAGCATGTTGAATCTCATTTAAAGTTTGCCACACAACGTTTGTACAAACCCATAAAATCCTGGGTGAACAAAGTATAGTCAGGTGAGAGCTAAATTGAACTATTTAGATGCCATAACACACACAAAATGCACATAACCCCAAAAACACCCTACCGACAGTGAAGTGTGGAGGTGGGAACAACATGGTGTAACTTTTGTTTTTGTCCAAAAGTTACAAGCAAACTTAATATATTTGAAGGGAGGATTAATGGAAAACTACATTACTGAGACATTCTTGATTAAAACTAAATCTGCTGCCATCTGCCAGATTGATAAAGATGAAAACAGGGTGGATGTTTCAAAATATATTGGATGTTATTTGATGTTATTGATATTTCTTTTCAGCAAGACAACAATTCCAAACACGGAGCAGAGGAAGCTCTCAAATGGCTTCGGAGAGAGAAATGACAAAGACTTTCGTACCAAGTATTAAATAAATATCAGTAAGTGTGTTCAATACTTGTTGAGGTCATAAAAGCCTTTCACGCCCCAACCTGCTAAAAACAACCACAAACCAGAGTTTTAATTTACTGGATTTTAATAAAATGTTTCTTTTTTTTTTATCAAAGCTTTAAAAACCATATTTTACTTTCATGACACAGGCCTTCTCCGTCCTCCAAAACGGTAGCAGCCACAAAGAACGGGGTCACCACAGTACGCGCGGCGTTGCTCTCTGGAGCCGGTGACAGCTCATTTTCCGAGCCACGGCTTTAGCACCGAAAGAGCAGAGGGGCTCAGTAATGATCAGCTTTTAGCGCTGGCACTCAGCAGCTGAATAAGCCATCAGGCATCATTAGGCCCTGCTGGGGAAAACAATCTCTTCATTTCCAATGGTGCTTCCAAAACAGGGAAACTCTCTGACACAAATACATCAGAGACACTTAAGTTTTGTGTTGTTGTGTGTCCTAGAATGCTTAACTCCAATATCTGATTTCTCTTGTGACATAGGTCTTTGTGATGCTCTTGAAAAGCTTAATTTGCTTGTTACTTTATCGGGTACACCAAAAAAAAACCACCTAAAGGCATTTACTCAAAGAAATAGGAAGCAGCGTCTGTTGAACAGCGGAGGGCAGTGAATTTATATTTTCCCGTCCAAAACAGCTCTAATGACCTCTGAACCTGATCAAAACCTGTTAAATGTGGCACTGGGCATAGCTCCACCCTATCGGGACGTTCTTTGAAAAAGCTACGTATTTATTTTTGCCTCCATGCGCCTCAGCTTTCAGTGTTTGTTTAAGGCTCAGGCTACAATCTAAATCAAAAAATTGTCACAGCTGAACAAAATGAGCCTGGCTGAAAGGGATGAATTAGACCGCTGCAAGCAAGGTGTACAGAGTTAATAAAGTAAACTTGCACATCTGTGTGGCTTGCAGGAATTTTCTCGAGCAAAAACACGCGCACGTCCTCTGGGTAATCCGATACAGACACGGCTGACACCGATTCTAATGTGAGTCTGTCGTAAAAGTTGCAAACATGCGAGTGTTTTTCTTTCAGCGTGAATAAAACTTTGCGGTGTTTATTCTGGGTGAGGGTGGACACAGACTGCCTTTCAGTGGAAAACTGTCACACGGCCTGCCGGTTCACACCTGTGATCAGAAGCATTCAGCCGAGCAGTGGGTGTTAATTTGGCCTGTCTTGGCTGACGGAGGTCAGGTTAGCAGACCATTTGATGTTAACCGTTTCTAAATGCACACCTGGCCAGGATGAAAATTAGTCCTGACACACCTGTTAAATCCAAAGAGAAACATAGTAATTCTTGGAGCACTCAGGGCGATGAGACAGCTGTGTTTTAGTGGGTAAGATTATTATTATTTTTTGCAAAAGTAAGAAATTTAGGAACTTTGTATTATGAATTAGTATTTATTTTTGTTTTTTTAGAATGTGCACCTGTGGATTCTAGAAAGGAGTGAAGGATGTCAGTTCAGTCCAGATGTGACTTTGGCACATACAAGTGTACACAGGAGGAATAAAAAGCGGCAGATGATTAATATAGACCTTTACTGTTATTTTTAACACGTGAAATTTCTGTTGTCATCAGTTTATGTTGTGAGTATTCTTTCCCATGGACTCTACCGGTTCATTAAATCAAACCTGAACAAATAACTCCTACATTTGGGATATTATGGCATTGTCATTTTGGAGATTCAACATCATGTGACACTTTGTCCTTTTAATGCTCTCTTAGAGAAAAGCGCACACATTTTTAGTTCTGAAATGTTTCCAAATAGTAAATAGGTAATCGGTGCACATGCTTTGTAAAAACACAACCAATGCTGTCAAGTTTTGTTTTGTTTTTAAAGGGAAGCAACTCATAAACTTTAAATCGATTTAATTGCATATGCAACCCAACAGTAAGAATAGTAAGACGAAAAAGAAGATTCTTCCCTCTGGTTTCTCAGAAAGGGAATGTTCTTTACAATGAAAGAAAAATAATGAGTGTGGTCAAGACTATATAGCAGATATCCTGATAAAACACAGTTATTTAAAAACACACTCGCATCCCGTGGAGTTTATCCCCTGTACATGTAGTCTGGGTGTGCTCACTTTGAAGTTGTTGTTTTTTTTTTTTTGCCCCCCTCTCTCAGGTGGAGAATCAGCAGCGAAGTCTTTGTTATTTTTAAACACCCGCACATATCAAGTCACATTTAAATTTGAATTACACAGTTAGGCCTGAGTACTTCTTTCCCTCCCTCCTCATTCAGATCAAAAGGAAAGCCAATAAAATGCTTTGCTTGCAGCCATCGGCTTTGATGTTGCACCTCCGCGTGCTCATTTGAGCTCCCAGGCATAAAGTCAGGAGTGGACGGACGTCAAATTGTGCCATGTTTAAAATGTTGAGGTGATGCAGACTGGTGTCAGATACTATTTATCTTTCTTTTTTGTTAAATTCTGAAAACTGATTTGCCTGCGTTGAACATTTTTATTCTTATTGTACGTTTTTGTTTTTTTTTTATTTTTTATTCTAACATGCCTCAAGTTTGTCTCTCGCTGTCTGAAAATGTGCATTTTATATGATTTTTTTTCCTTGTTTTCTTTCAAACATAAATAAGACTAAATGATACTCGGTGAAGGACCGTAATTAGTCAAGTCCAGAAGAGGCTTTGTCTGCTCAGCGTCATTAAAGGAGCAGGGGCTCCAAGTGGATGTAAGCACCGTGTAATTATTTAGCTTTTGAGATTCAAAGCACTATCACTTACCATCAAGAGAAGATTTCCCCAAAAGAAAGGCCCCACACCAACGACAAGGGGTCCTCTGCACATGTTCCAAACACAAGCACAAAAATAAAACGAGAGGATGTCGTAGACACGGCCTTTATTGCAAAACCTGTAATTGAATTCAAACCACGACTGGTAAATCATCACGATTATGAATCATTAGCTGCTATTCTTCTGGGCAGAGAGCTGATGAGACTGTAGCTGAGCTGCAACAGGAGTTTGTTTTCACTCTGGCACTTTGGGACTTTTAGAGAGTCTTAAAAGCTCATTACTTTGGCCTGTGAGAAATATTTACTTCTCTTTTTTAAATGAGTTGTTCTGTATTCTTGCTAAAAAAAAAAAAAAGTTTATGAATTATATGTATTGCTTTAAATACATGTTGCAATAGGACCACCCACAGATTATCTCTCATATTTTACTGTCAGGACATATGATCAGTTTCAGCAAACATGTAAAAATCTATAAATGTAAAAAATAAAAAAGTTACCTACTGCAGCTTTAAAGTCTTTTTAACAACATGCCATTTTTTGTCTTTTCAAACACTCAGTCAGGTTGTGTAGGTTCGCAGAATCCAGGTTGGATTTTGAAGCCAGAAACCAGAAACCGCCTCCTAGTTTCCCACTTTGAAATTCGGATTTCAGGAAACCCTTTGGTTAAATTTCCAAGCTGAAAGTTGGACATTTTAATGGATGCAGAAGGAAATTGCCTCTTTCAGACAGGCATGCAGTCGATAAGCACCGCTTTGTGTCTGTACAGCAAATAGAAATAGAAGTAATTAAATCATGTTACGCATTAGCGATATTATTTTGCACGTGTATGTGCAGGGAATGATCTCACGAATCTCATAAAGGACTTGTGTGATTATTAGCTGCATGACAGCTAAAGGAAAACCCAGCTTGTTCGAACGGCGTCAGCAAGATCTTTCATTTGTAGGAAATCTCTTGAGTCACCGAGGAAAGGTTTTGAAATCAGGGTTTTATTATACCTCTCAGCATATCTCTCAGAGTAAGAAACAGCCTTGAATTAAAGAGCTTTGATATGAAAGAGTGATGCAGCCGCTGTGTAAATAATGAGGCAGTCGGCTGGTGTCTTGTTTACTTCAAGAACGGCAAAGCGTGTTGATAGGGTCAGGCTGAGAAGACTTCATTACCTCCACATGCAGCAGAAGCCTTTGCTGTCCCCAACAAGCAGCTTGCACTAATCAAACAGGTCACATCCGCAAAACCTCAACGCAAAAGGACTTTCTGTTTTCAAAGCAAAGCGTATTCTGACCACCAGGCATAAGCAAACTCTGCAAACTACGCCAAAGTTAGAACTAACCAGAACCAAACACTCCGATATGTGTGGTTTTTATGAATCAAAGCCAAAATTTGTCATTAGTTGACTACCTTAATGTGTTACAACTAGACTACCCCTCAGAAAAATAAATATACTAAGTATATACATACTTGAAACCAGACTAATCATCAGTGTATTTCAAGTTTGATGAGGATTATTTTACTTGAAGCATGTTATTTTGGACCATCTAATTTTGTGCTCAATGTATTTTAATTGTAATTAGATTGTAGAAAATCCCAATTTGAAGTAGCCTATACTATCACATGCTTTTTTGAAACATCTAGAGGTATACTTTGTACACTTTAAGTATAAGGTTTTATGCAATATAAACGTGCTTGATTAATATATCTTAAGTGTGCAATTTTTGTGATTGAATTACATTTAAAATATTGATGATAATGGCTTTATTCAACAGACTCATGGACCACATGGACAAAGAAAAGAACAAAGTCAAGATACACAATAAGATTTTTAAAAACCTATAAAAGTCTTGCATAACGATATTTCCAGATGACTGGAATCGTAGCGCACTGGAAAAATATATTTAGAATATATTGTTTTATTATTATTATTACTGTTATTTTTCCGGTTACATGACGCATCAAACCATACCAAATGCTTTGTCAGCCAAAGACAATATTAACATATTAATATTATCTCCGCACGGAAATCTGGAAAACTCCTCCCTTAAAGTTGGGCAACCAAAACAGTTTCTGTGGCTCTTATTAAAAACTCAACAGACACAAAATGGAAGAGCTATTAAAGTCACATTAGCAGCATTAAATTAAATCTCCAGTTTGTTGTGCATCTCTGCGTGCAGTGCAGAAAATGTGTAGCTCGTCATCATGCAGGGTCGGTCCAAGGCTGTATGAGGCCTTGAGCAGAATTTGACTTAGGGGCCCCTCTTGCTGCTAAAAACATCAACACCTCTAACAGCTTCTTTGTTAGATGTGCTGAAATCTGGGAGAGCGGGAGTAGTTTAATTGGCCAACCTACAAAGCAATAAGTTATTATTGCAGTTTACTCATTTGCATTTGTGAACTCAAAGGTTTTATCAGTTTTGTTACCACATGTGGTAACAAAAGAGTATATTTAAAAAAAAATGTCATTAAATATGGTAAATATGTGAGCACATCCTCTAATAACTGGGGATGTGGCTGTGTTTATGCATGAACCACCAAAATCAGACCCGTGCTGATTAGGAGTTTGTAAACACAGTCATCATTTAACATTCTTCTGATTTACTCCACATAAAGTCCAGCTGTTCTAGTCGGCTTTTCCTGACGTTGCAGAAAAAGCCGTGGTCCACTCACTATAAGCTCCCAAAGCACCACTGCTCATTTCTTTTAGATATTATTTATGTGACGCTTCAATTTGGCCAAATTTTTTTTTTAAGGGTTTTTTTGTGGCTCTAGTTGCATTTATTCATCAGTAGCTGGACAGCAAGCAGAGGAATCCAACCAGGAACAACTGCGCTGAAGACTGTAGCCCCTGCATTTACTGTGCCTGCTCTTCCACAGTAGCACCAATCCCTCTCAACAAGCCTCCACATATTATTTTAATGGGTCTCATAATAAAAACCCATCTACTTTTGCTCATAATTCTGTTGAACTGAGCAGAATCTATGTTCATGTTAGTTTTTGTAAAACATCCTGGTTTAATGCTGTTTTCCAGAAAGTGTTGCGTTTGTAAAGATATGATTTAAAGAAGTGTGACGTGTCCTCTTTGTGACATTTATCACCACAAAGGCAATGTTTTGCAGATAGAAAATTATATTTGCACAAATATTACCACAATCTTAGTCACTTCCCAAAGTGATTAATAATAATGATAATAATAAAAATTTAATTAAATAAAAAAATAAACATCAACCATTGGTTTTGCATTTGATCTGACTTTGTATTTGCACTCTAGAAGCAGGTGAAAATTATTACCTCATGTTTCATTTTTTTTATTTTATTTTTTTGCAGAATGAACTGCCGCTATTGTGTCCAACATTATAATCCATGCTTTTTATTAAGCCTGAAATAAACCGGCACGGTACGATACATAAATACATACATACATTGTGTACATAAATAATCAGTATTCAGACATACACACTGTCTCAGTGAAGTCCATCAATGCTGCACAGGTGTAGATGGTATGTACAGCTGAGATCTACTGCAGTTCATGTTGAGCTGAGGAGCGGAGGGGGGAGGAGGGAAACAACCCCAAAAAAAAACAAAAAAACGGAGGGACAGAGCCGGGCGGTTTTTTGGGCTCTGTTAACACGAGGTGAACGTTTTCCAGAAGAAGTTTTTACAGGGCGCTTTGCGGTCGCGCTGAGGCAGTGATAGCCTGTTGTAGACGGCCCTCTCCTCCAGGCGGGACTCCAGCGGCTCCTCAAGGTCCACAGGAGCTGCTTCGCCCGGCAGCATGTTGGTGTCCAGAGCTCCATCTAACAAGCCGGACACCAGCTTCAGGATCAGCTCTTTACGCTCTTTACTCAGCTCCTGAAAAGGCAAAAAAAAAAAAAGAGGAAGAGAGAGAGAGAAAGGCAATACAGAAATTATTAGACAAATGAACATTTTCACTGTTGGTATTTTTTGTGTTTACCTATTAAGGTGCAATGAGACTGGCAATTTTAATCTATTTATTTGATTTAAAAAATAGCTTATAAATATTCTGTTACCTACTTTTTAAAATTATCCAGCCATTTTTTTTCTTCAATAATGAAATGAAAACATTCATCACAAATAACAATTACAATCAGAATTAAATATCATCCGTGTGTTAAATATCCTCACCCTGTTTGCATGGATGGGGCTCCTGTCCTCCAGAGGAAGCACGGCAGCTGCTCTTACGCTGAACAGAACCCCCATGAGAGCTGCTAACACCACCAGGAGCTGCATGTTGTGGCAGGAGTGCAGTAGGAGCGCAACAGGAGCAGGAGACAAGAGTGTATTACAGTATGTGTGTGTGTGTGTGTGTGTCTGCGTGCGTGCGTGCGTGTGTGTGTGTAAGAGATAGTCTGAGCAGCTCAGACCGACTGAAGGTCCAGGTGGAGAGCGGCGGTGGTGGTGAAGAAAGAGTGCTGCAGTTGGTGGCAGCTGCTCATCAGATCTGGGGAAACTCAGATGTTTCTTCTGCTCTACCTCCAAAGTCCCCCACTCTTTTATACGTCTCCCCCCCCCCCCCACCCCTTCCATCCCCGTCTGCAACTGACGTAGAGGCTGGTGGGTGTGTGACGGACGGTGTGCGTGTGTGTGTGTGCTGTTGGGGGTATCAGTACGTGAGCATGAAAAAGAGAAGGGGAGATGAAGAGGTCAGGATACAACAAATGGAAACGTTTGGACATTCACCCTTTGACAAACTGCTGCTGTAATGTGAACATCTGCAGAGAGAAAACAACGTCACTAGGTAATAGATACTGATAAAAATGGTAAAAAAAAACAAAAAAGAAAGGTACAGTGTTATGAAAAATGTTTTTTTCTTTTTTTAAATCTAACTCAAATGTTTCATATCAAGAGCTAATATCACACAAAGGCAACCAAAGTAAATGGCACTTGGAGAAGTAAATTATCCAACCCAACCTGTCCTTAGCAGGTACAACAAGCTGTCCAGATCATGAAGCATCAAAGCTACAATCTTCTTTAGAAAAATGTGAGATGGGTCTTTGTCTTTCCCTTTCAGCTGAGGTTTTCACCTCGAAACTCTTCCATGGATCCCAATTTTGGGAATCTCCGTCTTACTATTGACAGGCCTAATTAGATTTTTGTTAAAGCAAGGTTCTGTAGGCGTTATGACTGTAGTTCCCTAAAAAGATGCCACATCAGCTTGTTTGAAATGTAAACACACTTTCATCAGAGTGGTAGCTTGTGACGTATTCCTTACATTTTATTTGCTGCTCTTAGTCATTTAAAACAGCTCAAAGTGTTCAGAGATACAGTGTTATGATGGCTGATATTAAGTTACAATGTCTCAACAGACCACTGTTACATTGTTTCTGCTGAAGGGAGTCACGATGCGTTAATGTTGGTTTTGAACATTTTTCTGAGTCGTATTCTTTTTTTTTTTTTAGTTGCTCAATATTTTTAAATAACACGGTTTTCCAGCAGGAGCTATCGATTATTTTAAAGAAATGACCATGACCTGATTTACTCTTCCCTGATGATTGACATTTAACTTCAGGCAACGTCTGATTCCTGTCATCCTCTCTCCATGTGTCTATTTGACACTTTTATATTACAATTGAACTGTCTGACACTCACAATGACTCGAAAGCAGCACAGTTCTAATAGAGCAACACTTAAAAACAACCATTTCTTTATCCATTTTACTTCCCCCCCACACACACACACACACAGGCTACACACACTGCTTATGATTAAAACAATCCTTCCTGTATTTCACAAATACAAACCAGTCTCATTAATCTCCAGCTATTTTTTAAGGAAGCTTGACCATTGCTACTGACATGTATTTTATGATATTTTATGTTGTGGTGTTTTTCCACAATGGCAGAGGAAAAGACCTCCAGAAGTGCTGGGATCTAACTGAATCCTTTTCCTGCATTAACTAATGAAAGCTTTACCAAATCAGTTTTTTATTACACTCATATTTTTCAGCTTATAGCTTAAAAGCGGAGGAGACTCAGCAACGTATTTTTATTAAACCCTGGGGAAATTCTTTGAAAAAAAAAAAAAAGCAGGCTTACTGTTTTTAGTTCTTTATTATGTAAGGATTTTACAGGCTGAATAATAATAATAAAATAAAAACTTTTGACAATAAATTAGCTCTGACTGCTAAGTAGCTATTTGTTGAACCTCATGACTGGATGCTGGACTGTGGGGCTTGATTTCTGGGACGCTGCCAGGTGAGTTAATTAGAAATGAGAGACAGTCATGGAGACCAGGGAGATAAGACACTATGCAGAAACTGCTGAGATTTATACAGAAAAAACCCCCCAGAGAGAATTGAACTAGATAAAAAGGATATATAAACCAAAAGGAAACATAATGAGCTTAAGCCAAAATGCACAGACTACTAAAACACAAACTTAAGTAAGAAACTCAACATGAAGACATTAACATATACGGCAAGACCCAAATGACAATAATAAACAACGGCAGAATAAACTGGATATGTAAAGCAAGGAATAATAAATCTCAATATAAAGAAATACGCTAAATCCGATCCAAAGATTATGACAGGTAGAGTCTACAACATTTACAGGGAGCATGTTACAGCACTAATAAGTAAAGGCCAAACACTTTCCTCTAAAGCCCAGGTTCTATATGGTACAAGATGTCTGGTTGTATTTGGTTACCTTTGGTGGTTCTCCCAGCTGGTGGTGCCTGATTATGATTATCAATGTTTATATGAAGAAAACTGAGTGGTAGAGTTCATGAGCCCCTCCAATTACCTGCCCAAGCTGAAACTGAAGTAAAAGACAGTAAACTGAGAACAGATTGTTGTGATTACTTTCAGCTTTCTGTTTCCCCGTAAGTCAGAACTTGTACTGAGATGTGGATGGGATCACTACTGGTTGCAGTCTCATCTTAATATATTCCTGCTTTGAATTGCCTACAATTACTGGTTTTCTGGGAAAGGAGATGTTGCCCCACATCATTACACTTCCTCCACGTAAAGCTGTTAGACAACGGAAGAGAGGACATGGCAAATGAATTTTCATGACAAATGTGTAACCGTTTCAGTGGCAGTAAACAGGCTTTCCGACGATTCTTTGAGATTTACTGCCAAGACGCATCGCTACCAAACACACATTTCGCTCTGGAGAGAACAAAGCTTATCCCTGTGTTTTGTGCTAACTTTAATAGCAATGGAAGCTAATGTAGATGCATGTGACTCCATTAAAAAACATTCAGATGTTAATGGGACAATATTCAGAAACACTGCAAAGTAGTTCATATCCTTAGACCTTTTCACAATGGAGTAGTCCGGGCATATTGGTTCCTAATGCCACAAAAATTATTTTAACGTTCACACTGGGACTATGCATTTATCATTTTCTGTAGCCTTCCTGCTTCTTCTTCACAGGGTTGCTCAGAGAGTCAATGAAAAGACTAGTAGGCTACGTCTTTTCTTCAGAATAGAATCTGGCTGACAACAAT
The DNA here is from genome assembly GCF_904066995.2 of Poecilia reticulata. Classification (NCBI taxonomy): domain Eukaryota; kingdom Metazoa; phylum Chordata; class Actinopteri; order Cyprinodontiformes; family Poeciliidae; genus Poecilia; species Poecilia reticulata. Next base: position 13,405,823 of record NC_088836.1, on the reverse strand, counting down.
CACACCTAATAGATATCACAGCATCGAATGCTATGTCTACATTGACTCATTGGACAGCTTTTCTGGCCAAAATGTGACTGCTGAGGAAAGCTAGCAAAAATAATTTGTTAGCTAGCAGGAACAAGACCAATGTTATTTTAACTGAGCAAATTTGTGCTCTAATCATTGAAATCATAAACGCAACCCACTGTGTTGAATTTATAAAACAGCACCCTGTTAGAGCTTACCATTTCTTATTTCGCCCTGAGGAAGACAAAGTCAGTGAAGTCTGATCAGGCTGCTGTATATTTAAAAATAATGGGGGGTTTTTGAAAATAGATGAAGCTCATTCTCTTCTTCAACTCAACAAACTGGGTCACAAACTTGCCTAAAGTAACCATTTCCTGTAAAGACATGAAAAATCTAGCTTTTAGGTTAAATAAATAAGAGTTTTTAAAACAGCTGATTTAGAGATTGTGGTCTTTCCCTCTCAGAAATCTGAGTTCAGATGCCTTTTTCCTTTTGATTTATTTTTTGACATGGATATTTTTAATTAAATAAAGAAGAAAGATATACCTTTTTTTCATGACAAATCATGAACAGAAACAGTGGGACTTTTTTGGGTCCAATTTTAAAATGTATTGACAACAAAGTGGTATTTGTTCATATTAAGTGTTTAGTGAGGTGGGTTAGAGAGACGCATTAACCAGCCTCACTAAATTCTTCAAAACTCTTTTTTCCCACAGTAAATGTACTTAATGCCTTGACCTGAACTTTAACATATAATAATGCCATTATTGTCCTCTTAAGCCATATACCTTCAAAATATGTTTTGTTAAATACTGTGATGCAGTAAACTAACAAGAACTGCTTGTGTAGAGCAGATTAAACCAACATGCTACGTAATTTTGAAGCAGTATCTGAGAGACTTATTCAAAAAACAAAAAAAAAAAAAACAATTAAGTTTGAGGATTTACCAGACTGCCCCTGGCAGGGAACATGGACTCCCTGTTTGAAATGTTCAGATGGGTCGGTCATGCTTTCACAACAGTTTTTAGGAGGTATTTTCCTCTGATCTGAACCCAGCCCAGAGCACTTGACCAAAAATTAGCTGACTTATTGAAACGGTTACAGTATTGACAATTCAGTGTGTTTGAAGAAGCCACAACGGCTCCCTGCCTTTAGGAAATGTTGGGTTAAGCTCAGAAGAGTCTTCAAACAGTGAGAAGAAGCCAGTAAGATGACGGATATAGGTATTCCCAGACAGCATAAGTGGGATTGATACCTCTTATTTTTTGCGACATGACCAGATCTACTCAACAACCGTCTGCAGAGGAGTGCTGCAGAGTTCGTCCTTGTTTTCTAATCCAGGTGAATCCACAAGCTTTCATCAAGATGCACTGGGAATAGTTACATAAAACAAATGTTGGAGCGATCCAACTTTTTCTTTTCAACATATTAAAAAAACAAAACAAATATCAAATAAAGAACTAGTTCAGAAGTCATGTTGTGAGAGAGCTGTGTGGAGAACCACCACACAAGCAACCGCGTCTGAGAAGCATGCTGGTAAGCGACCACAGAAATAATTTATTGTTTCAGCTTGGTCACATTTTAATAGAAAAACTAATGAAGGCTGGCGTCTTACGCGGCAGTCACTGAGGTTGATGTAACTGAGCAGCAATTGTGTTATATTCACACCTGACACCTCAAAAACAAAGAAAGAGCAATTTAATGTTGCCCAGGGCCTTTTCAAACAAAATCAAATCACATCAGGACGGGAACCTAAAGGTACCGTATATAAAATTTTAAGATTTTTTTTTTTTTCCTCCCCATCACAGCCCCCCGACCCCCAACCACAACAGGAGCAGCAGATTTATCCAGAACAGATTCAAGAACGCCACCTTCTGGCAGATGAAAATTCAGTGCATGTTTAGGCGCAAGAAGCAATGTAGAATAACACAGCTGCATCTTGATGAAGGAGAATAGTATTTCCAGGTTCATGTATTTGACTAATTTCCAAAAGAGAAACTTGTATAATATGTGGAAGTCTTGCAAACAATATAAATTCAAAAATGATTTATTAATGCCAAAATGAAATTAAACACCCTATTCCAGATGGTGATGAAAAGGAAAGGATCATCAGAAAGTCAGGAGAGTTTATGGGACTCTGGAAGCAGAGTTTAAAACAAATTTGGTGCTTCTGACATAATTTATGATTCGAGGAATCAAAGAATTGGACAGCTTTCTTCCGTTAATATACTAATACACAGCAACTCTGTCATGAATCCAAGTTTCACTTTATGAACTGACTTCTCAATTATATCACTGTTTGAGATACACCTGCAAGTAGGCAGGAAATAAATCCTTAGGAAACAAAACCTTCAAACTTCAGTTTGTGTCACCAGTTTATTACAGTTCATAACTCTTATAAAAACAAATTCATTACTCATGTACAACTCCACGGCTCAACAAACATTGTGTTGACTCAACAGTTAAAAGATTTCCACATGGAGAGAGGTCATCAGCATCTTGCAGTAAGGAGAACAGATTCACTACAAAAGCAGCCATTCTATCAGAAGGTAAACCCCTAATTCTGCAAGCCAAATTTGAATAACGAATTTAATCTTAAAAGGTGTCCACTTCTTGCATTTCGAACCTCCGTTAGATTCTTAGTTGTTGTTTTTCTCCTGACATTCTAATATCATAATAGAAAGCTTTATTTATACCTGATGTTCAAAGCTGCGCATCAGTTAATCGTAATTTTTCTCAAGTTGGTGATACTCTAAAATTCGTCAAACACTGACTGGCCCGACAGCTTAAGCGTAGGACTCTACAGAATGTTTTTTTTTTATCCATAGCACAGTGCTAATATCAGGCACTATAGGTCTGTTGTGTTACTGAATGATGAGAGGCCTGAATGCCCAGTCGTGATATATAGATGCTGCATATTATTCAATGAACAAACATTAAAAAAATAAAACAACTGATGTGCATCCGACATACACAGATTACATATCTACATGGTCTGTAACATCCAGAGTCTGACAGTACATGGTTGGAGAATGAGGTCAGGATTATATCACAATGGTCTTCCAGTCAGTCCAGTCCATGGACTGGACTGGACTTCCAGTCAGTCCAGTCCATTAAACAACTCTAAAAATAATTGTTGGACATTAACTGGAGTTTAAAAAAAGAAAGAAATAATAAAAGATTCATAAGACTGAAGGAGAAGAACACTGATGGGGTAGTGATCCAGTGGGTTCCCACCAAATGATTTTTCTCTCTTGGGTGACAGTGACCTATGATGGGAAAGTCATGGAATGAGGGGATTTTTTTTCTTCCATGTGTTCTGAGGGTGGGGCAGAGGAGAAGCACGTCTTCTGTTGCAGGTTATGCTTCACCGAGTACCTGACAATGATGGAAAAAAAATAATAACTCAGTTAAAACTGGCAACAACATGATAAAACTCACGAGTCACGCATCGGTAAATACACTACCTTGCAAAATGATCTATACACATTGAATTTTTTTCTTATATTGTATTTTAGGTGACTTTGTAAGACCAGTTTTCAGTAGTAAATAACTGTAAAGTGAAATCAAATTGCTGGCCTGTCGTACTTTAAATAGCTAAATGCAATTCAATCCTGTTACTTTTGGAAGTTTTCCAACTAATAAGCAGAGTTCTGTCACTTTTTCCTGTAAATGTCTGATATATCAGCAAACATTTGAGGAAAAAATATTCTAACTTTACAATGTCAATGTCTGAGATTTAATAGAATTTTTTTTTACTTTAATCACGGGAAATTTTTTTTCTCACAAATGTACAACTTTGACAGAATATTCAAGTCTTTTCTGTAAATTTACTCATCAGCAGCCATCCCCCTCATATACAATGACCCTAATAATTCATCATACACTGTTCAATCCATAAAAAAATGGAAAGGCGGTTGAACAACTGCAAACCTGCCAAGACATTTTGGTTTATATAAACTTAGGGAGGAGGCCATTAGTTAAAGAAGCAGCAAAGAGGCCCACTGTGACTCTAAAGGAGCTGCAGAGATTCACAGCTCAGGTGGAATTATTGACAAGTGAATTTTTACGTCACGCTCTGCACAAATCTGGTCAGATCTTCCAAAGAAAGTCTTGTGTTCTGTCTGCCACAAGCCCAGGCACAGCAAATATGCGGAAAAATGTGCTCTGGTCACATGAGTTCAATACTGAACATTTTGGCCAACATGTAAAACAATAAGGCTAGTCAACAGGAACGCACCGACCTCCCACGGTGGTGTGAACCCGGGCCAGAGGTAGAGCTTTGATATTAAACACACAGCCCAGATTCTAATGGAGTGGATCAGATCACAGCCCACTGAGACTGGTTCCACAGGTCCAGTGAAAGCTCATGTTCAAACAATTCCCTTCGCATTTCTAAGTGAGATGAAGCCATTTTGAAAGAAAAGAAGAACGTCGGTCTCTAGATGTGTAAAAGAGACTGACATTTTTTATTGAAGGGGGACAAAGTTGTCCAAGGTGTTGCTTCAAGGGGACAAAACAAAACAAAAACAAAAAAACGATGTCAAATCATTCAGATTTTCACTTTTAAACCCTTTTTGATAATTATTCATCATCCTCCTACTTTCTGTGGAGTTGTAGAAATCGCAATAAAACATGGAAGCTGGTGATGGTTTCTGCAAGGCGTCGTACTTCTTGCCAAAGTCATTATTGCAACTTACCTTTCTGGCAAACTCGGGGAGGATGAAGGATGCTTTGTGAATATCCGGGTTGTAATATTTAAGGTTCATACTTTCCATTTCGTCTTTAGTGAGAGCTTTCACTGGTTCCCGGAAGTTTGTCTCCTGAAAGTCAGGTCGAAACGTGTTGAGAAATAGTTTAACCACAAGCCATCTACAAAAAAAATTTAAAAAATCAGGAAGTCGGGACAAACGGGAACGGAGAGGCCTGCTTACAGGATTTTTACTGCAGAGCATAAATCCAATTTGGCCGCTTGGATAAGTTGGGATTGTGCTGTAGGCGTAGTCCACCACGGGGAAAAGCGTCTTGCAGAAGGTTTGCATCTCCTTTATCAGCTGCAAATGGAGCCATTGACACTCTCCTGTAGATATCAAAGGCAATGTGATCAGTTAAAAAGCTCCCTTCATAACCTTGGCCTTTCAGTCTGCCATCGTCTGACTGCAGGCCAAGTAGAAATCAGAAATAAGTAAACCTATAAAAAAAGAAACAGAGGCAGCTCCATGAAAAAGAGCTCGTACTCCAGTTTTCTTTGTTCTTTAATTCCCCAATGTGCTTCGGTGTATTTTATTAAGACTGCATGTTACCGACTAACAAAAAGCAGCTTCTAACTGAGAAGTGAATGGAGAACAATACATTGTTTTGAAATCATTTTATAAATCTCTAAATTATTTGGGTAGGTCTTCAGTAGTCAGTATAGAGAAAAAACAAAGCAAAATCCATAAAAAAAAACATTTTCTAATAACTCCTGACTCAACCCAACCTTCCAATCCCAATTATGTGCTAGTTTATCTGGTGTATTATACATTTCCTGAAAATGTCTCGAATTTTTTAAAAATACTGAAAATTACAAGGTGTATGAATATTTCTGAAAGTGTCAGGAGTTATAAAAATTTGCTTCACTCCTTATTTTAAACTTACCCTGGGAGCAAAGAATGCCGCCGCTTCTCAAAGCTGCTTTCATTAGCTGATAGTAGGACTCCTTGAACAGACTCTCTGCAGGTCCTGTGACACAAAAACACCAAAATTGAAATTAGACTAGAATCTAGAAAGTAGAAGAAGAAAAAAAAATGAAGAAAAGAAGGAAAATCAGCACTCACCAACTGGATCCGAGGAGTCGGTTATAATGATGTCAAAGGCATCCTGGTTTTTCTTCATGAATTCGAAGCCATCGCCTACATGGAGGGTGATCTTGGGACTGAAAAACCCTTTAGCCATTCCTGGGAGGTACTTTTTTGATACCTCTATGACATCCTACACAGGGGAGAAGGTCAGCTTTCATGAGAGGATTTCTCAGAGTTTGTTAACTCTTGGATGATTGTAACTCTTCTTCTTCTTCTTCTTTTGTTCCCGTCAACTTCTCCCTTTAGGCGTCGCCACAGCGAGGCGTCCGTCTCCATCTAAACCCCATCTTATACAACTTTTTCTCTCACACCAACTGCCTTCATGTCCTCCATTCATAAATCACTTTTGCTTGATTGTAATAGAGATGCTAAAATATTTCCTAATAATAAAGGACTTTCTTTTTGACAAATGTTTTGTTGACATGTTTTCCCACCTGAACAGCAGATCTTTGGCAGGCCATCTTGGCAACTTGCTTGACTAATAATTCATCAAATCTCATACTTTCACATAGTTGCTGACATAATTATACATTTGTCCACTCTCTTAACTAGTTATATTTTTCCACCCCCCTTTCATTTTACCGTTATGATCTACTTAAATGTTGGTGCTTTGCAGTTTGTGATAAGAACATGACAAAAACGTGAAAAGGTTCAACAGTCAGTCATGCTCGTTGAAGTCAGTGCTGTTGGTCCCAACCTCATCTATCTCGCAGAGAACTGCGGACTCCACCAGCGGGTGCTTCACCACTTCCCTCAACACTCCACCGTCTCCGCCGCCGATGATCAGCACCTACAGACGCAGAAGGAAACTGCTGGAAAATCCTGTACGAATGCTGAGTTCATGTTCCCTGGATTGCACAACAGCAGCTTAGTAGGAGGTACCTTTTTGGGGCCCGGGTGGCTGCACAGGGGAAGGTTGGCAATCATTTCTTGATAGGCGAACTCATCCCTCTCCGTGCACTGGATCACCCCGTCCAGAACCAACACATTTCCATAGGTTTTACTGGAAAAAGGGAAGAACAGCAATAAGGCAAAGGGGGCTTTATTACCTGTAACGTACAACCAAGTAAAGTCCCATTTGAAAGCTGGCTGCGTAATAGTAGACTGCATGTTTAATCATTCATATGTATACATTTGTGGGAAAACTCAAAACATATATTGACGGCTAAGTGGATCGAGCTATGGGCTTTCTCAATCAGTGCTGGTTGACTGGAGCTAACAGCTATTAGCCACAGATGGAAGAGCTAAAGCACTCACCTCTTGAAAACCATAACATCTTGAAATTTGGACTCTTTGTGGTAGAGAACCTCCTCCACCTGCAGGCTCATCGCCTGCCCGGGCCACATCGCGCAGGACTCTGTGAACCACCCGTCCTTAATGCGGTCCATGACAGCTTCCCACAGCCACAGGTAGGAACACTAACGCGAGTCGAAGAGCAGCAACGTGAGCAATTTACGACTACAAAGCCGTTTCCCGACATCTAAACGTGCTGCTTTGGATTTCGACCAATGAGATAGCATTGACGTATCATATGGAATTGTGAGAACCAATAGTGAAAGCCGGGTAGTGTGTAGTTTGTTTGACGAGGCACCGTGGTCGCCGCCTTGTCTGCTATATGGAGCCCCACGTTAGTGACGGGACTTCCGACCGCATTCTGTGATCCGATTAATTTGGCTAGGCTCAGCAAGGAGAACCAGTTCTTTTATATTGAATATATATAAACAGATTATATTCAGTTAGTATGCGTGTATAGACTATTTTAAAAACTTCTAGTGTAAAAAAAAAAAAAGATATACCAAACACTGTGTTTAATATGCGCTGTAAAATTATGTAGTGTTCCACTGCTGAAATGTCCATTTCAGTCATTGTTAATTTTTGTAAGGGCATTGTAACATTTATAGCCAATATATGTGTCTTTAGTTGGACATATACAAGAACAAATAATGTAACACAAGGTTTAAAATCCAAATCCAAAACAATAAAAATAATTCAGACCACACAATCCATTAAAAAACTAATTCCCAGACATATCAGAGGAATGCTTTATCCAATAATTTTTATTCAATAATTATTATTTTTTTCCTATTACCCAATTTGTTTAGGGTAATGGAGGTTCAGAGGTTACATCCAGCCAGCAACAAGCTACAGGCGGAATCGACCCTCATCAGAATTCCTGTCCAACACGTCATTTTAAAAATCCCTATTTGAATTGCTTTTTGAGTCAGCCGTTTCAGACTTTCAGATATGACCCATTTGTGAAGCGAATGATATGGTTTATCTTATTGTTACACCTCTCTTCTGTGGACACGGCTATCAAGATAATTAAATAAGATTCTCAATGTGCTCAGCCACAGTCAACATCTCACACAGAAATTTGAGCTTAGATTAGCAAGATAAACTAAGAGATAAAACACATATATCACTGAAAATACCTTTTCCTGATCTCCAGTTTAGTTGAACCCAGAACTGGTCAGCAACTTATAGAAACACAGAATGTAATTTCTGAATCACCCAGTAAACCCTGCAGTCTGAAGCTCAATTTCTGGCTTCTTTATCAAAGGTTCCAACTTTTGCCTGGGGGAAAAAAGTCTAAATCAACGTTTAATTAGATGGATGCTATACATATGAAAAAAAATTAAAAATCTATGAAGTATTACAATCTAATTTCTTTTAAAACTTAACTTCTGGTAAGAATTTGCCATCTTAAAAGTGCAATGTGAGGATACTGAGGTTTAAACATTTAAACAACTATGTCAAAAAATATTTTTAAATAAAATAATTCCAATCATAAAAATCATTTTTAGGCATTGAAAATGTGACATCTTTAATATGCCCCCCTCACTTCCACAGGAATAAGCCATTCATATTTCACATCCTGGCTTTTGAAGTCTTAAATGACCGATCAACATTCAATTTCACACACACAACCTCAAAACAGACTGTTTTCTTTTAAAGCCAACTTTAATACAGAGTTGTGTGCTTCCACATATTTACAGGGCAGTATCAGAGGTGGAGGAAAAACACTTTCAAAAATGGATCAGTTCTGAACAACTGGGCTTCTCTTGTGATAAGGAAAAAAAAACAAAAAACAAAAAAAAGAAGGGAAAATGCACGTAATCCAGGTGATTTAAAACAATGAGGAAACATGTAGAGTCTATCTCTTGGGCCAGTTATGCCGGAACCCCCTGTAGGTATTAAACAGAATATTTAGCATGGAATATATCTGAAAATTCAGAAACAAAGAAACTTTACTGTTCTCAATGTTCACCTTTCTGATTTGCCCTTCATGTACGACATGCTTCTGTTTCCTGTAGATAAGTTGTTTTTTTGTCCTTGAGGAAATTTCTGCTGGATAAAAAGAGTTAAATATATTAGGGATCATGAAGAAAATATTTTTTTTTGTAAAATTGGCTTTTGTGCGGCTAAGCAAACCACAAACGCACCTTTTTCCTAAAATCCTGAGCTTGTCGATTTGGATCAAACTGCGTGCTGTCCTTGGCTTTGGAGCCTGTAAAGGAGAGCAGGAAACTGTCTGTTCACACTGAGCATCACTGGAATTTGGATTAAAATTAGGATGTGGCACTTTCAAAAGGATAAAAAGACACGATCAAATAAGCCTACCATCAAAAACTTTAAGATCTGACTGAGCGTAGTCAAAGGGTTTGAAGGTTTCTTCAGGAGGAGGTTCGGTCTTCTGGGATTTCTCTGCTGATTTCATCAGCTTCTTACTCGGTTTGGGAGTCGTCTCTCCAACCTCGCTGCCCCCCCTCGCTTTTTTCCTTCCACCATCTTTTGAATTCTGAAAAAAAAAAAAAACATTGGTCAGAAACAAATTAAAGTAAAAGAACTTGGTTTGTTTTCCAAAAAAACATCAACGTTATCTACGTTAACAATCGCTTGAGTCAAATGATAAATATTGCGAGTATGGCACTTCGTTGGACATGTAAAACGATATTTTTCTAATTTTCAATTATCATTTTGCCAGATGATTTTTTTTTAATAAACAAGGGATTATGAAAAAAAAAATCCAAAGATGTTTTTTCCATGTTCACAAACAGAACAAAGTACAGTTTGGATATTTCTGAAACGTTTAAAGAATCTGTAATCAACATAGAATTAATTCAGGCCATGTTTTGGCAACCTAAGCAAAGGATGATCAAATATATTTGAGATTCATACAAAAAAAGAAAAAAAAACCCTCAAAAAGGATGTTTGGGTCATCAAATGGCAAACAAAGGGCTAACATCACATGAATGGCAAATCTTCCTCTTCCTCTTCTATTAATCCATATAAAACAAAAAATATAAAACAAAAACCCCAAAAATGAATAGATTTTAACAAATTTATTTTCATATTTGAAAAGCTATCTTTATGTAGTTGTCATAATATAGTTGTATGTGAACTGGATATGCGTTTACATCTAGATGACTGCTTCATGCTTTTTAATTCTGTTTGAATGCAGAACAAATAATGGTGATGTAATCTGTCAGTGTTAATGCAATGCTACTCAGAAAAAAGTAAAATCTCTTTTGAAATAAAATCCTAATTAGACAAAGAAAAAAAAAAATCTTTGCTGCCAAAGGGCCATCTGAAAGTGACAATTTGCTAACATCACAGCCAATATTTCTCTGCAGTTGGCAGGTGGATGGCTGCTACTTTTTGCAGAGTTCCTGCCAATATCTCTGACTATGATCCATGCCACCAGACAGCGCTAACAAGCCGCCATGGAGGGACACTTTCTCTTTCTCTCTCTCTCTCTCTCTCATCATTGCAGACAGAATAACTTTGGCACTCATCCCTCCTGCATGCTTTTCCTCCTGGAGGAGAGAAACAGTAAAGCTGGCAGGAAGACATGCGGAAATCAAAGGGCGTGACCTCCTTTTATTCGAGCTCACCTTTTATACGAAGTGAAGAGCGCAGATAAAACGGAACATGAAGGAAAGCTTGTTTATGAGTAACTCAGCGGGTATCATGTAATACCCTCAGAGAGAGAGCGATCTAACAGCAGGGCGGCTTCAGAGGAGAAAGAAGCTCCCATTTCTCCTCAGTAGGGAAGAAACGCATGATGAGAAAAAAAATAAATAAAAAATGTCTTCGGCACTGCAAATCCCACACACTGTGCGCTTACTCTTCCCCAGGCAAAGGGGAAGAGTGACAGACACACAAATATAAATAAAAAAAAAAAAACTATGCTGCCGCTGCAGGCTGGCAGATGTAGTTCACCTGCTTGTCAGTCACAGTGCTGGAAAGCCAGGTGTGTGTGTGTGTGTGTGAGGGGGGGGTTGAAGGCCACCTCACGGGGTTAAACTGACTGTTAAAGCGCTCTCCTTAAAATGCGGCGCCAGACTTGCTGGCAACATGGAACTTGACTTTCTCATCAAACTTTTACCAGAGAAAACGGAAAAGACAGCAGAGCGAATGGCTTACTGCTGCTTGCTGGCGAACGGAGGCGATGTTCCGCAGAGACTCCTGATAGCTCTGTTTAGCCTTGGTTCTTTCCTCTGTAAGGAAAAAAAAAAAAAACGAATTCAGAAAAAATTCAGCAAAAAAGCAGTTACCTCAGAGATAATTAGATCCCGTTTTACCTGACAATTTCTTTGCTTTTTGCTTTGCTTCTTCCTTTGATTTCTTCTTGACCTCCATCTCTTTCTGCTGCTGCTCAGCACTCTGCAGTTTCCATCTCTTGCTGATCTGTTCGGGCAACAAAGCAAACCTATGACAACAACTCAATAAAAAGGAAAACACGGCAGCCACAGCAGAGGGGCTCGGATTACCTCGAATATCTTTGAAGACGGGTCAAACTTGGCGTTTTTGTTGACGTGCGCGCCGGTGGAGGGCAGATACTGAGGTTTCGAAGAAAAAACCCCCCCAAAAAACAGAAGGAATTAAAATAGCGTGATGAAAGTCAGAAATAATTCAGAGGCCTGATGTTTTATTTGATTTTACCATTCTGAAAGGATTTTCAAAAGACTCGATGATACTCCTGGCTTTCGTCCGAGCTACGGAGAGGGATCTTTGGCCAGCAGGAGTTTCCAGTTCCTTTGAAAGAAAGAAGACTTCTAATAAAAAACTGTAAGGCCGTTTACAAACAGAGCAGCTGAATACAGCTCCCTTCTAAAACCATCAGAAGGGAGTTGGAAGGGACTATTGAAATCTTTTAGATTTTGTCATAATACCGCCATGGACAGCAACGCTTTTTATCTTGATTATGTCTAACAGAAAAACCCAAAGTATTGCACTTTGATCAAAGAAAACAAAACAAACAAACCCCCCACCCCCTAAATGTTAAGTTCTACAAATTTCTGGCTCAGAAGGCACATGCCACATTTTTTTTTATTTGTAAAAGAAATGCTAACGGGTACAAACACCTTTGTAAGGTGTTGCATTTACCTGAAACAAGGTGATTTTAGCTGGAGCTAACAAGGAGCTTATTTTCTGCTCATCAACATCCATTTTGTGATCCTCCTCTGAGAACAGGACTCCTCGTTTCACTGAGACTTCTGAAAATTGACAAATTATTCAATGAAAACAATAGTCCCTTATGATTTTTTCTTTTTTTTTTTTAAAGTGCAACAATCAAGCTTACCATCAGCAACGAGCTGAGGGTGTCCGCTCTCAGACCCCCTGGACGTATCATGTGGACCAAACAACGGGACTTCTGCCTGGATACAGAAAATCATTTATTAACCCAACCAACGCCAAACCGGTCGCCATCTACCAAAACGTCTCCAACCAACCTTTTTGATGGTTGTGAGTCCTTTCTTCTTCTGAGCCGCCATCTCGGCCTGTGAGAATAAAGTGGAATAATTCCAAAGTTAAATGTGGACGTGACGCCGGCTGGCTGGCGCGGTGAGGGGCAGCTCAAGCCGCGCCGCCGTCAAATCTCTCCTTACCTTCAGGAGCGGCATTTCCCTGCCTTGCTGCACCAACAGGTGGAGCTCGTTGACCTGCTGCCTCAGCAGCGGCGGGACGGGGTTACAGCAGGCGATGATGCCCTGCGGCTCTCTGAGGAGTTAAATGACAAAAAATAAAATCAAAAGGAGAAATACATGACACATTAAAATGCTTTATAAATGGGATGGGTCTTACTTGGGCAGCTCTTCGGATATTTTGATCATCATATGAGTGGGGAGGACGTATCTGAAAGTAAACAAGCGGCCATGAAAACGTGACAAAAAAAAAAAAAAAAGTGGGCTCAAATAAGTAGATTCACATATAAAAATGGAACCGGGACATTTCTAGAACAGCGGGGTCAAGTGAATTCACACAGCCTACCCGGTGCTTTCATCTTCCTGCCTGGCCAGCTTGTCTCTCCAGGCGTACAGCAGCCTGAATGTGGTGAGCTGCTGGGTGTTAAAAGACCTTTTCTGCTTCCTCTGCAGCTCTAAATACGACTCCTCGGTGAAGATCGGCTTCACGTATTTCTGTCGGTAGAGGGAGAGGAGGTCGGCACGGCAAAACGTGACAAGAGGTAATGAAGGACATTACAACACGGCATTTAAAAAAATTGTTTGAAAATAAAAGAAGAGAGTTGTTTGTAATTTAAATTTAAAAATGCTAATGAAAAGACCAATTAGTCATCTGCGCTGCGTCTCTTGATGCTTGCCGTTACCCACGCCTCCACTGAGTTATTAAATAACTCAATTTACGGCTTGTGATGAGTCACCGGCATCACAAGCCGGTGACGCTTCGATGCAAATGAACCAGCTTCAATCGCAGGAAAACATCTAAATGATTGGCACTAGCAACCCTCCTGACCCCACTAAGGGACAAGGGTGTAAAGAAAATGGATGGATGGCTGGATGGATAGATGGATGAGACGTGAGGCAAACCTTCAGCGAAACGTCTTTGCTTTTGTTCCAGACGCACTGCAACAGGCCCGGCTGGCCGTGGTTCGACTCCAACAGCTGCGCCCTCATGCAGTCGTAGATGTAGAGGAGATAGTGCGTGTCGGCTCGAGCATATTCGATCATCTCTTCTGGCAAGGGGCTGCAACACAATGCATGTTTAATTTCTCTCCATGTTTTTATTTTTAATTTTTTTTTAAAGTAATGTTAAAAAAGAAATGCGTAAAAAACTCCAACTTGAAATGCAAAGCGTTGCAACGGTATTCACACTCGTTCGTGCGTCGGCCGCAAACGTAGCAGGATTTTAGACTTTCTATCCAAGAGAAAATCTCAAATTATTTATATTCTGTCTCACCGAGTTGCTTCATTTTTTTTAACCTGCATAGATTTTAAAACTGGACTTCTGACTGGACTTTCTTCAAATTAATAAATTCCTGTCACCACTGAATAAAGATCAGTTTTCTGTAGAACACAACTAACACTTCATGATTATCTGCGCTGAATTTTATTTGAAGACAGGAAAGGAAAAGGGGGGCTGAACACAAATGCCTGCCACACTTTCCACAACTTCACATCGTCATCACTTTCTGTTTGTGTGTCATATGGAAATAATCCCAATAAATTACAATGATGTCTGCTGGTGTAAGTGGTAGAATTTGGGGAGTTGAATACTTTTGCAACGAACAATAATTGTAAGTTAAAAAGAACTTCGGTTTAAAAAAAAGACAAACAAACAAACAAAACTTTAAATAGATAATTGGCTCCAGCTGTCAACCCACCGAATCCTCCAGTCAGCCAGCTGGTAGCGTTTGTCCGAGTTCACGTTGCAGAAGTTTTTCAGTAAATGGTCCAGAGAATGTCTGGCCAGGTTCAGGGCTCGACTTGCCTGATGGGTGTCAAAAAGGTTGACAACGTACAAGCCAAAGTCCCTCTGGAGCCACTCGATATCAGAATCAGCACCGTGAAAAACCTGTGTCGGGGGGTGGGGGTGGGGGAAGAGAAAAAAAAAAAGTACATTTTGAATGGTTTAAAAAAAACGAAGACTACATGATGAATTTTCCATTTGGATCCTTTTTGGCAATTCAGCTGGCAGTATGAGCCCACGCAGCACACTGTTTCCAAAGGTGTCCCCCGCTGAGTGTGAATCATGTTGGCTCCCACACATCACAAGACACCTGCCAACTTCATCAGACTTGTCTGAATAGGACTACTCTCACAGAGAGAGCATCACACAAAGTCGGAGCTTTATAGTTAAAATAATGTCAATTACAACTTCTGACTGCTCTTTTCAGCTTGGGAAGATTAGAAAGATGATCCGTTTCACTTTGGTTTTAATATTTCAAATATTATTAGTCAAAGTGATTTCTCGCAGCAACAAAAGACTCCGTCTGGGAAAAGGCCAGTTTGCTCAGATTGCTGAGCTGGCCTGGCATAAAACATGGCAAAAATATTTAAAAGCGTTCCTCCAAGAGAGCCGTGGGCGTCTAATAAAATAATGCGGTTCAGAAACACAACGGTAAGAACACAAAACACCAGGAAGTAAACGCAGAAAACTACATCTGGACTTAACCCAAGAGAGAATTTTTTTTTATAAAAATGTAAATAAGGGCTCAAGCTTTATGCTAATCCTTCTTTCAAATAAAATATTAAATCCCACAGCTCCAAACAAGCCGACCAGCAGGGGTCAGTGCAATTTCTCAACAATACGCTGATGCAGTATATGAGCCTCTATGATAAATTCTCTATAAACTATACCAAGAAACAAAACTTTAAAGAGTTAAGAAGCTGCTGTAACTACACCGACTTTGTCGTGTATTTTTATACTGTCAGGCAGCATGCAGCAGGAGTCGTTCCTTTACTTTTACGATAGTCGGGTCAGTGAACGCCTCGTTCAGGATGTGCATTTCGCCGCGGAGCTCCAGAGTGTCGATGATGAAGTCCTCCTCTCTGGTGGAGATCTGCATCAGGCAGGTGATGCCGAGGAAGCTCCGGTAGGAATGGTGCTGCCGTGAGACAAAACAATAAAATGTTCAAAAAAAAAAAAAAAAAAACTCTAAAAGCATTAATTACATAAGACCTAATAACGTGGCTTTCTGTGGTTCGAGTTCTGTTCCTTTTATTTTGATTTGAATTCAAAATCATCCTCATACCTCGAGATCCACTGCAAATTCAGCCAATTGGCACAGCTTCCCATTCAGAGCGACCAGCTCCTCCAGTGAGTCGATAATGGAAAGCTTGGTCTCGGCCATCGGCCTGTACATCTACGACACAAAAGTAGATGAAACGTCAGTGAAAATATGCAGCTAAATCCACTTTTAAGTCAAGAAGTAACTGTACTAAACCAAATAATGAAAAAAAAAACTGTAGTTGCAATTGATTAAATAATATATTTTTTTAAAAAGATGGGTTACATAATGACTACATCTGACCGCGTTACCTGAGGCTCCGGCTTGGACAGTAACCTTTCTGGTATGGTGAGATGGTCCAGTTCATACTGGTATGGATGTGCAAACCTACACGAAGCCAAACCGTTACTTTAGCAAAGAGATAGAGCACAACAACGTTCACGTTACACAACGGCACGAGACTTACATGTCTTCTACGTGTTCCTGAGTTCTCTGCTGGTGGATAAAGTCGGCCAGGGCAGCCGGGACGTCGAGGTCCTCTGGCCTCTCTTTGCGTATTTGCTTGTTTGAGAAATCTGCAGTTGGGAGAAAAGTCATCCGCTCAGAAAATGTCGGGGAGGGTGAAACGACGCTTATGAAGGTAAAAAGGCTTGGCATACATGACGGAAGTGGCTTCAGCGCATTCGGCTTGATGAAGATCTTGGGGACGAAAGGCGTATTGCTGTTGTCAACTTTCTCCTTAAATTTCAGTTGGGGCCTCGCAACGTTCTTGGCGTGGAGGAGTCGGAACGTCTCCGATCGGCTGCCAGAGCTGGAACCCTGGGAAAATGAAACAAAAAAAAAGGTGTTAGGCACCAAAGTCAACATTATGGTAATTCAGCTATTTGACTCAAGCGTATTGGACTTGGAGCATATCTAGGTGTTAGAAGACACCTCTGATGGAGAACTCTAGTTCGACTCCCCTGGATTAGATGTCTGGATTGGGACACGCAATGCTAGATTTGGGTCAAAACCGTCGCTGAAACGGCGGCAAGAGAAGCCGACAGGTCGGTTATCTCACCTTGCGATTCCAGCTGGACACAACAATTTTTGGAGGCTGAAACCCGGCAGGCATAACGGGATTCTGGGTCCTGTTTACCCCGTCGGCTTCGTCGAGGAGAATCCCCTGAAAGTTGCGTAGCAGAGCTCGGTTGGTTTGCAAAAAAATATAAATAATAATAATAAAAATGCCTGGAGTTTTAATTAAAAACAGTTCCCTCGATGAATCTCTTACCGCTCTTTCAAGAATAACATCGTTTGAGTCCACAACCAAGTCAAACCTCTCCTCCAGCCCGGTGAGCTTGTTCCGGTCTCTTATGTGAGACCTGCAGCCATGATGCTGCATGATCTGACTCATGCTAAACACAAAGACAAAATGATCAATAGCTCTTGTTATCCAGGCTGGTTTTTTATACAGAGAGGTATATATTTGACATAAAGCTTCAAAAGACAAGTCTATTCATACAAGTTCATTCAAGTTGAGGAGAATATGAATGTAAGCTAGGAAAAAATAATAATGGAGGACAGTATGTGCAGGCTCTGGCAAAAGTAATCATAGCATAACAATAGCATAACTTACATGTAGCTTAATAAATTAAAGAAAAGGTGTTGTCCTTGAAGGAATCTTAACTAAACACTTACCAGTGCAGAAGCTCGTCTCCTTGACTCTCACAGAACTCCTGGAAGCCTGGAAAGCTCCGGTAGAAATCATATTCATCTCCTGCTTGAGGCAAACCAGCTGAGGCTTTAGTGGCTGATAACACAGACCCCAAACCATACTGGAGAGAAGACAAGAGGAGAAACTCATCTTAAAGAACATTTGTGATATAATCAAAGTGGTGATTAAGAAAATGTCCGAAATTATCATTATTTTTTTTATCCAAAGACAACTGGAAGAAAATGTTAGCTTATGGCAGTTTCTGGACCATGGTGTTAACTACTTTTTTAAATACCTATTATTTTAATACCAGCTTTGACATTTGTTTGTAGCCAAACCTTTTTACTAGACTGTTTACTGCCAAAGTATTTTATTTTAAAATAGGTGATTTAACTTGAAGAAGCTTAAAGCTATACTTTAATCTGTACCAAGTTGATCTTGCTAGGGTAGGAGGGGGGATAGAGTTTTAAAATGATGGACAGTTAAACTGGCATTAGGCCAGTTCTAAGATAACTATGCAGTATTGTTTTTTATTTTTTCCTGTTACGTGGCTACTTAAAGACATTAACTAACAAACTTTTTGCTTGACTATAAATTCCACCTTTGACCTGAACATTTAAACTGTCAGTTAAAAGAACATATATAGGTGTTTATAATTAGTATAATCTTGAACTTTAAGGTAACCTCACACTGCAAAGAGATATTTAACAAGAACTTTGACTAACGAAGTATCAGCTACACCAAACTCAGGTCAAGCACCATTGGGGTAATGTGATTAAGTCACATTTAGATAGTTTGTCATGTGATAAGAGATTTTCTTAAGAAGCGAGTAGACTAGCAGCAGCACATAGCTGAGCTAACACGGGCTCCTCCTCCACGTTGTCCTCTTTCCCAGGAGAAAACATGTCTGGTTCAGACTCACTTTAACGAAGGCGTCTACGTCTTTAAAGCCAGGACAAAGCTCACTTTCCTCTTCTCTGTTGGCGCCTGGATTATCATCCCGGGAGCCACTGTTAGTGGATTCCTTCTTCTTGGAGGTTTTCATCATCTAAACAGTGCTGTGTACATGCGTGCCACAGGAAGCAGTCCCTTTCGTGAGTTTTTCTTCGGAGACGAGCTGAAGACCGGTAGAGGAACTACAGCGCCCTCTGTCTGTGGAGGAACTAAATGCAAAATCACCCTGTTATCCTGTTATATATATATATATATATATATATATATATATATATATATATATATATATATATATATATATATATATATATATATATATATAATAAATTGTGTCTGTCTAATAGACCTTAACATCTGACTTGTTCATCTACATCGCAGTTTAAATTCAACAAATAGCATTGAGAGCATTGTACAGTTTTAGTCACCAGTACTTTTATTTAAATTTAAGCTAAAATAAATTAACATAATGTTCTGCAACGAGCACACCACACCAGTAGTTCACAAAATAAGGGAATCGTTATGGTCAGAAAGGTACAGGGTCATGAGTCACAGCTAATTAAATTATTTCTTCTGCTTGCATCTGAGCTGAGAAAACTTTTGATGCACATGTTCACAGTTTGTTAATAAAGTGAGTAACAGAATGTTTCGAGTTACTGGTGAACACAAACTTAAAGGCGGGTAAATTACGGAATAAATAAATAAATCAATAATAATAAGAAGAATAAAACTGAGAAGGAATAAGAATGATCTTTCTTAACAGTGAGCCAGGGGTGCAGTGGTGGCTGGTGGGCTTAACTGAAGGTGTGCCACAATAAATATTTGCAGAGGTACTCGTGCAATTTAAAAAAAAAAAAACACCCCAAACAAGAAAACCACCATTATGTGACGGTTCACATCTAGAGTATCTTCAGATGCCTTTTGCAATGTGGACTAAATTCTGTTCAGAATCTTAATTACTTCTGGCTACAAATCCTGCAGAAGCAGGCGCTCGTCAGCAGTGCATCCATCCAATGCAGCGACACTGCAGACACAGCAACATCTTCTCTGTGTTGCCTCATCTCCTCCACCTTGGCAGAGAACGATGCACCAGTGCGCTACCACCATTAGGGGGCAGTGTGGACATTTTCAATCTGTGGTAACCACGGGGCAGCAGTTGCTGCAGTGGGAGAACCAATATGCACCAAATATGCATTCACAAGCATCTCTATATGAAATATGTCCTGACCATATCTGAATTTAAAGCGTTTTGTGGTGTTGCGCTACGACGTGAAAATACTCATTGTAAACCTTTCATCTCTCTTTGTGTTAACATCAACCACGCAGAGCCCAGTGTAGTGGTCCAATGGGTCGATAGCATGTGAAGAGCCAAAGTATTGACACAGCAGCTCATTATAAATGATCTGTGGGGAGAAACCTCTCTTTTCTTCACTTCCCATTCGGATCGATCTCTTCACAAGGTCCTCTCTTTCTTATTATCTTAAAAGCATCTCTGCAACACTGGTTCGATCAATACCTCGCAGCAGCTTTCCGTGTCATTTTGTTGTTTCGGTGGAAACTCTCTGAAGTTCACGAATTCACAAATAAACCAGATCTAGTGAAAGAGACAGAGTTGCACGAGGCCTAAAGCTTGACACTTTAAGGTTTAGACTGTGTGTTCTTGGAAAATACTGGATGTGGAATTACACTCAAATTTCTTTTGACAATGATCCTAATAATGATACAATTAATGTTTCAAGCGAAAACTTTTATGGACTGTTTTCCTTATCCAGTGAAGAGGATATTACTGCAGCCTTTTACCCCCATTTATTAGCTTTTTTAATAATATCATCCATTTTATAGGTGCCATGGCACCCCAAGGCTCTACTTAAATTCCTCCTGCAGTAAGACACTAAAACTGCTGATGCTAAAAATGACCCCATCCCACACAGAATAATCATAGAAAAGCAGAAAAATCCACAAGGAAAATCCTCAGCGAACTGCTTTTATTAAGTCCCTCGTTTAGAAAACACGAATGCACCAAACAATATCATACATGCACATCTTCCGCATATCAAGATCAACTGTTCACTTTTCAATGTGAAAAAGTCTAAGGATCTCACAGAGATCACCAGGACATAAAAATACCGAGGAGTCACAAATAAGAAAAGGCCAAGCGTTGTTACCCAGAGCTCCAATCGTCGTCGTTAGTTTTTCCAGTTTTTTACAAATTACAAATTTAAAGTGTCTTATACTGCTTTACAATCAAGTTTACTGATTGCCAAAAAAAAAAAAGGGAAAAACTTTATAAAAACACAAAAAGTTTTATATTTGTGGTCTATTTCATCAGTTTGACCACCTTGCAACATTTTGTAACAGTGCACCAAAGAACTGAGACAGCAGCTGGTGCAAGGTGGAAGTCATGTATTTTTCAAATTCGAGATTTGAGTGAGTAAAACAATTCGAAATAAGACACTAAAATCAACTTATTGTGGTGTCCTAAAAGCATGAAAAAAAAGCCTTAAATAAATTCATCCTTTGTTACAGTTGAGAGGTCTATTACGACTTCAGTCTTTGATTTGAGTATGTTTTTTCTCAGAAAAAAAAAATCTACATTTCTAAATAATTGTTTGTTTTATTACAGGCACCTCTAAAAATACCTGCAATATAAACGTAACCAAATAATTTTTTTTAATGCAGTCTTTCTGCAAGTTTCTGTGGGATAAATGTAAGTTCTTTTATTATTTAAGACATCTGTGAATTAGAACAAATATCTTAAGGTACTTTAAGGTACTGTAAATTTTTTAAAACTTCAAACGTAAGTTAAAAGAATAAGCAACACAAGAAAACATGTTTTAGCTATTAAACAAATACGCTGCTAGAAAAGAAATGGGTGGAGGTAAAAACTTATAGTTTGCTGCCCCTTGTTGCATCCCAAATAAAACTACTTTCCAATGCTTTCTATCGTTTACAATGATTCTAATTATTAAAGACACGCCATCTTAAACAAGGTGCCACTATGTAAGGTGACAAGAAGGTTTTGATTTAAATTTTCTAAGAAACCATAAATAAGAAATATTTTTGCTGCATTGCGAGGATAATTGAATGTCAGGTGATTCATTTCTTCAGTTCCTTCTTCTGATCAAGAAATGAAGCTTTGAGGCAGTGTGATGATAAGTCCTTAGCTATAACTACAAGATACAGAAATAGTAATCTGGCAATGGTAAGTGCATCTAAAGCTCAAAAAAAAGCACATTAAACTGAATGGAACCAAAAGAAAAAAAGGTCAACAAAAAAAGCTATTTTTTTCTCCTAATTTAAGATGTAACTAAATGCAAATATGGACACATTTGCTTCCAGGAAGCAAACAGTTTTAAACACCTCAGTCTGTGACAAACAAGGCCGGACGAGGATACAAGTATATTTTAATATGAGATTATGTGAGTGCAATAAAAGATGAACTTATTTTGGACTTTTTTTTCCCTACCCATCTACTGATAATTGTGGAGGATGCTGTACGTAGTTAATGGAGACGAGCTGTCATATTGCAAAACAACAGCTTTTAATTATTATCTTCGAACAACACTTGGCCTTTGTGCAGAGATTTTGGAAGAAACAAAAAGAAAACAGGAACGATTAGGAACCATATCAAACATTTAGAAAGAAAACATCCAAATCAAATCAAATCAAATCATGTCTACTTTACCAATACATTACAAAACAAAGAGGCTGGCAAAGCTTCCATGTACCAAAGACATAAAGGTTGCCTTTTTTCATATCTGTTTGATCAATACATCGGCCGAAAGCATTTGCTACCAATGTAAGCATGTATGTTCATTTAATAAAAACACAGTGGTAAAACATAATAATAATATATATATAAAAAAAAACATACATCGGTTGTCATACACAGAAAGCCACAGAAAAAATAAAAATAAAAAACCTAACCAGACTTAGACTTCAAAGGAGTTTGAGTCATTTACACATATTTGCAGGGAACAAAAACAAGGTTTAATCAGAAAAATTCACCCAACATCGGCTGTATTGTGTGAATTTTCCCTCTAGTCGCCTTGCTCTGGTAATCTGTGATCATTTAATAGAAAAGCAGACCTGTCAGCTCCTGACTGGGTCAAATCCATTGCGCGCCCCCGACGCTGACCTTGTATTATTCTACGTGAATGTCCGTGATGCTTCACTTACTCTGTGCCCACAAGCATTGTTAGAGGTTGAAGAATTTAGATTTAAACACCACAATGGTCCTCTTGAAATCACTCGTCTCCGACTCCATAGGCTAAGGTGATAACACACACACAGTCCCCGCTCACACGCTTTGTCTTTTGTCTCATGCTCACACCTTTTCTGGTGTCATTTTGATAGAACCGTCCTGATTTAGTCCTCCCTAAATCCTGATATATTAGTCTTGTGCGGGTGTCATTAGTGCCATTAGTCGAATGCCCTTTCCCCACAAAACCCCTTAGGCCTGCTATAATTTATTAAGATGTTTTAATGTCTGCTAAATCATGGCACATGTCAGGCTTTCCATTCAAGTCGGACTGTTAAATAGCCCATTGTGTTCTGAGCTAATACCTCTCTGATCTATTCGCTCCTGCCACCTTGGAGCATTTACATGATAGAGTGAAGCAGGTCTGGGTACCTGAGTGGTGGTGGCTGTGGTTTTTCACTGAAGTACATAAGCAAACAGTGACGGCACAAACAACACACACACACACACAAAAAAAAGCCCAATAGTACAAGTGACAACAAAGGACAGATTCACAAAGTATTAAAACACAGCTGACCATAGATTTATCCAAATAATGTCGAAGCTGGTGGCTAGATTTCAGTTTTCAGACTGGCACAATTGGCAGCATTTCGAACGTCTTGTCCCAACTTTAATGGCTGATGATGATGATGATGATGATGATGATGATGATGATGATGATGATGATGATGATGATGATGACATATGAGCTGACTTCGGCTGGGTGCCCAGCAGAGAAACACTAAAAGTTCTGTTTGAATATTCTCTTGATATTAATTAATGAATTGTTAGGTTTCCTGTAAATCCTTCAGTCATTTGTACTCTAACATGCATGTTGCTATGTTAAAATGTTCAAGGAGAAGTTTTCTGATCAGATGATCATAGGGCTTAAAGTAAAAAAAAAAAAAAATGGAGCCTGAAACTTTTCTTGGTGGTGATGGGAATTAAATTTAACAGCACAATAAACAAGTACATGTCAAGTAACAATGACTTCAATGAGGTTCCAATGTACTTCAACTAAATGAAAAATGTTCCCAAGATATGTATGTCCCACTGCAGCCTTCCAGCTATAAACAAACAGAAAAAAACCTCAAAAAGGCTCACAACCTCATGGAGCAGAAACATTTCAGGCAATTTATTTGTAAGAAATTCAGAATACTTCATATCACAATCTATAGATAGAAATTGCACAGATTTGGCTTCTTTTTTTATGCTTCGGTTTTTAAACAAAGTTCTGTAAGAAATCCAATCCACTAATTTGTCTAGAGAAACAGGTGGTGCATGAGAAGTTGTTGCAGATGAGTTAAAGATGTTATATGTTTTGTGTACAAACTTTAGTTTTAGTTTTAGAGCAGGTAACTCTGCGCTTGGCCCACTGAGTTTTAATATTTGATTTAAAAAAAAAAGATCTGATGGGCTGCTGGAAAGGAATATTGTTGTGTGCAAGTTGTGCAAAAAGGAGTTAGCCTGTCATCAAACTATTCAAGCCAAAAAAATACCCTCCCTATGCAAAAACAGGAAAAAAACCCTATGAACTTCCTTATTGTTGATCTCACACATCCATTTTTTAAATAATTTAAAACAGCAAAACAGGTTTTTTAAATAGAAAATCTTGCTTATTTTTTCATATACAGTTTTAAATTAAAATGCAATGTAGCAATTAACTCAGGTAAAATTTAAAATCTGTAAAAATTTTGAATCCCACCATAAAAAAAATATACAAAAACATGCAAAAAAACAAAACAAAAAAATAAACAGGCTTCACATTCAAATAAGGAAAACTTATTACCATACAGTTTGTGAGATAGCAAATTAATTAAGAAGGATTTGGGTTGTAAGAGTTTTAAATTGGTTGACAAAGGGTATGCATTTAAGGAGAGGCTGCCATGACGCATTTTATTCACAGGTATTTTGAACTCCCAGATATTAGGAAACTGTAAAAACAGCTAACATACAGATGGCAACAGCGATTTAGCCTTTTAAAAAAAGGTGTTTGCAGTGTTTAACTCTGTTGTAAATGCAGGGATCTGTTACCAAAACAAGTGAGAAAGAAGTTGAAAGCCATCTCCCTTTCTCACCTCCACTTGCCTGGTGGCGGTGTGAAGAGGGTGTGAAGTGGATGTGAGGTGAACGGCGGATTATCGGTTTTGGTGACAGAAAATGCTAGATGGTACAACAGATGGATGTAGCCACTGGGTATGAAAAGTCACACAAATTCTGAAGTTGTTTTTTGCTTCTTTCTTCTTATTCTCCTCAGTCTGCTTGGCTTCTTTCTGTAATTTAGTCGCAATACCCCACATAACGATCGGGATGCAAAAAAACCTAACTTTGAATCAAAGAATAAATAATAGAATGGTGGCCGTGGTGATCAATGAACCACAAGAAATTTTCAAAACGTCCATGTGCCAAATTTGTTGCGTCAGAAATGAAACGCCACTTGAAAACTGAACTAATAATGACCTGACTTGTACAGACGTGTAAACAGCTACAATATTGAATAATTTATGGGTTAGGTCATTTTGTGCTGGAGCCGACAGTTCGAGGTCATCTGCATGGTGACACTTATTTCCATTATTTTCTCAAATGCTGGAGATGTGAGAAAAGCACAGTAGGAGGGCTCTTTGTCACCGCTGCTCCTTGACATCAGACGGTACCGAAGCCCTGAGGCGTTTTAAAATTCAGTCTTTAAGAGAGTTAGCTAAGCTGTATGCTTTATGTACAGGTTAAAAAGGTTCACATGAGTTAATAAGGCAGTTTCTTGAAAAGCTATTTTTATCACTATAAATCTAATAATATAAATGCTAACTGTTCTTGCACTGTGCTGTTCTGTGATCTCATCAGTTATGTCACATTTCTCTAATATATTTCTCATTGAGATCAACCAAATGTTCATATAAGAACATGGAAATTCACTGGTTGTCCGCTTAAAATTAAGACTTTAGAACCCTTGTGACTACATCCATCTCTACTGGTGCCAAAAGTTTAAATGCATTCCCTTGCTCCTTCATATTTTGTATTTGAATTCTTAAAGATGAGAATTTATAACTAGAAGTGTTAATATGACACCACAAAGTCCCCCCTCAATTTTATGTAGATAAACTGGCCACTTTTTGGGTACACCTTCTTAGAATTGCATTAGTCATCTGGATATGGTCATCAACACTGCTCAGTTAGTCAATTGGTAATAAGGGGGTCCAAGTGTGCCACACCATCACATGTAGCAGCAGCAGTCTGAATCATTGATACAAGTCAGTCTGGATCCATGCTTTCATGTTGTTTACACCAGATTCTAAATGCTGCAGCTGCAGGCACACAATGCTGAATCAATCTGTAAAAATTGTAGCATCAGGTTTGAGATTTAAGGTTTGACGTGCTGGAGATGGTATTCTGAATGCCTTATAAAAGGTGTTTAGATGAGCCACTGTTGCCTTCCTATTATTTTAAGCCAGTTTGTCAATTCTGTCCAACTCTCTGACATCAAATGGGCGTTTTCATCCCTACAAGCTGCTCCTCACTGGACATTTCTCTTATTTTTTTTTTACCCCCAAACCATTGTATGTAACACAAGAGATAGGCATGTGTGGTAACCCCAACAGATGTTTATGAAATACTCAGGCCAGCTCTATGTACACCAACAACCATAATATAATCAAAGTCACTTAAATTGTATTTTTTGTGTGCGGCTCAAAGTTCAGCCAGTCATCTTCATCTTGTCTAGACACCGGACTGCATCGAATTCCTACCATGAGATGAGTGGAATTTGTTTTGAGTTAACAAGCACTCAAAAAGGTTACCTAATAAAGTGGCCAGTGTTGACTTCTATTACTGAGATCTACAGTTGGCACAATATATTCTTGAATCTATATTTGTGAAATCTGAGCAAAACAAAGGCAAACTACCCCTATCTGTTAACATTAGAGCTTTGTCTATCTTAGTTTTTAAGGTGGATAGGCAAATGCTTTATTTAGAAAATGTGAAATTAGGCATCATATGCCATTTCAACATCCCTCCACAGCTTGCTAGGTTATGATAGAGAATGGTTATCGCTCCAAACCCTGGACAGTGTGTTTTATGTGTGTTTAAGATCAGCCCATCCTTTTGTCTATAGTCCATATATCCTGTCCAAATTTAGCCAAACAAAGACATTGAAAGTCAGGCTTCCCCAAAACTTTTACACTTCAATTATTTATTTATTTATTTTTACTCATTTTCACTCATCAGCTTCTTCACTGTATAGATTGAAGTATATGCTAATTTTTCTGAATTTTCACTGAGGTTTTGGCTCAGGGGTTTCCCCCTGAAGCTGAAGAGCTGCGTTCTGAAACATGCCTGTTTCATACATCGTATGTTTCATTCTTTCCTATAAAATGGAAGTGAAATACACAAAATGTCATGTATTTAATTGTAAAAGAGAATAAATTCTTTTGTACAAATCTTCACTTCAAAGAATCAACTTGGAAGTAAAAATTTAAGACTTCTGTTGTTGTTACCTAATAACTTGGGAAAAAAAAGAAATAAGAAGAACAAATTGGCACTTGTACTACGCAGCATTACTCCTACTGCTGTTTGTGGGAACATGTGTCTTGATGCCAAGTTAAGTACAGATTTTAGTTTTTTTTTTTCTTCTCCAGGCATTAAAACCTTAAGGAGCCTACATTCAATTTTCCAAAGTTAAGCGATAACGACAAGGTAAATACTTAACAATATGAGGTGTTTTATGACCGTAATATGGAACACAATCCATTTTTAATGGAGCATGTACTTATAAAAACAGGCTGCTGGATGTATCTGAAATTGGGGCCATTGTGAGAATCTTCAAAGGCACAAGCATATGTGTGAATAAAAATGTTCAGACGATCTGATTGAGGCATGAAGAGGAAAACAGAAAATTCAAGGGATGAAAACTAAAATCTCACACTGAGGCCCTCAAAAGGTACACTGAGTGCTTAATGGCTATAAACTGCACAAAACTAAATGCTGAGAAAAGTGTGGAGCTATTTTTTTAATAATAAGAAGAAGGCTTAAACTACTTTGGCACATGAATGGAAGTAAGGCATCTGTGTTATTTCAGAGTCAAAGTAAAGAGCTGAATTGGAGTATTGTTCCTGACTGGCAAAATGTCAGACCCACATTAAAAAAAATAAATAAATAAATAAAGGCAAGCAAATAATGTTAATTAATTCTGTCTGATAGCACACTCCAATATTGCACTGCCTCATATTTTCTATAGAACACAATAAAACTGTCATCTCCAAACAAGAGTCAAGAGAGAAAAAAAAAGCATGGTTACTTCTAGAAACAATAGAAAAGTGTTGGAAAACAAAGCAGAGAGAGGTCTTGTCACAACATTGACCTGAACGTAGATATTGCAATGGTGAAGAACAAGGAGAGCGGGGATGTGTCCACACTCAGGGCGTTGGAGCCACGGGCGCTCATACCTACAGCAAAGACAAAAAAAAAAAAAAAAGAAAAGAAAAAAAAACACGGTGAAAACTAAATGTACTGAAGCTCACATCTAACTTATACACTATTTTTAATTCTGACTTAGACTCAAAATACTGGAAGGCTGAAACATTCCCAACATAAATGAAAACATGTTACATGCAACCAATAGCAATTCTTGCACAAATTGTGCCCTGGACAATTCAGTAGCTGGATAAATAAAGCAAATTCCTGCAGAAACCAAGCAAAATATTCTCTCTATTCTCAGTAGAATGAAGAGGGTGCTAACTCTCCACTGACTTTACTTGCTTGAAAGCAATAGAAGATGTGTACAAGGTGAAACTAAAATACCAATTTTCCTTTTCTAATCTGCTGCTTTTGCTGCCCCATTTCTTAAGCTGACCTGGGCAACTGCCCATTTCAAAACCCACCAGTGAATGTGATGTAAAGTTTTCAATTTAATCAATTAAAGGGAGAATTTAGATTTCATTTTTGATTGAGGCGGTGTCCATCGCTTACCTGAAATATACAAATGTGTTGTCAAAGTAAGCTGCCGGCATGAGGGAGACAATATTTTGTAATATTGTCTCCCATTGACAATGGAAACTGTACTGGATCTTCTATTAGCAATTATCACAGCAGCTTCTGTGTACTCTCAAGATAATGCTAGTACTTCCCTTAACTCAGAATTTTTCAGAGCAGCCAACATTCCCAAATCCTGCAAGTTTCATAATCATCCGAAGTTGATGAAAACAATGAAACTGAACCTTTGAAGTTCTCAGTCCAGCTTCCCAGTTATCTGAAAAAATGACCCACAAACATGTCTTAACATGTTGTAGAAAATATTTTTTTGATTTAAATGTGTCCTTTTTCTGCCTTTTTTTCTTAACCACTTTCCTGCTCCTGAAAACGTCTAACTCTGAGCCACCTTCACTCAGTAACTGCATCTCCTCTGAAGAGTGTTACCATCAGTGTGACTTGGAAGCACTTAAATATGATCAATTCACTTTTCAGATTTTGAGTTGTAGACCAGCTAATAACCGCTCACGACCATTTGAACTGAAAATTGACTGATTCTGGTTTAGACAGTTTCTCAGAAGACCTCAGGACTTTTGACAGCTATAAAGTCCAAATCAGTTAAGAAAACATTTGGCTTGAGACATGTTTGTGTTGAACAAAATTGAAATGAAAAGCTAATCAAAGCACCAGACTTTGGCAAAGCTTTGAATTCTGCACATTGAGTGATGCAGAAACTGTGGTATACCTCGTGGATAAACCCTGAAGTTTTGCCATCGTAACGTTGCAGTTATAACAGCAATAATATTCAAGATGTCATAGCAGCAGAATGCAGTCATCACATCTGCACCACTGGGTTTTTTTCCCATCCTTTACCTCTCTGCTCTGTCTCCATCTTCTCTCCAACAAACATGTATTATTACTCAGTACAATCCTGGCTCATACAGATATATTTTTTATCTCCCCATAGAGATGTAAGTCATCTTTTCTATTAAAATCCTTTACGCTTGCTATCTTTTTATATTTTAAAAAATAATCTAGTGGGATGAAAGTCTTAGCTCGTGGGGTACTGATAAAACCAGCAGCCTAGAAATATTTAAAGTAGCTACTGGAGAAGCACTGAGAAACATGCTTGAGACTAGAACTGGTCGATCGACAGCTTTGAAAACTTACAACTAAATATTTTCCAAGTGATCGCATCATGCGTACCACTGGGTACCATTTAGGCTAGAGAGTAGTGGTACCTTTAACTCAACACTCTTCAGTGAGGGAGTTGTTACTGCTTGAGTCAAAGATAGTGAAGGTTTTAGTCTGTTCTCACCAAAATGCAGCTCCAGGAACTCTGATTAGGTATTACTTGTGCCTCTGTTTCACCTCTGCCCTGTTAGATTGTCTGAAGCCACATCTGGTTTTGTTGGTCTCGCCTTCTCATCCTGTTCCTAACTCACAGCACCAATTGCGCTGTGAGTTAGGTTTTCTGTTGGCTTTTGCGCCTGACCCTATCTTGAGTATTTTCTTTGTTTTTTGATTCTTGTATATTTTATTAGACAGTGAACCTGACTTGGTTGTCAATTAGGATTTTGTTCATGAAATATTACCTGCTTGGACTTTGCCTCTTTTCTGCTCCCAAGACTTTCCATTCATTTTGCTCTCATCATTATCTCCCGTCAACAAGTTTATCAGCACACAATCAGTGCCTTTTCTCACCACTATTCCTGGCAGCACCAGGAATAGTGACACTTGACAAGAGGAGGCTCAAGCAACCAGACCGACATTGGTAACCTTTATATGCATTAGTTTGTAAAACTTCCAGACTCTTTCTAACCTGCTTGCTTTTCCCTGTAAAGATTGATGAGGTGTTGTTCCTCCCTTCTAATAATTAATTTTCATTAGTTGCAATAGGGTGTTTGCAATTTTGTCACACAAAGTACCCTCGAGCCACTTAAGAAGACAAGAGAAACAACAGTGACATATTCAGGACTGTCGGAGAAAGTAAGTATTAAAAGCAATTATCTGGGGAAGATAGTGCAATTTTCAAAGAACACTTAGAATTGAATGGATAAAAGAGCAAATATAATTGCCAAACGTTTCACACAACATTTAAAGAACTACTTGGTGCTGTCCATGAAGCAGACCACCAGTTTATGCCTTATTAGTCATATTCAATACATTATAATATTACTGTGAAGTTTGATTTACTTCAGTGAATTAGTTTAGAAAAAGAAACACAATATACAGATTACTTAGATTCAACATCAATTGTTTCAACGTCAGTGTTTTCAATCTTGTTTATTATGAGGATTTAATTAATCTGAAAGACGAGCCTCATTGGAAACCGTATTCTAATTTATTCAGTATTACTGTATACGTGAAGGAAAAATAAGATTGTTGTATGAATTTCTCCTATTTTATCTAGCTATGAGCAAATGCTACTGGCATGAGTTTTCAAGTTCAACACTTACAAATCCTTCAGTGGATTAAGTTTCTCTGTTATAAGTCTAAAGTCAACATGTACCCAGCCTACCTAAAATGATCCAACTGGCTACTACTGTGTGGACATTTTTTTCTTTTTCAAATTGGTGAACATGAGCTAAGACAATAATATGAAAAAGTTTATATTTTTAAAATAGAAGTCCAGCTCTAGTCTGCACAAGTATTTTCTGTAGACTTAGATCTAAAGTGAGCAAAATGTACAACAACTCAACATTGTGTTGCCGCTCCAGTACAAGTGTCTGGTTAGCAATCTGTCCTATATCTCCTCCAGAGGAGCAAAGAGTTGAGGTACTTTCCAAACACCCTAAAGCTTTAAACTTTCTCCTTGTTTTGTGTCATTTTTGGGTCCAGCCTCTGTTTGAAACTTTTACAAGGACAGCTATTTTTAATGTCTGTGAGGTGTTTCAAGAAGTAAGTCAGAGGAAGCACAAAAGCTGTGAAAAGCTGTTTAAAAAAGGAAACTATTTTCTACAGAGGCATGTCATGTTTTCTTTCAGGCTGCTACAGCAGAGAGCAAGACTTTGACAGGCGCTGCTCATTTCAATCTATTGTCATTTTGTACTTTTTCCACTTCAAGCCATTTCTTGCCGACTTCTACATGTACATCCATTCAGACCTAGCTGTGGTATGTTTTGTCAGACTGGTAAAAGAGCCAAATTGACCTAGGGCCAACTCCATCAAATGTCAGCAAGGCTGAATGGGGAACAGCAAAGCTCCTGGATTCAGAAATGTTAGAAATCGTCATTGTTGTCCGGAGTACACACCAGAGCCGGATTTACTCAGGTGCATTTACTTGGGTAACTTTTTGGAGAAGTTTTTCTTCACCATACTTTCAATTCCCTAAAGAAGGTCCTTTTGACTGCCTGTCTTACCCCTTCCCTCCTGGTCCACATCTGTTATGAAACAATGTGAACAAAGTGTTGGTGTCAGACATGTCAAAAAATGCTTATTAGTTATTTTTAATCCAACACCATCTGGAAGGTGGCCAATGCTCTGCGGAGACTGCCCACCAATAATTTTCAAACGTACTCTATCCTGAAGCATCAGTGCTAATGATGAAAATACCCATGGCTAAAGTCCAGTCAGCTATTCTGTCTTGCACATTGCGTATGCCAGGCAAATACTCCATCTTTCAGTTTGTCCTTTCCGGCAATAAATCCATACCTACATTCGCTCGAACAAAAGCAGACGCTGTTCAGCAATCAAACAGTATGCTTCTCTAATACACCAATTACATTAAGTAATTTGACTGGTCCAGCTAAACCACTACACAATAATAATTGGAATCAATAACATTTCGAAAAAATAAACACACCATTAATAGTGAAATCAAAGATAATAAAGCATGCTGTCATTTTTGAAGGTTAGAAAAAAGTAATTAATTCCAGTTAACAGGATGACTTATTGCTACCATTGTACATAAACAATATAGGAGATCCTCCTGCATGCTACTTACAACCACCTTATAAAAATTCAATGGAATTCAAACTGCCTCTTTTAAATGTAATAAAACTCAATCATGCCTTATAATTGTGTGTAAAGGGACCAGGAACCTGATTAAGTTTGATTGCAATCCCAACATTTTCATGACCTTTGTGACTAAATTAACAGCCGTGTGCTGCTGGCTTCTTCTTTATAATGAAATAACGTCAGAAAAATCTTCCCCAGAGGAAAAAAAAAAAAGTATAAATGATGCTTGAACTACTTTCAGAGATTTTACTTTTTGTAAACAGTGCTTTATGTTTTCACTGCTAATGTGTTTTGCACACATCTTTCACTTTGTGTCCGAAAGAAAAAGAAAAAAAAAAGTGTTTATTTAAAAGAAAAGCCACCATAAAACTCAAACTCCCCTCCGATCTGTTGTTTTTAAGGGATTCGGCACAGAACTTCCAACAATGTAAAGTAGCATTTAGAGGGGAAAACGAGCCCCCCTGGAGCTCCACAAGACAGTAATAGCTCCTAGTAAAAAGAGGGCTGCAGACAGAGATGGATGGCGCTGCATATTTCAGCAAAACATGAGCCCAGTAGAGCCAAATTAGGGTGGCAAGGGGCATTAGTACTGTTGAGTTAACAGAGGACAAAATGTCCCTGTCAGAACTGAAACGTGTCGAGTGATTTCATTCATAAAAGTCCACAGAAACATTTAACATATAGGTTCTCAGACATAGAGCTACCATGAAATTATAAAAGCAAGAAAACTGGGAGCACACCTCTTTCACCTTTTCAACTCAATAGCATATGAACAACAATAACAAAAAAAACGTACTCAGTCTATGGATCCGTATGGGATCAGAGGCTGGACCCAGGCCTCCCTCACTCAGAGTCTGAATGCGAATGATGTAGTCGTCTTCGTTCTCAGGGAGGGTCAAGTCTGCTGTCGAATTGGCCGTTGTGAATGTGTTTACCTCTTTGTGTCTCTGTCTCCAGAACGAAAGCTGAGCAAGAGAGGGCAAACAAGTGAAAAGACACAACGTAAATGTGTGTCCTCGCAGCCGACTCTGTTCTCACAGCTTATTGTGCGGCATTAATAAACGGCGCCATCGCCAAGCGCGGAGAAACTCACTTGATATCCTGTAACTTCTGACTCTGATTCCATTGCCACCACAGGCTCCCAGTAAAGAGACAGCTGAGAGCCAATTAGGGTCCATTCTACATTCAGCGGTGGCTGGGCAGGCGCTGCATGAGATAAAAATGATTTATTTCAGAGTGTGGGCACAGAAGCAAATGACTGTATTATTGGCATACTGGGATCATCACATTACCATATCTGGCTGTTTTTAAAATCAATATTAGCAAAGGATATTGTTTTTACGGTTTGCAAAGAAAAGGCCCAGTTCAAAGCGAACGCAGGCATTTGCTGAACGATCACTGAGCGCTGCAACTTACGTGGCTTTTTTGTGGTGACATTGATTGCAGGGAGGAAAGGGCCGGTGCCCGCTGTGTTGAAGGCGCTAACTGTTAAAAAATACTGCGTGTTTCCTGCCAAGTTGTTTACTGTGACTGAGGTTTGGTTCCAAGGCACTCTAACCTTCCCCATCGTTTCCGGTTTGGTGTCATCCTCCCAGTAAACCACCTTTACAAAACAAAGAGCAGATGCAACACAAATGTTACACTACCTCATGAAAAAGATTATTACAGCTTGAAAAAATTTGCTTTTTTTGCATTTTACCACACGTTTCAATGCCTTTTTATACGTTTTCTATAATAAACCTACATATATTTGGGAAGATGAAGAAAAATTATGAATGATTTTCAACATTTCTGTTGTGTACATTTGTATTTAGTTGCAATTACTATGATGCTTCCAGGGTTACTAATTGCCTGCAGCAGTCACCAAATTACTAAACAAAGTAATTTGTTTAGTAATTACTTTGTTCAGTAATTACTTTGTTTAGACACTACTAAACAAAGTAATTACTAAATTACTAAATTTAGTAATTTAGGGATTTTCAAAGTTTTTTTCAAGACAACTTCATTTTTGAGAACCAGAATTAGACTAAAAGGCTGCAAAACAGTTGAAGCTGAAAAGCAGGTTTACTTTCTAGCATGACAAGGCTAAAATTAGGGCTGTTTATTTAAACTGACAGCTTGAGCAAGGTACAATGGAATGGTTTAAACTGAAGCTGTAATAGTAGCCATGTGAAAGTCCTGACCTAAATGCAAACCAAAATTTATGGCAACAATTGACTTGAATTGATGTTTCACAGACACTTTCCATCCAATCTGAAAAAGCTAAAAATGATTTTTATTTTTTCTCAAGGAATATATTTAAAATTGCTTGCAGCCCAGAGTCATGCCCTACTTTGAGTTGATCTATTGCACAAAAAGCCCAATAAGATATATTAATGTTCTGGGTTGAAAAGCCAAGAAATATATAAAAAAAAAAGTTTCAGGGGCATGAATAATTTTCTAAGACATTATATTTATATATATTTTTAGATCTGAGTAAAATGTGCTTTAACTGGTTCCATACAGGCGAAAGCTTAGCTTTGACATAATGCTGCTGGGTGCATCTTTTAAGGAGAGGTGAGCTTTGATGATTCACTTGCTTCTAGAAACCTCAGCTATGCTAAACATCAGAGAAAGAATGGCAACGTAATTTAGGCCAGAAATCATGGATTGTTTCCTTTTATCTATTATTTTTATAAAATCAGTCCTTAAAACGGAATAAAGTCTAAGATGATGGCTGTAAGAGCCATATGAATGAAATGAATGATTATTGAGGTGACTTTAGCACACGGCTTTGACACTTGGGTGGTGGGTGTGTTGAGGTGGGCGTGGCTGTCACTAAAGGTATGAATGGGAGCCATACTGGCGTGCTGGCTTATTATGTTTGAGGAAGAGGGTGTGCTGGGGTGGTCATAATTTCTGTTGACTGTGTTTAATGCCGTTTATTGTTGGCACTATTGGATGGTTTGGCCTGGTCAGTCAGTGTAAATCTGTAAGATCTGAAGTAAGACAATCAAAGTGGAATAAATAGATGATTGCAACAACAAAGAAGCGGCCTGGAGTTTTTTGAAGCACGCGTCGGACAGTTTAAAATTCCAAGAGTTATCCCAGTGCGGCCCTCATACATTTTTAGCTTTGCCGCACATCTAGGTATCAAAACCCAACACTTTGGCTACAGTAAAAAAATACATTAAAACAGTGAATTAAGGTTCTGTTCACCCTTTTAATCCAGCTAAATCATGAAAAACAATTAGATAAATTAACATTTTGTCAGTCAACCCATGGATTTATTGCCTGTTATTCAACTCTGCAATACATCATGCACTGCAAAATAAAGAATGAAATTTAAATAATTGCACTAATTGAAGTTTGACTAATTAAATTTAAAATTGATATATACAATAATTAATCATTTGTATCTCTCGTACTAATTAGAATAACAATAGATGTTGCCAGTGAGCATCCAGCCCATTCTTACTTTCCTTCCTATCTTCTCTGTTCAGTATGAAAAAGAAACACAGCTTACTTTTTATTTTACATGTTACTCAGGTGATCACAGTTTCTGACAGTAAACTAAGCCACAACCCGCTTTTTGAGGTTCAAAATCGATCCATCCTGTTTTGTATTTAGATCACGGTCAAAAGACAGCACATTGCTATAGTTACTATAATTTGGGGTGTGAAATACTGGTCTTCTGACATGACGCTTTGGGGTCATGTGTATCATGATTTTGCATAAATGACAGTCGGTCTAAAGCGAGCCCACGGACGGGCAATTTTCCTTTCTTCTCCCGAAAGAAGTTTGACATGTTTTCCTGTCATGTTGATACAAAGAAGTGTATAATTCTAGTCACGGGGGGGAGTGGAGGAGGGAACATGAGGATGCCATTTCCATGGCGACGCAGTTTGGAAGAGACATATTTGAGGTGCAAGCTGAGGTGATGACAGGCGGTTTCAATTGTATCGTCTTTGATATCTGTTTCCATTTATATGAGTAAAAAAAAAGAAGAAAAGAAGAAAATTACGATACCTCATAGCCCAGAACCCTTTCAGGGGTGACGGTGAGAGCTTGCCAATTCACCTCAATCTCAGAGGCTGCGACACTTCGGGCCCAAACCCCTGCTGGCATTCCGCTTGGCTCTGAAAAAAAACAGACAACACGAGACCGAGCATTTCTGTCAGGACGAAGCAACACGGAGGTAAGCGGAGAACGCTTTTTTTGTGAATTTTTTACATTTACAAATCTTGATCAGGGCTCAGATGAGTCACCACACAAAGGTCCCGCTAGTAAATAGACACACACTAAGGCACAAACTGACTGCCTCTCCGTGTGCCGAGAGGGAGCATAGATCTAAATGCCAGCTGTTTTTTTTATTGTTTTTTTTACTTTGGTAAAACCGTTCAAGTGAGTCGTGATATTTGGAGAAAAAGGCACTACCTACTCTTACACAAATGTCTTGCAATTGTGCCTCACATTTTCTGCTTTTCTCTTGCTTTAAAAGGGATTTCTAGAGCCTAAAGCAGTAGATGCAGTAAAAACCACTTTTGTGATCTTTGTCCTTTTCAGAGAGAGAAACAGCTTTCAAGCTTTGCCAAGTCCTGCCTCATTATGTCCATCCTTACCTGTCTCTGCAGAGTAGATGGTGACCACGGGGCTGAAGGGGCCCTGCCCTTTGCTGTTGTAAGTGCCCACCTTCACGTGAAATGGAGAGAAGGGCGCGAGGCTGTCATTACGGTACACATAGCGGGATGCGCCGGGGGCCGAGGTGGCCACGTGAGTCCAGCTGACTTCTCCGAAGGCGCGGAAGGCAATGATGTAGCCGAAGCTCTCACCATTCTGCAGTTCTTCAGGGACGGGCTGAGAGTGAAACACAAAACTATAGTGATATTAAAATATATACAGACCAGTCACACTCATTCCGGCGCCGGCCGCACGCAATCGGCACAGACTCAGGCGTGCATGACCCATAAATTGCTTCCGTGACCTGCTACCTGAGATATTGAAATGAAAAGCAAGATGTGATTTTAAAAGGCCTCTGCTCTCATTACAGACCATGCGGGGAGTTTTTAAAATAAAAGCTGATCTGCATTTAATAAAATAGGAAATCAGCACGCTAACTCTGAGCTTAATCTTATTTGACAGCCACCAAGCTAGTTTATTTCAGTGGCAGACTTAATCACTGTAGCCTTGAATGAGCTGCAGTAACTTGAAACTGATCATATTCTCATAAACTACGCACAGCATCTCGCAAATGTATTCACACCCCTTGAACTTTTCCAAAATTTTCTGCAGTACAACACATATGTCGATTGTATTTTATGCAACAAACCAACAAAGTGATGCATAATTAAGAGGAAGAAAAAGTGAAGGATTTTCAGAAAAAAAATCATCTAAAAAGGATGGTGTGAATTTGTTCTCACACCTCCTTAATCCGACACCCCGAAAGAAAATCTTCAGCTCCACATGTAAAGCAGACAGAATCCACTTGATTGACATTTAACCTAATCATGAATGCAGCTCTTCTGTGAATGCCTCAGGGGTTCGTTTGAGAATGCTAGAAACCTCTTAAAGACCAACGAACACAATAGACAGGCCAGGAA
This sequence comes from Poecilia reticulata, assembly GCF_904066995.2. Taxonomy (NCBI): domain Eukaryota; kingdom Metazoa; phylum Chordata; class Actinopteri; order Cyprinodontiformes; family Poeciliidae; genus Poecilia; species Poecilia reticulata. The sequence goes on along the minus strand of NC_088836.1, from coordinate 13,367,614 downwards.
TAAAAATTGTGGAGAACTTTAATGCCAAGCTTTCAACACTTCACACTGTCTAATCAGTTTTCCCAATTTGGAATACAACCTGAGTAGAAAATGGCAACTAATGGCAAAAACCTATCAATATGTGACCATGTATTTAAACTGACAGGCCAGGTAAGGAGAGGATTAGTAAAAAAAAAAAAGCAGCCAAGAGGCCTGTGGTAGTTATGGAGGAGAAGAAGGGATCAACAGCTCAAGTTGGCGGATCTGTTTTCATGGTAACTATAAATGGTGCCTGAACCAATCTGGGCATTATAGAGGAGTAGCAAGAAGAAAGTCATTGTTGAAAGAATGCAAGAAGAAGTTGTGTTTAGAGGAAACACACATGACTGTGTTCTGGTCTAATGAGACCAACATTCAACTTTTTAAATCGCCAACCAAATAACAGTGTGTGGTGGAAAATTAACAAATCGGATTATCCTGAAGGAGAGCATTTTTACACTGACACACGGAGATGGCAGCATCATTTTGCTGGGTTGCATTTCTATGACAAGAACAGTAAAGCTTGCTCCTTGCTTCATGGTAAGATGGATGGGCAAAAATACGCGACAGAAAATACAGGACTCCGGACTGCGGACAAGGTTCTCCTTGAAGTAGGCCGATGTTAGAGTTATTATGTTTGTTATCATTCTTATATTTATATATTTAGAGGTTTAGTGTTCAAACTTGTTGAAACTTGGGAGACAAAATTAAATCTTCCTTAATCAAGCATGTTTGTACAGATGGTGACTTAGATCTTCCTGGGAAAGTCCTGAGCTGTAAAACCTAGTATGTGTTAATTTAGTTTCTGTGTCTCCCCTCTGTCTGTCTGAATTCACATCCTACTGTGAATATAGGATGTGGGTTTCACCCCCTCCATTCCTGTTCACACCTTTCTCTCTTCTGCTAATAAAAGAGACAAACAAACTGAAGGTTTTCAGAACGCTCTGTGAACAGCTCGGAGGAGCTGACAGAGTTTTTCTCCTTCTGCAGAAGTCGGCTAAAAACTCATATACGTTGTCTGTGGTTCTCTTTTTCCATGTAGGTTTCAGAAAATACCTATCAGTTGGTGCCGTGACCCGGATCTCAACATACCCGTTTCGCTGACAGACAAAGGACGACGCGCTGAAACCGTGCACGGCCAGAGTCAACAGAACCTGGAAACAAAGTCCCGGGAAGTGAATTCTTCGCCAGGCCAGCGTCCTAGGTCCAACTTTGTCTGCCAACGACGGATTGACGAGATCCGAACAGACAAAACGAACCAACAGAAACGTGAGTGAAAAGCGCTATTCGGGTTTGAATCCCAAAATCGGGTTTGAGTCCCAAGGAAGGAGAGGTATATTTAGAGCCCCTCTCCGGATGAGGAAATCTCTTTGACCCTATAAAGCCTGGCCCATCAATAATAGTTTTAAAGCAAGAAGAATAAATAAATAAATAAATAAATAAATAAATAAATAAATAAATAAATAAATAAAATTTGCCAGGTCATTTGTTTTACATAACATATAGGGTTAAAGGGATCCTCGCGTAGGCAGGGAAAGGAAAGAGAGGTATTTTAGAGCCCCTCTCTGGATGAGGAAATCTCTTTGACCCTATGAAACTTGACCAAAAAAATAAAAAAAAATAAATAAAAAATAGTCAGAAAATTCTAATCTTTTTAGAACTAGGATGATCTTCATGAAGTACAAAACCTAGGGTTAAAGGGATCCTCGCGTAGGCAGGGAATATTATTTTTTTGTGTGTGTGCAAGTGTGAATGGTGCTCAACATTGAGAGTAAAACTTTCTGTCCTCGGAATTAGAATCCTAGGTGAAGAACCGGACCAGAACTAGTCTGGCCTAGAAGACTGTTCTTCAGGGGACACTAAGCGCTCACTTAGAGCACTCTCTTTGAAGAAAAAGCAAAAAATATCAAGCCTTTGTAAGCTAATTGCAGTACTGAAATAATGGGAAATAAATGTTGTAATTCCTCACTTGCTGAGGATCTAAGAAGGGATGAAAATTACGCTGTCCAGACTTCTTGGTGGCATGACATACATGTCAAAATGGAAAAAAGAGCAGCACTTAAAAACTTATTTGTAAAACCAGAAGATAATGAACCCAATGCAGGCAGAGAAAAGGCCATAACATTGCAGGGAGCGCAGGCTCCTGCAGCTACCCTCCCCAGTCGCTGCTGCCGTTCCATCTGCCCCAGTCCCAGCAGACAATAAATCAAGTATTTCTGCTATTATTGTTTTTCATATAGATGATATTGAAGAATTAGAAACTTCTGCCTTGTTCCAAAGCCCCCGTAGGGGACGAGGCAGAGGCAGTCAGAGGGGAGGGAGACCCCTTAATGGGATAATGGGACCCCAAATAATCCTCCAAAAGATCCAGAAGGTTGCTGGAACTGTGGTGATTTTGATCACTGGGCGAAAAAATGTAAAAAGAATAGATGGAATAACAGAAGGGGTGGTGGAGGAAGAAGACAGCACAGGCTAAACTCCTCAGCTTGATCAGACTCTACCACACCCCAAAAACACAAACCACCAGACCAAATTGATGAAATGCTAGAGACATGTGCATGCAGTTTGGGACACGTTAAGTAAAACCATAAAAGAAATTGAATTCCTGTAAGAAATCAGTGTATGCAAAATAATTTTTAATGTTACTAAAAAATTTGGTTTAAACCTCACAAGTGAGAAATAATTTGTTTTAAGAAATACTGTGTTTGTTTTGTTTTTCTTTTTTGAGCATTCCTACACCTTTGAAGAAAAACCAGTAAAGAGAGGTCTCACTGAAATAAACATGGGAACAACTTCTTTGTATGCTAAAAGTGGCATGACTTTCCTGAAGGAGGAGAAGCTGAAAAATAAAACTAAATAATAAAATTGTCCTCAGAGAACAATGTTTAATGTATTGTGTCGGAATAATATTATAACACCAACTTGGTGAAATGATTCTTAGCTGTCTATCTGGAGGGGTCAGCGGTCAGAGTAAGGTACCGACCTGGACATTGTCCAGCCTCGTAACTCTTAGGCCTTGAGAGGAGGGCTGCCCGCTGACTTCACAGTCTGCAGCACTGAGATCAACAAATTTAGAGAAATCCATTGTTCTCTGGTGAGACGTGTCTTAGATGAAGTTAACTTAAACGTACATTCTACATTTTACAAGTTAATGGTGAACATGATGAAAGAGACTACAGCTTTTAACATGTTTCATGTTTATATGTGTTTGAATAAGGAAATGGTTTATGACTTCTTAAAAAGTTGGATAATAAGTGGCTAAAAACTATACGATGAAAAGAAAAGAAAGTTATATGGAAAATGTTTGTGTATAAAAAAAAAAGAACACAGAAAAGCAAGCAAACACTAATTGACTCTTATTTGCTTCTTTCCTTTTCCTCTGTCTGAGCCTCGCTGCGCTGCGTCTGACCTCTGACCTCAGCTCAGATCTGTCCTGCCAATCAGATGACGTCCCTCCTTCATCACCAGCCAGTTGATAAAGAAGCGAAAAAGGACAGGACGATTTCTACCAACTGGACACTGAAGGCAATAAAGTGTCCACTGGTCCTAATTCCTTGACATCTGGGAACTGCCATGCAGCAAAACTACTGTATGGAGTCCTGCTAGACGTTTGGAAAAAGAAAGCAAACTGAACTGTTTGCCGCTTGTTTCATTGGTGGACAAAGGGACGGTCTGGACAACTTATAAATAATCCAACACCAGAGCCAGTTGGACTGACAGGGAGCAGGAGAAGGGGCAGAGGGAGGACCAGCTGCAGTGACGCTAGCAGCAGGAGGGGGAAGCGAGAAGCAAGACAGAAAGGAGAAATGCAGATAAGTTATACACACACCGCTGTGATAAGAGAATGTGCTTACTAATCCTGTTTGCATATAGGAACTATCTATTTAGAAAAGAACATTTTGAAGGTTTTAAGGTACACTGTTAAATAAAAATCTTTCATTTTGTACCCATTAACTCAGTCCTTAACAGAAGGACCAGTGATCCTCTTAGGGCCCACGAGCCATAGATTGGGAAACTGTGAAGGAAAAAACTGTAATGGTTAAAAGTTAAGAAGAAAAAAAACTGAGTGTGATACGGCTAAATTACACCAACTAAAAAGGATTAGATTCAAACTAATAATGATTTGCAAATGTTTTATTTTCTTTGAAATAAATATACAAGTTTGGAACTAAATTAAACATATCTAAGTGTTGAACTTAATTGATATTGCAGTGTTGAAATACTATGAAGTATTTCTTTGCATTTAACTGAAACACTTAACTTAGAGTTTAATTCTATAAAGAATCTACAGATTGATTGGGATTGTGTTTGTGTATTTTATATTGAGATGATTGACAATTATTTTGAGACGAGAGAAATTTTTCTGCTAAATTGAGTAACGGATAAAATTATTGACCATTTAATTTTTTATAAAAAACTTACATTGTAAACTAGTCTGACATGCGTGGTTAAGGGAAAGTCTGAGACTTTAAGCAACCTTGTAAACGGCAACTAAAAACTGATGATTGTGATTAAAAGCAACATTTTCTAGACTTCAGTCTAGAACATTTTAATCCAAATTTGATTGATAGTCAATAAATTCAAAAAGAAATGGAAAATTAGAGGATTTGAGGTTTGCTTTGATGAATTTGATAACATCTACAGGGAAACCAGTCACCCATGCATCCTTGCTTAAGAATCTTTTGCAGGCCATATATTTACCAGCTGAACTAGCAGTTTGTAAGTGTGCAGTGCACACCACGGAACAGAATGAGGTTTCAAGTGGCAATAGATTAGCTGATAAAGTAGCAAAGGAAGCTGCAGCTGGGAAGCATGGGGGAGACAATTTCTCAATACAGATAGAAGATCCTCAAGTAATAGACAAAACTGTGTTAAAAGACATGCAAGATAATGCTCCAAACGCAGAAAAACAAATGTGGATAACTAAAGGGGCGACACTGAATGATGATAACATTTTTTCAGTAAGTAGAAGCCGGTCCTTCCAAAGTCTCTATTTAGAGCGGCAGCAATTTTGACACATGGACATTGTCATGTGTCAACAGGGGGGATGGTCTCTATGCTACAACAGCATTTTACCACATATGGATTAAATTCTTACTTAAAAAATTTTTTTGTACTGCATGTCCAGTTTGTGTCAGAAACAATCCTCAAGGAAACATTAGACCAAGAAGAGGAAGTTTCCCAAAACTCTCATCCATTTCAAACAATGCATATGGACTTTATTGAACTCACACAAAGTGGACCACATAAATATTGTTTGGTGATCACATTTTGTAAACCAAGTAGTACAAAACATGGTTACTCACTTAGGAATGACATTAAAGAATCACTGTGCCTACCACCCCCAGAGTGCAGGATTGGTGGAAAGAACCAATGGTACTGTGAAAAGCAGATTGAGGAAATACATGGAAACTACTGGCAAGCCAAGGTCAGACTGTTTAGATTTGGCAAAACTATATATGAGAATTACACCCACACAGGAAGGGTTAACACCATTTGAAATAGTTTATGGAAGAACATATAGATTACCTATATTTCCTTCAGATTTACAGAAAGCAGATAAGGAGCAAACTTTGACAGATTATATGATCAGGATCCTGAAACAGAAAGAGGTGTTAAATGCAAATTTACTGCCGTCTGACTGTTCTCCTCTACAGGAAATAAATAAAACCACCCCCATCCAGCCAGGAGACTGGGTCTACATTAAAGGTCATCAAAAGAAAGAATTGGGCCAGCCCACGGTGGGAAGGTGTTGATGACCACACCAACAGTCGTAAAGATTGCTGAAAGACCCAGCTGGATACATCTCAGTCACTGCAAGCTGCAGGGAGTGTTGAACCCCTAAGTAGGCGGAGGGAGGAAGACCGGACTTCAAAGGGGGGCTATTTTTTAGGGTAGCTCGTCTCAAACCCGGTGAAGAAACGCTTAAGATTCCCCCGTCTTTAGTTTGGGGGTTCTGACATCTCTGTGCGCCGAGCAGCAATGGGGACTCCATATGCCAGATGGATCTTCTACTGCGCTGTGACTGCAGCATCAACCTGTGGTGGAAACTAATGAATAGAACCGCGTATGAGGGACATGCTGTGAATTGCTATGTGTGTGCGCAGCTGCCAATCGCCACACACAACTCAGGTCTGCGTGTAGGACACATCACGGATGACAAATAGATGTGTCTCTATGGCCTGAGTATACAACCACGACTCAGCGTCCCCATGCCAAAGGGATGCAAACGGTGGAAAAATGACTATTCTGTTCTACTTCAGATAGGAGATGCCGTGAAGGAACTTTTTGGATCTATGAACTGTTCCTTTAATGCTGACGTATTTCCATTTCCACTAACCGCATGGAAAATACCAGAGACCATTTCTTTAGCAGGAGCTAAACCCGGGTCTCTGAGGAGCTGCGTGTTCAACAACGGACACGTTTCTCTTGGGATGTTACCTTGGAACTTGTGTAACAGAGTTTACACCTACTGCGAAACGACACCGGATTACATCAACTGCATCGCCTGTAGGGGTCAAAGGATGACTCCACACTGCAAAGTCTGGAAGGACAACCCAGACTGTGACAACATGCTTCAGGAGAGGAGTTTCAACATCACGGATCGGACATTGGGAGACACAGGAGACAACGCTGTGCGGTACCATAGTGCCAGGAGACTATGGTTCACGGGTGATGGCAGACTGGTACTTCTTGTGAGGAAATGGAGCTTAGCTGCCCGCTCCAAGCATGCAGTTATGCCAGAGGCCTCACTACAGACACTGGAGTTCCATGGGAAATTCAAGATTTGGACCGGAGGTGAAAAGTTCATGCAGAGCATGTTCCCAGGAGTTGGATTAGGAGAGGTTCAGGACGTTGAAATCAACAGATATGGATTACTGCAACTCATCAACAGCACACACCGGCTGGCAAACGGCTCCATGGGAGGGCTGACTGAATCTGAGAAACATGGTTTTGCAAAATCGTGTTGTGCTTGACCTGCTCACAGCCTCTCAGGGAGGTGTTTGTAAAATCATTGGCCCAGCGTGCTGTACATTTGTTCCGGATGAAACAGGAACTGGTGGAACTATTTCTGATGCTCTACATGGCCTGGAGGAACTTAAACATTGTGTAGACGGTGCTACGAAAGGATCACATCCTTTTGACTTTCTGTCTTGGTTCACGTCTGGGCCGTGGTGGACTTTACTGTTGAAGATTGTTACACCAATTCTGACTGTGTTGATTCTTTTTTGCCTGTTTACAACTTGCATCATTTCATGCCTTCGTAGCATGATGCTAAAGACATTTAACACAGCCATGATCAACTATCAGATGGTCAGGGTAATCTCTGACACCGATGAAGATTACATGTCTCTTCAGAGAGATGAAGATGAACTAAAAAAAAAAAAAAAAAAGAAATGTATGACGATGTCCTGTAACTAATAAACAGATGGAATCAAATGTTTTATGACGCCTACACTGAATATGTGAAAACAAGTGGTGCTTGTGATGAAAGAAAGTGCATTCGGTTTTCTACTGTTTCGTTTATAGTTCATTTTTTCTTTTTTATGTGTTCTTTTTCATTTTAAGTTGTTGAGTGACTTTTGTATAAGAATGTTAAACAGGGGGGAAATGTTAGAGTTATTATGTTTGTTATCATTCTTATATTTATATATTTAGAGGTTTAGTGTTCAAACTTGTTGAAACTTGGGAGACAAAATTAAATCTTCCTTAATCAAGCATGTTTGTACAGATGGTGACTTAGATCTTCCTGGGAAAGTCCTGAGCTGTAAAACCTAGTATGTGTTAATTTAGTTTCTGTGTCTCCCCTCTGTCTGTCTGAATTCACATCCTACTGTGAATATAGGATGTGGGTTTCACCCCCTCCATTCCTGTTCACACCTTTCTCTCTTCTGCTAATAAAAGAGACAAACAAACTGAAGGTTTTCAGAACGCTCTGTGAACAGCTCGGAGGAGCTGACAGAGTTTTTCTCCTTCTGCAGAAGTCGGCTAAAAACTCATATACGTTGTCTGTGGTTCTCTTTTTCCATGTAGGTTTCAGAAAATACCTATCAGCCGATAACTCAACTCATACAGCCAGAGCTCAATGAGACAAAGAAAATTAAAGCATATTGACAGGTTAGAATGGTTAAAACAATGTCAAGACCTACATCCATTTGAGAACTTGTGGGTAGCAAATTAATAAAATTGATCCAAAAGTCATCTGTCATATTAAAGCAGTTTCACAAAGAAGAGAAGGCGAACGCTTTTGTCTTTTAATGTGCAATCCTGGCAGCAACATAACAGTAAAATGACGGATTCTACAAAGTATTAGTATACAAATGTGTGCCACGTTTTACAAAAATTCAATTTGTACTAACCCCTTTAGTGATTACACTTTACGATTAAAGTATCACGCGTTAGTTTGTGACATAAAATCTCAGTAGAATACATGCCTAGGATGAAACGTAACAAATTATGGAAGGCTTCAAGGGACATAAATACTTCGACAAACTAGAAACGTACGTTAGCATTTCCTCTACGTTAATGATGCAGAAGTAAATAAAATCAAAATGCGTCATCGGATTTCCCCTGACCTCGCGCAAGGGTATAAAAGACCGACTGTAAACTCAGTCAGTAACAGATAGAGGAGAACATAAGACTGATGACTTACCTCCCATGTGATGACCAGTTCATATCTGCTTCCACCCCCTCCACCCACATCACCTGGGGCTGCATCTGGAACTGCAGAACAAAACAACTTGTCCAACTCATCTACATGTATGCAAAACAAAGTGGCGGCGCTCGGTGTTAAGTGAATTCACTGCACCTGCGTCCTCTGTTCTCGTCTTCACCGACACGGGACTGGGTTCCCCGACTCCGACGCCGTTTCTGGCCAATACCCGGAACTCGTATTCGACCCAGGCGTTCAGATCAACCACAATAGCTGTGTGGATGTTGCCATCAATTACCTCTGGAACTGGAAGAAATTAGACAGTGTGATAGAAACTGGCTGTATATTACAGATAAGGTCGCTAACGTAATACATGAATATAAAGAACCTCTTTTATAGCATTTAATAATAGAAAAAAAACCCCCAGGAATGTCAAAAGTAAGTTTAGAAAGTTACATGAGTTCACATAATATCTCACTACAGTAGAAAACTACCAATGTGTTACGGCCCTGGGCCTTGTAGACTGGGCTGCAAGTGTCTTGTCCATTTTTGTGCTCCTCCCCTTTGCAGGTGTCTCTGATCCGATGATTGGGAGCACAGAGTATTTTAACCTGGCTGTCGCTGGTCGCTTGTGGCTTGTCACCTCAGCGTCCACTCTGCCGCTGCGATGTTTGGTTGCCAGGCCCTGGCTCCCCTCCTTTTGCACTTTTGAGTTTGTCTTTGTTTTGGCACTTCAACACTCCCATATGCACTCACACAACACATCCAAGCATTTGCATTACACCACTGATACTGAGATCCACAATCCATTGTTGTTTTTGTTAATAAATACTCATTTGTTTGCACTTTAACCGCGGCATGGTCTATTGTTTTTGTTACGACCCTGAGCCAGTCGTAACAATTGCAAGAACTACACTTGAGTTTTTTGTGCTTGCTTAGATTTTCACGAGCAAAGATTTTGAAACTAAATGAACACCACAGAGATAAATACATTAATTTGAACCGACAACGAAACATTTTCATTTGAAGTCCTTCATCTAAAAATTCAAGAGAACGACAAACCAAAGCAAAATTTAAAAAAGGCTTTGCAGTTAGCACTGATGTCTGCAAAACACTTTATTGCCACTGCATTAACAATTCAGCTTGCAGCTTGTGGAGAGGATAGGGAGCATTGATTTTTAATGGTATTCAACATTTTGTAAGCTTTAAATAGGAAATTGGTCTGCAAAATGTTGTAATATTTCTAATAATATATGCATAGAGATAGAAATAAATATATTCCATCTAAAAAAATTCTAATTTAATGTGACATTTTTTCATTTTCTGTATTTACTTAAATCAATGTATTCTATTTTTATTAATTTTTTCTCACTTTTGTAATCTGTATTTATTACTTTTTTTATTGTACATTGATTTATTTACGTGGCTTAAATTACTTCCAAATTCTTTGTCAGATTGTATTTAATGTATACATCATGATGCCTTAAAGGTTAATTTAGAAGCCTTTGCAAAGAACCGTAAAGATGCTTCTTTAAGATTAAAGTCTTGTGAACTTGGCAGAAATCTGCTCTTGGTCTCCACTCTCACTAAGTGTTGGTGAAGACGCTAAAGGAGTTCGAGGACGTTGAGTGCACAAAACTTTAAACGTCCCAAATACAAAGGGCTCATTTTGTCAAGAATGCTTGTTTTTTATTGACTTCTTTTTCATCAAATTACTTGATTACATTTACTTTATTCGAGAAACAAGAAGAAAATACCAGCTAAAAATTGATGACTCAGGTGGAATGGCAATTAAGTTTAAGGTAGCCATGTGCGCATACATTAAATGTAACTTCATGTTAGAAAAGAATTTGAAACGTCATTAAAACACATCAATTAATATGCTTTAAGATGCAAATATATCTACCTGTATTGACCCGCTGCCAGCCCACAGTGAATGGAGTTTTTGTCTGGATGATGTAGCTGGTGATGGGGCTGCCGTTGTCTCTGCCGGGGCTCCACGCCAGCTGAGCCGTGCTGTCTGTCACCTCCTCCACCGTCACCGATTCCGGGGGGCTGGGAGGGCCTGGCTCAAACACAAGGAACAGACACCGTGAGGAAGTCGCACATTGCAGAAGATGCACAGACGACGGCTCTGCTGCATAAGCAGAGTGTGTTTTTCCAGATTCTGCGAAGGAAAAAAAATGAGAGCAACAGCACACAATAATCGGAAAACGCACATCCAAACCCAGACTGTAATGTTCCACGGCTCCGAAGCGACGCCCTTCACGAGGAATTAAAAGTTAATTCAGGATTTATCCTCCTCTTTTCCCTCCCAACATGTAATCCCTGCCTTTCATAGTCCTCCCGGTAATGGATCGATTGAAACAACGGAGGAGCGGGGAGTCAAATTAAAAGCTAAAAGATGAAGACGGGGCCCCTCGCAGCCCCGAGGAGCCAAAGTTTTATCATTTATTTGAATTATCCCACCAATTAAGCGGTGTGATGTTTTACTTTAGCTCCCTGTTTTATTGGATGTGTTGGCTCATCAGAAATAATGGACCACTGGAGAACAGCGCGTCAGACTGCTGAATAATAAGAATAATAAAAAAGAAAATGGTATCAACTCTGCTCAGAGAAGCAGCTTCTAATTTAAAGCTAAACAGTTTCATTATTGACCTGATTTTAATAAACAATCTGGGTAAATGAAAAAAAACAAAATAGTGATCTTCAACGAGTAACGGCTGATCTACAGCTTACAACTTTACACTACTGCCCTCAAAAATATTTAACCTAAAAGCTGTGGCTTTAGAGATATTGATCACTTTAAAACTCATTAGTGGCTCCCAATAACAAAAAATAAATAAAAAAAACTTTAATATGCTGGCCTCATTAATACATATTAATGAGCCAGACAATCAAGGATCAATTCCTTATCCTCTTAATTATATTTGGTTGGCTGAAGGCGACAGGATGCAGTGAGTCTCCCTGGAGCGTTTCAAAGATCTCTCATTAACATGGGCAGACGAGTGTCAGTCTGGGTTTTTATTTCTCACTCGGCGCAGGCAGACGGCAATATTATGCTGATTTGATTTGAATCTCACCCAACTTTGTGAAATGTACACTCTCTCTCTTGTCAGTCCTGAATATCAGAGTGGCGAAACAATGATAAATCTCAAGCAGTAAACGGAACAGAGTGACTGACGTGCCTCTTTTATTTTTTCCCAGGGCCACGATGGGGATGCAGCTGTCAAACTATAGCGAGGAGCGTCCTCCGAGCGGTTTGAATGTTATTGACCACGATGTTATCTTTACACGGCGACCTTCTCCATTGCTGTCCTCCTCATCCAGAGGAGTGTTTGTGAGGCATCATCTGAAGCATTAACTGCTGCTATTGTGGAAAACAAGCACCCGGATGATCACTCAAGAGCCTTTTGTGTCAGAAGCGATTATCATTGACCTTCAGTGCGGCGAGGGGAGGGGACCAAAAACAAGACTGAAAATCACACTCTGAAACATGACTAAAACAGAGGGTTATAAAGAAAAAAAAGTGCAAATAACACTGGTAATCGCATTTGCTGTGACTACAAAGGGCAACGTGTGTTGTTTATTTCTTTACTCGGACTGTAATAATCAAAATAGAAAATGATTACGACTGATAAACCCCATGCGTTGTTGCCACCGGGTTAATGAATGAGCTTTCATTTACTTTGGCAAGAAAGTCAATAGTTTTTGATTGCATTTAGAAAGGCTTATATGCAAGAAGAATAATTTCAATTTTTTCCCCAAAATTTAACTGCACCGCCTCGGTCCTACGACCTTTTCTTTCTTGATACACGACATTAAATCTTAACTGAGAAAGGTCAGGATTACTGAAAAATATTTCCATTCACAAGATGTCACAGAAAGTTTTTTCTACTCTCTATAAAGGTTTTAAACTTTTGATTAATTTACAGCTTATATAGAGTCGCTTAAAGGCCGGTGGACGTTTTTAAGAAAACACGTCAAATACATTTCTTTCTTCTGTAACATCAAGGGGAAATAAAAAGAAAAACACAATAAAAATTGATGTAAACTTTTGAATAGAAAGAAAGTTGTCTCTCTCATTATGTCACCATTTACCAAATAGCAATGATTTAGGAAGTACTGATTGACCTAAACCCCAAAACTTTAGTTTGATTTTAGTTTAGACAATACACAAAGTCATTTTTCACTATTTGTAGTGACAGCTCAGTCTGATTTCTTTCTGGTCCATGAATATCCACTGCTAGCGAAAGCACTAGCTGCTTTTTCGCAACTAGACATGCTAGCCTCACAAATCGTGAACAAAATGTTTGAAAGACAGGCTAAAAACGGCTGCTCTGTAATCATTTTTCAATGTTTAATTAATAGCCTAGAATGATTTCCTAGAGTAGAGCTGCATCCAGCGCAGCAACTCTTCTCCAACACCACCTCTGCTCCTAATAAGAATAATTAATGACCGTTTAAGTCAGGAAGGTTTCCTAAATTAAACTCTATAGTGACCATAAAATGAAAGGATAATTTAACAATTTAACACATCTAATTGTAAATCAGGCCGTATCTCGGACTGCCCTGCACTTTATTTTAAATTCAAAAGAACTCATGCCATATGTGTGACTTTTGTGTTCTTGTGCCTGCAAAAAAAAAGATTAAAAAGATAAAAAAGTTAAGCTGCAACATAACTTACACACAAAACCTTCTGACAGGAGCAAAGAGGATTTCTTCATTCGTAGATTTCTAATGTACCAGCAATAAGAATCTCAGTAATGTCACAGTTTTGAAAAAAAGAAAAAGCCAAAAGTTTACTTACTATAAATGTATAACTAACAGTCAAATTATTAATAATCATATTTTTAAAAATACAGACTGCTTTTATTTAAAGCTCTTTGCAAGAGATAAGATGGCTACAGCATCACACCAGCTTGAAATTAGCGTTGACAAAAGAATTGCTATTGATGCTTCGCAAATCGGTAAGTGCTGATGTAGACTGCATCTTCAGTTGCTTACAAGGCTAGACAGGTGGCATATAATTTACTTCACATTTATCGTTCACATCAAATGCTTAGCTATAATTCAACATCTACCTCCCAAATCAAGTAAGTGTTACTGCAAAGCCAATTAACATCTCTCAATCTGAAGTTCATGCATCTGTAATGTAAATGCTGCCTTAACCACAGCAGCTTGTTCTAGCTAATAAAAACTGAACAAATGTAATTGCCTTTTATTTCAATAGGAAGGAGTAGGTATAACCTCAATTAGATCTTTCTTTTCAATGATCATCAATACCATTCAGGGGGTTCTTAATGGATCTCTTTACCTAACGTGTAAACAAAAGAAGTGAAGGTCAGAGAGATGAACCTTTTTCCATTTTTTTTTGTAATTAAGTAGTCTGCCAGGTGGTTTACTGCATCAGCATATAATATAACCATACATTGATTAGCAGCCCTCAAACTGAGTCAGTTTATTCAAAAGGAGGGATGAAATAAAAAGACTAATTAGGCTTTGAAATCTCTTTGAGAGAATCCAATTTTAAGAGGGTGTAAGGAAATTATAGTTCTTTAGAGTATTCTTTGTCAAGTGCTCAAAAGCACGAGATGCACTGTGAGCTGTGAAGCAAACTATTATTTGCTCTGATTCAGTCAAGTGGAGCAAAGTAGAATGGATGACTCAACGGAGATAGAAAACAAAATGCAATCTAGGCTCTGCGGCGGTAAAAGAAGTATTAATGTTTTACGAAGACCCAAACGGGTTTACCTAAAAATTACAAAGTAAACGACAAAACCAGACAGAGCTAAAGGAATTACCCAAATAATTGATAGACAATTGAAGTCAGAACCCACTAACACCCATTTTATGGCTCACCCTCGTTGCGAAGGGTGTCGATGACTGTATTCAACTTTAGCAGTTTTCCCCATGACTGTGTGTCCTTCTGTCCCAGACAGAGACGGTTGAAAGGATCTGGAAACCTTTGCAGGTGTTTTGAGTTAATTAAGCTAATCTGTAGTCATTTTATGTTTGCGATCAATTGGAAAAACCTTCTCCTGCGACTGCTTTCTCACACACACTCACAGCAGGAAGGCTAGGAAAAAATACTTTGTTCTTCTTGCATCATCCAAGACATAGTTCTTAAAAATAAATCATAAGTAGATAAAAGTGGTATTTGTGCAAACCGGAGTGAGGAAATAGGCTAGAAAATCCTTGCATTCAGTCAAGATTACAGAATTGGTCACTGCTGTCTAAATGGTACAAAGGTGATGTTAGGATTTGTTGGTGTTTTGGGCTTCATTTATGTTTCTGATTCTTTGTTTTTAGTCAACAGGCCTAATTCTATTCAGTTCATCAACATTGATTTGAAGGCATTTCTGTATCTGTTCATTCCTTCGTATTTAGAGTATTTATTCTCACGTTCTGTTTTTTTTGAGTTCAGATTTTTGCTGTGTTTGATTCTTTTCCCCCATTGATTTGTTGCCGCTTTGAACCCCAGTTCAGTCTGTCTGTGTTTATTATTTAACCTCTCCGCTGTCTGCCAGTTTGCTCCCATTCACAGCTGTCATCCATCTCCTGATTCCCCCTACGTCTGCACTCTCCCTGAGTTGTTTCCATTCGCCTCTGATTAGTTATTCTGGTTGCTTTGTCAGTTCCACCTCTCCCCCTCAGTATATATAATCTCATCACTTCACATTGTTCCTCACTGTTCTTCTCATTACTTTCCCAATTACTACGTCTGTCGTGATGCCTGTTGTCACTCTTCACTTCGTGCCCCGTTTTCCCCGTGATCATCTTTGGGAGTGTTGTTTTGTTTATTATTATTATTATTATTATTATTATTATTATTATTATTATTATTAAAGGCTCTGCTCTGCAGTAAGTCTCTGCACTCGGGATCCTCTACAAAAAAAAAAACTCCACCGTGACACAATCAAATCTTCAAGTGATTCATTTTCACGGAACAGCGTTCTCCAGATGCGTTTCTCTGAATCTTTCAATTGCTTTAGTGTTTGAAGATAAACTAAAGCACAACTTCGAGAAGAGTCAACATATTAAATGTGTGACTCATCTCAAACCACTCTGCCGAGTGAATTATTTCACGGCGCACATTTATTTTGACCCTCGAAGAAGTTTGTATGCATAAGCTTACAAAAGAGCTGATAAAAATATTAAAAATAGCCCATGCAGCTACGTGTAAACCTGTTAATGAATTGATGCTGTTTTTTTTCCTTTTTCTTTCTTCCGTTTTTATTCCTCTGTGGCACACAGAGGTGATGGAAGCAGGCCAACACGTGCATTCGGCACACATGCATGCAGCCTCTGCCATTTTGTTAAAGGTCTGCAGTGATCAAATAAAGACATTTTCTTCCTTCCTGTGGCTGGCTCTCTAACTCAGCTTCATGCCTTTTTTGAAGCTATTCAATCCAAAGCGTGAGACATCCGTGACAGCTGCCGTGAGCAGGAAGTGTAAATAATGCACAGTCTGAGTCACAGTCAAGTTTGTTTCCAGTCAGTTCTAGGCCAATCTATTCTCCCTGCTATGTTCCTGCTTCGACTTAAAAAGCAAGGATTTTTTTTTTTTTTTTTTTTTGCCTTACTTCTTGCCGCTCATTACGGCGATTTGCCTTAAAATATCTTTAACGTGCCAGGCTGAATAGTATGAATGGTAGGTATGCTTACAAGATAAAGTTATGGATCCAACCTTTTCAAATCCTGACACCGAGATCATCCCTCACCTCATCTGACATTTAGCACATTTGCCTTGTGTCAATTTGCAAGGCCGCTATTGATCCGAGCCGGAAACAACAATCTCTTCTCGCCTCTGCATTAAAACACGTCCCCTCCTTAAAACAGATGCTTTGCCTCCTCTTAGCAAAAGTTATTTTGTTCTGCCAAGTGTGGCTTTCCACAACTGTCTCTCTGGAGAAATGCATACTACATGAACAACAACAAGAACCTCTTCAAACACATTCTGTTGTCAGGTACATTCGCTACACGCAATATTGGATATTAGTCATTAAAATGAGGCAGAGAAACAAAGACAGTGTAAAATATTAACTGTTATTGTTCTTAAAAATTTAAACTGCTTCGCCAAAACTTCGTGAGAGAAAACCAAGTTTATATTTAATAGCAACCTGTTATTAAATATTAACAGACAAGGAAAACTATGTATTCCCGCGATTTTCAGAATAACTTTGAAGAAACATGTGCAATCACTAAACCAAAGCAAGTCAATTTAAGTTGAAAAACTCAGATGCCCTGAAAGTCTGCAGTTTGGAAAACCTCCTAAATCTTTCCATTACTTTAGAAGAGTTTCCATTATGCTATGCTGAACTTTTATCCCCCAAACTTAAGAAGTCTCAGAAGTCATAACTCAGATATGGGAATAATATTATGCTGAGTTCAAGTTGGGAAATCTGTGAAATATGCTATTTGTTGTGCTTAGTGACCAGGCTAAATAATATGAGAAACTTGAGAAACTAAAAGTCCTTTCAGGCACAATGTGCTTTAACAAGAAATAACTTATCTGAAGTGCCGCTATAAAGGGGTTTGATATAACTCTATTTATTAACCAAGTGAATCTGAACTAGAGCTTGACCACAACACCAATTTCAAAGTCAGAGTTCTAAATGCACGCAATTATTTATTTAACATCTTTATTTAACTTGGAATTCTGAAATACAAAACTCAATACACCATTGGTACTTCTGATCCTGGGTTTCTCGAACATTGAACTCTGATATTTTATATTTATATTTAAAAATGCCATTAATTACCCTTACGATTGAACTCTCAGTGTCTCCTGGGCTTTTTGCAGTCTGTTTCCACTTCTACTTTATGAACGTTATCTCGGCTGATACCGAAAGTCAATGCTCCCCACCTTAGCCGAGGAATATGTCAAATGTCCAAAGAAAAATGAAACCCTTTGCAAAGTTAATCAAAAAACAGTGTAACCCTTTAACAGTACTGAATTTAAAGGGAGCCATTGATTGGGTTTACAGCCTGATGTTGTAAAACCTACAGATTATTTTAAACAGTGGTCCCACTCTATAAAAGGACCCTAAGTTAATTTACAGATCATCCTTAACTTAAATCTGTCTCAAATATCTCAAGTAAACATTGACCTTGTGCAGCAGTGGTAAACCGTTAGTCATTTAAATGTAAAATCGGTTGCTGACACTATTTTCTGAAGGTTTGCAGTTATTTTTTTATTAGTGCATAACACATGGTGCAAAATATAAATACTTTAAATCCTTGGATATTGACCACTGAATTTACCTCCTATAACCACAGATGGCCAAAAGTAGGTACTCAACTTTAAAGGTTGCTGAAAAAAATGTTTTCCAAATTCAAATAGATTAGCATCTTCCCTTTACAAAGCTCAGAGTGACAACTAAAGCACTACAGGATCGCTGTCTGGGGTAAATTTCTGCAAGTGGATAAGAAATATCCTGGCTAGTGAAACAGGTACCTGAAAAGGAAACTCACCTTTTGGCACATGCTACAAGCTAAAGAAATAATTTCTATTTAAGTTAAATCAATCATCAACTTTGCAATAAAGACTGGAATTTATTTTTTTTTTCCTTTTTAAAAAAGAAACCAATTAAAAATCCTGGCTGCAAGCCCTGTTTTAATTAGAGAGTGCCAAGCAGAGGGAAGGTTTTCTTACCTTTTACAATCAATACAGCTACGGCTGACAGGCTCTCCACGTCTGTGTCCACAACGCAGATATATTTGCCGGCGTGGTACAGCTGAATGTTTCTGATCATCAGATCTCCGGCTGTTCTCTGCTAAGGAGGAGAGAGGGCTTTATGTAGCATGAAAGATAACAGACCCTGGGGCAGCTTATTAAAGAAAGTACTGAAGTATGTATAAGCTGCAGTAAACATAGCAGAGCCGTGAATATTTGCAGGTTTTGAGAGGGAGTGATGTTGAAGTAAAAGTGTGGTCAGAGCAGATCACAGGTAGCTGAAATAAAAAGCGAGATCAAAAATTACTCCCCAAAAAATGTTTATAAAGACTTGTGTTTCTTTTGCTGACAAGGTTGCAGCTTTTTTTTTGTATACAAGATTTCAAAAAGGTCAACATCTGCCCTTCAAAGATATGTTGCAAAAAAAATAAATAAATAAAAAAGAATTGAAAAAAAAAAAGCAGCAATTCAGGCAGTTCCTCCACACTCATAGGAAAAACAGACCGTCTACCTTTTCATCTAAGAGGGCACCCGGAAGCAGTGAACGGTAAATTAGTGGTGAAATTGTTCTACTGGCACTGGCAGCAAAACAAGAAAATATGGCAGCAGACCTGACGTGGTTTAATTATGGAAATTAAATTCCCCGAAGCAGCAAAGTTTAGTTGATAATCTCTTCGGAGTGAAGACATTCTCGTATTTCTGGGTAAGGACTCTCTATTCGGATAAGAACACTGTCAGTGAGACGCAGGCGGAAAGAATGGCTGGTCTCAAGGGTGCGGAGACGTACAGAAAATGTTTTGTCATTTGGGTGTTTGCCACGCTTTGATTCCTTCACAAGACACGTCTAATGATGTGCATCCACTTCCTGTTACGCGAGGCTGTGCAGCAGGCCATGTCAAAGCAGAATTCAAGGCGAGCCTGGGCTTATTAAAAAGCAGATGAGCTGAGCTGAGACTGAGCTGGAGTTGAAGAAGACTACTTAAAGTGATTTCCACCTGTCACAATGGCTGAACACCTGGCACATTACCTACATAATGACTTTTATATGGGAACTGCATTTCAGCGTACGGACCGACTTGTTTCCATTCACAGAAATACAATTGGAAGCACATAGGACTTCAATAATCTATTTGCACATCCTTCCGCAGATTTTCACCTAACCACGCTGGTTTTTTATGCCTCAGAGGAGACATTTAAAGTTGCAAAATGGATGACATCAAACTGGCCGCAGCTATACTGGCCGCTGTTAATACTCCCAAGAAATTCATTGTAAGCTGGTCGTTTTTTAGCTTAATGGTAGAGATGGAGTGAAAGCTGTGCCCACTTGCACGTTAAAAAAGGGAGACCCAAGAACTTTTCCAGAACTGGTTGAGTTTCACCTTGGTGTTTGAACAGGCGTTATGTGAAGTTTTAAAGAAATTACACTTTTAATTATCACAGTTATGTTAGATTTGTGTTGGTTGCCTCTTCAGTTTGACCTCATTTCATGTTTTGAAATACAAATTAATTTCTTGCTGGCCTAGAAACATATTTTTTCCAAAGCAGGTAGATATGCACTGATATTTAGCCATTCCAGCAAACCTGTGAAAGAAATCTGCACTGTAGTTTATTTAATTAACTGAAATGAAAGCATTCTTAATAAATAATCCACCACCAGCTTCGTGAGGGGCATATATGATGGCTACTGTGTTGAAGGTGTTTAGGTAACATTAACATAAAAGCAATAAAATCCTTTGAAAGAGTCAAAAACATAAAAATAAGTTGATTACTTACTTATTGAATAACTTGATTAACTTACTAATTTTTCATAATTTATTTAAGTCTTTAGAACATAATGGTCTTATTAAATCCTTGGAAAGGTTTTAAATTGGAACTACTAAAACCATCTTAAATAAAATGTGGAAACATCTGAGAGAAACGTTTCATTGACATGGCAAACAGGTTTAATGACTGAGCTGGTATCAGCAGATAACAGGGAGCCGCAATTTGCAAATACACACATTAAAAAAGAGAAAAAGAAAGAAACAAACAAGAAAAATGCAAAAAAGATCATACATTTTCAGCATAGAACAGAAGCGAGGAGAATCAGCAGAGTCCTAACATACAATAATGTATCAATCTAACAGAAGAGGCAATAAAAGATCTCTTCAGTCTAAGGTTTTACACTGTGTCATTCTCCGTCTTAATGGTAAAAGTTAAAACCAGGCCTGGTTGAAAACACGGTTCAAAATGTCACCCCCGAATCATTTTGTCTTGATTTTTAAATTCTGAAGCCCTGATTTCCAGCAAATGTTCTCTCCTTCACAGAGTGGACGTAGCCCTTTCTTCTAATATAAGTTATAATTGACCGCTTATATCACAAAGGAAATAGTGTTTTTCCGCAAAATTGGCTCCAGTGCTTAACCACGTCTGATGCTTAGCTTTTAGCTTAGCTTAAATGTACTTCCTGTCACCTGGGAGCTATCTGTCACTCAGTCAATACTTTCACACCCAATTAATGCATGCATGTCTATGTTTTAATCTGAATCTCTGGGAAACAGCTAGCTGGTCTCTGATTGATGCTAGCAGTTTAGCACAGCTTTTCTTAGTACCATTTGATGACGCTAATGGTGTTTAACAACTGATTTCAAATGGTGCTTCAGTGTAAAAGAGCATCTGTGAGCGCTACTGAATGACCTAAATTTTGATTAGGAAAATCAAGGGAAAGCACATTGGATATGCCTTTCACTAAAGCATTAAAAAAGATCTTTGGATTTTGGCCAAGTGAAGTTTTCCAGTCAAACCAGCAGGTAGAGTGGAGTAAATAACTTTCTACATCAAAACTCATTTACCATAGGCTACCCTAAAATGTCCACTATGTAATTGTTTTACACAACTTTAAAATGTTAGCCATAAATCCTTCTGCATACTTTCATGCAGGCTAGAGTAGCTAATCTCACAAGAAATTAATCGCCAGACAATATGTGTTTTTTTTTTGTGGCAATTTTCCTTACAATGATTTTGGGTCAGACACAGATTTTTCATTTCTTTTCTTATCCATTTTGAACAACTATCCAACCACAACCGGTGCTGCTACACAACAAAAGAAGAAGAGCTGCCAGAGTAGAGCAGAAGAAGAACAGCTAGAGAAACTGGAACGTAGTGAGACCAGTGTTTGTTTTCAATTTAGAAACACTGAAAAGAATTGCTTCTGACAAGACCTCACCAGTGTGCGTTGTTTCCTAGAAAGAATTAGGGGCATATTTTTTGATGTGTCAAGAATAAACAGGAGGAAAACAAGAGAGATGTTGTTTTCAGTCTAGTTTGATGTTGTCTATTTGACTTTTTTTGTCCAAAATTATCCGTCCAGAAAACAAAACTAATCCAGTAGTTTTAAATACGATGCTTAACATTTGATTGGTTGTCAGTCTTTATGACCCCACCTCCATTTTTCAGTGATACTTCTTCTCAGCTAAGCTAAGATAGCACTACTGCATGCTTAAGGCATAACTTATGACAGTGTAAACACAAAGAACTGGTACAAGTCAAATTCTACAACTACTTTAACACTGAAGCTAATTCGGTGAAAAAATAAGATATATTTAGTTCATTAGGGTTTTTAAAGAATAACTCAAAATAAATATCTGATTAGTACACTTCTATGTATGAGTAAGGGTCACTTACGCCGCCTACAAGCTCAAAGTGGCCGTCTCCCTTGGTGATGAGTTGTCCATTAAATGCCCAGGAGAAGGACACATCCAGTACAGGATCACTGGCCACCTGGCAGGGCAACACGATGCTCTCCCCTACAATGATCTCCATATCCACTGGTCCCTGAATGATTCTGGTTGGATCTGCCATAAAAAAAAACAAGAAACAAAAAAAAAAAAAAACATAAAGTCTGAAGCATAGCTGCCAGACTTTCACAATAAACGAGGTGTTTAGCTGCAAACAGAAAAGCAGACCTTTTGTTGATTTCACTGAAAACAGAAGCAGAGATGCAACACTTTCCGGAAAACAAGCTCTGTACAACAGTGAGTCACAGGCTTAGCCATGTTGTCTTTGCACAGAAAGGTCCCAGTCAAATACTGTGTGATTACATGCAGCCTGCTGCCTCTAAAATGGGTAATAGGATGACACAGATTGTATAATCTTCTGAAATCCTGATGGAAATTGCAATGCGCTGCTGATCAGATAAAACCGCACATAATAGGCTCCGGTGTAGATCTAGTACGGGAAACGAGGAGCGCCGCTTTAAAGTACACTAAAGCAATCATTTAGAGAAGTCCTCTGAGCTTCAAAAAGGCAAGATAATGAAAGTGAGGAAATCAGAGAGAGAAGGTGGAGCACAAAGGAAGAGAACTTGTACTTTTACATCTTTACTTTACGCTGAATGTCAAGGAGAAAAGTCGCTGGTAAAGAATCGACGTCTCGGTCAGAGCCGAGCATCGCTGACCTGTTTATGTCTATGATAAATACTCAAGTCATCTATAGAAATAACTGACCTTGGCGATCGTAGCGGCAGACAATATCAGCACATTCAGCACATTAACAAAACCAATGAGAAACCCGGAGAACACCAAGCTGTCACTCCAGAGGCGAAAAGAAAAAAAAAGAGAAACGCATGTTCAACAATAACAGCATATGTGACACCACCTCACTAATGCTTCCACTGCTTCCACTCAAGGCACTTTCATTTGCTGCAGTAAATTGGTTGTTTCAGCTGCTTTGAGGAAAACAGTGTTCAAGTACTTTGTCAAATACGTTCCGAGCGGATTATTGCAGCCTCACAAAACCCCTGAAAGACAAGCCTTTTCGAGTCGCAGAGCATGTTTTGATTATGCAAGAAGAACAAAAATAAATAAATAATTCAGCTTTTTGTCAAAGTATGCAAAAATGCTTTCTGCTAAACGCAATTCAGAGAGCAAAATGTAAAAGGTTGCGATTGGTGAATGACCTAAATGCAGCAGTTCCTTCTTGTGCTGACGCACGCCGAGCAGTGAATTGTGCTTACTAAGTGGAGAGGTATTTAACAGCGCAGCTCACCCGTAACCAGGAGCCTTCCAGTTGTGCTTGACATCCCGAATCTGTTCCTGGCGAAGCACGTGTAGCTGCCTGCGTCCAACTTGCTCACATTGGCCAGCCTGAGAGTTCCGTCTGGAGAAAGTGTGATCCTGTGCAGGCGGAGGCAAACACAGACAGCGACAACATAACGCTGAAAACCAGATGTATAAACATACAATTTGAATAAACGTGTTTTTTTTTGTTTTAGGTCAAAATTGTTTTATCATTTTCCTATAATGATGAAGTTTACATAAATACCTATACACTAAGCTTACTTTGGCTTTAAATTGTCTGTGGAAGCTTGGATGGCAAACTAACACTTCTTTTTCAGGTATATGGCTCGGAATAAATTGTGTATCCTTATTCTACCTTTTCACGACTCTTTGCTGGACCATTTCTGCAGATGGGACATCAAGTTTGAAGGCCGCCTTGCTCACATCCACCTTTTCAGCTCTGACAGCAAATATTCTAAATGGCTGAGATGAAGGCTTTGTGATGGCTAGCGTTGCTGTCTTTTGAGTTCCTTTGTAGCTAATTTAGTGATGTGGTTGAAGTTATTGTCACATTTTGAAGACCTATTTGTGCCCAAGATAAACTCTAGTGACTCTTGCAGCAAAACATTCACACATGATCCAGTTACTTTCACATTTTGGATGGTTTTCTCTCCTTTTTCCCTCCCGCCACCCACAGAGCACCACTTCCAACTCAGCTCCACCAGACTAGCGGCAGCAGCACTTAACAAACACCTGGTGGAACTAGGCATCTGCTGAGCTTATTATACAAACTATAACACTCCTAATAATTTTTATAAACAACATAAATGGATGACGGAGGATTATTGTTCTTAAAGAGACAGAGGCCAATTTTAAAATATGGTTATGATACAAAGTCAAACTTCTTTTAAGCAACTTAAAGTTCTGGTAGGGAGGAAAGTTTGATCTAAGGTCAGAAAAGGAGGGGAAAAAGTTAGGCGTCTTTAAATACTGTATGCAAATGCCTTCCTTCAGCTGGAACTTGCTCAATCAACATTTAATCAATGCATAAACACTGATTTAATTTTTTTCCTGTGCTCCACACTATACATGAGGATCTTATAGTTAATCGCTGTTTGTATCTGGAGTCACTATTGATCAGATCAAGAGAGCAGAGCGTGGGAATAAATGCCAGCGATGTCCTAATTACATACCCATGGACGACTGCTAACTAGTTGCTGTGATTACCTGTCGTTGGTGTGGATAGGCAGGTTCCCCTTCTTCCATAAAATGCTTGCTGTCGGGTAGGCCTGGGGCTTGCAGTCCAACGTCACCGTTGTTCCGGCTTTGGCTTTGAGCAAAGCTCTGAGGACGTTCCCCGTGAAGTCCGGAGGAGAAGCTGATGGTGGTGGGGGTGAAAGCAAACTGTCTTTTAGCACAAGACTGCAGGAGATCTCACAAGGCATTTGAAGCACTGTAATTCAATCTGTGAAAATCAATAAATGTTGAAGAGATGGAGACAGATGCTTTAATTATTTGTAATGAGAATGGAATGGATACGGAGAGTAACAATGCTGTGAGTTTTATTTTCTCTTGCTTGGGTTGCATTGAATAAAGGCATCAGTTAAAGCAATGCATCAAAAATTACAAACCAATTCTGTGTAAAAATTGAACTTTGTAAATGATGGAAGTTTGTTGTTTATCCCGGTCACATAAATGTACGCAAAAGTATTCGCACCCATTGCATTTTTTCAGGTATTTAGGGTATTTATTCAATTTCTTTAACAGATTTTAACAAATTAAGGCTGAAAATTTGTCAATTTGTCTAAATAACACATTAATCGCAGACAAACGTTACACAAAGGGTCCATAAATAGCAACTCTCCAGTCGTGGAAGATTTTAGAGTTGTTCTCCTGTCTTAGAGGTAGCAAAATGTCTTTTGCTACCTCTAAGATGTTTTCCTACAAGACTGTTCGGTGTTTAATTCTGGTTATTCTTCCTTTGGCAGGAAGCAGGTTTCCCATCTATGTTATAAACAAAAGTATTCCCACAGCATGAAGCTATCACTGCCATGTTTTAGGGTGACATGCACAGTTAGTTCTTCAACAAATAAGAGTTTTGTAGGCAAAATAATGCGTGACATAGTCCAACATTGACTTTTTGTTTCTTTTTGTTTTGTTTCTTCAATTGAGGTCAGATCTGAGAAGCCAACAACTTATAGTTGTCCTGTCAACAGATGAGCTCCTTCTGAATCACCATAGCAACTTCTCACTACTCTATTTACTATTTCGGTGACTTCTGAAGGTATTGCATCAACAACCACTTCACGATAATGCTTTACTTTGTGTTGGTCAAGCACATAAAATCTCTATAAAGGTTTATGGTTGTAATGTGACAACATATGAAAAAATATAAAAACAATTAAAGCGGGAGGAATCATTTTGTAAGGCACTAGAAAGACAGTCAGAAAAAAAAGAAGAAATCTAAATGCGTTTGACAACACAAAATCATCCTCACTTGACCCCATCTACCCACTAAGCCAGACAACCTTTAAGAAAGACAGTAAGATGACCTTTAGATTCTTTTGGTAACAATGATTTGGGGATTTAGGAGATAAATGCCATCCTACCTAAAACCATTAGTTCGGCTGCAAAATATATGACGCCGTGTTTGTTCTCAGCCACACACTGGTACATGCCAGCATCAGATAGCGTGAGCGGCGACACCGTAAGGACCCCATCCTCCACGTGGATCCTGTCCTGTGAAGACAGGGATGAAAGAAAGCAATTATTGCTTGAGAGTTAAAGGTAGCTTTTTGCTTTTGCATGTCACACTCTGATAAATGTTGGTAAACAGCAGATTTCCGAAAACATTGCCACCGCTTGCAGATTAAATCAAGATAGTGTGGTTTTTATTCCTTCAAGGTTCTGTGTGTACATCGTTCTTAATAAAAGCACGCTTAGTTTATTTTAAAAAAAGGAGAGATCGAGTTTTACCATTTCATCGCTTGTCCTGTGTACATACAGCATACAAATCATGAGACATACAGCTCTCTTTAAATTTATTAGGAACCCTGGAAAAGATCTTTAAAAATCATAAAGATAATTTGATCTATTATTGTAATTACATCATCTCATGCTAGACAATTTGGACAAAGTCAACCTTTAACTTGTCTAAATTTCAGGATGGTGAAAAAAAAATCCACAGTACACTTACTGTTTCGTGTACAGTTTTTGTTATACTAGTTAGTCACCTTGTGAACCCTGTTTTAAAACTACAGAGCAGCTTGGCTACTTGAGCAAACAGCCCAACCAATTATAGTGTGATGTGGAGAAAAAATGTGGGCAGATTCAAAACTTTACGTCAGCAACAAGAAATGTGCCTCATAGTTACCCGTAGTAACTAATCAGCACAAACTCTCTACATTTTATAAACATATGTATAATCTACATATTTATCTAGCATTGGCTATGCTTGCTTAAGCTACTTTATTCCTTTTAAAAATACAACAAATCCACAATCAGTTTTACATTTCCATGTTATTAAGTTTTACAACATAATAAAACTGAATTTAAAAAAAAGACAAGATTCATTGTTCAGTGCTGACAGAATTATGACATGAAATCCTATGTTTTAATGTTTTTTAGTAAACCAGTGTAATAGGACAGGATAGAGTCTCATAAATGCTAGTATATATGAGACAGAAGAGAAGTTTCAGAAGGTGAAATAAGATTGTTTCTGGGGCACAGATCTGTGGAAGAAAAAGATAATTTTGTTTTGGAGGGCCAGAGCAGTGTAATACACAGGAATAAAGGGTCTGGATCAGCAGCTAACCAACAAGCCTTTGGTCAGTGTGAATCACACCAGTTTCTTTGTAGAGATGAGAGAACAATCAGAGCAGCAATCGGTCAATAAGGGCTTTATCGTAGAGTGACAGACAGAAGCCATTACTTACTGAAAGAAACAAGACAGCCTACAGAGTCTCAGACCAGGTGAAGCCAAATCCTCTGACTGATGTAACAAAGATTGGACTAAGCTTGTTTTTTTTTTAATACTTTCAGCAAAAGAAATCACTGAGCATCATTTTATCAGTACCATCACTAACCATAGTAAAGAAAGCAGCATCTTCTGGGAACATATCTCGGCAAGAGGAAGTGGGAAACAAGTCAGGGTAAAAGGGCAGAGCGCTTATGCTCTGCGGTTTACATTTGAACAAGCCAACTGAAGTTGGAGTAAGATGACACAAAACGGCGCTTCAGAAAAGATCTAGAACTATTCTGGGATCACCCAGTGAGAAACGGATCTGAACCAAGAGCTCTGGAGAGACCTGAACACGACTCGGCACCACAACTCCCCATCCCATCTGGTTCAGCTGAAGTATTTCTGCCAAGAACGCTGGACGACGCTTCCAAATGAAAGGTGCACCGGGCTTGTAGGAATTACTTGGAAATCTCAACGCTGCTGCTGTTGCCATGGATCCTTAAACCAACAGCTATGAGTGAGAGAGATAAACACATGTTGCATGTTTCCCAGTATCACATGCTGTGCATTTGAAATTGAATGCATAGTTTTTTGCTAAAGTATTTACGCTCATTAAGTGTTCCATCTTAATATATTTTATCAGATTTTTTTTTTTTTGCAAAATTAGCATTTTTACAAAAGTTAGAGCAGGGGTGTGAAACTCATTTTCATTTTGGGTCATATCAAAAATCTGAATGTTCTTAAAGGGCCGGCTGTGCCACAATGTATTGACAGGACCCATTAAATTGTTAACATATCAGTAAATAGCTGTTGATCTTCAATAAGTGTTTCTTAAAATGAAATAATATTGAACGTCTATCCAGGATTTTGCGATTGTTTTTGTGTTTTCTTCTGCAATCAAAATCATAGATTTTGTGTTGCTAATTTATAAATATTTATAAGTAATTTTTGCTTTATTTGTGCTTATGTATGATGCTAAATGTGACATTTTAATAATCGCCGTATCGGTCACAGACTACAACTTGACATCAAGTAGGGCTGAGGAAGCAGTCACTTAAACACAATGTTTTTGGCCAATTTTGAGAAAATTTGTCTGTAAAATCTGAAAAAAAAAAAAAGATTTTGTATGAATTTAGCATGAGTTTTGCAGCTTTGTGAAAAACTGGAGGGAAATATTGATGTAATTTGGAATATAGAGAGTCACATAAAAAGCTACAGTGGGCCAAATTTGGCTCCCGGGTCTTGAGGTCTTGAGTCTCAATGCGCACAGAAATATGGCTTTTCTAAGATGCTGATGCTGAAAAGGCTACACAATGCTCCAACATTGCAGGGCCAGTTTTAATATTGAGTGGAACCTAAAAATAAGACTATTTTTAGGCAGCTGAATGTGAATATTTTACATACAAATGACCAAAAACTGCAGTTACTAGTATATAGAAATAATGTCACGCTCATAAAATGGCATTGGTTGAACTTCTAAATGTGTGGGCATTCAGTCAGTTATGTGATAACTAAACCATAGATGAAAAGAATAATTTCAAAGTCAAATGATGATGAGGCAAAATAAAGACAAAGTATGCAATTTAAATCCAAATCAATATAAAAAATACTGCTAAATTACTATGCTGGAATAATGAGAGACATTAATTTCTGTAATATCAAGTCATACTTCTGTTTTTAAGTCATTTTCATTTTTTAAAATCCAAAATCTAAAATAATTTCATTTAAAGATTTTGCTCATCCTTTTTGACACTGACAAGGAGAAACTATTTCAAACAAAATCGAATAAACACCTTTTTATAGATTTATAGTTTTTTTTAATACCTTTTTTTAAAAGGAAGCGCAAATGACCAAATTATACTAAAGAGCAACAGAACAAATGGTACATGGACCGTACACCATACAAAGAGGTGCGATGCACATCACAATTCTAAAGTTTAATTTCATTTCCTTCCATTAGCATGCACAACATTGTGTTTGTAAATCACGTGAAATCCCAGTAAAATACAATGAAGTTTGTGCTTGCAAGATATTAAAAGTTGGTATAAATACTTCTGCAAGGCGCTGCAGATTCTCTTTTCCTGTGAGATATTAAGATGCCAAGAAAATATAGAGTGACATTTAAGAATGCCTCTTTAATAATGATTTAAAAACTAATTATATTTGCTGTGTAATTCAGTGTGTCTCGCTGTGAGCTTTATTAAGGGTCATAAAACAAAAGGAAAAAAAAATACTTTTCAGCAGCCATTTAAAATCAGCCAAGTTTAAAACAACTGAGCTGAGAATATGCCAGACGTGCGTGCATGTCTCTTGTGGTTTGGACTGAGGTGTGCAGTCCATATAGTATATTTCACAGTAGATTAAGCCCATTGTCCCTAAATCTCAAGGAGCTTAAACATGCACCATGAATAATGAAAAACAACTCTCGACTCCATTCAAATGAAATGGCGCAATCTCTTGGGAACTCGACTGATCCGCTCTCTAAGACGCTGTAATCTGCCAAGGTGACGCTGAACCAGCCCCGGCGAAATCCAAGTCTCATCGCTGGCACACCTTTGCGAGATGTTTACACTCTCATCCAACACGCCGGAAAAACCGACAACAAGCTCTCACGCCGCGCTTCTCTGAATAAAATTGCTGAGCCACGGCTGCAGATTAAGTATTTAAAACGGAAACGCTTTTAGACGGCGGTGATTTACCTCTGAGAGGAGCTGCTGGCCATTCTTCAGCCAAGCGTAGGAGGGTTTGGGCTTTCCGTTGGCACGGCACTCCCAGTGCAGTCTCTCCTCTATGGCCATTGCCGTGTCCTTCATGGTCTGGATCCACTGAGGCTTGGCTGAGGACACAGAAATACCCCTCTTATGAAATATCTCACAAGAAACCCAGAGGAGGGCTCTTTTTAAGGAAGCGGCACCGGGCCCATTAAGTATGCCGCTTCCCAAATAGTTCAAAGGAAGCACAGATTGGCAGCTCAAACAGGATGGGCTTGTCCTTAAGGGGGTGGGGGGAGGAGAGAGAAACGATTGCATATTTCATCACTCAAATGTTTCACGAGCCTGTGGCAACACAAGATTACCATTAAACACTGAACCACAAAGCGGAAAACTTCTCGCCACTGGTAGAGTGCACATGACATCGCCACCCACCCCGACCTGTCACCTTAAGTGTGTGTAGAAAAACCCATCACCCCTGCACATAACTTCCAGCATTACATATGCACAACTTTTCAGATTTTTTTCTGTTGTTTTTTTATTTTTTCCTTTTTTTTTATGGGAAGAATGCAGCGCTCATAATAAGCACAGCTCCTTTGCAGGCGCCAAGCATGCTGTCAGTTCCAATGTCACAGGTGTCATTTTAGCTTCTGTAATGAATTCAGAGAAAAACGCAGCAGCCGGAATGAGCCAAGGGGGCAAATTTTAAATAGAACAATCGCATCGCCATAAAATAATAAAAATATTAAAACCAAGCAGGCATCTTTATTTATTTTTTGTTTAATCTCTAATTACACTCTAACAACAATAGAATTCCCATGTTTCTCATGCTACTATATTTTAAGGTGAAAGTGTAAAAGGGTAAACATTTTGAAACTTTTTCAGTTGTTTTCCAGCTCTAGAAAAAAAACAAAAAACTGAAAATCTCAAGCCGGAGCATGCAAACTTAAACAGAAAAGCCACACATCCAAGACTATAACCAGAAAGACCATCTTGCTACAAGGCAGCAGAGCTAACCGCCAAACTTGTAAATATTTATTATACCAGCTCTTAAAAAATGTACATGCAAAAAAAAAAAAAAGCTCCCATGTAGAGGTAAATGATTTAAACAAAAGATGTCACCACAAAACTCCCCCAAAGAATTACGTACAGTAGGAGAACAAATGTTTTGTTTAAATATGAAAATGATTCATAATCTAATTTCTCATGCATGTTGCTTTACAAGGATGTCAATAAATTAAACACAATAACTAAACTTTGTGAAACATGTTTTCGATGATCAGGACTTTTTTGTAGTTTAAAATGGGTTTTGAATAAAACCTCTCTTCAAAATTTCTGAATATTTCAAAGGTTATGTTGAGACTTTGGGTTCTTTTGAGACCAGCATCTGGCATTTCTTTGTTGATATTTACTCTTTTTTTTTAGCTGAAGAGCTGAGATTCCATAGTTGAACTTTAGAATGATGTTTTTCAGGTCCTTTTTGAGGCTTTTGCTGAAGTTTCATTGTGAAACTTCAGATTCTGTTCATATTACATACAAACTTCTGCATGCAAAAACTACATGAATACATGAATTAAATATTTGTGCAAATATGTAGCCTTACTGATGGTAACAGATGTGTTTCTTGGAAAAATCACATACCGTAAAAAGCCAGCCGACCGGTAGCTGTGTTTCTTCCCATTTTGTTCTCCGCCACACACTCGTACCCTCCTGTATCGTCCTGTTGGAAACTCGGGATCTCCAGCACTGCATTTGAATACTTCATTTTGACTTTGCTGGGAAATGGGACTCCGTTAGCCCTCCTCCAGGTGATTTCTGGAACGGGGCTGCAACAGAAAAAAGTAGGCAAACCTTAGCTCGGGTTGTAACAATCCAGCGATAATGAAGCATTTGATGGACTATAAAAGCGTCCTCTGTGTATTTTTGTGGATGAATGGTTCAGATTAAGCCCAATCCAACCATGAAAAAAAAAAAAAAAGCTTTTCAGCATGAGTTTTAAAACCAATCATGACTTTTTTTCCCCCTCTCCACACACTGAGAAATATAATTACCAGAGGATGTTTTTATTTATTTATATATTTTTTTAAACCTGAAGGTTTGTCGTCTGGAATGATGGGCAAAGGAAACGTGAAAACACTCTTCGAGGAATTCGACTTACTTCCCAAGGGCGAAGCACTCCAGAGTAACTGTTGATCCTTTCGAAGAAGGTACATTGTCTGGAAAATTAACTTCTATTTTTGGCTCGTATTCGCCCATCACTCCTGAAAGGAGCAAGCACAAGAACCTGCTCAGTCTTCTATTATTTATGGCTTACCTACAATACTACTGGCACAGGGGTTCGAGCAATGGCACTAAGGACAAATAAAAGACAAAATGAACAAACATTCTCTAATGAGCACACTCTTAGCAGTGCATCACTTAAATGTACAGTCACTGGGTGTTGTGCAGAGCCAGCGAGGAATAATTCAAAACGCAGCGAGGGAGGTGGGGGGGGGAATTAATGTCTTGTTTTTTTTCAGTCAGCAGCTTCTTATCTATTATTTCAAAGCTTGAGTGGGCAGTTTTATTGTTTATATCATTATTCAGGGAAAGGCGCAGGAGATGGGGATCAGACAGTGATGCAATAGGATTTAAATTTATGCAGCTACATGTACAGTACACTGAGTGGAAACTAACTGGTTGAGCCACCAGAACACTCAATGTAATGGTCCAGTGACGTATGACTCATGTTTAATTCATCTGAGGCAATCTTTATTCACTCTTTCTATGAAACCATATCAGGGAACAGAACAATCCTGAAAATTCATGTGAAAGCAGGAGGAACGTCTTTAAAGGGGAACGCAAATTATGAGGCCAAGTCAGCACGGGGGGAGATTCGAGGAATCTTTTTGTCGAAAACCAACTGCGTACGACAAGCTTCTGGTTCTTAGGGACTTAAATGCAGAGATGGACAACAAAAAGAGTTCTTTGATAATCTGGTGACAAAAGAGACATCAATAAGAAAAAAAAACAACAAAACAAAATTGTTGAATGTCATGAACGTTTGCAGCATCTTACCGTCTGTCCTGAGGATCAGAGATGTGGGCGAGCTCTGAACCTTGCCTTTTGTGATGCTGTTCATCACCACACATGTGTAGTTCCCCACATCAGAGGGCTCCACCTTAGCTATGTACAGGTTTCCCGTCTGCTGGGAGACAAATCGCCGATTGTCTTGCTGAACAAAGTATGGATACTCATTGAAGACCCATGCGTATGTAAGGTCTGAAAGACAAACAAACAGGCGTACAAGCAATCGATGAACACTCTTAGACATGACTTAATATCTTACTATATTATTGATGAGTGTTCTTTATCATTTTTAAACATGATTAGGAACTACAATTTAGATAAAAGCCTGAGAAATGACTCCATGTTTTTGCAGTTGTATTTTCTTAATTTCTTTGTGGATTCACAACACAGATTGCACTAAATACAATGCAGACACCAACATGTTAATCAAGCCCATTAAATGGGCTTGAGAAATAGTTCTTTACTTTTTATGATTAATTAAGAAAAAAAACACACACACAAAAAAAACTGCATGCCATAACCTGAGGAGGCATTCCCATTTTCAATTTTGAGTGCACCATCTAATCGGAGACTTCTTGTTATGATGGCGTTTTTAAATTATTGCCTGTGAGTATCTACCTCCTGATGAAGTGGGTGTCCCACACAGTAACACCACTCCTTGTCCCTCTCGGACTGACACGGCGCTTCTGGTGTGAACTTTGAAATGATCCAAATCTGAGGAAAGACAAAAGAAACAACCAGTCATCAAGATTCTAGATGTTCCTTATCAAGGAGGCAAAAACGCAAGTGTGTGTGAAACCAGAAATCTTTAAAATACTGATGCATTGCTATGGAAAATGAGAACTGTTCTTTCGGAGAAAAGAAAAGCTGCTTAATCTAAATTCTGCTGTGTGAGATATTATTAGACAAATTGTATTCACCTGGATTCAATTATTTTTTAACAAATACTGTGCTCTCAGGCAGTCTGAAATGTCATTAGGCCTCAAACCTCAATGTTTGACAATAGGAAAGTGAATTTTGCCTTTCTCTGGGGAATAATTATGTGAACACATTAGGCAGCTAAAGTAACAGAGGAGACTTTTCCAAAATTTCCTTTTATATGTCGCAGTTTAACGGGTTTTGAACTTTAAAGAGCAAATATCTTGCAAATAAATCACCTTTATTATAACCCCCCCCCCACAAAATATAATTAAATAAAGGTAACTACATCTATATATGATTAATGGTATGAAGTGGCATAAGCAACAGCATGCCATCATTTTAAAGAGACATTTTTCTTTCTATTTTCTTTATAAAAACTTCTGACTGGAACAAGTTAAGTTGATTTTTGACTGCTTATTGTTAACAGAAAACGGTGAGTGCTCTTATTTTCCCTCTTGGACTGAAATCTTTTATGCAGAAAAAGTAGATGGGCTTTTGTTAAAGTAAATAGGTGGGGAATGAGATTTCTCCTCACCAACCACAAACTGTGTCTTTGTTCAATATACTTTTTGGTCCAGAGTTATGAAACAGCTAGAATCTTATCTTAAGCAGAAGGAACAATGAGGAAAGAGGACAGAGCTCATGCCACTGTGACAACGTAACAAAGAACAAGGTGAGTTTTAGTCCGCGTAAAATTTCTGTGGTAGGAAAATTTGTTGTTTTACCATATTTATCTGGTGTCCACTATGTCAGTACATCCTCTGATGCCACCTGGTCTCATTAAAAAAACAAAACAAAAAAAATTAAAACAAAAGCTACTCGACTGCATACTTATCAACAGTAATAAGCGGTAGCCGGGACTTGTTTTTTCTTGATGTATAAGCCAATGAATGACAGACTGTATACCAATGTTTTGACCTTCCTAACAAACAGTGCTATTTACATTAATTTGTAGTAAATTTTTAGGGACAAAGAACATTTAAATTCAAATTCAAAAATACTTTATTAATCCCAAAGGGAAATATTAATGTTACTGTAGCTCATAAACATTTTGTCGGAAAACTAACTTTAGATTAATTATTTAGCGTTTGAATGGTGTGACGGTGTAATGTGTAACGTTTTAACAGCTAGTTCACAGCAGTTTACACTAAAATGGTCACAAATAAAAGTTGGACTAAGTATGTGTAAGGAAGTGACTTTCAGCTGCTTCCATTCACAGCAGCTATGTTTAACACAACTGAGCTTGTTTAACCACATTCTCTTTAATTTCTATGTAGACTGAAAGCCAATAGCTACCACAAATAAGTCTTCCTCTTATGAACTCACATTTGAACGAAACACTCAAATTGCTGTTTTGTCTTGGATGCCTGTTATATGCATTGATATTATGTGACATCATCAGTCATCTGCAACTCTAAGAGACGTGCTTAGCCGTCCTTTTTTTCCGGTTCATTCTTTGAAACTTTTCTTTCTCCCCAAATTTGAGACATACATTTCTAGAACTAAACAAACTATAATCCTAAGCACAAACGAAAAGGAAAAGATGTAAAAATGTTGATTTATACCCTTTATGAGTTAGCAACACAGAAGATGAATAACATTTTAAAGACTCTGGTTTGACCTCTAAATCATTCGACGGCAATTTAAAAATTGCAAAAATAGTTTTGTAAAGAATAATAAGGTTATATTTCTTTTTCCCCCAAAATGAATGATGTAACCTCTGAATCGCTTTCTGTCTTTGTTTTCCTTTGCCACATCTTTTAGCACCTCGCATTTGCATCTGTGAAAATCGTATACAATGGCTTTAGAGTGTTATAGCTGACTTTGTGTTTGTTTCTTCTAATGACATTTTCACTTAATTTGCACCTTGTCATGAAAAATGTGCACAGGAAGCATGATTAAGTCGGAGTGCTCACTTGCCTAATGAATAGCTATCTAATGCATGACATGAAAACTGAGAAAAGGCATTGACAGGTTTATGGAAAGAGTGAAACCACAGAGTCTGTGAGAGATTAAATCCTGAAACATAGCAGCTGCATTGCTTTATTCCAAAAATGTTTCATTTTCTAAGCACAGCTTTGCTGCAGTTTTGAGTAAAAGTACCAGACATATTAATTGACTTACAGGCAAACTGTAGACTTGCTCTCCTGCTCAGTATAGCTCCTACAGTGTTGTAGGCCATACACTGATACATCCCTACATCCTGGTAGCGGTCCAGATTGCCTATAATGAGGTTGCCCCCAGACAGACGCCGCCGATGATCCAGGCCCAGATTTATGAGAGTCCCGTTTAGTGACCATCTGTGAGGGCAAACACATCATCAGTCGGCGGCAAAATGCGTGGTCCATCTCTTTCTCGCAACCAAGGTGGTGTTACAAGGCGTAAATGGGAAGCACAACTCAGAATGGTGGAAGAAGACATTCACTATGTGGCAGACATACAGGCCCTGCCAAAGGAATTCATACTTTATGGGCTGCTCTGAATTTTGTCATTTTACACACACAAACCTGAATGTATTTCATTGAGATTTCTTGTGAAAGTCCAACACAAACTTTCACATGTGAAGTAGAAGGACAATTTGTACAAATCAAAATTTTAAAAGTGTAGCATGCATTTATATTTAGCACGGCTTCAGTCAATAACTTCAAAAACTACCCAGGAGGAGCACTGCATGGTTGTGTCCCTCCATGCCAACAAGGTCTATATCTATATCTTACTGTTTTATGGTGTTGCATATATTAGAGAGGTATCACCTCTCTAATATATGGAGATGGAGATGGCTGTGTGTCTTTAACCACACAGCCATCTCCAGTTTGGAGATGGGCTCCAAAACTGACCACTGCCCCATTCTATCGCTAACTACACTACAACAGCAGAGACTCTTTGAGATTCTAAGGACCCCCAAAGACTAGCCAGGACAGGAACCAGTAGTTCCTGGCAGGTGGACCAAGTCTTCCAGCCCCAGGGCCACTCACCCCAACATAACAAACCCCAAGTAAGCACTGCCCAAGTTCACTACCCCACTCCTAAACTCGAACCCCAGAGATACCACAGCCAAATAACATTGCAGGAACCGTGACTATTTGAGAGACACCCTGGGGCAAAGCTGGACACCCTACAATGAACCAGAGCAAGAATCCTGTCCCACACCAGCTAACAACAGTCAGGAACTTCAACAAGCCAGGTAAGACAGCACAGGGAGCAATGGACTATGACCACTCGACTACACAAACTCTCATGCCAGACTCATTGTCACCACAGAGCAGCACACACATAATCTTGTATTATTGTTCTCCATGTCTGGCAACTGAGCTTAGGTGGACAGAGAGTCTTGGTAAGTTGGCAGATAGGCCAAGATGATAGATTTTGTACTATCATCAGACCCTGTTCTCAACAAAATTCTCAACAATTTTATAGCTGACCTGTCTGGTGTGCTCTTTGGTCCTCCTTATTTAGTTATTTAGTTTTCTCCACTAATGTCTCTATCAAACCTCTGTGGCCTATATAGAGCAGCCATATTTACACTGAGAATAAATGAGATACAGATGATCTCTGACAGGGTGACTTCTGCAGGTAATTTGTCCTATTGGATTTTTATTTAGGGGTGATCACAGTAAAGTGAGATGTTTTTTTTTTTATTTGTAAAACTAAACGCAAATTATACTCATGTTTGGTTCAACATTTCTAATCCCAATTAAAGACATGGTGGGCTCTATTACATTTAGAGTTGTATTCAAATCTAAATGTTCAGTGCGTGTAGGTACATTTTCATGGCACCATAGGCTTGAGTGAATCTTTAAATGAACATCAAACTATATTGGTATCATGTTTGCCATTAATCACTTCCTGCCAACGCATTAACACATCTTCTTAAGTCAGGGATTGCATCTAAAACCTTGTCTTTAACCACACAACTCCTTCCTTACTGTGCGACCCTACCGCATCCTACCACCCCATGACACACACGCATTTCCTGTTTCTTCCTTCACACCTTTTTTTAATTGATTTTCACACTTAGCATTGGCAAAGGAATGAAGCTAAAAGTCACCAAATAACCTCGGATAAGTTGCATACTAGTTGGCATTTTCATAGCATCACTGCATAACATTAGCATTCTAGCTTGCACCAGTCCTTCACATCTGCTCGCTTCTCTCATATTTGCTGTTTTAACATACACAGAATTTCAATTCAGTCTCAATTCAAACAAAGTTGCTCTTCTGCTGATGTTTCTCGTGTAATATATATTTTTAAAATCATCAAGTAAGAAGGTTAGATCATAAGACAGCTTAATAACATGTTGCTTAAGTTGAAAAGAGTAAGCAGGCTTTGCCTATAATTAAATATTAAATCACCAATCAGGGAACAAGTTCAAAGTGGCAGAACGTCTCAAACATTTTCTGCTGTACCTCTTCATCTCTGTCAAGCTTTAGCCTGCTAAGATCCCCATGATCCCCAAAGGACTGGGATTGAGCACAGTGAATAATACCAAGCAATTGGCCGTGGTTCTTGTTTGATGGGCCACAAGTGTTTGCAAACTCATTATCGGCCTCAAAGCGCTTTGTCCCACTGGAAAACTGATCTGCATGCCGGATTACATGTCCATTTCAGAGCTACACTGACGATAAAATTGCCCTCTGCCCTTTTTTAATAACCCAGAGATGGATTTGTACCCTACCAGGTCAGTCACTTAACTTGGAAAGCAAATTGCAAGTTTTAAAAAGTCAACTTATTGATTAAATTCCAACACCCCCTTTGTTCTTATTCCAAATAACCATAATCTAATGAAAATTATTGTTCAGTAAATAGTAAATAACAAATCCTGAAGATATTTGTTATCTTCAGGATAACAAATATCCTGATAACAAATATCTTCAGGATTTGTTATTTACTATTTACTGAACAATCATTTTTATTAGATTATGGTTATTTGGCTGACAAAACAGCGAACAAGTGCTGTAAAAAAAATCTAATTGTTATGACAGGTTAGTTATAGGTTCAATACTACATCTGAGGGTGCATCAGGGGCGTAAAATTGGTGGGTCCATCTTAACCCCTCATGCTGTGTTTTGTCCTCCCAGCTGAGGTGTAATAAACACATGGAGTCCCAGTTCAGTAAATGGACACACTTTTCCTTTTTCGTTGGTCTTATGTAATAATCTAATTTTATTAGAATTGAATATTGGGTTTTAATTAGCCGTGTTAAAACAAATGAAAAACATATTTTAAGCTGTGTCCAATACATTCATATATGATGAGTTTGATGTTTGAAATTAATTACTGGAGTAAATTATCTTTTCAATGGTATTTTAATTTATTGATATGCATCTATACGTATTGATCTTGTGAAGTGCCTTGACATGACATTTGGTGTGAACTGGTTTTACATAAACGGGCAAAACCAAATTTGCAAATCACTAATAGATAAATACTCTGCGGTTTTGGAAATGTTTTGACTAAAACAAAATCTTGCTATTGTTTTCTATATTCTAACCTTTTTATTCAGCTACAACACCACTTGCTGCACTGTCCCCTGCTTCCCACAGAAATCATTAAATTTTAATTTTCCAGTATCTCACACACAAAGCCATTCCCTGCTATTTAAGGGTAGTCAAAGATCACGGTTTTGGAGGTTATCATCACTTTAGCTGTAATCACCTCCTCGTAATATTAACATAAAGTGACACCAGCCCGCCTCTGACTTATCATTTCCAACATTAGCACTTGGTGTGAGGTAACAGTGAGCTGATGCAACAAAAAAAGAAACAAAAAACACCTTTTTAACTTCTTCTCTCTCAGGCATTCTTCTGTCACATGTCGGCATGGGAATGTGATATGTAAATATTTGCACAGTAGGTTTGAGCTATTAAATAAAAGAGACACCTGAAAGAACTCAAGCATCAGGTTACATAATTTTTCATATTTTAATAGAGAAATTCTTCTATTCCATTCTCAGCCACAATGCCATTATGCATCTCCTTTTGACTGTGGTAAAAAAAAAAAGAGCATACATGGGTTCAAAGACAGGGCACCTTTTATGGATGTTCAATCATTTTTCTCTCACCATAGAGAACATCCGTTTCTTACCATCATCTATATTCATATATTCTGCTTTCCTGAAGTGGAAATAAAAGAAATAAAAGCTATAAAGGCAGGCTTTCCAAAAATATTTTAAATCTAACTATCAAATTAATTTCTGAAGGTATATATACATGCTGCCACATTATAGAAACCTTACACTGCTGAAATAACCGACTTCAAACCGTCCTCTTGTAAAAGCAACACACTAAACACCCAAGCGTTTCCTTATACTATGAGCAATACTAGTAGCATAAGTGTGGGTGTCTGGTCCGACTACTTGAATTCAGCTTTTTGACCCTCAGCCATGATTTTCACCTCTTTTTGACCTTCTCTGAAGAGCCTCTGAAGCTCTGCGCTACCAGGATTGACTGGCAACCAGGAAAAAAAAAATCAAACAACTCTGCTATAAATTTGTTTTCTGAATACACGCCGACCTTCCAGGTACAGAAAAAAAGTCGAGTCTTCCGAATGATCCCGCGGCGCGGGCCCGAGCGTACAAAACGCGGGTCAAGTGAATGTTACAGTCCCCCTTCCTACTTAGATTATAAGAAGCTCAGACACATTTTCAGAATGCTGTAGAAAGATTATTCTTTTTAAAGAGGCGAGCCGGTTCTCTCCCTTGAGTTATTATGCCGCTGCTGTGTGCATAGAATGAAAGTCTTATATCTCTGGGAGTAACAGAGTAGGGAAAGAAAGAGGTAAAGAAGAGGAAAAAAAAGGGGGTTGGGGGAGCAATGTGAGCCCATTTACACTTCAAGAGCTGAGCCAGAAAGGTTGTGGGGGCACGCAGACACTTGCACAGCCAGTCTGACGAGACAGCACA
Source organism: Poecilia reticulata (assembly GCF_904066995.2). NCBI lineage: Eukaryota > Metazoa > Chordata > Actinopteri > Cyprinodontiformes > Poeciliidae > Poecilia > Poecilia reticulata. The sequence goes on along the minus strand of NC_088836.1, from coordinate 13,326,665 downwards.
TTAAACATCTCACCTTTAATCATTACATGGAAATACCTGGTCTTAGGCGAACGGGATGTGAAAAGCCTGAAATAATGAGTGCACACACTGCACGGCACTACCAATGCAGCTCAGGTGGCCGGCAGCTCCCACTGCAGTAAATGCAACGCTAAACACAGAAGACAATTGTAATCAATGGCTCTCGGTGCCAACTGGCGTCTAGCAATCTGCATTGTTCTCGTGGTGTTTTAATAAAGGAGGCGATCATCAGGATGCTGCGTGTATCTCTCTAATCTCTGGTGGTGAGAAAAAGAGGCAGATTGGTGGTGTGTTAGTCAATATGAGTTAGTAGAGCCATAATGACAGCACCGCCTAGAGTGTCTATATGCATTTCAATCTAATTAGGAGAAAATGAATAGAAGGGAGAACACATATCTTTTTCACACACAAAAAAGTAGAGTTGAGTAATTAACAATCTTTTTTTTTTTTTTTACCAAGTAAATGACTGCAGCTGACTCAGTCTGAGTGGGTAGCGACCAGCAAAATGAGAGATTTTTTTATTTTTATTTTTATTATTTGATTTGAATTAGAGCCAGGACTTTAACGCAATAATTTAGATTAATTAACTACAAAGATTTTTACTCATTAAAAATTGTAAAGCTATTAATCAACTAATTTTTTTTACATGCAAAAGTCACAAGCTAGAAACTGTTTATTGTGTTTTTGGTGAAAACCATAGCAATGGGCAAAGATTGCTTCTCTTGGCCCATCAGCGGTTAGTATTTGCTTCTGAAGCGACGGTGGAAAAGTCTATTGCTGTGTGCAAGTTATGCAAAAAGTATTTAACCCATTACAGAGGTTTTTCAAGCCTAAAATAACACCGCAATGCGATACATGTTGCAGCAGCACAGATGTGTAGAACACTAATGTGTCCACATTTTAATAAAGTATTTTTTCAAAGAAGCTACAAGAGTTATTAGGGACACTTGAAAGCTGAATGAGCATGATAGCACTTTGCACCAATCTGATGAATAAACGACTGAAATAACATTAAAAACAATAAATGTCTTTGTCGTTGAACTCATATGTCTTTTTATTTAATAATTTAGCAGCAAAAAGGTTTTGTAATTGAAAATGTTGAATATTTTGTCGGTACATGGTTTTAATTAAAATGCCATTAATTGTGATGAATTAATTACAGACCCAGCCATTAACTCTATTAAAACTTTTTTTATCAAGTCCCACCACTAACTTGAATATAGCATTTTGTGCATGTGCAAAAAATGCTATATTTTGTGCACATGCATGACTTGAAAGACCCCTGAGATATTTGGCAACATTTGTTTGCAAAGCAAGTATGTCCAAAGAAAATGTCCATTTAAGTAATTATTTACATTACAGTACATTTGGTAGCTGAATACGAAATTTATTAACTGTGCAATCACAAAAAAATGTACTTAACATAACTAAACTGGCAATGTTCATGATGATTTAAGAAGGCGCAAGGTATGGGCAAACTTTACAATAGCCCTGGTTTACTTCTGGTCTCCCAGGATAAATGCAATTCAGAAAGACGATTTTCACATAAGGACCCATTTCAGACAAATCAAAGAAAAGTATTATAGTTTGACAGTTTAACAAATTTATAATTTACAGTTTGTTTATAAATCTAATACATAACAGCTAAGGAGCTTGTCATTTGTGAAACCTGAAATCAAACCTGATCAGCAGGACTGTTAATGTTACACCCTAAGCAGTGGAATAAGGATTTTTGTCATCCATGGGCTTCAGTTTAAAATTAAAAATTAACACAACTGCTAGTATTTTGGTGGTCGCTTTAATTTTATACTGTTCAACTTTCTCATCTGTTGGTAACCAATCGGAGAAAATAATAAAATCCATCATTGACAAACACTAGCTGAAGCCATATATTAACCTTCTTCTGATCAACAGTGCAGCCACAAATAGCACAACAAGCAAATCACACATGACTGAGCTTTGACAAGCCACCCGTATGTGCTTGGGTGTTTCAAACACAACCAAAAATAAGACATTACTAATTGCTAACATGTTATTTATAAAATACTCCTCACCAGAAACCAAACAAACTACTTTCCTGCAGCTATTATAGTGGAAGTTGCTAACATAAACAAACCTTCAGAAGCATTGTCAGGAATAACATGGATAAAACAGAAATAATTTATTTCAAAGAAAGATTTATCTAGATTTGGGTGAGATCTTCACAAACCTTCTGGAAGAAAGAGTTACAGACCAATGAAATCATGCTTGACCTTTTGGCCTGACTCCAAAAGACATGTTCACAACAACAAAACTGAATGTTACAAAAAAATACAGACGAAACATAGTGGATGATTTTACTGGACTTCAAAAACACAGAACCTTTAAACATGTAAGTTACTGATTTTATTAATTTTAATGAAGCATTCAACAGAGATTCTGTATTGCAAAAGTGGTCATTATAAAAATGTAGATTGGGCCATTGCTGGTGTTAACCAGTATGGTGTTAGCTTTTATTAGCAATAAAAATAACATTTGTCTATTTCAGATAAAGACATTAAATCAAAAATGTGATTTATCATATGAAAGATGTGATGATTTGATAATCCCATACTGACCCGTGCCTATTTGCAACATAATCAGTGGATCCAGCATTTTCCCACAGGATATAACATCTGTGCTCATTAACATCAATACATTTTTAAAAGAGAAAATAATAACACTTAGTATTAAAAACCACAAATGCCAGCATCATTTTGAAACTCAGATGTAATATTAGTAAGTTCGAATTTCAAATAACCTGTTTTAAATGCAACTTTCAATTGCACACAAAAAGAAAAGAAAAGAAAAAAAGATCGACGTTCTAATGTAACATTTCCACAAATGAAAGAGATAAAACAAATGGCAGAAAATTCATTTGAATTGCTGATTATGAAGTAGAAGTCACTTATTTTTGTGAAAAATGGTAATAATTGCATCCATAAGTGCACAGCTTTGGCACCATTGGTATTACATTGAAAATAAATACATTTTCAGTTAGGTAAATGAGCTCTTACCGGTACTGAGGAGAAGGCATGCCCTTAGCATCACAAGTCAGGGTGGCTTCTTCTTCTATGGAGTCGACGGGGATGAACAGGTCAGCTGGTTCCATCCTCCACCGCGGACCGTGGTATGATGCACTGTCCAGACAGTCTTTCAGAGAAACACAAAACTGCCTGAGCATGAAGAAGAATATCCACAGTGACAGAACCGATGCTCTAATTGTTTTTAAGGCATTCTGAAGCAAAAATAATACTAATAATATGAGTATGAAAAAACCCCAGAAAATGTTAGAAGTGACATCCATGAGTTTCATATGATTCTGATCATGGTGTATATCCAAACAGATAAACTCAATAAAATCAACATCAGAGTGCATTATTAAATCAGCGTCTCCTTTGTATTACTTTAAAAAACATACATTGTGTCGATATGCATTAACAAAATAAAGCTATTACTATAAAGTAGAAGAAAAAGGTTATTTTAAAATTTGATCACCAAACTGTGCTGCAAAATGTATTAAAGACAGACTCAGAGGAGTGATTTCTATCGTTTATTCTTTGTGAAAAGAATGACTGTGACTTTTATTACCAATACATTTCACTGACAGAGGTGGGGAAGCTTGTGCTCAGTGTTTTGCCCAGGAAAAGATTATAGAATAAAAGCATCATATCTCCTCATCGGGTTATAATCTCAGCGGTGCAAGGAAAAAGATTGAGAGTATTCTGTCTGCAGTGTGAATGGAAGTCAATACTGATGAGTACTCCTCTAAACCGGAGCCTCCTATCATCTCTGACATCTCTTCACCCACTATACCACAACTGTGAATGTCCAAAGGACAAAAAAAAAAAAAAAATTATCATTCTTATGAAAAGGTGCTTTACCTGTCAGACGGTCGTTGATTGATAGCAATAGAAGCAGTTTCCATGGCAGCGTCATCTTTGGCAGCCAGGGGTAAATGAGTCTTTCATCCAATAAGCTTTAAAATGGCACTTGCGTTCTCAGAGAGAAAAGAGCGTGACCTGTTGAAACAAGCATTTTCGAAGTTAAAATCCTCTAAATGCCAGCTGTTTTATATAATAAGTCTTTAAAAAAAAGGATCAAGCAAGTTGAACAAACAGACATGCAGGATGTCAACTGTGGTGTGCGGGGCCCTACTTCTGCAGGTCACTTCAAATGACCTCGTGAGGCCACAGATTTATTTAAAGCAAACTTTTATCTATGCAACGGGAAATTATTTTACACTCTTTCCAGGTTTTTACTGTCTAGTTTCTTTAACTGAAGCCTTGACTGAATGTGTTAAACTTCTATTAAATTAAACTGTGTAAAGAGTTTTACTAGGGTTGAGAATTATTTTAGCTAAGAAATCCAGATTGTTTTAAAAATAATACATTTAGCCACAAATTGAATATCTGTTGTATAAAAATTAAAAATGAGAATGCTGTCTTATTGAAGTGATGCCTGAGATTACAGGGTGATGATTGAAGTTATGATTCAGTTGACAGTTGCTCTGATGAAATAAAAAGACATCAGACTTTATATAGCTCTAACTCAAAAATGCACACTCAAGGGATATGGAGTTCAAAATCATTTGCAGTACATTTCTATTTAAATAATACTAAAAAAAGGAAAAAAAACCAATTGTATCATAATCAAAATAAACTGAGTCATATTCATCTTCCAAAGGTGAAGCATAATGTCGCTACACAGGCGCAGATGCTCAGTCTTCCAGCCGCTCAAATGAACAGGGATGGCTGACAAAACAGCGAACAAGTGCTGTAAATTTATTTAAGTACTTCTGGAGAACAGCCTTCGTCATCCTCTTAAGATAAAAAGGTAAAAGCAACAGCATTGTTTTGAGGTGTTTTGCTTATAAGGCAGGCAAACAGGTGAAGCTGAAGGACGTTGATAAGACTTCATGCAAGCCGTGCTACATCAAGCAGTTAAAAGTCAAGTGGCACAAAAACCTGGGAGAAGCATCTTAAAGGTCGACACTCTGATGTCTGAGGAATTTAAAAACATCAGTGAAGCTCCTGCAGCTACAGCAAACATGCCAGATTGAAAAGTTTACATTTTTTGTTTAAATATTAGCAACCTGCAGAGTTATGGCTCCATCACATTAACATATGATTAACATATGAAAGAGTATAGCAGCAGGCACCATTTCATAAAATCAAATTTGTAATTGACGTACATAAAGTAAATGTTATACACACTTCATATATCAATGTTAGAAAAGAAGTTAAGAGGTTTGGGTCTTAAAACATTATTTTTTGAAGACCCAAACTGAAACAAACAAGAGTTGACCAGAAACTAGTCTCACTGACTCCAGCTGTTAACTGTTCACAATGAAAATATGACACAAAATTAACAGAAATTCAAGAACTGAACAGAGGTGCTGCTGAATACATTTCGCATGGACCAGATTCTTGTTCATAATTTCCAACTCACTGTACAAATAAGAAACATTCCCAAGTTATCTTTTTACCTAAATGGCTGAATTACACTACTACTTACATGATTCAGGCAATAACCAAAGTGATATACAGCTGTCTTCCATGCTTTTCTGAGCTTTACTAAATAATTTAAAAGTGTATCTCTATGGTAGTAGCATTTAGTTGGTAATTTTTTTATCAAGGCAACTCAACAAAGACAACATTGTAAAGATGTGTGGATAAACTGACTGTGAATGTCAGCTATTCCTCAAGATTACCCCAACTTCCCATCTGACTGGTTTGCCAACTTCCCATCTGACAAGTTCCCCTGCAAACAAACTCTTTCTGATTTCAGAGAACTCACCCTCATCACCCATTTTTGGCTGTGTACCCCAACATCTGGCTGTGTTTAATGTTCCATTTATCAGCGTTATTCATTTTGTTTAAGTTGCACAAGGCTTGTGGGAAGTTCGTGTGAGATTACATTTTCTTCCATGCTCTGTCAAAAGGTGCAGTTAGCTTAAGTATCGTTCCTCTTCGAATTAGCAACTTCAGCACAATTTTGATGCAAAGCGGAGACTGTGTTCAATGTTACTGTTTGTACTGTTTGTACTGTTTGTACTGTTTGTACGACGTACCTGGGACAAACCGTAAGCTGAGGTTTGGTGTCAAATGCTCCAAACCTCAACGCATTCTCACTTATCAAATCAGTGACAATGCCACTTTGTGCCCTGCATTGTGACCAAGCTGCCCTTAGAGACATTTGAGGCATATGGGAGGCAGAACATGCCAATCTATTAGCGGGGAAACCGACGCCTCGGCTCATCCTTCACTTGGACGGATCCATGCCGGCTGCCTGAGGAGACTTGGACCTGGGAATTGGGTGCCATCCAATCAATTAGATTCACCCGCAGCAGCATGTGTCTCCCCACATGCTGGGGCGAATCAAGACAGCCTGATGAGGAACCCCATTCCACTCAGGTCCATAATCAAGGGCAAGAGTCTGTCTGCTTGAAGCGCGTGTTGCAAATTGCGATGCACTGAGCAAGTAATGATGCAATTATGAAATGTCAAACGTACACACAATGGAGAACAGGCAATAACGCAGCAGTTAAGTGAGCGGTGCAGCATGTGCGGAGTATATGGAGATTTGAGTACATTAGTCTGCACCTGCATGAAGCTGTGTGCATGAATAAAGCTCATCTGTGCACAGGAATACACACACAGTCTCCTCTAGAGGTGTTCAAGATAGGCCAGGGACAGATAATAACATCCATCTGCTGAATGTCACACAGCCCACACACACCTACACACTCAACTTGCTTTCTAACCATGTGCACCACATACAGTATAGGAGCTAGTCCCCACACACACGCACACCCCTACACACACACACGCACGCACACGCACGCACGCACGCACGCACGCACGCACGAACACGCACACGCACACGCACACGCACACACACACACACACTCCCTCTCTTACTTGCTCTTTCTCCCTTTCCATTTAGAAGACATAATCCATGATGTGCAGCTCATTTGTGGCCTAATCCTGAGGCAAGTCTGGTTCAGAGCACTACTTATGGAAGGCCTAATTGTTTGTCAGCTGCCCGGATGTCAAATCAGACATGTGGGGTCTCAGCCAGGATTTTCTTCCCTACCTTTCATGTTTGCTCAGGCTTTTTTTTTTTCCTTCCCCCAAAGTCTGCAAAATTGGATTGGTACGCTTTCTCTTCAGAAGAGTCCTGGATGCCTTACCTCAGTGATAGGCCCATGCACACTGTGCAAACTGCTGGCACCTCCAGCACTACGGATTGGTGGGGATGCAGTTGGTATCACTCTCCTGTCAACTTTGCATGTTACGGTTTGGATTTGAAAAGGGTTTTTTTTATCAGGAACAGATGGTGCCACTTTTTAAAGCACATCTAATCGGTCAATATTAGTCTAGCAGCAGGATGAATGCAGACCCCACTCCCTCCCCAAACTTTCATAGTGGTACTACTGTAAAAGCGCAAGTCCTGTGCTGCTTATTCACACCTCCCAGTCCTCTCTACTGTCTGCTACACCACAAAGTCTGTGTGACATCAATTTCGTCATCTGTACCAACCAACTGGGGTCCACCAGGACTCTCCACAGATGTCCTTCTGCAGTCAGGATTATTGTGACCGTGCTGACTGTGCAAGTTGACAGATACAATAACATCACTGTTCAAAGGGTGAAGGTGCACACGGTAGATACAGAGAACTACGAATCAAATGTTGAACAAATGCTGAAGAAAAAGATCAACAACGGTTTTTTTAATGGAACTAAAATTGGGAGATTTGCAAGATTTGGAGATTTCTTCTTTTATACATTTCTTTCCCTCTCAGTTTCAGTTGATTTAATTTTGCAGAGGCCTTAGATTTCAGGGAGTTAAGGTGTAAATTTTCTCACACCATTTTTCGGTTTCTTTTTTTTTTTGGACCAGCATAATGTGTAAATGTTGTGCTAAAAGTGTGCAGAAACAAATATTAATAGTGTGCAGAAACAAATATTAATAGTCATCTACAGCCATTCATAGTTTTTTTTCTGAAGCAGTGATGACTGAAAATGCAACATAGCTGAGAAGGATCACCTCACCATAACAAATAATGTAAGATGGTTAACAGGCAAATACTATTTCTGTGATGTTTGCTAACACCTGTAGTAGCAGTAGTGAAAAAGTGAACAATTCCAGTTCAATGCTTGATTAAACTGATATTTCATTACTTTTAGGGATTCTGTTCCACTTTTGTTCAGCTCTGGTTCACAACGTAAAGTACATATTTTAATCAAACCTGCACTTGGTAAGAAACCTAATCTCTTACCTACTTATGCAATCTTTTTATTTTCTTTGTGAAAATATATCATTTGTCTGTTAAGTGTGAAATAATCAGGGTCAGTTTCATATACAGTCATATAAAAAAGTTTGGGCACCCCTATTAATCTTAATTATTTTATTTCTAAATATTTGGGTGTTTGCAACAGCTACTTCAGTTTGATATATCAAATAACTGATGGACACAGTAATATTTCAGTATTGAAATTAGGTTTATTGGACTAACAGAAAATCTGCAATATACATTAAAACAAAATTTGACAGGCGCAAAAATTTGTGTCCCCTCATCATTTTATTGATTTGAATACCCTTAACTACTTTTCACTGACTTACTAAAACGCAAATTTGGTTTGGTAACCTCACTAAGCTTTGAACTTCATAGCCAGGTGTAGCCAATCATGAGAAAAGGTATTTAAGGTGGCCTATTGCAAGATGTTCTCCTATTTGAATCTCCTCTGAAGAGTGGCATCATGGGCACCTCAAAACAACTCTCAAATGATCTGAAAACAAAGATTGTTCATCATAGTTGTTTAGAGGAAAGGTACAAAAAGTTATCTGAGATTTCAGCTGTCAGTTTCCACTGTGAGGAACATAGTAAGGAAATGGAAGACCACAGGGACAGTTCTTGTTAAGCCCAGAAGTGGCAGGCCAAGACAAATATCAGAGAGGCAGAAAAGAAGAATGGTGAGAACAGTCAAGGACAACCCACAGACCACCTCCAAAGACCTGCAGCATCATCTTGCTGCAGATGGTGTCACTATTCATCGTTCAACGATTCAGCGCATTTTGCACAAGGAAAAGCTGTATGGGAGAGTGATGCAAAAGAAGCCGTTTCTGCAAGCATGCCACAAACAGAGCCGTTTGAGGTATGCAAAAGCACATTTGGACGAGCCAGCTTCATTTTGGAATAAGGTCCTGTGGATTGATGAAACAAAGATTGAGTAGTTTGGTCATAAAAAAGGTGTTATGCCTGGCAGCAAAAAAAACACAGCCTTCCAAGAAAAACACTTGCTACCCACTGTAAAATTTGGTGGAGGTTCCATCATACTTTGGGGCTGTGTGGCCAATGCCGGCACTGGGAGTCTTGTTAAAGTTGAGGGTCGCATGGATTTCACTCAATATCAACAGATTCTTGAGAATAATGTTCAAGAATCTGTTACGAAGTTGAAGTTACGCCGGGGATGGATATTTCAGCAAGACAATGATCCAAAACACCGCTCCAAATCTACTCAGGCATTCATCCAGAGGAACAATTACAATGTTCTGGAATGGCCATCCCAGTCCCCGGACCTGAATATCATTGAACATCTGTGGGATGACTTGAAGTGGGCTGTCCATGCTCGGCGACCATCAAACTTAACTGAACTGGAATTGTTTTGCAAAGAGGAATGGTCAAAAATACCTTAATCCGGGATCCAGGAACTTATTAAAAGCTACAGGAAGCGACTAGAGGCTGTTATTTTTGCAAAAGGAGGATCTACTAAATATTAATGTCACTTTTTTGTTGAGGTGCCCATATTTTTGCACCTGTCAAATTTTGTGTTAATATGTACTGCAGATTTTCCGTTAGTCCAATAAACCTCATTTCAATACTGAAATATTACTGTGTATATCAGTTATTAGATATATCAAACTGAAATAGCTGTTGCAAACATCCAAATATTTAGAAATAAAAATAATTAAGATTAATAGGGGTGCCCAAACTTTTTCCTATGACTGTAGCTTCCCTGCTTTACCTGATCTAAGGTGATCTACTGTACATGTCAAGAAAACCATAAAATGTCTTTTTGCTCCACAAATTGTTCAAAGAATCTTTAGTCAGCCAAGAATAATTAATTTCAGTTTTATTATATCTTAAATATAAATGATTCAGCGTTAGAGTTCACCAAAGAAAGTAATACAGAAAAATGATTTGCAGATACATGTTTTATGAGTTGATTCACTGTGGGATCCTTTATGGCAATTTAAAAGGTTAACAGTAAACTGTGTGCAGGTTAAGGTTGTACTATTTGAAGTAGAGATGAAATACAGAATCCAGCTGTGGATTCTGTATTTCCACAGTGGAGAAGTAGTAGTTATAGAATGCATAAGCTCAGTATTTGTTTTTGTGACACTCTGAAAGGTGGTAATCAATATTAAATGCCTTCTCTTCTAACTCTTATGGTCAATGTAATAAATAATATAAAATATGCTGACATTATGACAAACTACAGGCTTGGCTACCAGTGCAATAGCAGGCCAAGGTTTTGAAAAGCTTACAATTTAAAACGTATTACAATTCTCAGTCAAGTCTTTGCTTTTAAGCATACAAGATGCTGAGGAAACTGCCACAATGACTGGAATTTTCAGTTTTTACCTGCTTGATGGCCCCACTCCCACCTGTTGCTGAACACTAGCATTTAACGGGCTACATTTTTTTTTACACTAAGAGTAAAAACACTTCCCAGCTGCTTGGCTGTTTTCTATTTTTCACTCAACAGTTAACCCTGTGTGACCTAAATTTCATCCTCTGCATCTACCCTCTAGGGTCCGCCAGCGGTCTCTGCCGAATTTTACAAGCGGCCCAGATTTTGGTGATTGCGCTAACTGTACACACCAACAGCGAACATAACACTCCAGGTCAGAGGGAAGCACCAAGAAGTCAGCAGAATGGGAATGTCCACATTTGATGCACAATTCTAGTAGCTGATGTTAAAAGCTCACAGAGATTGAGGGAGACATCACACAATGCATGAAGAAATAAAAAAAAGGTAGGAAAACGTGGGTTAATCTTAATGGAGATCTTTGTCACACATTTCTGTATTCATATTTCTATATGAATACAAGAATGTGTTTGTTCACCAGTTCCAAGAAGCTTGAGTTCACGGAGGCAGAAGATAAATGTTTAGTGGAACTCCAAAAGCTTCACATAAACGCTGCTTTAAAACTAAAGTTGACAAGCCTCAAGGTGGTTATATTTCTTTTGGGTTTTATTTACATGTCCAGTGATGAATGTGGTGGGTCTGGTTGCCTTATTGTATTGGTTTGCTTTGGGGTAGTCAACCTGTTTCTAAACTTATGGGCTCCAACAGCACATGCAATTTCATGTTTCAAAACCTTGATAATTCTACTATGGTCATTATGAATTTATCACACACATGGGTACAAAACTCAACACATTCTGAAACAAGCACACAGGTGTCCAACCAATTATATTATTTACATGCACACACACACACACACACACGCACACACACACACACACACGCACACGCACACACATGCTCACTTTCAGCTTTCACTCCTGGATATAATGTTAATGGTTGCAGTTTGCCTCATGGGGTGAATCCCTCTAACTCTCGATCAATGAGGAGGAACCAACTCCGGGTTTAACTGATTCAGACACAGTAATGCACAAACATCACATCTGCTTGAAGAAAATAGCCCAGCAGGAAGAGTGGGTGTGCATTTTTTATTTTTTTTATTCTTTTGAAGGCCTGGGCTTCATTCAACAAAGCTGTATCCAAGCAGGCACTGGGACACACAAGTATGTAATTAACTTGAGAATGTTGCAAAGGTAGAACTGTTGCCTGCATGTGTGCGTGCGCGTGTGTGTCAGCAGCACCTCCTGTTTTTTTTGTTTTTTTTTTGTTTAGTAATGCATACTTCACAAAGATTCACTGAAAGTGCTTTTGCTTCAAAACACATCAGAAGGAGCATCATTGACAAAACACTATCGATTTCTCCCACTACATACAGACATCATGTATTCATTCCAACCTGAGGCTCAACTCCCTTTTATTACAATCCAATCAATTGAAAATGTCCTGTGGGTTCATATGTTTCAGACTTGGTGTGGAAGCCTGGCTGCAGTGTGGCATCACACCAGGAGCGGTGAGAGGCTGAAATCCTAGCATCCCTTCATCACTCTGACAAAGAAAAAGCATGTTTGAGACACACGCAGCTCGCCAATAGAGATTTTTTTTAATTTTATTTTATTTTTTAATGTTATTTCTAAAAGCTTTTTCCTTCACGGATCAGGAAAAGGCTGCGGAGAGGACGGAACATGACGCTATTCCAATCTTAACACACAATTCTGATCCAATTCGAGGCATTTCATTAATGAATCAGTTTTAAACATGCTGTCCAGAGCCGACATTTAAAATGCCCAAATAACCAATGATTTCTTACTAATTTCCACACATACACACACACGCACACACACATACACACACACACACACACACACACACAAGCACGCACTGAGGCTGTTTTGTCTTACCTCCTGCTCAGAAGTGTCTCGAGACCAGCGGGAGTTAAATTCAGCCCTCGCAGAAAAAAACGACAAATTGATCCTCCATGGAAATAACGTGGTCGGGAAAATTTCGGTCACAATTGCAAGGTCGTTCATACAGGTGAAAGTGAGTCTGTGCTGGCCGGTGGCGAGGAGGCTCCAACACATGCGGCTCATATCGCTGCTCTGCCTCCTCTCCTCCACTCCCTATACGAAAAATAAATAAATAAAAAAATAAATAAGAAGAATTCACAGGCACTCACTCGCTCACTCACGCATTCTCTCACACGCACGCACGCACGCGACACCCACGTTGTTCGCAGCACTGAATCGCGTTTAAAGCATATCCTCGCGCCTGCTGTAGCTACGAGGCTCGCCTCTCGCCCCTCTGTTTACGCTCCCAAATCCAACACGCGTCTTTCTGAAGCCGGGCTCGCAGAGGGATCTTGCAGAGATGATTTATTATGCGCATCAAGTCGGCTCTCCGCTGCGAAGAAGAGGGAGGAGTAAAAGGAGGAGGAGGGGGTGCAGGAGGAGGAGGAGGAGAAGTGGCAACCAGCAGCAGCGATTGGGATGTGGGAAGGTGCGGGGATGGGGAGGCGGACGCACCTGGAGGGAGAAGTGCGCCCCTCTGCGTCAGACCACCATTACTGCTGCGCATCTGTGGGCAGCCGCGGATCGTGGACTATTTTCGCCAGTGCCGCAGGCTGTTCCCATATTTAAGCAAACTATGGGTGAGCCAGAGGGATTTTAAGGAAAGAAGGAAAGGTGGGGCTAAATCCGTTTAGTTTTCATTTATTTTGACCAACATTGTGCATAATTATAAACTAGAAGGAAAATTGAGCAAGGAAAAATTATTCTTTGTACCCTCAATCAATACTTTGTTCAGTCACATTCTGCTTTGATTACACTTAGAGTTTTACATATCCAAAGACAATTAAGATCTGCTATAGTCCAACTGGATGCACATCATCTGTGAAGAGGAATGTTGGAGGCTTGCAGCCCGTGCAGATTGTTACTTGAATGGTTCCCCCGGTGTGCACCTGTTTGGGTTTTTGTACTGAAGGTATTCTAATCTAGCAGAACCTTCTAAGGCCTTCATAACAAACCATCTCCAAACCAAATCGCCTCATTTATCAATAGACCTGTAAGATCGGCCATGTTGTTCATTGTCACATTTTCTCCCCCTCTCTCTTCATGCTTTTGTGCTTCAAACATCCACAGAAATGCATTTCGGTTGACCCTCGCCTGACGCGGCTCTTTAGCTGTCACAGGTTAATTTAGTTTCATTAAAGCCGTCAAACAGCTATGTCTGCACATATGAAGGCAATTTTCGATTGCCTTCATATTTGTGCTTGAAGTGACCATTCTAACCCATCACCGTGTTTCAGTGTGCTAAAGGTTTACAGTCATGTCAGGTTTTATCACCCACATAGAGCTTAATGTTGTCCTCACTCAACCAGTTCAAGTCCACAGTTGTGTCTTGGTGGGTTTGCAGGTGTGCTGTCCTTTTCCCATTTTCAGATAATGGTCTGTGAGATTTTAAAGTCGTAAAATTTTGTTTTATAACCTAACCACTCCGGTTTAGTTGTAGTTGTCTCCACAAATTTCTTCATGATCCACCTGCCACGTTCCTTGGTCTTCATGTTGCTACTTGCCCTCTAATTTTCTCCAACAAACCTTTGAGTCCTTCACAGAACAGCTGGTTTTACATCCATATTTGGTTCAATTGCAAAATTGGACCTTATTCACTTGTAATTCTTTCTTTAAATTTGAGATCTATGAATCATTTTCTTTTGAGCTAATCATGCACTATTTTGTCTGGCACATATAATCACATCAAAGCACATTGACGTTTGTGACAAAACGTGAAAAGGTCCACGGGTATGAATAGTTTTTCAAAGTGCTATCTTCAAGACAACCATGAGCAAAATTCATAATTCCAGGGCTCCCGTTTTTGGATCAGCAGTGCCTCAGTGGCTTCAAAGGACGAAATATCTTCAGCACAATTTTTTTTCACTTGCATTAGATAAAATAAATAAATAAATCTCATTCTTTGATTAAAACGTAAAAACGTATAGGCCTGCGTTGCGGCAGAAGACGTAAGAGGTCAAATGCTCTAAAAAGACTTCCAATCACTGGGGGCTCTTTGAAAGCTAATGAGATCTACAGGAATCACTTTCATTTTGAGTCAGAGCAGCAGCAGGAGCCCATGGTGCAAAGAATTGGCAGCAGACAAACATAATTTCTTTGCTCTCAAGTTCAATTAATAAGAATTATCACCTAATTACTATTTTTATGCCAGTTAACATCAAATTGTTTAACAGCCCCTGTAAGCCTGTTTCTCAAACAGCCTCTTATGATGAACTGTGGGGTTTTACGAACCATCGCATTTCACAGATTTCTGTCTGTGCGGCTTAATTTGATCTTTTTTTATAGCAAATTTAAAAGGTAGTCAGCAGACGCCAGCTTCCTTTTCTTATTCGACTGTGGCTCAGCAGGAAAAGTGCTCTTCTTGCCGTTTGGAAAGTTGAGGGTGTGCTTCCAACCTCCTCTCTCTCCCGTCTCGGAAAAGCACCCTAAAGTTGCCTGCTGACCTTTGTACCAGTGTTTGTATTTGTGCGTATTGGTTGTGCAGCTGGGTTAGAGAGGCTCTACCATAAAAGTGCTTTACATGGTCAGCAGATTGAGAAAGCAGCGTTCAGTTCATTTACCACTTAGGGGCTTTACTTTCAGAAGAAATCATACCCCTTCAACGTTTTTACCTTTCCCCCCATTATAGCAACAAATTCCAGTGTATTTTGGTAGGGATTTCGTGTGATAAATAATGATGAAAAAAATGTAAATGTAGGACAGACTCTTTTATTCAGCTCTTTATAATCTGATATGTAATAAATAAGACTGTTCTCAAAAGGCTCAGAGGTTTGAGAATATTGGTGGCCAAAGAGCATCGTAAAGACCAAGGAACACAGCAGGCAGGTCAGAGATTAAGTTTATTAAGTAAAGGTTAAATGTTATAGAACCAAAGCTTTGAAGGCCTCATGGTGCACTGCTCAATTCAATCCCTGATCCAGAAACCAGGTACAAAAAAAACCTTCCAAATCAAATACACTGTCATCCTCCTAAACTGACAGGCTGGGAATCAAGAGAATTATTTAGAGAGGCGGCCAAGAGATTCATGGTAACTCTGGAGGAGTTGAAGACATTTGAAGCTAATAACACTTTGACAAAACTCACGAATATTTATGCACTAATGGCAAGAACAGAGTTGTTAAAACAATTAAAAAATATGCCAGAACATGAGAAGTTCCATCTTTAGATTGCTGCAAGCCATTGGGAAATCAGATGTGGAATTTCTTTTCAGAAAACCTGTTAGATAATGTAAAAGATGAGACTGGGGCAGAGATTCACCTTCCTGTCGAAAAATAGTTTAGAGGTATAATGGAGTGAAATTAGCAACATCTGACTAAAAATCATTTGACATAATGCATGATAAGAAAACGATTGTTAAAATATTATAAATGATGTCCATTGTGAATTTGACTTTAATCAGATGTGAAGAGCGTTTTTTTTTTGTTTTTTTTTCTCCAAACGTTATGAGAAAGTGTAAAATCCTAACAGGCTCGTTATATTGTTTCAGCGACAAAGGTTTCACTCAGCTTACAAGCACGTCTTATTTGGAAGGAGACATTCAAGCTTTACGCCAGTTAAGAAAATGACAGTTTGCAGAAAAGTCGAACATTTTGAGAAACTGTTTTGAAGCTGGGAGATAGACGATCCGGTACGTACCCACCAATTAAACACAAATCTTCGGTACATGCAGCAGCTCACTATTCTTGTTGTCACTGTAAGTCATGCAGGAACAGCTTTTTACACTTTGCTTTTTGTGCAGATTTAGCACAGGAGATAAGAAAGTGTTAATTAGTGAGCTCTGAAGATGGCAGTTGAGTTTTTGTGCTAAACCAAGCCAAAAGCCTGCTGGCAGTATTTTCATAAAACAGTGTGATTTTTTATAATTTTTTTTAATTTCAGCTGTCCTTTTTCCACTTTCTTTTCTAAAACATATGTGATATTTCACTGTATAAATTTGGTGTGATATCTATATGCAAAAAGCATTCGGTTTCAAGGATCTGTCGTTCATGTCTTTATTAGCAATTTCTTTAGGAACATTTCTATGGAGACTGTCCCAACCATTTCCAAATATTAAAATTTATTTGACTTTGGTGATTATTTCGGGGCTTATGCCTGTCTGAACACAGTACTTAAATTTCTTGATTGTGCTTAGAAATCACTTGTATTTGCAGAGCAAAAAAAAAAAAAGGTAGTTCTTGTCCAGATTCACAAATCTAAAAAGCATGTGTGCCTGAAATATTGTGTTTTCCTTTACTGAATTGAAGTTTTCAACACTTTTCATCCTAATGAACATTGGTAACTATTCTGAGTTTTTCATGTGATATTGCAGATCTTTTTATTGGCAATGAGAATAGAGTAAGAATAGTAAAGCAAAGTTCAACTTTATAATGAAGTACTGCACAATAACAGTGTCCACCCCAAACAGAAAATGAAAGAAAAACTTTAAAATGCTTTAAAAAATTTTTGCACAAAACATAAAACTTAAAATAAGTTAAATAAGTGGAATAAATATCTAAAAGAGAAATAAAAGAGCAGTAAGAAAACAAATGGAAAATAAAAAAGAGCAATTATAAATTGGGTAAAGAAAGAAAACTGCACTTGAGATTGATTTGCAGTTGTTTAAAGACAGGAGGAAGACATGAAAAACTTTATATAGATGATTCTGTGCTGATTCTGATGTTGAGAATTGACAATTTTTTTCTCATTTATGTTTTACAAAAACAAAAATGAAAAGCAAATGAAACACAAAATTGGTTAGAAATGTGCACAAATCCTATTACAGGGATAACATTCCCAATCAGAGCTACTGACAAGACAAAATAGCTTCTTTCCAGACATTTAGCCATATTATCTCTGGAAGAGCACACGAGTGGTTAATAATAAAACTGGCTGAATGAGTTATTTTGCATGATGGCTCACCGCAGTGATTTATTGCATGAACACCCCGTAATGTTATTAGTTCCACCTGTGCGTCTTCTGTCACTTGATTGAACGTGTTAATATGAAGTGCTGATTAATGTATCTCAATGCAAATACAGAGCAAAACCTCACAGAAGCAGCGCGGGTAGAACGTGGGAGTTTATCTAAACATCACATTTAACGTTCCACGCTTTGTCAGTCTTTGTGCAAAACCTGAGTCTGGTCTCTTCAAAAATCATTTCATCAAAAAGTTAAATCATTTTTTCTTTTTTTTTTCCTTTTTTAACCACAGAATAAATAATTTTTAGACATCTATATATGATAAACATCATTATGAAAGATTTAAGGGCTGATTTTTTCTGCCTGTCACTATTATGCTTTGCAACATTCTTACATAGATATCCTAGTCAAAGTTAAAACAAATAAAGTCTTATTAAAAACCTGTTATTACTGGATACACCTTTCACTATTTTCTTTCTCTTTTTTTTCTATCAGTAATGTATTTGCTAGGAGTTTGATTTTGCACTGTACAGGAGCATAAAACTGGATGGATATGTGCAAGCTTTGGTAAATGGCAAGAGTGGCTGCCATTAACAATATGTGGGGTTGACGAGAGCCATTATGCGTTAAGTATGCATGCAGCCAAAAACACAATGCGGATGATCTGCAAGAGGTTCAGAATGTAGAGCTGCAAAGTAGGGAGTTAAATACACTCAAAAATCGTGATTGTTCCATCAACTTTGGGTGAATTTTTTTAAAATTTATTTTATTTTTTATATTTTTGCTTGCATGTTTGGAGAGTTTGCACAACAGAACCTGTTTTCCACTGTACTAGTCACTAAGAAAAAAAAGATTCTTGTTGTCAGGGGAAATGAGAACTTGTATACAACTGGTAAAAAGGTAATACGAGGAATATGCTTTGGTACCTCAGCATATGGGATTGTTGAGGCGTAACATGTGAACCTTGTGAGCATCAAGAATGTGGGTTTTTTGGGGATTACTGAGAAAATATCCAGGCACTGCCAGGGAAAACTGGCCCAGAGCAACACACATTTGTATTTCCCTGAAGGGGTCACAAGTGAAAAGGAAAAGTTTGCTGATGAAAGTTTTTTGACTCTGAGAATTCTTTTTGTTGTATATTGAAGATAGTTTTTGTGTGTGTGTGTTCATTGCTTATCCCTTCATTTATTATTATTGTAATACCTAAGCCTTTTCAGTTATAAACAATAATAGAGACAAAGCTATTTGGTTATTGCAACATCATCTTCACCTGGTCTTTCCCAAATTCATAGTAATCTCAGTGTATCTAAACCTTTAAATTTATCAAATTAATACATAATCCTTTAAAACTCTTCTTGCGCATCTGGAGTTTAGTAAATATGAATTATTTTGGTAAGTCTGATCTGAAAAAATGGGTTTTTAATATGATTTAATGTCAGATATTAATATTAATGTAAGTAAATATTGGACTTCAACCGTGTGGCCACCTTGAATTTAGAATCCTACCCACTCTGTTAAAACTCCCTTGACATTTCCAAACTAATCATGGGGAGAACCACCCTGCCGGCACCTCCCCCACCTCACCTCCACAAAGTGGGGAAGTCTGGGGGGTGGAGAGGGGGGTGTTGGGTGGTTGCCCATGTCACTCATATCAGAAACTGCCTCTGGGTGTGACCCCTGCTTCGCGTTACGAAGACTTCAGAGAAAAATCATGACAAAAGCCAAATTAAACAAATTGAGCAGTCACAAGTGAAGAAGTGCTTAAAGCAGATTTTTCTTTTCCCCCACATTTGATAACCACATACTGAGTGCTTCAGTTCAAAGTAGAACCACATATTTTTTGAGACTATCAACAGTTTTTGCTTTCTCTTGCAATTCTCTTCTACCTTTTCAAGTCCCACTTGCTTGCTCTTTCAGATAAACTATCCTCTTATCGCTCCATCTGTCTCTCTTTTCCAGCTTGTTTCTTTTAGCTCTTAGTTTCCCCACCCCCTAAAAATACAAGCAATGAATCTGTCTTCATGCTGCTCTTCCTGCCAAATACACATATAGAGACATATAGAGACATATATGTGTATCACTGTGGATATTGACTATGGGTCAATATCCACAGTGAAGCTTAACTTTATTAGCAGCAGTACTGCCTCTATCAAAGAGAAAATACATTAAACTTACATTGATCATCATCCCTGATTCAAGTCCAGGTTTCCCCAACATGGACACAACATCGTTAATAATGTTCTTTACAGCGGCCGGTTTGACATTTCCTTTAATTATGCCTGTAATTTATTCATGCTCTTCATCCTAGATGCTTGTTGTGAAAAGATTCTTTGAGGAATATATTATCCTGCTTCTCCCGAGGCCCATGGATTACCCGTCTTAATAGCAAACCCCTAAAGGTATTACTTCCTTCACCGTGTGTGTGATTGAGTCTCTGTGTACGTTCTTGCGCCCTTGTGGCATTCGTGCGTACGGCGGCAATAGACATTGTGCTTCTAATTCTTCAGTTAAGCTGCAAAAGTCATTAGGTCTTATTTCTCAAACCTTCTGATTGCTCACTTTCAAATTCCCTCGTTTTATTCCTGCCTGGGTTAATTCGGAAAGCAGAAAGAAAAGAGCAAACGGTTGCAAGATGTGCACTTATTGCACAACGCGACGACCCCCTTGTTTAACCTAGTTTTGTGGAGGAAAACATCACCACCTAATTTGCTCCCTCACTCTGTGGGTTGGTTAATAGGCAGTGAAGCACAGCTATTTCTCTCCCCCCCAGCATAAAGGAGGCTATCTCAAACGTGCACTCTTCAGCTGGGATTTAAGATGTTAATTATAGTATGGGGCTTTTTTTTGCAGAGACCGTTGCTCAAACCTCAAGTGCGCACCTGACAGAAATCCTTCAAGGTTGCAGCTGAAGAAGTCTGAGGGTACGCTCTTCTAAGAGAAAACACAAAAAGAGGAACAGATTAAACGTAACTTATATATTAAAAGCCGAATATGGCATTTGTTTGTGTCATGGCAGCCATGCTCCCCATGCAGAAAATACATCATCTTCATCCTCACCTTCACTTTCTTAGCTTATAGTTTCCGTTCTCACCTATTGCATTGTTGTTGTTTCTTGCACTAAAATTAAAATGTATCACCGAGGCTCTCCTGGGAGTTAAATATCTTTTTCACTTCAGTATTAGCTAACACATTAAGCTTTCTTTTGTGTTTTTTTTTTCAAAGGGAACTATGTGGTTCACTAACTTATTTCCTCAACATTTCCCCAGCATACATTTTTTATTGCAGTCTGAAATTTCACAGGTGTGGTGTGGGACATCAACGGCGCACCTTCCACCTTTGCTGATTACGAGGCCAGAGCTAGGGATGCGAAAGTAAAATATCTACTTTAATATAAATCCTGTTTTTGGTCAATAGGAAATTCGCTTGGCTGCAGAAGATGCTCGCAAATAAAACCAGTTTGTGAGGTTTGACCTGGGGTGAAATCCAGTACTTTCAGAAGGGAGAAATCCATCAATCTGTTTGTGTAGAGCGCTGAAACACATATGGCAGTATTTCACTTCCCTGGGAAAAAAAACACCTAAACAGTAGCAATGTCTTTTGCAATTGGAAGCCAGTTTTCAGTGTTTACCAGAGGATGTGGATAGTGTGTTTCTACTGATGCCGGATTTGAAATATTTTCTAAATACCAAATTACAGCAATTACAACTGTTCTGGAATGACATGTTTAAATTTCTATCTTGGTTTTAATAAGTCTCACAATTGTTTTCAGTACATTTATTCATAAAATCCTAAGTGAGAGGCTGTAAAAGCAGATAAGAGTGCCTGGTTCAGCAGACACTCTCATCTGGTACTTGGCCATTTGACAGTAGACTGTGTTGGAAAGCTGTTTGTTCACTATTATTACTTTATGTTATCTACTAAAAATTACTTCAGAATAAATGTGACATGTATGGATGGTTGAAGTGGAGCTTGTACATGGCAGTACTTACGGTGTGTGGAGAAGCCAAGTTTATAAGTTCATTTCCTGTTGTGAGAGGGGGCTGTTTGCAAAGGTAAGGAACACATTGTTCAAGGGGGGTTTTTGCAGACCTGAGATTTCGCCCACCCTACATTTGTGTTACATTGATAGGAAGTGATTATCAGCAGGATTTTCTTTTTGTTTCTCCAGAGTGTTCTGTAACATTGCATTTTCTCCTCGCTGGCAAGTGTAATTAAATATAGAACAGAGGCTCTCTCGCCCTTGTGATTTCTGTCTTGGTGATTCTTTTTATTGAACAAATTTCTCTAACAGATCTAAGATTAAATTTTGAGTTCTTCAAGATTTGATTCCTTCTAGTTGTAGAGCAGAGACCAAGAAATATGGTGTAAGCCTGTTTAGAATTTGAAACATATTCTTGAATTTGTCTATAGATTTAGTGTCTTATTTTCTGTTAGCATTTGGGGGTTTGCTTTGATAATCTTGTGTAGGAGCATTGGGTATTTGTTCCTCATTCTGAGGCATCTGCCAATGACCTAAAAATAAAAGAAGAAAAAATGAAAATACATCTTTTGTCAACCGTACTCTGGGTTTGTGTAAACTCGGAGGCGTTTCAGAGAAAATGTGGTTGTTTTTCCATCAGTATTATTGATGCTCTGCTTGTGACCAGTTTAGCATTATTCCATTGTGTGAATAGTATCTGTGGAGATGCATCATGTGGAGCGTTATGTAATTTCACAGCGTCATTAATACACATGTAATTGTAATCAGGGAAACAGCTGAAACAAAAAAAAGGTCGCTTCAAACAAGTGTCATTTCTAAGAGGTAAATAGATTTACATAAGCATTATTACAGTGCACTTTACAGTAAATGGTGCTTTCACTCCACATTTTTATTCCATGTCTACTTGTACACAAACGTGATGTTTTCTTCACACAGTTGCACAATTTAGAAGTATCAAACCATTATCCTTCTAACCTGCTAGACCATCAATGTTGTCATACATAAATTTAGTAGGTCCTAAGCTTTTTTTTTTTTTTTTACAGTTAATTATGTTCCACAAACCTAAATTAATTTTATAGAGGTCTTATGTGACAGACTAACACAAATCAAAATGTGATTGTGACACAGAAATCACACAAAGTTTGCAAAACTCTTTACAAAATAAAATGAGGACATTCGTGATCTTGATGTGACCCAATGTGACCAGGAGTTTGACACCCCTGGCCTATATAAATAAAGAAGGGTTTGGTTTAAAATAAAAATAAAGACATGCATTTGCATCCAACCACCTTCATTCGGATACCTGTAAAGAAAATCTAGTGCAACAACCCATCTGCAGAAGTCACCGAATAAAACAAAATAAAGAAACAAAACTCAATCAATGTGAGATTTGATCTTGATGTTGTTATAGAGAACTTAAAGCATGTTGAAGTCAGGGAACAACATCCCAAGCTCTGAAAATCTCATGCAGCACTGTTCAGGCATCAATCAACTTATAATGGAAAGAGCATCCCACATCCGCAAACCCAGGCAAAATATAACCACAGATCCTTAACGGGCATTTAAAAATTAATGCCCGAATTAATAGGAAGATGGATGAAAAATAAATACAGGAGAATCCTGGGAAAGAAATTAGAACTATAGTCCTGTTGGAAAAAAGCTTAAACTTACAGTCAAAACTGCAATGGAGTGGTTTAGACCAAAGCATCTTCATGTCTTATACTGACCCTGTCAAATCCACAACTACATGTAATTGATCTTGAAAGACTATCTATCTAATCTGACTAAACTTCAGTTTTTCTTTGCAAAGAACAAAGGCATACAGTGTAAGTTGGAGGAGACATGCCCCCAAGAACTTGTAGCTTAGATTTCTATTTTAAAAAAATAAAATAAAGAAAACTATGCATTTTCTTTCATCTGCTTTTCAATCTTACACAACTCTTTTTGCTCTAGCCATTATATAAAATCTAGGTAACATATGTTCACCTCTGGGGAAAGAAAGGTTTAGCAATACATTGGATATTTCAGTTTTCTGTACTGAAGTATAGCAGTACACATCTGAAAAATATACATTTTAGAGTAAGATACAAAGTGAAAGTCAAATAAAGTAGCTCAGAGTGAACAGGAGGTCTCTAAAGCAGAACATTACCCCTGCAGTAATTTGGGGTTTTATGCGAATTACTCAAGGACCCTTTAGTAGTTTTTGTGATCTGTAACAACAGACACTGTGCAGTTCATGCCTTACACTTCAACTCAACAGATTATCTTATTCTAATTCCTCCCAGAAGCTTATTAGAAGTCGCTATTTCTGCCTCTGGGCCATCCCTTGAGTTCTTGACATCATCATCTTGTGATGGCTTTATGACGCTGGGAAGAGGTCCCTAAATCCTAAACTCACAGTGCAGAAAGAATTAGAGCTAAAGCTGGTAGTTTTGCACTTTAGGGCAGGGAACATTGGAAAAGTGGCAGGTGGCTGCAGATATTACCGACAACGTCCTCATGCCAAATCGGAGCAGACATTTCTTGCACAGTTGATTTGGACATAAAATCTGCCAATGGCAACATATAAGCCGATAAATGAATCAAAATCGCAATAATGCTTTCGTTTCTTGGAGGAAATGCAAGATTGTAAATCCACTAAAGGGTGGAAAGAGAAGATTAGCAAATACATTTAAGCTGCTTGGAAATGTGTTACATTTTCTGACAGGAGGTTAGTCCAGTTCTTATTCAGTGACATCTTTTTCTTTGACCATATGAATAAGTTGTACATATTTAAGCAGGAAAAGTCTTCACACCCTTGGGGACAATGTGGCATGTTTATACTTTCGTACACACGTTGTGTGGCAGTTCTATTTGTTTAAGCAGTTATGAATATTTAAAAGAGTGAAACTGTTGCAAGAGGCTCTGGGTACAAAAGTACTCTCAGCAGAATATTCATTACCCATAAATATTTTAGTTCTCATTTCGCCTTTTCCCATTGACTCATCTTATGTGTTGCCTTAGTGCCTTCTCGTAGGGGGGTGGGGGGGATTCACGCTCAGTGCAAAACATCTTGAGACAAGTTTGTCTATAATGCTGTATGGCTAAAACCAAATGTAACACAATGTAACAGAGTGTCGTTCACACTACGTTCTAATCTGCCTAACTGTGTCTTCTCTCATGTAATAAGTCAAAAGAACAACAGAATCAGCCTGCTTCTCACGAAAAACCATCAAACTGGAGTTTATTTCCTTAGCAAAAATTTCACTGAATCTGCAATGTTTAATAACATCCATTCATCCAACCAACCAACACTCTGCAGCTTATTAAGGGGGAATCCAATGGTGTTTCAAGGCCAAAAGAGAGATCCTCAAATTAACGCACTTACTGATTCTGACTGCACCCCAATGACCACATGCCTGAAACTTGCCCATTTGGATTTTGCAGATCTAAAGCTGCTAGCACAGTGTTTCCTATTTTGCCATGTATTGTTAGTACATTGAAAATCATGTGTTATTTGGTCCTAAATATATAGAAATGACAATTTTTTGTTTTTGTTTTGAACATACAGCTCTGGAAAAAGAGACCACTTAAAATGATCAGTTTTTCAGATTTTACTTTTCATAGGTATATGTTTGAGTAAAATGAACATTGTTCTTTTTTTTCTATGAACTACTGACATGTCTCTGAAACTCCAAGCAAAAATGTTGTATTTATTTGCAGAAAATTAGAAATGGTCAAAATCACATAAATGTTGCCATGCTTTCAGACCTCAACTAATGCAAAGAAAACAAGTCCATATTCATTTAGAAACAACAATAGTAATATTTTAACCCAGGAAGAGTTCAGAAATCAATATTTGGTGGCATAACCATGAGGTTTTCAATCAGATTCAGTGAAGTGGTCTCTTAATTTTTTCCCCCATTGTTGTACATAAAATCAAAAATTCAACACTGGGATCCACCTCACTTTCTCTTCAAGCTTTCAGCATCCTGAGGTAAGTGAAGTATCTGCATAGTTTAGGGTGAAATTAAGTAATATTATTGTTGTGTAATTGTTTAACAGTTTGCCTTAAGTTTCTTGAGGTCAGCCAGGTCCGAACTTGATGTTGGGTGCTTAGTGTTCGGGTGCTTCATAATCTAATTTTATGAAAGAAAAATGAAATAACTTTATAACTTCACCTTGTGTCACCTCAAGTGACTACTTTGCCTCCTTCATGACAAACAAAGGGAGCTGGAAGTTGTGTTTGCGTTCACTGTGAGAGCAATGCAGGCTTAAACTAAGTGAATGGAAGCGTAATGGAACAAACAATGGGGGATGTTATACCCCGACAGGCATACCAATACCATGGCTTTTAGGAGTAGGTTCATGGATGTAGAGCCAATATCTGTGCAAATACTTCTGCTTTCACACTCTGCTCCTAGTTCAATAAAAACATCCATCTCATGTGATTGGGTTTCAGGTATGCATTGGTCCAGGGAGCAGATCAATTTAGAGATTTTCAATACACTTTTCATAATGAATGCTTTTATTTGTCAATAAATGCACTTAACATGCATTACAAGGCAACAAGGCTACTAGCCGGAGTGTAAAACAAAAATTACCTCTGTTATTTTCTTAAGATGTAGTTTGGTTCCAATTAGACACAAACTCTGAGTTGTAACATAAAAGCGAGGCTAAAAAACAAATCTCTTCAGCAAGTTCAAGTAAATTGGAAGGATGCAATTAACCTCAAACAGCTGGTAACAAGCAACTACTCTGCAGTTCCTGAGTGTTTACTTGAGCAATTTTAGGTGACAAACGACGCAGAAGAAAAGGGGAAAAAAGGAAAAGTTTCACCACCATAAACACAAAAAACACATCGCTTCCACCAGGCTCCGAGATTTTTACGGCGAGTCATTAGCTGGTTAAGGATGGACACATCTGTTGCTAAATGCCTTCAATGTCAGACTTATGAATTATTCAGAAAACTAGATTAACATAAAGGATCAATTAATGGTCAACATGCTGACATGTACATAAAAAATGCATATCGATGCAATGAATGTTCTTATAAGGATAAATATGGTCATCTGCAAAAATACAAGTTCTTTAGAATAGGACATTTGTTTTCATGTATTCTTTTTATTTGTGCTAAAGTACCATATTAATTCTGTTGAGTCCCATTTTTGGTTTGTACCACTATCCTAAACTACTAAATTACTTGATGTCCAATTTAATTGTATTAGAGCCCATGTTTTTAGAGCATGGTTTGTTGGAGAGGTTTTACGTAGTTAGTATTTCACCCAGAGTAAACAAATTATTTTCGTTTTGTTTATATACAGATTTATTTCCTTCTGTGGATTATAGCTAATCTGAGAGCTATTATTCAAAAACTTAAAACCCAGGAATTTCACAAAAATATCATAGCTGTTTTAATAAACAAAAATAAAACTCCCACCCAACAATCCCAGAAAAAACAAAAAACGTTCTAAAAAACATATTTAAACTTATAACAGTAAGGATTTGGGACATAAACTTGATCAAACAATGTCTTTCCCGTCCATTTAATTTTCTAGAAAGGGCAAGAGTTCATCCATTTACCTTAATGTAGGAGAGACCATTTCCTGATGGTTGAAGTCTAAACGTATTTACACTGAAGAGCTTTGGTTGGTTCGCTTTATTCCGACTCGCCTGAATAAAACATTAACTTTGAAACTGAATGACTATCTGAAGGAAAGGAAAGGCAAAGTAAAAAGTAATAAAATGGTGTTCACTTGAATCGCTTTAATATTTTTGTCATTTGCACAGCATTTCATAACGAGAGTTGCTGTGCGGGCAAATTCTTAACCTGTCCCGTTTTGCTGTACTTGCATCACAGAGAAAGGTCATTGTTACAGATCGCAGCCAACCATGAATCCCAGTGTAAATAACCACAGAACTCTACAGAGACAACAATCTAATCCAAATATGACAGCCGTTCAAAGGGGTTTGCATGATGTGATGTGACAGTTTGAGATTGGAGTTACTTTAACATGGCAGAGGTCTGGTTTTGCATGGCTTCACAATGTTTATGAAATACATAAAAAAATAAATAAATAACCAACATGGTAAATCACTTTTTTAAAACATTAAAGTAATACATATTCCAGCTGTTGATTATGAGATTCTGACATTCTTATTTATTATTTTAATTTTGTCCCATGAACAAATGAGGGAATGCACTAATAGTCAGGATTTTAAAGAAAAACCAGCCAGATATTTCCTTTATCCCTGCCAAATATCTACAAACTTGTTTCTAACAGTTAAAGATTTGAGATCAAATTAAAGTACTGTTAAAAGTTGTGAGTTAAAATGCATTTTAGCCAAGGGATATTTAGGCAGGTGTATCTTAAACTCCAAACCAAAATGCTTAAGAATGTCCTACAAAGCCTTTTTACAGTGTATTTACAAGTATCCTGCAAATAGATTAACCAAATCTGTGTTTCAAGAAGAGACGCCAGTAAATGCAACTAACTTTGAGGATTTGGATATGTAACAAATAATACAGTATAAGGCCGTGAAAAGATATTTGCTCCCAAACAGACTCCTTTCTTTATTATTTTGTTTTTGCTACATTTAATTGTTCCACATGTTAGAACTAATTTTTGTATGAAGCAGAGATGAGCTGATTAAATAGAATTTTTGTTTTTCTTTCTTAAATAATGGTTTCATTATTTAAGTAAAGGTCAAAAACAACAAGAGCATCAAAAATGGTGTCCAGTTTCTTTCTTTTAAGTTTTCTACAGGAGATCAAAAGTCATGGTGCTATCAATTACAGCAAGAAGCAGAAGCAGCGGATCATCACCATCACCATGTCTGACGATTGGTATGATGTTCTGTTTCTGAAATGCTGTCAGCTTTATGCCTGATGTAACTGGAGGCACATCCCTTATAACACTCCACTGTCTGTCTTGTCATATTTTCCCTAAAAAGGTTTGGGGATCATCATGCTTGTTAAATGTGAGATGGATCTTTGTGTCCTTTTGGGTCAACAGTGGTTTTGGCCTTCAAATTCTCCCAGGGATGGCATTTTTTACTCAGTTTCCATTTCTTATTTTTTGAATTACGAACATCGAACTCAACGGAGACCTGCAGTGCTTCAGACGTTGTTTCGGGTTCTTTTGTGACCTTTTGGATGAGTCATCAACGTTCTCTTTGAATAATTTAGGAAGACCAGCCACTCCTGGAAAGTTTCCCTAATGCTCCATGTTTTTTTTGTTTTTTTTTTCATTTATGGATAGCAGCTCTTACTGTGGTTTGCTGCAGGCCCAAAGCTTAAAAAGTGACTTTGTAACTGTTTCTGGACAGACAGATGGCACTGACTTTCTTTGAACTTGATCTCTGTTCTTAAACTTCTGCAGATAGGGACATGACGTTTAGTCTACTTCATACTGTTAATGCATATTTGAATTACAATTAATGTGCATTTACTATTCATATAAGAATAGGTTTATATAGATAGCTTTTTTCCCTTAATAAATGTAATCAGCATTTTCTGTTCACTCTGGTAATATTTTCTTAATATCAGAATTTATTTGATGACCTGAAACCGTCAAGGTTGACAAAATAAAGAAGAAACTCTAGGGGTAGGGGTGCACAATGATTTTATAGTTCTGCATAGTGACAATGATGTTGGCATCAGCTCTTAATTGACAACAGTTCATTTTTTTTTCTTCCACTGATTTGTAACTTATTTTAATTAAATCCGGATTTGCATATGTCTCAGACAGTCGGGTTGCTGTCCGAGCCACATGCCGTGATGTCGGCCAGCTCTATTTGAAACTGTACACACATTTTCCCTCCTTGTTTGTTCGTATCGATCCGTCTGTCGCACACATCAAACCAAGCCACCCACACACAGCAAGCACACACACACACACACACACACACACGCATACACACACACGCACACCCCCGCACACGCACACACACACACACACTTGCACATATTTATTTTCCTTTGTTTCAGGGTGAAGTAATACTTACTTTTTCTTCCCCTTCCTGACATGATCACACTTGCCTAAATCCAGAAACCTTTCTCAGCACCAACCCGACATACAGTACCTACACGAAGAGAGGAGCGGCTCGGTGTCAATAAAACGGCACAGTGAGATTGAGCAACAAGCAGAGATCAACAAACTGAAGCTCAAAAGCATCTCTTCATCACATATTCCCATTTATATTAAAGTAATTTAGCACTTCTCTTTCAGTTTTCCCATGTGACTGCCATCATCTTGTGAGGGGCCTGTTATAGTGTTAAGTGTCGATGATGTAACTCCCAGTATTCTACTGCAACACTGATATTACACGCGTTCTCACACACCCCTGGGTCTTGAGTCAATAACTGAAGGCAGCTGGCTGTGATTGCACTTATCAGTTCAAATTCAATCCCCGTCCATCTCCATTTAGCACACATTGCACAGGGATTATCCTGCTGAAACTTCACGAGATAAACCGTCGCCTCAACCATAAAAAAAAAAAAAAAAAAGATGTTGCATGAAGCTTGATGGCCCCAATGCAGTCAATAAGAAAGTAATTGAACGCAGTGTAATTATTTTTATTTTTTTTTTATATTGGAACATGTTCTTTATTCTCTAAAGCTTTCATCTTCAGGAGTGTTGCCCTGAACTGCATCATCTCCTTTTTTGTTTTTTTTTATCCACCATAACTTTGTCTGTGGCTGGCTTTTGTCAGTCAGCATGACAGTTTAATAGTTGAGTGAATCAGATGCTTTACCTGAAAACACGGCAGAGAGACTCACCAAGCCGAATTGGACAGATAAGAAAAAAAGACCTTGGAAATCTCCTGGCTAGTATAAAGAAATTCAAGTAAACACCAAAGTATCAATCACAGCACATGTCCCTGTTGCAAGTCTCTCAATGTCTTAATGAAGCAGCAGATACAGCAGTTGTGAAGTGGAAAGAAAAAACTGTTTCATGTGATACCTCTAAATAAAATCCAGTGAAGTCACTTATCTTCATATTTCAGCTACTGTAATTGGAAAATAATTCATCTGTGAATAATTAAATGTAGCTGTTGTGTAAAGGCCTCAGAAAATGGTTTAAAAGAGCAAAGGAAACGACATTACTAAAAAAACGTAGCAGATAGGAGATAGGTCAGTGATAAATTTGTAGAGAAGTTTAAAATAGGGTTAGTTTACAAAATAATGTTCAATCCAGCATCTGAGAGTGGAAAGAGTGTCGCACAACTGCAAACCTGCCGAGCCATGACATTCCACCTGAAGGTGTGCATTAATCAAAGACCCCATTCATACCCTGACCATGGTGACACAGGGTGGTGGCAGCGTCATGCAAAGAGTTTGCTTTTCTTAAAAGGAAGCAACACCTTAAGTATCAGAAATGATGACAAGAGGGGTGGAGCTAAATACAAAGCAATCCTGAAAGAAAACCCATTAGAGGCTTCAAATAACTTGAGACTGGGGCAGAGGTTCACCTTTCAGCAGGACGACTCTCCTGAGCATACAGACAGAAAGGTTTAGATCGACTCATCCTCATATGTTATAGCCCCGTCAAAGTGGACTCCTAAATCCAAGTGAATAGCCTTTTTAGTTTCCAGATGTGTAAAGCTGGTAAACACACACATAATGTGTTAAAGTAATTGCAATGAAAGGTGGTTCTATGACATATTGACAACTTAGGGACTGAATACAAAAGCATCCCTCAGTAGTTTTTTTTAGATTTTGATGCACTTTTAGCTATATGTAAATTATAGGTTATTTTAAATTATAGGGCACACTTTAGTTACACTTGCTGTGACAGAATGTCACAACAATTGTTCTTATTTTTTTATGCATCACACTTTGTAATCAATACGAGTAAATACTACTTTATGAAATATCCATATGTGGATGACTGTAAAATATACTTGTACACTCTATTAATGAAAGGGATCTCTGGGATCTGTTAATATGAACAAAAAATAACATGTTCATCATAGATAGGTTAACAAACAGGGAAAACATAAACATGCATTAGATGCTTAGCAGAACATTTAATGCATGTTTCTATCTGATTCTATGTTCTCTTCAGTAGAGAACATAGATAGAATCAGAATCAGAAGACCCGAATTACCTTAGAATAAACAATATGTCTAAGTAGAGTTGCTACATCCCTTATTATAGATGAAAAATAAACCCTGATTGTTTTTTTTTTAAATCTTCAGTGTCTCCTCAAGTAATTTAGTGGAAATGTTATCTCTGTTCTGTGACGCTGCATCCCTAGGGGGCACAATAATCTCACATATCACTAGGTGGCATTGTTACACCTCAGGAGGAAGGACTGCCAATAAAATATACATACATTACCATAGCAACAGCATTCTCTCCTCTTCTTTTCATCTGTTGTACAGTTGGCACATAAAAAGTAGGGGTAAAAACTGCTGAAGATAAATAGAGAGATTTCATGTTAGGCCAGAAGTCTTTTTTCTCACTGTAATTGGTCTTGTGCAGAAGAGCATATGTGGTCAGAAATGGACAAATCGTACCTAAAATCAGTGAGACGCCTCAAGCCAGACAGAAAGCAAAACTCAGGGTCAAGATAAGAGGAACATAATGAGGTGGTTGCCTCATAATGGGTCTCTTATCTTGAGAATCTGTGAACTCCTACAGTGATTTGTTCCTCCTACAATAAGAAGGTTACATCAATCTCCAGGATTCTGCATTCATTGCTGTTTGTAACAATTGGATTGAATCCTCACTGTAGTGATCTGCGGTCCCAGCTGGATTTATAGGCGCCTGTACAATGCAACAGACAATTGCATGCTTTAGTTTTTATTTTGGAGAAAGTGAGTGAAATGTTAGGTAAATGTCTAATCAGGAAAGAAGGACAAAAATAGAGAACCACACAATATAAAATAGATAAAATGGCTATTACGTACTGTCAGTGGCACAGTGGTGAGCATCCTGATTTGATTTTTTGCGTGGGTTCACTATGTATTTCGACTTCCTCCCTCAGTCCAATAACACAGCTGTTGGGTTAATTTCTCTCTCTAGGTGAGAGAGGGCGTATGTGCATGTTTGTCTGTCTTGTGCATTTCTGTGTTGGCCTGTATTGTACAGGCCCCCTTCTCAATAACCACTTGGAAATAGGCACCAGCCCACCAGTGATCCCATAAGGATAAGTGGGCATAGGCAATAAATGGGCAGTTTAGTTACCCTTGAAACCAGGAAATGTCTGTAAATGAACACAATTTTAAATGTCAACATAAAATGTGAGGGTACGGGGTGCTGCAGTGGCACAGAAGTAACACGCCGGTACGGAGGCTTTAGTCCTTGATGTGGCTGTCGCAGGTTCAAGTCCCAGCCTCATCACCTTTGCTGCATGTCCTCCACCTCTCTCACTACCCACTTTCCTGTCTGACCACTCTCAAATAAAGGCCACTAAAATCTTTTAAATAATTAGGATATCATTCAAACTCTTTCTATGGATTTTTTTGTGTGTGTTCTCTGATTACAGTTATGATTCAATATTCTGTATATTAATGCTAAGTTTTCATTATGTGCTGCATTTAGTGCACAGTACCTTGAAAAAGTAACCATCATGCTTAAATTTCACATTATAGCCACAAGCATAGTTGACTGGGATTTTATGACCAACACAGTGGTACTGAAATAATTGCAAAGTGGAAATACAAGAAAAGTTTCAAAGCTTTTTTGATTTTTTCACAAACACAATTCAAGGAAGCGTGCATTTATTCAGCTTTCTTTACTCTGATCGTCCTTCATAAAATCTAGTGCAACTAATTTTCCCCCTGGAAGTCACTCAGCTTTTAAATAGAGTCCACCTGCATCCAACTCAACTTCAGTATAAATCCAGCTATTTTGTGGAGGAATCGGAGGACTTAGTCTTCCCATGATGCTAATATTCTCTAACACAGCAGATTGGTCAGGCTTATGAAATAATATCCAAAGCTTTGAACACCAGAGCACTGTTCAAACAATCATCTGAAATTGAAGAATGGCACAACTGCAGCCTACCAAGCCTCAACCTTTAGTCAACAGTGACGGGCTGCGGAAGGAGAGCATTACTCGGAGAAGCGACCAAGAGGAAAACGATCACTTCTGAAGAACTGCGGAGATCCACCGCCCAGGTGGGAGAATCCATTCACAGGACAATTAGCTGTGTATTTTACAAATCTGTCCTGGCAAGAAGAAAGCCATTAAGTGCTGTTATCAGTTTGCCACATGCCAAGTGGATAACACAGGAAAATGTGTGGATGGAGAGGCTGTTTTTAGACAAAAGCAAAATAGAAAATGTCCCCTGTACACTATGTGTTTGATGTAAAACCAGCACACACTGAACACATCATCTCCGTGGTGAAACACGGCGGTGGCAGCATAATAATAATTATTTCAAGATAGATCAGAGCTGGTGAGCAGAGGGGTGGAGTTGAAAGCATTTTAAAACAGAATGTGATGTTTTTCAACACATTTTCTGTTACCATTGAGCAAACACATCTTGTGTTATTTTCCACACTTTGAGTGTTTCTCTGTTTAAACAGGAAAGAAACATGAGCTGCAAAAGACTGCAAACCTTTTGGGAATAATGTCACTTAAGGTCGAAAACAGAACAGTTTTTAGATCAAAGCACACGTGTGTGTTAAAATGACCTTGTTCCTGTCCAAACCTGAATCCAAATGTAAATGTTGCAGGACTTGCTCAGAGACTGTCTAGCCAATCTGCCTGAGTTTGAGCAATTTGCAGAGAATAATTGACAGACGTTTCAGTATATATATGTGCAAATCTTAGAGATATAAGCCAAAAGCCAAACGGTATTTCAGTAAAATATTGACTCAGGAGATTTAAGTACAATGGTAAAGGTGAAGGGGTGCATTCGTGCTGAATCACAGTGCCTGGACAGGAATTTCACAGGCATTTTTACAGCGTGATTAAGTAATCTGGAAATAGTCTGACATGTTTATGATACAAGGAGTGGTTATTAAATGGTGACACTTGGCCTCTGTTAGTTTGACCCGCATTAGTGTCATAATAACCACACTCTCCTTCAGGTTTAAGTCTCCTTGTGTCTACTTTAAAGTTTGATCCATGCGCATGTAAACATTTCCGTTTTGCTAAAAGAAGTGACAAAAGCGCATCAGCGACAGGATGTTTCAGCTTTTGGTGGATAAAATGCACAGAGCTTTTTGTTTCATTCTTTGAACGGGATTCGTTGCTTTATGGAGGTGACGTGTTTGCGTAAACTCAGAAGGGTGCGGTGGACTAATAGAATGCAAACAGATGCACCTGCGCTTTACAGTCACCTAATGCAACATACAGTAAAGGCAGCAGGACATTCTCATTGAAATAATCATCATAATATGGAAATTTGGTGAATTTTAGACAGGAGTGAGGGAAGCTATCCCTTCAGCAAACGTGTATAAATAAACAGTCACACATTCAGGTCACTAATAATGTTTTCGAGATCCGTAGCAGGCTGCTGTTTTCCATATTAGCCTGTACGCATCGTCAGAGGTGATGTATGTGCTCGAGGGCACAAGAATGACGCTGCTGTTACGCACGAGCGCGCACCAAAAAACATTTACCCACTTTTCGCCCTAAGCCCATACCTACCTATCATGTTCTGTGACAAGAGACACTCAGCGCACACAGAGTCGCTCCTTGTCCTTTGACCCCCACAAGCTTCCAAAATAGAGGAACAACGTTGCGGAGACTTGTGTCGGAGCGGCAGTTGTTAACATCTCTCCGTGTTGCCCGTCACTCCGCAGACTTTCGGGCGGTCAACAGCGGAGGTTATAAAACTTGTGGTAAAGTTTACACGGCAGTGGCGTTTGTTAGTTCTCCCACTGTGGAGTGGACTTTTTCTTCTCTAAACATTTCTTCGGAAGCCAAGAGAGGTCCTGCTCTAAAGCTGCTCTGCTCTGCTTGTGGGTGAGTTTTATCTTTTCCTACCTCTATTTCGGGTTAGGCACTTTGCGATGGTAAACCTCATCATTTACAAACTCAACCTCAGAACGCCAAGTCAAAACATTCAGTTAAGTACATGGAGCTCAGAGACAGGAAATAAAGATATCAGCTGTGAAGACATGTGGAGGAGTGCAAAATTTTATTGCAGAGCCAGAGAAACAAATACCGTACACACGCTGTTGAATATTTAATTTTTTAGCGTTAAGTTTGCATCGCAATGAAAAAAACTTGTCAAAGATTTCGAAGGGGATTAGCTATTGAATTTATCACAAATTAAAAAAGTTGAAACGGGCATCCAAGACTAGCCCAAGTTACAAACAGGGTTTGTACTGTGATTATGTTCTGGCCCAAAGAAATGAGCTGTTTTAATAAAAATAACAAATTGCATTTCTTTTCAGCTGTTGCTGATAAGGCTTTACATACCATAACTTTACATTCCGTGCTATAATTACTTTTTATTTTTGCATGCACTTTTTCATTTAAATATGGCAAACTACTCAAAAACGTGTCAAGAGCTGAAAAAGATCAAAAACAAGACCTGAAAGTTGCTTGAA
The DNA here is from genome assembly GCF_904066995.2 of Poecilia reticulata. Taxonomy (NCBI): domain Eukaryota; kingdom Metazoa; phylum Chordata; class Actinopteri; order Cyprinodontiformes; family Poeciliidae; genus Poecilia; species Poecilia reticulata. The sequence continues at coordinate 13,290,535 of NC_088836.1, read as the reverse complement.
TTCACTATTTGAAAAACCCAGTATTATAATTTTAGCTATGTGTTAAGCCACCCACAGTACCAAGTGTTGAAAGGCTTATAAGTTTTTCTGTTTTGGTCTAGCGTCTCTGATCAAACAAAACCCTGACCCTGACAAGTAATTTCTAAAACTAATGACCGGTTGTGTCCATCTTGGCATCAACAACTGTTATCAAATATTTCTGATAACAGGAACTGAGACATTTACACTAATAGGGAGGTATTTTGGCCCCACTTTTCACAGAATCGTTTTTATTAAGACAGACTTGAAGATTTTTGAGCATGAATAATCTGTTTAAGGTCATGCTACAGAAACTGAATCATCTGATCAACCTGATGTAAATTGATCAACTCTAAAACCTTCTGCTTGAGCTTAAGTTTGGAAACTGATGGCTGGACACTCAGGGCTTTCTGTCAGGAAGCTGAATTCATGGTTCTACTCATAAAGACAAATCACCTTGCCCCTTAAGGAAATAATTAGATTACCTTCATAAAGTTTGGTTGTCAGTATGATTTTGATTTTCTGAATGGCTGTTCGGATATGATGGGACGTACATAAAAAAATAAAAATTATCTCCAGTCCACAGTATATTCTCCTCTAATAGGAGAGTAAGTTTAGAGGAGCTTTTGTGTTCTTTTAGGCAAGCAATGATTTTAACATTGGATGTCTCTGTTGAAAGTCATTATTATCTTTTTATCAAATTCTAAACGCTGACCTCAGCTGAGGTCTTCCGTGATTTAAATGCAACTCTGGGTTATTTTGTGGATAAGTCTACAATTCATGCCTTACATTTTTACATAAAGCCAGTTTGCTTTCACAAACCCATTTTTTCCCATACTAAATAAAATCCTGCTCTACGGATTTTAATATCACACTAAATATCACAGGTCATTAAAATGTATTAGATCTTCTAAAATATATTTCATTGTGACAAAAAAAAAAAAGCAAAAGTAGAGGCAATCTGCCAAGAGGCAAATACTTCACTGGACTGTATTTTTTTGTTATTGTTCTGAGCTCAGTAAAACTGTACAGAAAATGGTGGACAGTAAATATTGAAAAGTTAAAAGGTGAACCCCGAAAATAAATTCTGCTTAGGGCTTAAAACCTCATTTGCAGCAGGACTTACGTTTTACCATTGACACTCTGAGTTTATGGTAAGACTCTCTTTACTGTTCCTGTTGTGAGTGAAAGGAAGTGCTGGTGGTTTAGGTGACACGAGTATTTGGCCAGAGCTGTTCAGCTGTCTGAAGCTCTGGGCAAAATATGTCACAGTGTTTTTCTGAGAGTGACCCAGCTTGACTCAAATGTGATAATTGCAGGGAATCTTGCTCCCTGCTGTGATGTTTAGTTTGAGCTTCCAGCAGATTAAAAGACAGTAGATCCGACTGTCACATGAGATCAGGATGAATCTTGAAACGCATCCTGTGCTGGGATTATTGTGAGATCCCCTTCACATTCAACAAACAGGGTCTTGTTTTGCCACATTGGAGAATAAGCAGAAATGTGCATAAAAATCATAAAACCACAAAACTTAGAAAATTATGATTTTAATTCCTTTAACTGTAGAAAGAGATTGAGATGTTGGATGGTGTACTTTAAACATACTACCTTTACTCAATAAATGCAATCAGTTGAAAATATGACACATTATTCATTTGATATAATGGATATTAATTTCACTGCATGAAAAAAGAAAGTGGTGTACATTTTATTTTTCTTTATTTTAAACCATTAAAACATAGTGTTCACCAAATAGACACACCGTTGTGACCGGACACAGGAATAGCAGGTAGGATTAATAGAGCAGGAAGTGAATGCTTTGTCCTCCAAAGTCGATGTATTAAAAGCAGAAAGAATATGCATGCAAAAAGATCCAAACAGATTTGACAAGGATTAAATTGTGATGTCTAGATGACTGGGTCAGAGCAAATCTGCAGTTTTTGTGATGTGTTCCTGCGTTGTAGTGGTCAGTTTATTTATCAAGAGGAGACCGGTCAATGAACAATGGTGGTGACAGGCCCATGAGCTATCAGTTTGTTGACGCACAAGGGAAGTCAGGCCAGTCATAAGATGGACTACTATAGCTCAATGTAGAGAGGAAATCAACGTTTCTGATAGAAAAGTGTTGGAATACCGAAAGCATCAGTGATTGTTTACAAAACACTTCAAGGCAGGATTTGGATGCATTTTTGCCGTTTACATGTGCTTTGTAAAAGGTGAGGGAGAAACAGACTAATTGGCCAAATCAGCTAGTTACTGCCTTGTATCAGCTGAAAACAGAGATCACCATCATGTTGTGTGCATTTAATGTGCATTGTTTCTTGCCATAAACACAAATTGGACAGTTTGCTGTGAATCGCACCTTGAAGAACAGATCATCTGACCTCTGCCAAAGTTTAAAAAAAAGACATCACACACCAACAATATGTTTAAAGCTGTAAAATAGTGGATTTTCAACACCCAGATTCTCTATAACACTTATCAACCAAACTCATCTCCACACCATGTATGGTTCTTCAGTGCAGGTTTGATTTTTGAATGGCTAGAAGTAGCTTAGGCAAGGGCTCCACTTTTAAGGTTCATGACATCGCCATTTTATGAAAGTGCATGGTGCATGCTACAGTCAGGATGAAAACAGACATGCTGATACTTGAATGACAATAACTTAGTGATTTACGTTTTGTACAGCCTTAGCAGAGATGCAGTATTTAGTAGGTTTTTATATTTCACTGCATTTGTACTCTAGCTGTTCGTAATATCTTTTGGTGGCTGGATGGACTCTCTCTGCACTTCCACACCTGACACTGACTTTAGATTGATAGGCTAAAGCTCCAGGGACATGAACAAGCAAAAGAAGTTTGAGGAAAATGAAGGTTAATCAGAGGTGATGCCATCATCGCAGAAGTGAACAATAGTATTGTACGAGCACATTTCCAAATAATCTGCACCTCTGTTATAAACAAGACTGCAAAGGTTAGAGCTTAAATGTTTATGTGGGAGCAAAAGGTTTAACTGAAAAGCTGGTTGTGGAAAATGACAAAGAGCCAAGTTTGATTTATTAGCTGTTTCATTTCCGTAACTTGGTTTAAAGTTATGGAAAATAAATTGTTTAATTAGAGCTTTAGAGACTGAATTATATTTTGCTGAGCTAATAAAAACATTTCGGATTTGCCAGTACTGCCCATAGATCACCTTTCTGGAGCCATGAACAATTTGCTCTTTGAAGGAGAGTATTGCTAGGATTTTTGACAGCTTCGTTTTTACTGAATAAATTACAGATGTAGACCCACATGAAAATGTCAAAGTGGCAATTACCAGATAACACACTGAAGAAGCTTGTAGTTTCCCAAATATTACAGCTCTACTTGGATCATAAAGCCATGGGAATTACTCAAGTAGGAGTGGTTTTGTCAAAGTAATCATTTATTTTTTGAAAAACCCAGATATTCAGGTTTCCCCATGTAAACAATAATAAGTAAAAAGTGATCTGAACCCTTTAGAACCTGCATTTTCTGGTTTATTAGACGCAGAGAAAGGATGAGAAAATTCTAAATGTCAGAAGGTGAATTGTTTGAGTGCACCTTTCTGAAGTTAGAGAATGAATTCAAACTGAAGGTGAATTCACACAGGGAATAACACAGCAGCCTGAGCAGTCAACAGAGAAACCCATACATCTCAAGGGGTTGTTGCAAATAGATTTACTGGCAAAATAGAAGGTAGTAAAAATCTCAAACTCTTGAGGACTCAAAAGTTATTTACAATGGTAAGCCTCTTTTAAAGATTAATGGTCTGATGCACCAAAATAAAAATACTGATAAAAAAACCTTACCTAGAAATTGATCTGCTTAGAAAAGAAAGAGTGAGTGAGATTGAGACTCCATCTCACATATCACAGGCTTGGTCAGCCTAAGCTTTGACCAATTCCTTGGTCAAAGCTTCAGGCTACTATGTCACATTAGCAGACTTTATAATTCTTTAAAAAATACATACAATAAATGAAACAAAAAGGTCAATATTGGTTGAATCATTCACAAGGGCTGTGTAAAAATTTAATTTTGAGCATACTTATGTGAAATTATATTCTTTAAGAGAAAATATTTTATTAGAAGTTATACATTCATTCTAGGGCTGTAGTGATAACTCGAATGATTCAAGTACCTTGATTATTAAAATTCCTTGAAGTGAATTATCCGCCTCAAATTGAGGCATATTTGAGGCAAATTATCTGCGCCACGTATGTTCCTAGCCGGATATTATTTGTGTTGTGCAACGCTCTCACTTCCGCCTATGAGTTGTTAGACGTTATGCTGTTACGTGCTAGAAGCATAATTTTCAAGTTCGATCTGAGGGGATTTCTTTGATTGATGACACTGTTCAGGCTTTTATTGTTTGTCGACGGACCAATAAGTATCCTTAGAATGACGGGCGCGATCCAAGGAATACAACTTTTCTCCTCCCAAAAGTGCTGCCTGTTGGCCGGTTAGCAGCAAACAGCGGTGAAGAGCGTGGAGAAAGTGTTTATACAGGTGGCGCGGATAGACGGAACACTGTGGACAGCTGTAAATGCGTAGCATGAGTGTAGCTTTACGGACAAACCGGAAAATAAACGTACCACCATCCTGGCCACAACAACTGGGTGGCGGAGCGTACTGCGGCGGGCAGACGTGTGTCTCTGTGTGACGTAGGTGCCAAAGATCCCGCCGCTAACACGGACACAAAAGCTATAACTGGCTAGGCAAAGTGAGAGCTCATCTATTAATTAAATTCACTGAAGATTAATTCATAATATAAAAACTGGAGTATAGAGTTTATGCATTTGTGAGCCTGCTGCTTTATTATCAGATTGAATGTAATTTCAGATTTTTGCATAATTTCTGTCCAAGTTAACTTTAAATGTAAGCTATTATTGTTATAAGTTAATTTTCTGAACTAGAGAAAAGTAATTATGGGGATGCATGAATATGAAAATTTGGGCCGAAGTTGATATTCGATACTAGTACTGCTGTTATAGCAGAATTTACAAGTATTTTATTTTATCACATTTTTTTATTCGATTACTCAATTGTTAGAATAACCGATTACTCGATTTCTAAAAATAATCATTTACAACAGCCCTATTTTATAAGTATTTCAACATTTCAGAGTTAAAAAAAAAATAACATGGAAAGTCACCAACTCTCAGTCCCCAGTGGTAACACAGACAGAAGAGGTAACGCTGCCTCAGTAAATCATTCATAGTTTTTCAGCGATCCTACACTCACGGATAGGTAGATACGGCATATGTTGCAACATGCTAGGCATGTTGTCTCCAGCTCGCTTCTCTCTCTCCCTGTCAAAGACGTTTGGAGATAACTGCCCCTCAGCAAATTCTGTAATTGTATAATTAGTGCATGCTGCTGCAGTGCTCCGCTAAACCCTAAATTTGCAGGGTGGAGATCTAACCTCATCAATGCCTTTACATAGTGAACATTCCATACATTATGATTCAGAAACATGCACACAAAAGTCCTTTTTTTTTATTTGGCACATTTGATGGATCAGAAATGTTAAATATAATAGGTATGCCGTGACAGGATGAAATATATTTAGATGCTGTCAGCATCTGAGTGGCTCATTGTTATCCATTAAGATCGGCTCGTGCAGCGTAAGAGCCTTACCAGGCAGGGGGTGAGTCTCTTAGCCACTTAATCAGTGCTGCGCTGGGAAGAGCAAAACTCCATGACAGTCACTTATAGTCAACAAAGTTATGGTATCAACGTGAAACCACTGCATGTAGTAGCAGAGCGTAACCTAATAATCTTATTTAGTGGGCAAAGAAAGCTGATTGCGAATTAACTTTGCTCTTCAGAGCTCTGATGGGCTGTAATTTGTTGTTTGTTGCTTGGAATTGATTTCAGTGTTAAAGCTTTGTTTATGAGGCATACACAGTTGGAAACAGTTGTTAATTAGAAAAAGACAAAGACCAAAAAAATAAATAAAAGCTAAGAAAATCAGAGAAAACAGTTAGCTGTGTTAAGGAAGAATTTTTATATTACTGTTAAATTTAGCAAAACTCTGGCTCTGATACTTCCTTTTGATCCCGGGTTTTCTCGCGTGGCCACGTGCGGGGACAAAAACACAACAATGCGTGTTGACGTCACAGAATTACAGGATTTAATCCAATCAGAAGAAAATATAAGATAGTACAGGAAACTAAAGAAAGACAGATACAAACATTGTTACCTGAGACAAGAAGACAAAGAAATATCAAGGACGTCCTTGGAGAAAGAGCTGGTGCAGAAGTAAAATAAATCAGCTTTTTTCTGAATTGTTTCCCTTGTGCACAAACTTTTATACCTGTAGGTGTGTTTACCTCTTTAATGTATTCAAATAAGGCGTATCTCTACTTGACCAATTGGAAGGCATCTCTGGCCCTGTTAAATTTTAGAAAAAGTCCCGCAGTTTGGTCGCAAGATCAAACACCTTTTGTTAAATAAGGTAGAAGCAGACTCTCTGAATTCATGGTGGTTTATGGCTTTTCACAGATCAGTGTGAAAAGCTAGAACTTCCTACTGACTGTTTCCAGACAGACAAAGAGCAGATCAGAAGATCTTGGCAAACAATCTGCTTTATATTTTACTGTTTTAACTACAGTAAAATATATCAATAGGTCAGAATATGTTATAATTTTAAAACTATAATTATGGTATTTCAATCAAGTCATGATAAATTCTAAAACTAACTTATTTTAAATTTATTTTCTTAACACTATCCGGCCTCCCGTGGCTCTACAGCCATCTGGGCAAAGAGAAACAGATGCAGGAACCTCACAGGTAGCTGTGAAATTCTGGTTTCTCTTCTGCTCTGCCCGGAACAAACCTTTAATACTTTATTTTTAATTCAATGTAAAGTTCTCCAAAAACCCAATTTGTTATTCTGCACTCAGCATCTCCAAAGTTTAGTTCTGATATCAAACCAAAAGCAATAGATAATAAACAGAAAATAATGAAGTACAATTCCTGTTTCTAATTAGGAATTAGAAACAAATAAGAATTAAGACATTCATTCACCATAAACCTAAGTATTTTCTAATACTAAACAAATCATTTTCATGTGATTCTAATATAGTCAGAAATAATACAATTTCAAATACATTCATCATTAACTAAATTAATTCTAAAACAAGATAATAGAATTTTTAGTCAAAACATGCTATTAATAACTAAGAAAAATGTCTTACAAATTAAATGTTAGTGATTTAAAACATTTTCTGTTATATTCAGTTTTTTTGCACCATGTCAGATGTTAGTTCTGGAAGATTTCTCATCCTGGTTACGTGAACCGACCAAAGTTCCCTTTCTCACAGTAATTCAAGTGATTCTGTCCTCCACCTTCCTGCATATGTTAATTTATGACCTCCTGTCTTTAATGATAAGACCCCAGGGGTCTGAGCCGAAACTCTCTTGCAGATCTATTGTTCTTTGTACTAATTCTTCGGGTTTTAAATCACTCACACAAACCTGTTCAAACTTAAGAAATTCGTTCTAAAAAGGTTTAAACTGTGTTAAACACTCAAAATAATAATTTTTCTCAACAGCTGCTTCATGTGAACATTGCTCATCACTTCATCGCTGAGAGATTCTTAAATTAATCCCATGTAAAGGTTTAAATCCTAGCAAATTTTGAATTATACGCTCTGTTTTAAATGTAAAATCACTGACAAATCACAGTAAATGATGTGCTTGTTAAGCTGAATGCAGGGGAGCTTTTAAGTGGATGGCGAGGGCTCCAAATTATCTCTTGCTCCCTGCAGAGAAGAAGGAGTAAGTGTTTGGTTTTCTCTGAGATGCACAATAATCACATCTTTTGCATATCACTGGTCGAAGAGAAAGCCTTCATGTGGATTAGCCATCTAAATGCTCTTTAGCATGATAATCTGACAGTATTACATGCATGAATTAATTAAACACTCTTTGTACTCTGCAATCTGGTCTTGAGAAGAAAAGCTACCACTGTCAGAAACATTACAACTGGTTTCTGCCTGTAATAACACCTTAACTGTCAGCACCAAATGGGTCCATGAGGACTTAGGTGTCGTCATGGAAGTTAGTAGGTTAATTTTGTTTAATCTTTTTATGTTTTTATGTAGATTCCATATGCAGCTTTATTCTCTTCATGAGGCTCTGATGAAATTATATTGGTCAAACACTGACACATCTGATTATTATTTAAGAGGGCAAGGGGTAATCGAGAGAGGGTACGGAACTTCTTCCACTTCCAAATAACACACCATTTTACACAATCTGGCTTCGAATTTCTTAAGACAAATCATTTTACTTCATTGTTAAGTTTCTGCCCTGATATGCACCGATGTGTTACATTGTGTTACAGTCATGTTAAATCAACTAAATGTACTGCAGAGGTACTTTTAAATAAGTTCTCAAAGCATCTCAAAATGACCTGTAGATATCAAAATCAGTGTTGTAGCGAAGATTTTCAAAATTTCTATAAGAGGGAACACAATTTTCTGATCTTATGGAGTATGTTGGCCTTTAATCATATTCCGTTTAGTTATTTAGTTATTTATGTAGTTGTGTTTTATAAAGTATTGTTCGGGGGGGAAAAAAGAAGGAAATTGGCAGCTCAGACCTCAAAGAAAACCTGAAACCAGTCTTACTGGCATTTCTCTCATTTGTTTATGTGTGACGTTGACTGAAATGTAAAACAATTCTTATCATGAAACTCCCAGCTTGGATTCTGGCCTTAAAAAGACATCCAGCATCTTACTCAGTCATCTAATGATGCCACGAGAAGATGACCATGAAAGAGAAACTAAAGCTCGGATGTGTGTATTTGTCTGGAGAATTTATTGCTGCACTCTGAGGACAGTCAGTCCACATTTGGAATGCCTGGAAAATATTTACTGCAGTCACTGACACACAGGAACTCGCAAGTGCTCAACACCGTGTTTTAAAATAGAGGCACCACTCTATTTTACTCAAAAAACTGATTGCCTCCAATCTCGTCTGCCTTTTAAAACACTTGTTGATATATTTGCTTGCTTCAGTGTTTCACCCTGTTGAGGGGAAGAAGGCTTCTGCTCTGAGAAAAACTTTCCAGTAAACTCTGCCAGCTTAGATACCAGGATTCTGGTTACCATGGAGCCTGACTTTTTGCTCTTTCAGACCCAGTTCTTCCTAACTACGAAGAGTAAAGGTCGTGACCACTCTGGCCGACAAATGTTTGGAGGAATCAGCGCCTCACGCAGGAGGCGCAAATAATGGAATCCTGTCTGAGTTGGGTGATGCAGTTTAACTGCGGTCACCTATGCTGGCCCAAACTCCTCTTTACTCCCCACATGTGCTTAATTTTCTGGAACATTTGAACAGGTTTGACGGTCAGTAGACTGCATTCCTCCTGGTGAGTGAGGAGCATAGTTTGTTGGCTCCGAAAATGCTCTTCCCTCAACATTCATCTCCACTCTTGCTTTTGAACAGTGCCCTCACTGTTAAGACTCGGGACAAACACTCATATTGAGTCAGAGATACAGAAATAAGTTGTGACATCTGTGATCTATCACCCTGTTGACTGTGACAGCATGTCCCTTTTGCTAGATTCGGAAGTAAACATCCTCTCTATATGTGGGCACCTCCTGTTAATTTGTCAATGACTCAGTGAACATTTACTTTCCTGTGTCAAACAATGAAAACAGAACATAGCAGTTCTAGACTTTCGATGAAAGATTATGATAGGTTTCTCTGCTGAAGAGAAGATAAGGACATTGCTATGATGCACAGTCTTGTTCCTACACGTTCCTTCTTGTTGGGATTATAACTGCACTTGCTGTTCCCACAACTGATAAAGGGATAAAACTGGCTCCTTTGCCTCGTCAAAGTTTCCCTCCTGACATGATAAATCTCCAAAATACAGCACCTCACAAAAGTATTCATACCTCTAGAAGTTATTTACTCTTGGTGAATTTAAAACTACCTATTTGTGCATTTCATGTGGACTTTATGTGATAAGTCAGAGTAATGCACAATTGTGAAGTGGAAGGAAAATGATACATGGTTTTCAAATAAAAAAATTAAAGCTGTTGACTGCATTTGTATTCAGCTTCCATGTGAAGGCCACTGAGATTTGCTAGAAAACATTACTGAACAAACTTTATGAAGAGCAAAACCCACACTAAAAAGGCCAGGGACAAGCAAGCTGAGAAATTAAAGCAAAGTTTGATTTGAAAACATTATCCCAATTCTCAAGCACTGTTAAATCCATCCAAAATGAATATTTCAAAGATACAAACCATCGGCCCACCTGACTTGACAGGAATGGCAAAGAGAGCTTGATTGTAAAATATGGTAACAGGACAGCTTGGCGAAATCTCTTGACGAAAAGAAGCTTCAAAAGTCCCAAATGCAGTTACTAACCATGAAGGGGGCACAGCTAATATGAGGAAGAATGAATGAGTTGAGACTGCGGTTGAGTATAGGTGGGTTTTGTGTGAACAAAAAGAATGAATATAGGAAAGAACTAATTAGCTACTGCTGAACATAGTGGAGGACCTATGAGACTATGGGTTAGTTCTCTTTAAAAGTCCCTGGGGATGTTCTTAGATCACGTGACATTAATTTCAATGAAACACCAGGATTTATATATATATATATATATATATATATATATATATGATGGATTTTACCAGTAAACGGAAAATGGCTCACCATTGAAGCCAAATATGATTTAAAAGATATGGGCAATGAAAACAGAAATGGTTCAACAAACAAAATCAATATTTGTCTCTTTTACAGGATATAAATACTATACAAGAAAAAAAATGGTTGAAGGAGCTGAAGATCATCATGAGTGCTTTGACTGTGTGAAACGAGTCCTACAAATCTTGTCTAACATGAACATGTTATACAGTATATCCAGATGGTGTTGTGATAGTTTTTATGTTTATATTGTTTTTCCTCACAAAGTTGTGGGCGTTACAATTTTGGCACACTATTCAGGGGATTAGAGTTGACACCAGCACTCATAATTTTGCTCATCTACTGCTGGTATTCTGGACTACGCGCTCTAAAATCAGGTCTACTGGAATTTGATTCATGTGCTAATGAGTTGCATTCCCATGGATTTATCTCTCCTGCACCACAGATATCACCCCCACACCCAAACTTTGCTCTGCAGCTTTTTGACTCTTTTTAGTTTTCTCACCCTTTATTCTTTGTATCAGTAGCTCTGCCCTTGTTCGCCACAGCACGGTAGCAATGTTGCCCTCTGAGAAATTATTAATATGCATCAGGACATGCACTGCGCCTGAAAAAAAATCAGATTGCATCTTTTTAAAAATCTGATTTAAATGAATATAAAGAAAGTCGATAACTATTTGAGATAAACATGATCTGGGTGACTTGTTCCTTGGCTTGTTTAGATAATCCAGATAAGAAAAAAAGTTAAATATCTTTCCTTTGCTGCCTGCTGCATATTAAGACATTTTCCTTAATTGTGTAATAATCATACGAAATAATTTCTGAGAGAGCATCAGATTTTTATTGTTTTAAAGATATAACTCAATAATTTGACAACTTAAAATACTTTTTAGTGGCATCCTTAGTCTAACTCAACACAGCTGTGATTCATGTTTTTTGCCTGGATCTACATGAAACAAAACATTTCTTTAATTGAAACAGACTTCCTTGTTGTCTATAAAAGTAATAAGTAAAGAAAAACAAATGGTATGATTACTTTATTTAAATTGTTGTCATATGAAGAGGTAGATATGTAGATGAATGTAGTTGCAAACTATAAAATATAAATCAGTTTTTACCAGAACAGCTTCACCAAGATTTACATAAACTTTGAGAGTAATGGCGCTGAAGAGTGGCTTATGAGTTTAAAAATCTCAGTGAAGGCAAGCTCCAATATTGATCTAAAAATCAATATTAAACTCATATTTCTATGCTTCCTAGACACACCTAGTGGTATGTCAGCTGCTCATTCACATTGTGATTCTTCGGTTCCACCCCATCTGAAAGATTCTCTACTGGATAAGATCTTATGACTGTGAACTCAATATCATGTTTATAATTTGAGTTTTTGACATGGTGCATTGCTGTACTAGAAGCTACCATTAAAATATGGGTACACTTTGAGCATAAAGAGATGAACATGGTCGACAACATTAGTTATTACAACAACAATCCTTTATTACTGAGGGACCCAAAGTGTTCAGACTCCATTATCTACATCAGCAGCAGACTGAACTGCTGATTCATGACGAGATGGGTCCATCCTCTGATGTTGTCTATGCCAAATTCTGACCATACCATCTGAATCTTGCTGCAGAACTTGACTTGTCAGACCAGGAAATGATTTTGCTGTCTGTTGTAGTCTAACTTGTTAAGCCTTTGTGAATTGTAATTATTATTAGCTGACATGAGTTGCACCTGACATGTTGTGCTGCTGTTGTGGTTGTGTAGTCCATGTTTTGTGTTTAGCGGTGACGTTCTGCAAAACTTTGTTTCAACAACTGTTTATTTTAGCCATTGATGCCTTTTTATCATGTCAGATTAATCTGGCCATTACCGTGTGACGCCAACAAGGCAACGGAAGTTTCTAAAATACTCTCAACAGGCCCATCTAACGCCAACAATCATTCCCGTTACAAGATACTTTTCTTTTCTTCCCTCTTTAATTGCTTAGTATGGACTTCTGTACGTCATTTTCACCATCTTTAAATAGCTAATTTCAATGAGTTGCTGCCATGTGATTGACAGTCATTATTTATGTTAACAAGTAATTGAACTGTGGACAGTGTGTGTAGATTTTGTTTTAACCCGGAACGAAAGTTCTGTGCGTCTCTAAATGTAGAGACTTTATGTCTTGAGCACATAAAGCCTGCAGAGCAGAATAGTCCTGGCCAATCGGTTTTATTTTTTGAGCATTTCATCTTTTCTTCTGGTTAACAGCTAATTCAGAGTATACATGACAGAATGAACTTTCTTGCAACACCGAGTTTCATCGGATATTTTAGCCCGTGGACATGAAAGCTCGGATCGTTTTAGCTGAAGTGTCGATCACAAACTGACGCCACTGGCTATACTTTGAAATTACTCTCTTGCGGATGTTTTTGTTTCATTGGACTTATCAGAAAGCACATGTGAAATGGGGCACAGTTATTGGCTTAGTTGAAAGTGGTGCAACAGCAATCAATAAATATAAAAACATTTTGGGGCTCGAAGTTATTCTGAACTTGATTTCCAGCACTGCTGTTAACAGCAGGCTTTTATTTAGGAGAATATTCATCCATGAGTTGCTTTGTGGAATGTCATCAGAATTACCTCAATCTCAAATTCCTTTGTTGATTCTTGTATTATTTGTACTTGGTTTTGTTTCAATACGAAATGCTTTGAAACACTGAAACAAAGATTAAAATGGTATTTAAAAAACTGAACAACTACCTTTAAGTCCACTCCTGATCGCACACCTAAGAACTGTGGGAAAAGGCTTATATATTTGCATTTCAGGCTACACAATCATAATCAGGTTGTAAATTAATCCTCAGCACACAATAAGAGGTGAAACAAGCCAGAGGAAGACAAATAGGGTAATTTATTGAAAATTACATTTAAAATTCAACAGGACATTCATCAGGTGATAAACACTTTTAGAAGGGAATAGTGAGTTGCCCTATAGTTTGAGATTAATCACTTCCAAATTTAGCTTACTTGTGCTTGATGTGTGTTTCTAATAGGGTGGTAGAAATGTTGCTCACTGTGATGAAGATGGTTTTCCAAAGGCCATAAATGTTTTGGAACTGACGCCCATTTTCATAAATCCCCCATCCCCAAACAATTTTATCTAGATCAAAATTTGAAGGGCATCATTGACCTGGAAGAAATCTTTATCAGATCCTTGTTGTGAAATTTAGTGGTGTCCTGTTGAAAGATCATGTTATCACAGCACACAGATGAGGGCCCTCAGTCAAGAGAAATGACCTCTACAACATTTTTTTACATATTCAACTCTGATTTGACTCCTCCTGTGAAACTTCATTGTTCCATAGAAACAACAAGGTCCGAACAGCACTGCTAACTAACTGTCTGTGCCCTCATGTAGGACTACGCTACTGGCCGAGGAAGATTCAGTTTATGAGCAATCTGCAGTTAGCGCATGTTAGATGCACACAGTCTCTCACAAGCGTGATGGCACATCCTCTACTGAGCCATGTAGAAAACATCTTCAGTGTAATCTCCTGATCTTCCCAGTAACACTGGGAAGATTGCATTCAATGTCAAGAGAGTTGAAACATTGTGACAGGCTTTGCTTGTAGAACTTAATCTTGACAGGTTCAAAGACAAAAAGCCTTTGTGCCTATGCCACCAGAGGGCTATAACAGTGTGAATGTCATAATATGAAAGTCTAATTTATATACAGATTTAGCATTTTTAAAGTTGTCATCATACACCATCTTTTTTATCAGCTGGTTGGAGTCCACCAACTCAAATATTCACAAAAATGCTAATACAATTTGCGGTTTTTGGTCTGGTCCGGACTGAATGCAAAGTAAAGACAGTGATGAAACATCTCATCAACAAACTATTAAAATATTAATAAATAGCTGTCTCTACATTCAATCTGTATTGCTTGAAATTAAATACTATTGAACAACTTTTCATATTGATGGTATTTGCCACTATACAGATAAAAATTGCTTTGATTTGATTGATAAAATAATATTTATCCACAGTACTGGTCTCTTAAAAGTTCTACTTATGTACATAAGAAGTTATGGCGTGCCGGATTTGTCCCACGGGTCTTGAGTTTAACATGTGTGGTATAAAGCAAACATGACAGAGAGCACATGGAGACCAACCTAGACCTTACAGAAGGTTTGGATTGTGTAATTCCATGCTGTCGTCCATGCATGCTGCTGTTTTTCAAGTTCTGTTTTGTTAGACTGTTCAGAGTTCATGTTGCTTTTGTGTTGGCACCGTGAGCGTGGGAGACAGGCTAGAGACAGTACTTTCTGATTTGCTCAGGTGCTAGAAATAAAGTAAGTTTGAGAAATGTTGTTTTTATTTTATTTTATTTTTTTATTTTCTCAGTCAAATGATCAAATTCCTGCCCTGCGACAGACTAGCGACCTGTCCAGGGTGACCCCGCCTCTCGCCTGGTACGCTAGCTGGAGATGGACACCAGCAACCATCCCGACCCCACTGAGGGACAAGGGTGTAAGAAAATGAATGGATGGATGGATGGATGGATGTATGGATGGATGGAATGAATGAATGAATGAATGAATGAATGAATGAATGAATGAATGAATGAATGAATTCCTCTTCATACCAGGGTTGGACTGGGAAAAAATATGCCAGAGTATTTTGACCTGACAACATTATTCCACTAAAGTATTTTAAAAAGAGTAAAAGAGCTTAAATCAGATATTGAAGGCATGTTGCCTGATTTGAATAGTGTAACAGCCTTTGGATCTAAAAAATGTGTAACTTAAAGAACACGATCTCTCAAGCAAAACATTTTATCCTATCAAATTCACTATTCTGTCTTAAATTTAAATTGGCATATCAAGCCAATTGTGTGTATTTGTTTCAATGCATATTTTGTCAGTGCACAGAAGAAGAAGTTAATCCTGTCTCAGTTTTTTTGACAATGCTTCAGTTGTCATTCCCTTTCACTGTTGGATAAGAGGTAAAAATCTTTAGGAATGGAAAGAAAGCCTAAAAGCAACTCCCAGAACAGTATAACAACAGTGTTAGTATCGACTGTTTTACTTATTCTGACTCCAGCAGTACCTTAGTGTGAGAAATTGAGTTTCTCTGCTTGGGAATTGCTCAAGGGCAGGTTGCATCTCTGGTTTACAGTAAACAGGCTTTCCCTGATACTTGGCTATGAATGTAAGACCAACCACATTGCTGCCTATCTGCCTTTTTTGTACTTGTGCCAAAACAACATGACATAATTATGACTTGTAACTTAATTATGAGGCACGCCTCTTAACTTGTTAGAAGTTGTCGAGTGAGTCATTTGCATGTGGATCGATTCGATCTAATAACATTTTATTCCCTTTTTATACACTAAGATCCAAACTTCTAACCAAATGCAGTAAAGCCACTAGAACGCTCTTTAATGGACCCTTTCAATTTGGCACACAGGCAGGAACAAACTTGTTAATTCATGGTGTTCCAAATATGCAAATGCAGAAAGGCACTGACACTTTCACAGGGTTCCCCCTTTCAGGAGCCTGTGTCAGACAGCAGTGATGCTGCTGCACTCACAAGCTGATGAAAGGTTCAACTCCTATGCTTGTTGTCCCAGGAGGTACTTAGGTACTTACCTAAACAATACGTTTCCATTCGGGCCACAAGCTCTTAACCATGATGTTACTTGAACAAAGGCTTAAAATTCAGGTAATATAAAAGAGTCACTTTGTCTTTGGCTTGATTTGAAATTGGCCAAAACATTAAGTATTGCTGTGGACTCAGACTTCAGATTTCAGATTTATTAATGGCTGTTCTATGAAACCTGAATCATTAGCAGTAGGGGATCACTGCCTTGTTAGTTAATCAATTTTTTCCTCTGACTACATGCTTTGTTCTCTTGTGGTTTCCGTTCTGTGCTGTGTAGATCACTTAGGACTGGATATGTTCATAGTCTTTTATTCATCAGACTTATGTGATTGCTGTCTGGAATAAATCTTACTGCTACTTAGTGATGAAGAAACTGAAAGGCAAGTTTATTGGTGCAGCAGATTAAAACCTTATTTTAACATGGTTTAAAATAATTCAAAGCTGTCTGTGGATCACTGTATAATACCAGATTACAGGATTCATTTAGCATTTAAAATAGAAAGTGAGTTTCTATTGTTCAAACCTGGTGATGACTCTGCCCACTGTCTCACCGTTTCCGTTTTAATCTACAATGTAAAGTGAGTTCTTTTACAAGTTCAACCATTTCTTTTAACTGTTGAACTTATGTCATTTACTCTTTTAAAACCTCGTTCAAAAATATTACTATATTTCAAGAAATCTTTGAGAATGAACTTTAAGGTAAGTCATGAGTTTTATTGTCAAGACTCCTCAACACTAGTTAAATGCCAGTGAAGCAAGAGTGGATTGATAAGTCACTTTAATGGTTTTGTAGAAACAGAAATTGTAAATTGCTTTCCTTGGCTTTCACTGGCTTGTAAACTTGGGAGTATTACTGGATTATGTGCAACACCTTTAAAAGTCACGCATGTGGGACCCATCTCTGCTCTCAAAATCTTTTCATCCAGGCAAACAGAAGTTAAGTCAGAAAGATTACTTTTTATCCTTTGCTTGTTCTGACTGCAGGTGAAACCCAATGTTTGTCTTGGGAAAATTACACAAAAATTTCCATTTAGACATCCAGAAACTGTGCATTTGAACATTTGATGGGGACAGTGACAGATAATCAATTGAAAAGTCAGAGTGATGGGTGCACACAAGTTCAGTCATGTTTGATCCCAGAAACAAGGAATTTGACTTAAAGGTGACAAGTATTGAGAAAACAATACTACACAAAATGTAGGTCCCTGTGATAACTTATGGCTAATGAAAACAGACTTTTACAAACACTGGATAAAACATGAAGATAAAATCTGTTTTCACTTTAAAGTTTCAGTTAATGTGCAAAAATATGTTTTACCAGAGGAAAAGCATTACCTTCGCTCTCAACTTTGTGAAGGATTTTTCTCTTATTACTTTTTAGACTACAGAGGTGTGTGTTGTATTCGATGCTATTAAAAAAGGAAGGTAGGTAACAAAATCCAGGAAGCGGCTTAGGGGATGCCTTCTTCTTAGAAAATATGCACTGCAGAAACCCCAGGATTGGAAAATGATCAAATTATATGAGAGCAAATTGAACTAGTGCACATGGAGGATTTATTAAAGGGACAGGTTTGTATGCCGTTTTGTTAAAAGTATCTCCTCTCTTCTCTGGATTTTTCAAACTTTGCTAATAAGAGGAACTCTTTCTATGCAAATGGCAATGTTGAGACAAAACGGATAGAATATGCTGGCCATTTTACAAACTCTATTAAAATACCACTTAAGGCCTTCAAGATGATCCCATGAACTAATTACCAGTGTAGCTCAGACCAGACTGCGATGTTTCTCTTGTTTGCTTCTTTGCAGAAGTGAAGAACAAGTATGTCGGTTCTGGAAAGAGTGACGAGATCCTCTCATAGCTCCAGTGTGTGATGGGAGAAAGCTTATCTTTGAATCTTTTCTGTGCTGTTGACCGCGGGGGACTGATTTAGCTCCTGAATAACACTCTTTGTCACTCCACAACTGCAAGGGACATGGCGATTTACTTTGTTGTTTTGAAATCCATCTTAATGGGAGGTCTTAAATTATTTGCCACAACTATTTTCTTTATATTCGCTGTAAAAGCTCTGCATTTCCTTACAGGAGTTTAGTATTTACAAAAGACAGAAGGAGTAGTGGTTAAATGAAATGTGCGTGAGTGAAATACCAAACCTTTGACTGAGGAATCTGTGGTTGTCATAGCGTGTTATGTATTTGCGTGCAAGGCCAGCTCCTTTTCAGGAGGCAGCTCTCTACATGTCACTCCACTAATCACAGTGTTCCAGCGCAGGAAGCATTTAAGCCCCGACTGAGTGAACGTTGATGAGCCACACACACACACAAACCGATACACACCTAAAGCACACTGAGAAAGCCATTCATTATAAACAATGAAGGAGTGATTCTGCATAAAACTAACCAGTAATCATTTAAAAATCTGTGTGCTTGTTAAATTGGATTGCCAGGGGAGAATGATCAGGGTTAAGGAGGACGAATCGGAGTAGTATTTCAGAAATGACGAACATTTAGTAAAACGAGCACAAGGAGACCCTAAAAACAAGTATATGTCATGTTTTACATACCTACGTAAGTTTTAATATGTTTTTGTTGAACTGTGTTTATGTTGTGTTGTATGAACTATGTTCATTTGCCTCCAACCTGTCGTGCCTGTCAACACTGCAGATGTGCTATGCTACTGTTTCTTTTTTATTATACTGGAAACGCAGGTTTGCTAAGCTTGTGTTTGATGTGTCAGAGAGTTGTTTGGGCAAATTCCAGGCATGCACGGTTAGCGTTTCTTCTAAGAACATAGAGTGCTGAAATACAAATAAGCTGCATGTTAGGGCACTGACAGTTTTGGAAGAGGTTAAGGAAGGAGTGTTGTTTAAGGTGAAGTCTGGCTTTAAACAGCTAAGTCCTTTTGACATGTCACTAATGCTTGCGTAGCCGTTTTTATTTGTCAAGACATTTTTCCATTGAATCCGGATTTCTCTCTGACTTCGTAGTTAGCTTCCATACATATGAAAACCAGCCAATCGACCAGAAATTGAAATTTATCATTTTTTATCTTGATTATCTAAGATCAAGATTCACATATCAGATAATCAAAAACGGATGCGATGATTTGGACTTCTTTTCTGGTTCAGCATTAGATGACCTGCCATGATTGATAGAACAATGATTTCTGCTTTCCACCTGCAAAGTCCCAGCTATAAATTTCACTTTGTTTTACATATTCAGATAAATTTACTTGTTGATCTTTTAGGTTAAGCTTTTCCCTCCTTTTTTGTTATCCTGATTTCTGTCATTATTACTGTACTTGTCCTTACTAAGCTTTAATTGAAGAGAGAAACAAAATACTCCTTTGTTATTTGTTTCTATTGTCTTATAGGAAATATTTGAGGCCCAGGAAGCTGGGACAGAAATACCACAACAAAGATTTGGAGGAGGGGCAACTCTGTCGCATAGTTTGAATGCACAAAAAATGTATGCCTCTCATTTGTTTTACAAGCGTCCCTTATGTACTGGTTTGTGTGTGTCATTATCTAACAGTTTCCATGTTGCCAGTTCACTGAGTCATTTGTACTGAAACATGTATTAACATTTTTACAGTAAGTGTCTTGAAATGTTATTGATTTGTTCCAAAACAAATTCTGATCTAGAAAGGGTTGTGTTCATTTGACCAAAATTTTTGCCAGTCTTTTTTTGTGAAACAGCTCTAGTTCATTCAGCTTAGATGGAGAGTGTCTGTGAACAGCAACTTTCAAGTCTTGCTGCAGATTTTCATTTGCACCTAGATCTGGACTTTGATTAGACCATTCCACCTATGACTATACTTTGATTTATAGTTCAGAGTTGTGCTGTTGTTACTTCTGAAGGTTCTGCATTATTTCCAGTGAGCGAGAATAAAGAGGATTACAAATTCACACCACACGTTTTAGATTTATGTTTGTAAAATAGTTTTGAAAAGCATGTACCATTTTTCTTCCATTTCACAAAATACATAAAAGTTTGTGATATGTAGTGAGAAAATGCAAAAAAATATCAAAGCATTCTAAATATTTTTGAGGCATTACAATTAAGCTAATTTCATTTCTTTTTAAATAAGCTGAATAATGCTGAGCAGCCCATTAAGATAAGTCCTTTATTTCCATTTAGAGCAGTAACCTCAGGTGTATCGCTCAAGATTTATTTCGATGCCTGGTGTGAAGAGTTGTACTCAAAGATGTCTATTGTATCTGAATAAACAAGGCCAAGGTATTGACAGCTGTTAAGAGGGCCTCAGTTCCTGTGGTGTTATTTAATAACTCTTAGATGTGTTTTAAATGTCTGAAACACTATATTGATGTTTACAAAGGATTTACATTTAGACCAAAGAACAACATAGACAATTGAGGCATATTTTCAAGGACAAAAAACCTGTGGTGTACTGATTTAGGTATGCTGTCTTACTTCATATGTACTGATACTCAGTAAATTAGAATTTATGTCCAGACGAGTTTCATTTGTCAGAATAAAAGTACCTTTTGAAAACAACCTTGAAAGCTTTTAGTTAATGTGCATCTACATTTGAGACTAATCTTTAAAGTTCTTTTTCCAGAGTTCATAGAAACCACGCTTCATTAGACATGAACTAGGTCTGTGTGATGCGGTGAAAAACGTCTTAAATGAAGTGTGTAATTATGTCCAGACTTTCCTTTAGCGGTTACACAGAGTTTAGTCTGGGTTGCAGAAAAGGCTGGAAGTATTTTTCATTTAGACTTGCAGGTCTAAATTTATAACATGTCAAATGATGCTGCATTTTTACACAATTTAATGCACAGTTGCCATTTTTCATTTACATGAAAAATGTAAGCCTTTACATGGGAATGTCTGGGAGTGAATTTATATATTTATGGTTACAAATGCCTTCCTTATAAATTTGCTCACTACACTGAAAGTTCACACATTAATCGTATTTATCTCGTGTGATGCAGCATATTAAGCTGTTTATGGCTGCTAATGAAATTTTGCCATCCCGTTGTCAATGAGCTATAGACAAGTGTTCACTTTAATTTGAAAATCAGGCCTTTATTGTGAAGGGGATATTAGCAGCCTTAAGTGTGCACAAAAGTTGACTCTTGTTCAAAAGACAGACTGATCCAAAATGGAGAGCTTTTAACTGTATATACTTCTAAGTAAAGTCTGTACCATTGCAGTATGGACATTACCAATGTTGCAATCGATTGTTTGGAAGGCAATATTGCAGTTATTTCCAGTTGTGAATAAACACTTTGCATGCAAATAACAGAGTCAGTCTATTGATGGAGTCTCATTGTGGACAGGTGATATGGATGATAGTACTAAAAATGCAGCATGTCACAGTTGGAAGCCATAATAAAGTAGAAGAACAATTCAAATGTTGTGCAACCCCACTCTGGACAGCCCTACCTTGTTTTTTATTACAAAATTTAAAGGTAAAGTGGCTCTGTTAGTGGATAACACCCAGCTGTTATCAGCAATTACGGCTTAAATTATTATTATTAGAGAAAATACACAGTTAGTAGTGTGTGGGTGGATACTCAATTTGTACACTGGTTTGTCCTGTTTGTTCGGTTTAATATTACCCAGCAAGGGGCTACAGCCTTGATGCACAAATTTGAAAATATAATTTGACAGCAGTTTTTTCCTACAAGATAAATATGATACAAGGTTTTTTGTATACCACGTCATAAATAAAAATGAAACATACTTGGATATAGAAAATTTAATGCACAGATCAACTATTCATTTACGACTTAAGCAAAGCAAAAGGAAAAAAAACAATCCTACTTTAGTTATCTCTTCATTTGATTTAACAAATTATGTTGTACAAGTTGCACTTGTAAAAATAACTGATCTACCCGGTTGTCCAATTTCACAGATATAAATTGTTTGGAAAAGCTCGAAAAGAGATGCTGATGAAAACTAAATTGTTTTTCTAGAGATAAAAAGCCACACTTAACTGCAAATAACATTTAGAAAAAATAAGAAGAAGAAAAGACTTGATTTGTATCTATAGCATTCAGTCTCTCTGAGAAAGTTTTTCACAATGTTCCATCTATCAACACAACTTAAACTGATGCATGGAAATTAGAGCACAAAAGATGTTGGGCTCAGTAGAACCAGATGACTTTGCCCTCTTGTCAATAGGACTGTAAGACTCATTGCATTAAAATCACTGGGAACAAGCTGAGTTAAAATGCCCTTTCATCATTTCCGGAGGGAATATTGGAAGGATCTAGGAAATCAACAGAAAGAATGAGACAGAGAGCATAAGGCATGGCTGTACTTCCTTTACATTAGTTTTTTAAACGCCATCCAAGCATCCCCCCCGTTGTGCAGTCTTAGTCCCCGGTCATTGTCGCGGGATTTGAGAGCTTCTCTGCCAAGTGAGAGGCTTTGGCGACATATGTCACTTCAGTGAGTCTCCTGTCGCTTCTTTAGCAGTTTGAGTAGAATGGTGGGGAGTGAGGCGTGTCTGTGCAGCAGGAGAGGAGCAGCGTGAGGTGAAAGAGGAAAGACAAGTCAGAGATGTTTGTTCAAACAGACAGAGTGAAAGAGTTGCTTGAGTGAACTACTCATTGTTTTTTTACTCTTATATGGACATGTTGGCCTCGGGCCCCTGGCAAATGTGGAAGATGTAAAATGACTCAAGAACTGTGAGTATCGGTTACTTTAAGAAAACTTTGATTTTTCTGTTGAAAGGATGTTTCCTCCCCTTGAACTTGAGCAGATTTACATGTAAGACTATGACTGCTTGAATTTGGAATGTGTGCTGAAGTTGCGTGTGTCCTCAACTGAGACTTGTTATCGGAAGGAAGAAAGGAGGTGTGGGGTTCACTGTGTACAGCATGTGTTTGGCTGGATTAGTCGTGTAGTACTGACACTCTTCATGCCTTTGGCCGACTAATGGCTTAGGTAATACAATCCCTGCGGATTTGTGACTGTGATCTGCCATGTGTTCAGGTAATGGATCCCTTGGCTCCAAAAACAAATGCTTTGTTATGTGTTTACATAGGCGCCCCACGCTGCTCAGCACTCCAAGGATTTATTCTTTTAAAAAGAATGGTGTTGGGTTTGTTTGGCTTACCTTTGAAGAGGCTGGTTTGCAGGTCTAGTAATTTGCCTTCTTCACAATGTTCTTTGATTGTGCAGCAGTAAATTAGTAGATTTGCTGCTGGTGAATAAAACTGCCATGGGTTGTTGCTGTGCTTTGAACATCAGCAGAAGACAACACTTTTCATGTCTTTAAGGGCTGTGGGGATCCTACCTCACAAGGGCTTTGCAGACATTGCTGGTCTGATCTAGTCTGCTTGATTTGATCCATCCATCCATTTTCTGCCACTTATCCGGGGTCGGGTCGCAGGGGCAGCAGCTTCAGAAGGGAGGCCCAGACTTCCGTCTCCCCAGCCACTTCTTCCAGCTCCTCCGGGGGAACCCCAAGGCGTTCCCAGGCCAGCCGAGAGACATAGTCCCTCCAGCGTGTCCTGGATCTTCCCCGAGGCCTCCTCCCGGTGGGACGTGCCCGGAACACCTCACCAGGGAGGCGTCCAGGAGGCATCCTGACCAGATGCCCGAGCCACCTCAACTGGCTCGACGTGGAGGAGCAGCGGCTCTACTCTAAGTCCCTCTCGGATGACCAAGCTTCTCTAAGGGAGAGCTCAGCCACCCTGCGGAGCAAACCCATTTCGGCCGATTGTATCCCTGATCTCGTTCTTTCGGTCATGACCCAAAGCTCATGACCATAGATGAGGGTGGGAACGTAGATCGACCGGTAAATCGAGAGCTTCGCTTTTTGACTCAGCTCTCTCTTCACCACAGCGGACCGGTACAGCGCCTGCTTCACGGCAGACGTTGCCCCAATCCGCCTGTTGATCTCCCGCTCCCTTCTTCCCTCATTCGTGAACAAGAACCCCAGATACTTAAACTCCTCCACTTGAGGCAGGACGACCCCCCTGACCCAGAGAAGACACTCTACCCTTTTCTGGTTCAAGACCATGGCCTCGGATTTGGAGGCACTGAGCCCCATCCCGGCCGCTTCACACTCGGCTGTGAACCGTTCCAACGAGAGCTGCAGATCACGATCTGATGAAGCCAACAGGACAACATCATCCGCAAAAAGCAGAGATGCGATCCTAAGGCCACCAAAACGGATCCCATCAACACCTCGGCTGCGCCTAGAAATTCTGTCCATGAAGGTAATGAACAGAATTGGTGACAAAGAGCAGCCTTGGCGGAGTCCAACTCTCACTGGAAACGAGCCCGATTTACTGCCGGCAATCCGGACCAGACTCTGACACCGGTCATACAGGGACCTGACAGCCCGTATCAAAGGGCCCGGTACCCCATACTCCCGGAGATCCCCCTACAAGGCCCCCCGAGGGACACGGTCGAACGCTTTCTCCAAGTCCACAAAACACATGTAGACTGGTTGGGGGAACTCCCATGCACCCTCCAGGAGCCTGCTGAGGGTGTAGAGCTGGTCCAGTGTTCCACGACCAGGACGAAAACCACACTGCTCTTCCTGAGTCCAAGGTTCGACTATCCGATGAACCCTCCTCTCCAGGTTTGGGCATGCCAGGTCTGACCGGCTTCATCCCCCACCACCGGAGCCAACTCACCACCAGGTAGTGGTCAGTGGACAGCTCCGCACCTCTCTTCACCCGAGTGTCCAAGACATACGGCCGCAGATCCAATGAAACGATGATAAAATCGATCATCGAACTGCGGCCTAGGGTGTCCTGGTGCCAAGTGCACATATGGACACCCTTATGCTTGAACATGGTGTTCGTGATAGACAATCCGTGACAAGCACAGAAGTCCAACAACAGAACACCACTCGAGTTCAGATCGGAGGGGGGGCGTTCCTCCCAACCACGCCCCTTCAGGTCTCACCGTCATTGCCCATGTGAGCGTTGAAGTCCCCCAGTAGAACAAATCTTTTACTTATATTTTTAAACTAAGACAAAATGTTAGAGACTGCAGATGTTTTTGGTTCATAATGCATCCTATAAACCAAAAATAAGGTCGACTTTAACTCTTTCTGGATTTCTAGAAAGTTGCCAACATGCAGGTTGAAAAATCAAAAGTATAAAACAAAGTAACTTTCCTACACTCTAATCAGGTATCCCTCTATCTGCTCTAAGCTCAGATCTCTCTTGCTCTCTTGTAGCCTGAATGAACCGCGGATATTTTCCAACATGTTGTAGAAGATGCAGTTTTCCTTTACACTCATTTTTTTTTACATTCCTTTACATTTCCTGACTTTATATACTCACCTTACTAATGCTAAAAATATCTAATTTTGAATGATGTCTCTCTTCTTAGGATCCAAATTTTACTGCAACATGGACACACTTGTGTGTGATCAAAAAAGTTTAGATATTTTTAGGGTTTTGGTCACCTGCTAAGGCTGATCAATCAGGCAATCATCCAGCTCTTCTAACCAGCTCATTTCTCAATGCACATGAGAAATTCACAAAATCTTTTAAATACTACAGCAAAAATTTTTTTTTCTAATTTTACCATAGCAGAGGTGCCTAAAGTGTAACTCTTATGTGTCATTCAAGGATGATACAGATTTGGCTTGCAGCACAGCTGAGACAAAAAAAAGACACTGGACCTCCAAAATTTAGAAAATTAAAATTATTTTATTTTTAACACGACACGCACGCAAGACCACTCCGTTGTTTCAGATCTACAATTATTTGCAGATCATAATTCTGTTTTATGTTCAGTTTGCTGTGGAGCAGGTTACAATACAAAAAACACCCAAAGAAAAAAAAACTTTTTTTTCACCTGTCAGTACATTCAACTTGACCATTTTGGCACCTGTTCAAAAATGTTTTGACATCACAGGTTGATAGGTATGGGTTTGAGTAAAAGTATAGTTTTTGTTTTATACTCTAAACTAATTATTTTTGAAAAAGCTACCAATAAAAATATAGCTGTTTATTTGCAGAAAATTATAAATTATTAACATCACAATAATGTGGGGTTTTCAGACCAACACAAATAACACTTTCTAAGTTCAATAATGTTTGATGACAGCTTTAATGCTTTCCGCAAGTCTTTCACATATCAGTTGGATTCAGGGGATCACCTAATCCATACCTCACTAAGCAGAGAGATGCGCGCTTGTTATGAAATTGAATAGACAGTTGTATATTTCATGCATTAACCAATTTTGCATGGGTCGCCTAATTGTTAAGATAAAGGGAAGATTATGACATTGCTGTGAAATAAACACTGGACCAGATTAGTTTTTATTCTAAACCACAATAGATAATCCCTAACCCCCTAATGCAAATAATGCCCAATCTCTTAATTTGGTTTAATTGATACTAAATTAAAGAAGCTTAATCTCAAATCTAGTCCAAAACAATTGTGTTGTCTGTAGAGCCCGGGGTAGTTCGCAGCCGTTCTGCTGCATTACACTGTATGACTGCTGGAGGTCTCTGCCTTTATTCTCCTGATAGTGGGATTAGCTGCAGGGTGAACCCATTTGGCACAGGCACCCCTGACGCCACAGTCTCAGCGCTTTGAGAACTAAGCTGTGAAACACCGACTGACTTAGTCCAATTTATAGACTGCCATCTTGAATCTAATGATTGTAGCAGACGACAGCTAAGCCTTTCCTTTTGAGTTTACAGTAAGCATGTCATGGGGATGCCACCACCAGTCGGCTTAACAGTACAAATAAATGGTTATCGCATGACAAGTTGTCTCCTGTGTTAAATTGTCTCAAATCAATTGACCTTACCAAAAATGTTCATCAAAATTGAACAGGCATTGTTTTGGTCAGGTTATTAAAGTGCCATTACACCAGTTTTTTCTTTTACATTGCAATTGATCACATATTTATTCTAAAGGTGTCAGAAATAGACGTGTTAATTTCCACAGTAGAAAAATGTACACAGCAAACAACTAAAAGGTATATCAGCCAGTTGGAAAATCTTAGCGAAATGTTCCAGCACTTTAGCATATCTGTTAAGCAAGAAGACATGCATGTGTAATAAGTACATAACACTAAAAGTGTTATCATTTTGACTTGTACAAATATAAGAAAGGTTTTTATAAATATGTTAAGTAAAGTGTGATGTGCTCTATTTTCCTGGCTTAGTGAGAAAAATTATCTAACCAAAATCTCTAAGAATAGATCGGTCTAAAGTAAGAGAGAAACATGGGGGATCTACATCAAAACAAGAATAGCTCTCAGGCAAAACAAATAAAGGAATAAAACCATAACCCTGGAAAAAGAATAGCAAAGCAACCCAGGAACAGACTAATGAAATCCAGAGTCCTTAATTTTTATTTGTTGACTATGTTCACACACCAGGGTAATGTAAGAACTACTTCATCTCTCACTTTAAGTAAGAGCCTTAAACATGGAGACGGTCATCTCTATAGAGTAACGTATCAAGTTTAAAATACTCACCTGAAACCCAGGGTTCATTATGGCAGCTTAGATGACAAAGTCTCATGTTGACAGCAACAACATTGCGCTCCATGTGACAGATTTCACTTTGATAACAAATGCTTTTGTGTTTTAATGTTGTCGAAACCTACAATCTCATCACATCCTAGGAAAACAAGTCTTGCACTCTAATCTGTGAGCATCCCCGGATACATCACATTGCTCAACACAGGATTTCTGCTTTCCAATTTCTACCTTTGCAGGTCCACTGTGTCTTGCGAATTTCAAGTGAAAACAGCTGATCCACACATGTTTCCTGATTTTCTTCATAAAGAATCATGAGGAGGCCTGGCAATCTGCTACTAGTTCTGCTTTGGAGCTTTACATCCGGAGCCAGAAGCCTTAATATTCCTTTCGAAGGTAGGACTGACACAAAGCAAACTGAAATTATATTTAGTAGTTCTTGCTGACAGTCCTACTATGTCATGTTGTCTTACAACGCTTCATTGAAATGAATGATTTCTATAATATGGCATTCCCTTTTTGATGACGAAACACATTTGTTACCTTTCCAGAGCAAGAATGTTAACTGCTTTTAAAAACTCTTAGCAAACAATGAAAAGGTTAAGGTAAATTGTTTATGTGGCAAAGGTTTGAAGGCTTGTTTTAAAGTGATGAATACATGGCAATCAAGCATTCCTGTGCTATTTTAGGTCAGCGTTTGCTCAGATTACACAGGGTTTTTCTCTCAGCACCACATGAAGCAGAAAGAAACAGCTGAAAACAAACAAAAACAGACAGACTAAACAAATGTGTGAGTTGCAATTTAATTCTCGCTGCTTCGATTTAACACTTCTCCTTTTGTGTTTTTATTTTAAAGTGGAGCAACCTCCAATTATAACCAACCATACAGCAGGTCCCGTTATTGCTCTTCCTTTTGACAATACACTGACTATAAGATGTGAAGCCAGGGGTAACCCAGCACCAGAGTAAGTAATAGCAGTTTGCACAGATTAGATAAATCAGAGAAGTCTTGGTAAAAACACACTGTTAGAATCTGGGTACATATTTTACTCCAACAGATACACATGGATAAAAGATGGCCAGGAGCTAAACCTGCCAAACATCCCGACAGTCAAAACAGACAACAGAAATGGGACATTCATGTTTCACAACAAGCACTTTGCCCTGTTCAGGGGTAAATACAGATGCTTCGCTTCCAATAAGCTGGGAACTGCCATGACGGAGGAGATTGAAATCGTAGTTTCCAGTAAGTAAAGGCTACATATGAACATCAGAAAAATAACAAATTGTCACGATCGTCATAAAATCTTTTTTTTTTCTTTCAATGTTTGCATTTATTAGCTTCACCCAAGTTCCCAAAGGAAACATTTGATCCCATTGTCGTTAAGGAGGGCTATCCAATTACTCTTCACTGTAACCCCCCAGAAGGTGTGGCCCCACGTCAGATCTACTGGATGACTCAGGGTAAGCCTCATGCTCCTGTTTTATCTCATGTTGAAAACAAATTAATACTCACAAAAATATTTTTCTTTTAAGATTCAAGTTATTTACATTTTTGTTATGCTTCTGATGCAATGTTGGTGTGCCATGTACGTCAAAAACATATATATCCCTGGAATTCTTTTTCTAATTTGGTGAAAGTATTTTCACTAAACATTGAGGTTTGCGGCAAGAAACCTCAATGTTTGCTTTCACAATTTGAAATGGTAGACCAGGAGCAAATACTGTATAATTTTTAAAGTGAAAAGAAAAGCTGAGCAGTGTGTTGTAAAATTATATTCAGTTCCCTTTGCCAAGACTTTTTTCAACCACTTTTTGCTGCAATTATAGTTGTAATATTTTTTAAAAATTATGTTTCTACCAGCTCTGCACATTTAAAAGACCAAACATTTTTAATGCTTGTAAATTAACTCAAACTCAATAAGACAGGACGGACAGTGTCTATGAACAGCAGTTTTCAAGTCTCATCAGGCGTTTTCAGTTTAATCCTGTTTATGACTTTGGCTTTGACTCTTCTGTGTTTGGTCATAATCAAATTCCTTTTTGGCTGTGTTGCTAAATGCTGGCATTACATGATGCTTACTCAGGTACCATGGGTATACAAAGTTTTTAGTTTGTATATTCATGTTCACCACTTATTCCAGGGTTTGAAGTTGTAAATCATTCAGTATTGCCACACTGTGAAACAAGTCTGCATATAGAAATTCAAGTTTGTGCATGTGCAGGAGTTTCATATATCTGTAGAAAACAAAGGTGTGGAAAAAACAAGCAAAGTGAAATTGGTTTAAATGAAATTAGTTGTTTCATAATAATTGTATTATGAAACCTTAACTCTTTCAACTTTATTATCCTTCATTTTATTAAAAGCTTTTCAGCCAATTTTTGACCTACATCTGTAGTGTTTAAACTATCTCCAACATCTGTGTGGCAAATAGCTGGAAGTATGTGAGCATTCACAGTTTTGGGATATTATAAAATTCAAAGTCAGGCAGTCTGAGGAGCTCAAGGGGTGATGTTTGTCATCTTAAACCTAACAGTAATAAAAATGTTTAAATTCTGATCGGCCTTTTGGACTTTATACAGATGTTGGATCATTGAAATCCAACATCTTGTTTATAAGAGAGTCATGTGACGCTTGTTAAAACCTTCTAAATTTTGAATCAGTTGTGATCAGTTGATTTACTGGGAAAAGCATTTTAAGAACCGAATCTGGACAAACATATTTTTCAGCCTCTGCAGTCAGTTCTGTGCCATACTTTAAACTGAAAATAGTGTGTTGTTGTATTCTGGCTCAAACTCAATGAGAGAGCGCAGTGAGATGACGGACTCTTGTGTCTTCTTTGACTTTTGCTACTCTGCTGTATTAGTGATGCACGTGTGTAATTCTTCCAGACTAGAGACATTATTTGCATGCATACGCCATTCAAAATAGATGCAAAACATGTGTGCTTTCACCTTTTTAAATCCTGATACACCGTGAACCTGTCTATATCTTGAAGGGATTTACGCCCTGGGATCAAAGTATTTGTGATCATTGCGGTAGAGACAGCAATTCACAGTGAATGAAAATTACTGGAGCTGTTGTCCTTTAGAAAAAAATGTTGTGGTTAGGTATTAGGCAAGTGTTTATAACCTTTGCAATTGAACCTTTTAGGCTTTAATAGCTGTCTAGTTAAAAATTCACAATGAGCCAAACACTCTTTTTCTTTTATGGTAAGTTTAAAAAAAAATCTAATTAAATGGTTGTGGCGGTGGTGCAGGGGTAAAACGCACAACTTATATATGGAGGCCTGTGGCCTTAATTTTGCCGTCACAAGTTTGAGTCCCAACTTGATGACCTTGCTACATACCTACCCCCTCTGCCACAACACACTTTCCTGTCTGACTATTATCAAATAAAGGATACTTTTGCCAGAATTTTTTTTTTTTTAAGTAAGCAAGTAAGCATGTAAAGGTTTGCAAATTTCCACAGAATTACTTTGCACAGTCAGTGTATGCACATAGTTGACACCACAAGTTTATATAAACTGAACTGAATGACATGTAACCTCACACTCCTTCTCAACCCTACAAGGAAGCAATTTAGCATTATTATTAATCAGACAAGACGTGTCTCAAAAATAAAGAAGGTCTTTGTCCTGTAATGCCTCTGTAAATTATAACCAGGATTTTTATGTTGCCTTTGGAGTAACGGCTTCTTCCAGCCCAGTTCTTCTTTCAGTGTGGACAAAGACATTTAAATGGCATAATGGCTTGGCATTCTAGTGCAGGTTCTGAAAATAGTATTTAAGGATGGAAAAGAACTATGGACATCCTCAGTTTTCTTCTTGACATCTTGACTGACTTGTTTTGATTTTCCATAAAACCACATAGGAATGCTGTTTGGAACGGTGATTTGACTTACAGCTTACAAAACAGCTAAACAATCTGGTGGTCTTTAAAGCTCTGACTTTGAAATGAGTCATAACAACTTCTCTAATTATATAAGCATTTGATTCAATGTCAGATATAGAGAAATGAAGATTATGGGTAGTATATGTAAACATCTGGTTTCAGATCCTAATAACCTAATAAAGTTGTATATCTACAAAAAATAAAAACAAAATAATAAAAAAATGAGATAATGAGGGATAAAGCAGCTAGTAAGTTCAGCAGATACCCGTCAGAAACTTCTAGCGTGATACAAAACAAACTTAAAGGACTCGTAAAGTACCTGGAATTACAGAGATATGCTCGGTATGTCTTTGCTCTCTCTTGCTGCTTGCACTCAGATGTTCATGTGCACGAAAGGAATGAACACAATAATTCAAATCTCGGCATGTTTCACCTCTGTTCACACCTGAATAATCATTTCACAAGCTTGATGTGATTTGTTTCAGAAAAACACAGACTGGGCTGTATTAGGTGGATGTTTAATTATCTGAGATCTGCCATTGTTGACGTTTTTATTTTCTACACAATGCGCCATCCAGGGTTTTTCAAATGTATGCACCATCTTGGATGACTCCCTGTGAAGTAGTGGCTGCATTTAAGTTGAATGGCATTAAAGCTTCCCACTTGAGACGCGGAAATTCATCTCCAATCTGGAGTCTTGTCCCGCCATCTTCAAGAACAAAGTGATTTACTGTATAAAAAGTAACCTCAGACTTTGTCTGAAGTGCTCCTGCAATGGGAGGGGGAATCCTGCTTCTGTTGAACTTCTTACAAGTTCTCATCTTTCTCCGACAAACCAGACGAATGTCTGAAAAAAAAAACTACAAGAGTTCTTCAAGTGCTCAGGAGGAGACGCTTACTGATGCACTGAATGAAAACGTTTGGGGACAAATTCAGCTTCAGTGTTGCTATGACTTGCCACATGTATGTGTCCAGAGACAACAATCACTGTATGCCCTGAGCATGGTGAAACAGTTGTGTGTTGAAGAGCTTTCTTTTTTCTTAGATAATATCAAAACATTGCCATGATGATGTGCATCTGAGTGAAATTGTGTTTAGTGAAGTTGTCTATAGATCATTTGTAAATTTAAATAAGGTTTCTTTATTCACACTAATAAAACCACAAGTGGCTGATGGCTATATCTGTTAAACTCAGCTCATGGATTGATAATTCACTGAACTGTAAATCTATGTGAAACAAATTTGCTTTCATGGAGCACGATTAGATGAGGAATCGCTTACGGGTGTTTCCATTTAATTTATCACATATTATACTCCTGTGTATTCTACTTTGTCATTAAATCTCATAAGTGATTTTCAAATGCAAAAAAGAAATGTCAGGAAACAGACATTTTTGATATTGACGTCTTTATTGATTCAGATATGCTGTTTTCTAGGTCTGCAGCACATAAAGCAGGATGAGAGGGTCTCCATGGGAACCGATGGCAACCTGTACTTTGCTTATGCCTTACCACAAGACAGTCGCAAGGACTACGGCTGCTTCGCTGCCTTCCAAAGGATACGCACTATTGTCCAGAAAACCCCCTTGTCCGTCAAGGTGGAGAGATGTAGGTTTAACCAAAACCCTGACGCTCTTTTTAAATTCACTATTACAGACGTGTTTCTGCTCATTTTCAATGGTTTTAATTCTAAGCAGGAGGGGTTTGTTATGTCATGTTTATGCCCAACGGAAATCATAGTCCGGCAAACGCATTTTAGGAAACCAAAGCACATCTGTCCCTAGCACTATTAATGTCACGATTTTTTGTTTCAGTGGAACCGGAGAACAACTCTTCTGAGAGTGTCAGTGCCAGTAAGTGACAGTGAAAGACTTGGTGTGTGACTATCTAATCAGAAAGTTGATTTGTGTTTTGCTAAAATATACTGTTAGCCATCTGATTCTAAGCATGCTTGTGTGGTTTTAGCGGTACTTGATTTATTTTGCCCACAAATGAGGAAGATTGTTGTTTGTCAAACCGTCCATAGCGCTACCAGTTCGAGCACCCAGCCTACTGCTGCCCTCTGGTGTCCAAACAGAGAAGCTGATGCTGAAAGGACAGGATCTGCACCTTGAGTGTATACCAGGAGGATAGTATGTTCATCTTACTGTATCACTATCATTTGTAAACATGGGCTGGTATGAGATTCTTTGATTTTGATAACATTATTATGATGGTATCTCATATAGTGTTTTTTTTTCAACAAAAAATTTACAATTGTCTAATTACGTCACTGCAGACAACAGCTTTGAGAGGAAGTGCACTGCAAACAATTTTCTTCACCAAGGGTTCTAATATTTTTGCAGAGACTTTGTGATAAGATGGAACAAGGGTGGCTTTATTATGGATTAAATTTGTTTGGGTTGACAGGCTGCAGTCAGCTGTTGAAATAGCATGCTGCTTAGCTTGACAACAGTAATTAAAAGAAAAATATGAACAAGATGAATTAAACTTTTGGAGAAGGTATGAAATAATATTTTAGCAGTTTGAAAGTAGTAACCTAAGCTTGCTAGCAACCTCATGCATATTCACCATTATGTCTTGTTTAGCGTTGTATTTTCTAACATTTTTGCTCTTTTATGTTGTAGTCCCACTCCTAAAATAACATGGATGAAAATGGGAGAAACTCTAACTGATCGGATAAAACTGGATAACTTTAAGAAGCTGTTGACCATCAGTTCTGTGGATGAAAAGGATCAGGGGAAATACATGTGTATGGCTGAAAATTCAGCCGGAAAGGCAGACCATTACTTTGATGTGATTGTAGAAGGTTAGTCTTTACTGACAGAACCAATGACCCATTGTTTTTTGCTGAGACAAACATAGTTCTTTTTGACATCTTCCAGAGCCACCAACATGGCGTGCAAAGCCTCCCCAGAACCAGCTGTCTGTGATCGGGTCAGACGTTTTCATTAAGTGCTCAGTAGATGGAAAACCAACCCCAGTGATAACGTGGAGAAAAAATGGAAAAATACTCCAAGGTCAGAAACAATAATGTGGTGTTTTGGTTCTGTTGCTCATCACATTAAGGAGGACACTTAAAGCATGTCCAGCAACATTTAAACCACAGAACCTGGAGTTCATTGTGTCATTTCACTGCTTTAAGTGTTGTACAGGGTTGATTAGAGAGACTTTGTTGCAAAAGCATACCGATTCTAGATGTACAGTGAAACTATTGAATTTACATGGAGTACTGTCTTCATTGCATCTCGCTAAGGGGTATTCAGTTTTAATTTCTCCACAGAGAGCATATGTATAATTAATGACTGGGGAGATACATGTGTATGCATTCCCTCCATTGGCTGCCTGCTCCTTTTAGAATTGATTTTAAGATCTTGCTTTTAGTTTTTGAATGTCTTAATGGTTTGTCACCTCTTTATCTTTCTGAGCTTTTACATCCTCACATCCCCAGTAAAACTCTAAGATCTCAACCTCTTGGCTGTTCCCAGAACCTGGCTTGTTGCCACGGGAGACAGAGTCTTTTCAGCCACAGCTCCCAGGCTGCTGTGATTTCTACTGGAGCTTTAAATGAATTAAAATCTTTTCAAATTGGCTTTTAATTCCAGAGAGCATCAGGTCACTCTTTTATCTTTTATATCTTTTACTGGTGATTTTTTATTGTTTGTCAACTTTGTATTTCATGATTGACCTGTTCAGCACTTTGTTTACCTTTGGATTTTAAATGGCATCATGAATTAACGAATCAGAGTTGATTTTATAAGCTTATTTTTCTAAAGCTAACCACGTTAAGCATCATTATTGAATGCATTTTATAGAAAAGCAAATGGCTTAAATAGTTAAATCATATCAAAAATATTTTCAACATTATTAGTTTGTCCTGCATTCTTTATTTGATTACTTCATATTCTGCAACTCAAAATATGTCATCAAATGTTTCTTCTTATTAAAAACTACAGTTGGAGCTTCAATCTGAAAATCACTTCAAAATCCCAAAAATAATCACTGAAAATTGTTTTCTTGATAATTACAGAAAATGTTCTAATCAAAGATTTGTTCTCTTGTGATTAAAAAATGCTTTTTGGTACAAAGAATCCATTTGAAGGGGGGAAAAAAAGCACATTCAGATTTTCTACTGAAAAAAAAACTAATTGTGTCTTTGGTCCTGATGGCTTTGACATTCTGTTGTTATCAGATGACAGAGAGAACAACAGACGAGTGCTTGACGAAACTGTGATGCTGCACAAGGCCGGGCCAGAGGACAGCGGCGTCTACCAGTGCGAGGCCTCCAATCCTCATGGCAGTGTTCTTGCCAACATTAATGTCTTAGTCATGAGTGAGTAAGATCGCAAGATTTCAACCATGCGCAGCCTGCCAG
The DNA here is from genome assembly GCF_904066995.2 of Poecilia reticulata. Classification (NCBI taxonomy): domain Eukaryota; kingdom Metazoa; phylum Chordata; class Actinopteri; order Cyprinodontiformes; family Poeciliidae; genus Poecilia; species Poecilia reticulata. The sequence goes on along the minus strand of NC_088836.1, from coordinate 13,254,460 downwards.
GTCTCTTGCTGCAAACACAGAGGGCTATTCCTTTTAGCATACTCTGTGCAAAGGAAATGTGGTTAGATAGGGGGTTCTAAAGAATGGGTCTATGTATTCTGCTATTTATAGCCTCGTATTTAAGCTAGTATAATCTCTCTTCCCTCAACGTGCTCTTAGATATGGCACCTCTTATGCTGACAAAGGACTTCCAAGAGTATGCAGTGATAGAAGGAGGGGACATTGTCATGAACTGCAGTGTTTTCAGCTCTCCTCAATCCAATATTTCTTGGTAAGAACAATCTGCCATACTTCTCACAAGGCTGGTTTTCCATCTTTTTTTGTGTTAAAATAATAAAAACCTCTATCATGTCCCCTTTATTTACATCTGAAACAGACTATATTTAAGCTAATACAGCAAGCAGCAAAGAAATTATTCTGATTTGAATATATTTACATGTCAGATGCAAAAACATCTGGTTTTAGAAAAAGCTTCTATTGAGATTGATCTAAGTAAATTCTGGTGATTATATTTGGACCAAACAACTCAGGTTGATGTCTTCTTAGAAATACTTGCATTTTCTGCAGAACTCTGACTTGTGAAAAGGCTTTTATTTAATGCACCTTTAGAATTAACTTACCATCTCCTTTTCCTTTATTTGTTTATTCATTTGGGATCATATAGAGAAAAGATTGAGCTCAAAGAGCAAATACACAAATCACCAACTTGTGTTTTTTTTCCAGAAAATGTTCATCTGCAGACTCAGTGGCAGGTATAAGAAAACACAAGAAAGACATTCCAATAACTAGGAAGGAATTAAAAGGTTCAGGAGAATACAACAAAACATGAAATACGATTAAGAATTCTATTGCAGAAAATTTATGAAATTTACATAGCAATTTTGTTTCCATACTAACCTGTTTGCAATTAAAAACATTTATTTTGCTTCTCTGGAAATGATTCCATAATCTCAGTACGTCTTCTGTTCTGCAGAGAACTTATTTGATGCTTTTATGGCTTTAAATGAGAAAGCTGACACTGTGCCCAGGACACAAACCTTACACCAACACAACATTTTTCAACTCTAAAATCAGTTTGAAATAATAAAAAAAAGATTAAAACAAACGTGTATAGTCTCTTTGATTGATATTTTCAAAATCTTTCCATCTAGGACCAAGGAGGGGACAGCTGTTGAAGGAGAACGATTTCATGTTTTAGAAAATGGGCAATTCTTGGAAATCATCCGCGCAGAAAAAGGTGACACGGGGAAATATGCTTGCATGGCTAGTAACAGAGAAGGCATGTCAAATCTCACAGCTCTGCTGGAGGTGAAAGGTATGTCAGCAAAATCTTTGCATTCATCTTTTGTCAATGAACCGAAAAACAGTTTCTCAAAAGGCATTTCTTATTTCGAGTTACATTTGATACGCATATCTTAGACAGTTACAGTATGTGTGCAAAGCTATTTAGTAAAGTACTTAAAGATTAGGTTAGCTGATTAGCTGAACAGTGCAGTGTTAGGCAGATCATCTGTATATGTTGTTCTTAATGGAAAAACTTGCATGTTTATTATTTAAAATTAAGAGTAGAATGTATTTGTTACTATTAAATATATTTGAACAGGGTAGCTTATTTCTACTAGCCTTAATAAAAAAATGCTTGTTCTGAAAAAAAGATTACCACAATCATCATACAATCATAATCTAATTTTTACAATGCAAGATAATTAACATTTGACTGCTTAATCATCCAAATGACAGAAACAGTTACTGTGAGACCCATTTTTGCGTTTAAATAATTTTGGCTAAATGATTTGTACCAATTAATTTGAAACAGGCTGGAGTTAGAAAAGTTTATTTCATTGTCTTCAAGTCATCAGATTTTTCTTTTTGTCTCTCCCTGAAATTATGCTTTTTTTTCTTCAGACCCAACAAAAATTGTGGCTCCTCCTCAGGATGTGCAGATCAGCAGTGGGAAGTTGGCCCGATTGATGTGCCGGTCAGAATATGACAGAAGTCTGCAGGGCACCTTTGAGGTGATCTGGAGGAAGGATGGGGAGGAGATCTTTCGCTCTTCTGAGAATAGTTTCAGGTAACTGCCTTTGCTTTGGTTGTGTTTGTGTTGGTTGTTTTTGCTGAGCTTCTGAGTACTTTTGCTCAGCCTGTTCAGTATATGTCAAAGCAACAGCATAGACATGCAGATATCATCACATCAAAGGCATCTCACACTCAAAACCTTTTACTCCTCTTTCGTTTTTTAATGAAGGGATTGCTTTTCTCAGCCGGGGACTGGACACAGAATCAGCAACATTTTTATTATTTTTTTTTTTAGAAATGTGTACTAACCCTTAAAAGAAATGTATATTTTAGTGCAATGACATGAATTAATAGTAAACAAATATGTTTTTACGCAGTTCCATCTTTCTAAAACATCTAATGTTAAGTAGTATTTATTAGAGGTGTGCCGATCGATCGGCCACCGATCATAATCGGCCGATTTCCGTGAAAAAGTGTATGAACGATGATCGGCGATCACGGTCTCTTGTTGCCGATCACACAAATCGATCACCTGCATCTCATTTCGCAGCCTGCCTGTGCAGCTGGTCTCCTCTTTCCTTCACACTGCGCAAACGCGCAGCAACAAATCCTAAGCGATGTGGAACTATAACGCACTGAGTGAATGGGGAAGTTTGCGTGTTGCGGCGGAAAATTGAAGCACGTCAAAATGCATCAACTCGGCAATGTAATATGGCATAAAAACAATGCCATACTTGACGGAGTTTGGCTACATCGAGGCTCACTGCAGTAAAAAAGACATATGGAGGATCAGACAGCAGATAAAGTAGCACACAGCTACAAACACTCACCCGGAGTAGCATGACGGTCAGAAAGCTAAACAAATAACCCGCAATATTATTTAAGTCTTCAAGCTGCTATGTAAGACGCTGGTTCTGCTCTTGCTGTTGAACCGCTGCTACGTGCTACAGGTAGTAATATTTCACAGACGGAGCGCCGCTTCTGCTTCACCTGGTAGTGACTCTCACACCGAACCTCTGCTTAAAGCTGCAGCATCTAACTTAAAAAAATACATTTTACATACGTATTAAAGCTTTCGCTGTCCTAACATGAGACAGATAAACTCTGAAAAAATAATCGATCTCCTCTGCCTCCTCCCTTTTCTCCATAATTACTCCGCTCAGTCAGAAACAGCCAATCAGAACAAGCAGTAATCAGCTCGCCGCAGTGCTATCAGGAAATTTTCATTCAGTAACTCAGGATTGTTTATTGTAATGGAACCTGTATTTGCCTTTGAATGTTAAGTTTTACACTTGAATTTTTTGGAAATGTTGAGAGGTTTTATTTTGGCTCTTTGCATTATTTAGCCTCTTCCGAGCCTTCATATGTTTTCAGTCTGTTAGAGATAGTATTACCGATAGCAGTACAATTTGCCCAATGCCTGTTTTTTTCTTGGAAAAAGTTATTAAAAACATATTTTTGTCTAAATTAAGGTGAATTCATGGTTCCTTTTTCCACATAATGTAACCGGTAGTGCTTTTGATTAAAAAAATAATAATTATGTGATTGGTATCAGTGATCGGCCCTCATGGGTGATCGGAATCGGTATCGGCAGGAAAAAACCTAATCGACACATCTCTAGTATTTATTTCTAATAAAATCTTAAGTGCCACAATTATTGATTCACCAATATTTCAGTCATTATGTTGCCAGTCACACACTTATCCCCAGATGGCAGCTCAACAGGTTGGTTAATATATAGAGAGGGAGAAAGAGCTGTTATAGGCTACACAGATGGCTGCATAGGGCGCCAACAGCTGCAAGGGCCATTTGGACATCGATGTGCAGCCTTGTCAGAAACCCTTTTCTGATGCAGAATAATGATAAATAAGATGAATAAATAACAGGCCTGCACCTGGTTTTCCTAATTTTGAAGGACCTTCAACCACCGTCAGTCAGAGGCTATGGTTTGTCACTTTTTGTTGCAAATGTCTGAAATGCACAGATCTATATATTTTTTTACTTTACATTGTCAGAGGAAATCCTAATTTTAACATTGTAAATTTATGCTTTTAATAATGAAACATGGCAATTTTTCTCGCAAATTTACAGCTTTTCGACATCAGAGAATATCCAAGTTGTCTTGTAAAATTAAGCTTAACATTTATTTTTTTTACATGTCCATGGCCATGTTCTCTTTCATTTATCTACAGTACCCCCAATACTCTGCTGCAGGCTTGTGCTGTGCAGCAACAGAAAGATGAAATCTACATCTGTTCTGTCCAGATGCACTGAGAACATTTTTCCACATCTCTCCACACATGATTGATCTAAATGTAAATTTTTACGTTGCTAATACAATGGCCAAACAATGTGATAAGTACCTCCAGATGAATTCTAATTTCCATTTCAATGTCCCTTTGCCACATTTTTTTTACCTTTTCAAGAGGGGTCCATTTTAGAAAATTAAACATATACATAATGTTAAACTATCCTAAAATTTTCTCTCTTTATCCTAAAATTTGTGAAATAAAATATATTTGATTTTGATGGCAAACTGTATTTACCATGGCAAATCTTGTCTAATCCACCAAAAATGATTAGTCAGAGGGAGACCTTGGTTCTTTGCGACTGATGACTAATTTTCAGTTTACTGGAGGCCAAATTTATTGAAATTGCCTGATATTTCAGGTAGTTCTGGATACCAAACAAGGTAACTATAGTGGGGAAAGAACCCCCCAATACAATTTTAAGTATTGTAATGCACAATACTTAAAATTGTGGATTACTAATTAATGCTAGTAAATGTTCCAACCAACTTGAAAAAATGTCATTTACATAATGTATAAAGAATAAAGGCTTAAGTACATTTAAATTTGAAGAGTTTTTGGCAGTACTACTTCAATGACAAGTATCATTTCTAAAGATGGCATACTTTTCATTGAATACATGTACAAGTAACTGTACTAAAATTAAAGATTAGATGTGAGTTTAAGTTACTGAACAAAAATGTGTCAATCTCAAGTCTGATTTACACATCTTCATCATGGATGCCAGTAAATATGCCTAAACTACAACCCATTTACACTTCTCTTCTGTTTTGGTTATTACTGCAAAATCCACTTTTTGGTAACTGTAGTTCTTCTGATATCTTTTAAACTTTTCTTCTGTGTTGTAACAAATGTTCTTATTTTTGCAGGTACAAAATGGATGGTGACCAGTTGCAGATTAGGGACTTGAATATCAGTGATCAGGGGAGCTATACATGCATTGCTCGAACAAGTCTTGATCAGGATACTGCCACTGCCTTTCTAACTGTACTGGGTATGTGATATCATATTGGAAATTCCTTAAATTATTTAAATTAAATTATAATTTTCGGTTCCTGTGCTGATTTTACTGCTTATTCCCAGATACTCCTGATGCTCCTATGAGTTTAAAGATATTGGATCAGGAATCAAGGAATGTAACTCTGTCCTGGATACCAGGGAGTGATCACAACAGCTCCGTGACAGGTAAAACTTTAAACAGAATAAAGCAGAGCATCTGAAGTCGGGTATAGGGGAAGGAGTGGGAGTTTTGCTGAATAATTTAACACTTAGCAACATTTTACCCAGAGATCATCAGCAGCTGCTCATGTAGCCTTACTTTTTCCAATTCTGTTTGATATAAGATTTTAGGTCACACAGTGATGTCATCAATAAATAATTACGAGACAATTAGGCTTTTATAAATATTCTGTCCTCTTAAAATGATTTTGAACGAATCCAAAATCAGCATTTCCTTTGCTATAAACATGTTCCTAAACACATATAATGAGCAAAACACATTCTAAATCTTTCAAAAGGAAAAACAGAAGATGGTCTATAGCAGGAGCACATGTGCATATTTGACACTTGAGCACACTAACTGGGAACGCATCTGTTGCATAGAATAAAATAATAAAACCACACATGGAATATATGATCAACATTGTCTTTCTTGTGTTCATTTCGTAAAATATTGTACAAGTTCTTTGTACAGTTTCCATTATATCAAAAATTCTAATTCAAAAATACTTTATTAACTCCTAAGGGAAATTAAATGTTGCTGTAGCTTATATTAATTAAAATCCTTCAGAGAGTTATTGCAGATAGTGACGGCTGTTGGCAGGAAAGATCTCTTGTTGGGGTCTGTGTTGCAGTGAATTTGAAGAAGCCTCTGACTGAAGACACTCTGTTCTGGAGAGGATGGTCAGGCTGGTCCATAATTTTCTTGAATTTATAAAGAATCCTTCTTTGCATCGTCATCTCCAGAGGTTCCACAGTCCGTCCCCAGAACAGAACCAGCCTTCTATATCAGGTTGTTGAGCCTTTTAATGTCCCTGCCTCTGATGCTGCTGCCCCAACAGATGAGTTGAAACTCTCTACAACAGATTTATGGAAGATCTGCAGCATCTTGCTGCAAACCTTGAAGGATCTTAACTTCCTCAAGAAGTATATCCTGCTTTGTCCCTTCTTATATACTGATTCACTCTTGCGTCTCCAGTCCAGTCTGTTGTTCAGCACTGAGATATTTATATTCCTCAACCACCTCCACTTCTTCTCCCATGACGGAAATAGAAATAGGGTTTGATCTAATCCTGTTTCTCTTGAAATTGACAATCATTTTCTTTGTTTTGTTTACGTTAAAAAAAGAGATGATTGTTCCCACGCCCTGCCACAAAGCGGACCACCAGCTCTCTGTACTCAGATTCTTGTCCATCTCTGTTACACCTGACAACTGCAGAGTCATCTGAGTGTTCCTGATGGCAGAAGTAATCTACAAAGTGTTTTCATGCTCCACACTTTATGAAAAGTTAATATGAAGACATTTTTGTGCCAGCCTATTTCTTCCAAGCACACAACCAGTTCTTGAATGAATGTCTCATTAAGCAAACATATCATTCTGCTGCTTGTCATACAATCAATTGCACATTTGCTCTCTGATCAAAGCCCATAGTGCAAAAACCCCCCATCTTATCCAGCAAGTTATTAGAAACATTAACCCCTTGCAGAATGTCGATGTAAATTTGCCTCAGACTGCTTTTGATTTTAATAAAATACAGATGGTATTTACATGATAATGCCTGTAGTTGTTTTATAATGCAACATTTTTTAGGGCAGTAAGGAATAAATACATAAACTGAGAATCAGCCCTTATTCTCAATTGACAATCACACAGCAACCTTTACCTTTTTAGCCACATACTATGTATTGCCATACTGTAGTTCTGCGCTCGAAGCAGGGTGATACCCACTCTATTGACTGAACAAGCAAATAAGTAAAGCAAGAAAAAAAGAATAAAACTTTCTCCCACACCGCTGTACTCTAAATAGAGTCTCCACTCACAACAACTTAGCTTAAGAGAACTTCGACAGATAATATGACTCAGAATATGAAATCATTATTTTTAGCTTTTCGCAGATTTACTGATTTTTATTGGGAGTTTGTTACTGCAGTGGTATGTTTTGATAAAGAAAAACAATAGTTTGACAGCAAGCTGACTTTTTATGTAAAATGTGCAAACCACTGTTGGAGACATTTGTATACTTAATGGGATTAGAATGCATTTGTTAATGTCTCTAAATGTTTTATGTTTTCTTCTTCTTTTTTTTTCTCTTCAAAAGACGGGAAAATTCAAGCCCTTTGACTGTCAATGGAGTCTAAATAAATTGTTTAATAAGTGAAGACTGGAAACAGCTGTGCAAATAAAACCCAGCAGGAAAGCTTGTTTCTCATTAATGCTTTCAGAAAGGGCTAATTTAGTTCTGAAAATTACAGGGATGATAAGAATTTAAATGGGCACATTTTTCTCGCAGACTTTCAAAATTAGTAGGTCTGATATGTTTCCTAATGGATGATGAAAAATATTCTCAACTGTCTTAAGAGAAATAAAATTTTATTGTTTGTTTTTTTATTTCTAGTTTTCAACTTGTTTATAAGGTTAATTTTTTTTCTTATTCAACATTTAGTTTTCTTTAATAGCATAATATAAGCCCTCTTTTATGTAGCTTTTTCAAGGCAGACCTCATGCGTTTCATATCATTTGTGTTAAACGTAAAGAGAGACCAAAGTGTTCCTGATATATTTCATACCCAACAAGCAGCATAAGGTGGTCTACTTGTCTGATTAATGTTTCCCGACCTTATTTTGATTTCTGTTATGAATTTCTGTCAGCATCCTGGTTTGAGGCAAAATTAAAGGGTTATTTCACAAATTTTAATGAGTCTGGGCTGCATTTGACCATTTCTAGTTCCAAATCTTACAATTTTAAGACTGCTCAGACCTCAAATGAATAATTTCATATTAAAGACTGTTAAACATATTTCAAGAAATTTAACTGTCTTGCAAAAACACAAAAATCTTTTAGCTCCTATTGTTTTTGATTAGTGTCTTCTCAATATAAAAAGCCGATGTTTTGGACTTTTTGCAGAAAGGACTACACTGAAGTTGTGTGGGTGTGTGTTTTGAATGAGGCAGGAGCCTTGCTGGTTTGCTCAGGGTACCATTCATTCAAGAACCACCTCTGACGATGACTTATTTTTTAACACATTGATGCCACCTGGTTTAGCAATGAAAATTAGACTTGCATATATGTGTGTGGTTTTGGATTAACCTAACAAAACCGAGACCCCCTTTCCATAAAATGTTGATGACAGATGCTATTTCTTTGGTTTGGAAAATGAGATCAACACTGTGAAGTTCATTAAAAAAAAGAGTTGCACAATAAATAGACCCAGACAGACTGTCTTTAATCATGCTATTCTTAATAAGCTGCACAGCTCTAAGTGATTATTTTTGAGCTTCTGACTGGAACAAACCGTCTCTGTTTCTCTGTTAATAACAATTATAGTTTTAACTGTGACCATCCATTATTTGTTTTGTTTCAGTGGTAAGGCACTGATTAAATATGTCTGATCCTCACTCATCTGTTGTGCAGAATTTGTGGTGGAGTATGAGGAGAGCCACTGGGAGCCTGGAAGGTGGAAGGAGCTGCAGAAAGTCGCCGGTAACCAGGCAACAGCCGAGCTCTTTCTTCATGGAGACCTTAACTATCAGTTCAGAGTTTATGCTGTTAATGCCATTGGACCTGGACCACCTAGTGAGCCCACAGAGAGACTCAAAACACCCCCTGCTGGTATGATTCCTCTATTTTATTAGCATGTTTTGGTGAGGTTATCTGTGGGTTTCAGAAAGCGTCTGACTTTCAACCTTTCTTTCCTAAAATATCGGTGTAAAAGTCAGGATGCAGCTATATGACTATGTACCAGTCAGGGGAGAGAAAAGCCGCATGTCACTGTGGCTCTGAAAGCATTATTTACAGCAAGATAAAATATCTCCATCATTAAATATGAATTTTTGCCTTCGGTTTAGTGTAATTCAAGTAAATTACAGCAGACATAAATAAGGGTGTCAACCACCGATCCTCTTCTTTACAACAGCATGATTATTTACCCATTTATTTCTCTCCTTGAAGCACCAGACAGAAACCCGGAGAACATCAGAATTCATGGCCACCTTCCCCATGAAATGGACATCAGCTGGGACGTAAGAGGATTTTTATTGTTAATGTCTCATTTTAATAATAACAATGGGAAAAAAACCTTTCTAAGATTCTAGAGTTGTTCTAATGCAAGTTCATCTTAATAAATTTGAATATTATTGAAACATTTAAATAATAAAAGTGAAACTCATTTATTTAGATTTGTTACATGCACAATGATCTGTTAAAAGTGTTTAATTCTGTTACTTTTGATGGCTGCTGTTTGCAGATAATGATAAGGCAAAATTCAGTTTCTCAGAAAGCTAGAATGTCATTTAGTCCATATCCAGGGCAAAGTCTACAGCTGCCGCATCCTTTGTGTTAAGCGAGTCTTAAACAAAAGAGTAGGTTCACGTTGGCTAAGGAGAGAAAGGACCGGACTGTTGTTCTTTTCAGATGGAAGTAAATGTAGTTTTTCATCAAATTAGGGCTTGATTTCATTAATAAGCATTAATCAGCCAGGATGTAACAAGACCTGCTTTAGAACATGGTGTCAATATTCCTGATTGGCCTGAAAACTGGCTTGACCACAGAGTATGGTAACTATCTTTATTTCATTTTTCCCCTTTTATTTTGTAGCCACTGTTACCTACTGAGTATAATGGTCCAGGACTTGAGTATAAGGTCTCCTACAGAAAACTGGAGGTGGAAGATAAATGGCAGGAGCACCTGGTCACAAGACCGTCCTTTATCATCAGGAACACATCCACCTTTGCACCGTATGAGATCAAAATCCAGAGCAGGAACAGCCTCGCCTGGGGTCCAGAACCAAAACCCATAACAGGTTACTCTGGAGAAGATAGTGAGTCCTACAATCTTGTCAGCTCAGTTTATGTATTTTCTAATGTTTGATAACTTAATAAACCCTGAAGCCCAAGGTTTCACACCAGGCTATTGTTGTTCTCATTCTGTATTTTGAACTTCCTGTGCTATCTTCCCATCTGCTTCCTCAGTTGTCTTTTGGCACTGTCTTCAGGAAAATGTGTCAGGTTGAGTTCTTTTCTTATTTCCCCCCTTTACTCAAAGGTTTTCACCATGTGCATGTGTGACTTCTCCTCCCCTCTGACCTTTCTGACAAATACAAGAGAAACACTATTGTTATTTCTTGCAGGTGGCAGATAACCTTTGTATAAGAGAAGAAAGTCAAATTTCCACCTCTGAGCCAGAAACTTTGGGAGAATTGATAGATCAAAAAACACGATTGGCCTGTTGAGGGCTTTCCACCACTCCCTAACATCTGCACTGCTTTTATTTAACTTTTTAGAAACTGCAGTAATAGCATTTAGAATTATTTAGCTTTGAATGCAACTTTAGTTGCTATCAAGTTAAATATATATATTTTTATTGTTCTTTTATGGAATGCACATTTTTATTTGTGACTCTAACCAGAATTACAGTAGCTCTACACTACACACTCCAAACAAAGATCTTTCAAATGTTTTCCACTGTACTAATTTTATTATAATTTAATTTACTGTTTTATGTGAATCCAGTAAAAAAAATAAAAATTCTTACATCTTTGTGAGGAAAGAAATCTTTTAACATTTTCTTAAATGACACCTATGCACGTTTTGTTATTTTAAATTTGATGTTGAAATCATTTACTTAATCTTAATTCATTTTGTTTTATGTTGAATTTGTTGTATAATATATATGTCAAAATCCCTATATATTGGGATTTGTAAGTTTTGTTTTTTTTTACTTCCTTCTAAGTTCCGACTGCAGCTCCACAAAATGTAGCAGTGGAGGTGATCAACAGCACCGCTCTCAGAGTCAGCTGGAGCCCAGTTCTCCCAGCCACAGTGCGAGGTCATTTATTAGGCTACATTGTAAGTTCATCTGGTTTGGATTTATTTTTCTTCTGCCCATTTTTAGTTTGCAACTGAAGTTAAGTTTCAGTCATTATTACAGTTGAGAAAAGGCTGGTGTAGCAAAAGTTTTTTTTGTGTACCTTTAAAAAAAATGTAGATTATAATACAATAAATGTTAATACAAGAGTAAATAACGGCTTGCTATATGAAATTACAGCAGTGAATCTACATGAATGTTTGAATCTTTTTCAAATCAGGAAGATACAATATTAGACTTTCCTTTAAAGATAAATGAAGATTTGAATTTGCCTTTTCTTGTGGTTATCAACCTTTTTCTCAGTCGGTGTTCTTGTGACACTTTCTTTCTTGCTCAGATTTTGAGGTTCTTGCACCTGACATCTTCACAGTGTTTCAAATATTCAGCATATAATAAACAGTTGATGTACATGTTTTATTTAGTGAAGGAATTTGTTTTAAAGTTGTATTCACACGCTCTTAAGAAACATGCTCTTGGCAGTGTAAGTCTAGAGATTGGTGGGCAAAAGATTGTTTTCAAAGATGTTTCATTATCCAAATTATTTCTCTGCACTTCTTATTCTTTACATCTTTCATGTCGCAGGTTCACTGGGAGAGACTGAAAAGCTTCCTGAGTCCTGACAAGATTGTAGAGGAGCATAACTCCAAGTCTTTCCCTGGAAACAGGAGTCATGTCATTGTGTCAGGGTTTCAACCTTTCTCTGAGTACAGACTCACAGTGAACGTTTTTAACAAGAAGGGAAAAGGACCAAAGAGCGATCCAGTTAACTTTGATACTCCAGAGGGCGGTAAGTTGGCACAGCCATGCAACAAGTTATCCATGCTCCTTATGCATTTAGATAGATAATATTCTTCCTGAGATTTTTTTTATTACCTTGCTCAAACCAAAAAGTTTACATACACTACGATTTCCATTCATTTAAAACATTTTTGGAATTTGATTTTGCCGTGGATGTATTTCAAGACAGAAGCGTATTCTTGAGTGGCACGATGAAATAATTAAGCAAAATCAAGGGGAGAAAATTGAACAAGTCTGGTTCATTCTTAGATACATTTTTCAGCGTCTTGGAGGTACTTTGTTTATTTGTTCAAACAATTCAAGTATTAACACCTTGGAAATGTTTAGCCATAATGCTGTGGAGACAGAAGTCGGTTTCTGTGTTTCAGAGACAGAAAATGTTTTGGCCTAAAATCAATCCCAAAATGAAAGTAAAAGCTGAATTACCCGAAGAAGAAATTGTCAGTGAAACAAAAGGCCACTCAGTGAGGAAGAAGCCACTACTCCAAAAGCAATATTATAGGCTAGATCACACTTAGCACGTTTGCTCAGAGACAAAGACCTTAATTTCTGGAGAGATGTGCTATGGTAAAACTAACAGTACCATGTTTGGCTATAAAGACCATCGTTAGATTTCGAAAAGTAAAGGATAAAGCCTGCGAACACCATCCGAACAACGACTTACGGTGATGGCAGCATCATGTTGTGCTTGTGCCTTGTGCAGAGAACATTTCTTATTGAAGCTAAACAGGTTTTAATATCAGGCAGTAGGAAAGAAATTCCTTTTTCATACAGTGTACGTATATATCAGATGTTAAATGTATATTAATTTTTAATGCTAAAACTTAAAGTTAGAATTTCATTAGACTGTGATCTGCTGTTTGTTCTGCAGTTCACTTACCTTCTAAGCTAGAGAGCCCCGCCATCTTTTGTCAGCCTCTGTGTGGTTATTAGTGATAAAACAGATCTGAACTAAAGTAGAAGAGAAACAAACCAAAAATATATATATTTCCTCCGACTATTGACTTTTTTGTTCTACAAAACTCTTCCCATTTGCATTTTTTTTTTCACAATTTAAGTATCTGCCACAAGAAAGATAAATAATGCTTGAAATAACATCCTACAAGAAAAAAAAAACTTTCACAGAAGTCTCACAACAAGAGAATAAAACAACACCTTTATAAATAATGTATCATGAATATAAATGTGTGCAAACAATGTGAGACAACACAAGTAAAGTAGTTCAAACACAGAACACCAGCCGTAAACATGTTCCCCGTCAGCGCTATTGGCTCCCCAGACCAAGGCAAGGCAAGTATGTCCATGAATTCACTCTTGTTGACAGTAAGATCCACATGGTTGCAGTTTTAAAATTGTACATGTTCTACTGCTCTGACTCATGCTTAGGGATAAACTAAAATGAACAGGAATTGAGGGATTTATCAGAGAGATCCAGAAAATTTTCTCGTTAGTTTTTTTTTTTTTCTTTTTTGACATCATTCTGAATTGTCATTTGGCTAAATTGCCTGAATGGAAGCTTCAGTTTATGTATTTTTTTATTTACATATTTAAATGTTTTCTGTACAACAGTTCCACAGAAGGTGCCCGTGCTGATTCCCAGGATTCAGGACGATGACACTGTTCTGCTGGAATGGGGACCACCGCAAGTGACGAATGGCATCCTCACTGGTTATTTTCTAAAGTATCACCTCCGTATGTAAACACATAAAACATACTTTCTGATAATAGACGTAAAAGGTTTCAACTCTTTTACTTATGTTTAATTTGCATATTAACAATGATGTGAAGAAATGTCATTTCTGCGTGCAAAAAAAATTCGATATTTTAAAGTTTAACTCCAAAATGTGGCAACAGGTTACCTGTGTTTAAGTTTCTAGAGATCACCCCTTATTTGATTAACTAAGTTTAAAAATCCACAATATAAAGATCTTAATTTTTATTTAGATTGTGCCCCTTGTCTTTTATTTGCCATTCGAATACATGTTAGTCTAACTAGTTGATTGTTTTGTTTAAGGGTCCTTGACAGAACAAACAAATCTGTGCACACTCTCTTAAAGCAGTTATAATGAAACACTTACCTTATGGATCAGGATTTCAAGTTAGACCTGTGGATTCCTGTTTAGATGTCAAACAGGCTAAGCAGTGAAAATTATTTGTTGAATATTGACAAAAAAAAATAAATTCATGTATAATGGATATAAGAATTTGAATTCAAAGGAGGAGAATCCAGTCCTGATTTTAAAAAGCAGTGAAATAAACCTGATCTGAATTTCAGAATTGGTGTAATTTTTATGGTTTAGGATTTTAGGGAACACAGATAATAAATTCCAACTGTGTAAAAGATTGTGTGATAACATTTCTAGCATATATCAGTACTATTTTGAAATGTAAGCCTATAAAAGTTTGAAATTTAAAAGGACATATGTTGGGGCTTTTTGTTTTCCACAATTTCTGTCTGTGAATCTGATTTCCACCGGTTCCCAGCCTTCCTCTTTTCATGCGTTTTATCAGACAGTTGGGGGCGCTGTTTAACTCTATACCCTCCACTACATTCTCCCTAAGACTCAGTTCTAACAGCTCCCTCGTTGTTCCTGATCACATTTCTGTTTGGACGCGAGCTTTTTTTTTTTTCTTTTCTTTTTTTTTTTTTAGTTTCTGGTAGAAATGTTTAAGCCAGTGCTGGTGATGCCTCTTGTGTAAATTCCACTGACATTTATCACTCCTTGTCCAAGCGCTTCTTCATGTGAGAAAGTGCCTTTCTGCTGTAGTACAGCTAGGGCGAATGAGCGAGTCAGGAGCTTTTATTATGATCTCTATTTTCAAAGCCTACACCCTCGTTTGCTGACATTTCTGAAGTCTTTTGTGTAAAATGTGAATGCAGAGACAGCCCTCCGCCGCCTCCATCTGCACCCACGGAGTCTGGCCAGCTCTTCAATACACTCTGCTCCATCCCCCCCCTCCCAATCCCCCTCCTCTTTGCTTATTTTTCCAGTATCAGATGTCCGACTTTACACAGATATACCCACACTGTGCAATCTGTGGGCGTCTGAATGTTTCTTTTCAGCTGAATTGATTCAACATGTAACTGAAGACTGCTTAAAATCCAGTTTGCTGCTAATGAGCTAAATAAAATAGAATTTGTGGCGCAACAGTATATGCGCAGTCTGCATGTCCAGCTGGTTCACAAAAGCAGTTGTTTGATTAATAAATGAGTAATCTTGTCACCAGAAACAAACAAACAAACAAAATAATAATAATAATAATAATAATAATGCAGCGTTGTGCACCGCTGAAGAGTCACAAAAAGATCTGGCATGCCAAGCTCTCACCTGCCGTCCAACATTTGCACAGCGGTGACATCACTGAGGAGGCTTTCAGGAGGATATTAGAGTGCTGCTTTCACCAGTCTGCACACACGCTTTACTTTGATGTATAATGCATGTTTGGTGATGAGCTGCACTACTGTACTTGTAATTGCCAGCCTCCTAATTTCTTTTCCACACTTTCCCTTGTCTCTTTGTTTCGTTGCCTTTCATCTGTTCTCATTCTTCCACGTTTAAACAGTTTTCAAACATTTTACCTTAACTTTAAATGTTAATTTTTTTTTTTTGCATTTCTTTCATTCCATCTTTTTTCATTGCATCTTCCTCTTTTTATTCATCGCCACTTGTTTACAACCCCGTCCTCTTGAGCTCTACAGTTCCACCTTTCATCTCCTTGCCTATCGTCTTAATGTATTCCTCCTCGGCTTACCTGTCACCACTTGTATCTCCCATATTCGCTTTATGTATGATCCAGTATGACATCTCTTCATCTTCCTTCTCCCTCAAACATTGACCCCCATTATAGCTATGTTCCATTACAACATGACTCACCAATGATAGTTTTCTTGGCAGTGGTCCGTCTCGGGCACCGTGTGATCTAAACTGACCTGACATCTTTCTTGCCTCCTCTGCAGTAAATAAGACTTCGCTGGAGGTGATTGATTCCTTTGAGCTGAACATCACTTTGCCTGACGTCACTCAACACCAGATTGTGAGACCGGACAGGGGCAACCTCTTCCGCTTCTACCTGAGCGCGTGCACTCGAGCAGGTTGCGGGCCTGCAGAACTGGCTGAAAATCACAGTCCTCCAGGTGAGTAGATAAAATCCTTGCACGTACTGGAGTTAATGTTTGGGTGGAAGGAAACTCAGCCTTTGGGGTTTGGAGTGGAGGTGCACAAAACATATCCATACTCCTTGAACGAAGTGGGAGGAGAAAGATGCGTTTTCAAAGTCAAAATCTTGTCAAAATCTTTAAGAAATAAAAATTTGAAAGGTATGGCATGCTTATGGATTTCTAAACACTATTTACCTGTCGCAATCATATACATTTTCCTAAGACTGAATAATCTGATCAACATGCAAAACGACACTCTTCTCAATGTTAAACATGGTGATAGCAGCATGTTGCTACCTTTCTTCAATGGAGACAAATCCAAGCTCAGACCAGTTGGAAATTTGTGGGAAGACATGAAAATATTGTTTGTAATGACTCAACTTTAGATATTTTGCAAAAGAGAATAACTGTTAGTCTGACTCTCCCTAGTCCTGGCTCTAACACACATTTGAAAGGAAAACATATCATTTGCAGTGTGTCCCAAATCATTTAAGGGATAAAACAACCATGTTGAAGAAGGGGCTTTACTCAGATAAGTCAAAAGTCTGACTTTTTTTGTTCTACATGCAAAAATGTGGTGGAAAACTAACCTTGGTATCACCATTTTTGTGATGTAGTAATGCTTTTCTCAAATAGTGACAGTGAAACTGGTCAGTGTTTACAGGGATTGAGATGAGGCACAGGGCAATAGTTGAAGAAAACATGTTAAATGCTGCGAAAAGTGATGTGGTGATTAGTATTACTGCCCCCCAGAAAAAAGGTCTGCAGTTTATCAGATTTCCTCTCCATATGCACTCTTGGGTTTTCTCCAGGTACCGTTTCTTCCCTTTCCACCCACAGTATCAAAACAGTTCAGTCCTTAGAACTAGAAACTGAGATTTGGCCTTGAGGTCAAGGAAAGTTTCAGGAAATTTAGCAGTCGTTGTCTGAAATGATTGCACCATTCTCTTTCTCCCAGCCTACACACACTACTACCAGCCATCGAGTAAACCAGAAAAAAAGAGTAAAAGCATTTGCTTAATTTATTTTACCCACAGCAAATAACTAAGGCTTTAAGTTTCCTTTGTTATTTGACTTTCAGGAAAATGAGGGAGAAAAAGAAATTGTGTTTTATCTCCAGCTTTATCTGTAGCTACACATTAGCGTTTTTTTCCCTCTTGAATCAACACTCTTCTTTTTTTAATGTGGCAAACACAAACCTTTGGTTTATTGAATATACCATAACCTCCATGCAGTGATGTAAGTGGTGCTTTGCCCTGAAGCAGCTAAAAGCAAGGATTAACTGTTGCATCGGTTTTTGCTGGCTGTAGGCGAGTGCTTTGGTGGTCGAAACAGAAAGAAAGGGTTCTGACTTTGAAAGTAGCTGCAGTCAACAGGCTGGTTGAATGTGGAACTGTAAAGCGAGATGCAAATATTATCTGCACAAAGTGAAAGAAACTTCATTCATGTATGTAAGGACAAAAGGATTGTCCATGTATATGGATGAAACTATTTTACTGAAAAGAACTACATACGATTGTCATCAACAAGGCAATTTGTTTCACTCAGTGCCTCTTTCCGCAATGAGTTCATGTCTTGTGAATCTCTTTCAAACTAATGAATAGACTCGGTTTCACAATCCTCTAGAGCAGTGGTTCTTAACCTGGGTTCAATCGAACCCCAGGGGTTCGATGAGTCGGTCTGAGGGGTTCGGCGGAGCCTCTGCCGTGGAGGTAAAGACACACTTGTGTAAAGTCGTGATGATGCCCCGCTTTGCCATCACTTGCTGCAGAGGATCACGTTACATTGCTTAGCCAATCAGAGGAGCACTGATTGAAGGAGCTCCACTCAGCATGGATTTGAACTTGTGTCTTTAATTACTTAAGCAAAACTCAGTTTTTACCAAATTCTGTAGCTTTCAGTGTACTTCTAAATCTGCTCCTTAGTCGCATCTTTTCGGGGTTGCTACTGCCTCTAGTGGTGTGGGGCTGGTAACACAACTAATATAATTACATTACTAAATCAGAATACAGCAAAGTCTTTATTATTTATTATAAATTTTTCATTCTCTTAAGAATGTAGAGCTAATTAAATGATCTAAACAAGACCTTAAAGTGGTTCCAGTTTCTCTCGATGGCCGACCTGTTGAAACTGTGGCAAATTTTTAATACCTTGGGTCGTTCCTGGACAGTCAGCTCAACTGTGCTGAAAACACTGACTATATTTTGAAGAACTGTTCTCAGAGACTCTACCTTTTAAGAAGACTTGGTGATCTTGGGGTGACCCAACTAGACTCTAGTTTTTTGACTTTATTTGGGTCACCCCTATGTTTTGAATTTAGGGGGTGGGGGTGGGGGTGATGTTTTATTTATCACTACAGAAGGGTCCAGTGAATGCGCATATGTAACTGGTGGGTTCGGTACCTCAAAAAAGGTTAAGAACCACTGGTCTAGAGGTTGCAGTTAGCTATCTTGGTTTGGGCAAAATTTTCCACTATATTTTCCTTCCACTCAATTTTACAATAATATTTGTGTCATTACAGCATAAAACCTAACATTTTTATACAGTAACATTCCTATAATTAAACCCTTGTTTTAATGAACGTGTGTCTTTCTTTATTAGCTGACACTAATGATTAAAATGAAAAGAAATATATATCTCTGTACGTGTAAAATTGTAAAATGTATTTATTGAAATAAATTCACATTTTGAGGACATTCTAGTTTATTCTAATGCATGAAAGCAGGTTAAATGAATGCCACTATGACACGCTTGCATGTTATTGGTAATCTTGAAATGTTGCTTCACAGTGCACAGATACATCAACAGGAAGCTATATCTTGAATATTGTGAGTCACATGACCTGCAGGTGAATGGATTCTCTCAAACCAATGACTGTGGTGGGCGAGAGGAGGTGTAATTTGTATAGATTTTCTCTGAATTGTGAAATGAGTAATGGTCGCTGATAAATCAAGCCATGGAGAGTCTTCCAGCCATTACCTTACAGAGTGAGCGGAAGGATAAGGAGAAAAAGAGAGCACGAGAAAATGTTAGTAAGCTGTAAACAAAAACAAGAAAGAGAGAGAGAATAAAAAGTATTTTATATTTTTGTAAATATCTGTAGATGAGACGCCTTCTTTGCATTAGTGGATGTCCAGCCTGAGAGCCACTACATGCATTGTTTGTAAATGTGGTTCAGCAGAGGCTTGATGGGAAGATGAAATACTTCTGTTTGAAAGAGTTGTCCTGAGGGTATGTTAGTCACAATGCAGAGGAGAGATTTATGGATGCCAGTAGGATGGGGCTAGGGCTCCCTGAATCCAGGCACATAAAAGGGAGGAACATGTGACACAGTTACAAAATGAATGCATATGAATGAGGGAGGTCCTTTTTAAAATTGTCTGTGTTCTTTAAGTGAGAGGAGCTCCTGGATGGGCATTTCTGGCCTTATCTGACAAATAATCTGGATATAAAAATATTTCTTTACAAGCAGAGATCTTCCTTTGCAAATCTTTATGATGCAAAAGGAATGTCACAAATATGAGATGAAAGTATAGAAACATTTGCAAACACCTAGGAAACAAAAAAACAAAAAAAAACAAGAGAGAATTTCTAACAACCGGCGTGGAACAAAGACAAAAATCTCATGAGATAAGAAAGCAAGAGAAATTCAGCAGGCTGCAAAAAAAGAAAAAAAAAAGACTGAAAGCACAGAGAAGCATATGCCTGGAAAGTCACAGAAAAATAACCCGCTTCTCAACAGATAAAATAACTCGCTTCCTGGCGGAGCATTCAAACACAGCAGTTTTCACAAATAAAAATATAGGACGTTAAATCTAAAAGTTAAGATGTAACTGCATTAGCCAAGGCCTGATTTCCCCTTCACATTAAATAAGCACATGATTCATGCGTCGGTGTGAAAAACAGCAGTGCGTTTTATTAAAATGGGAGATCAGATTGAGGATACATTTACGCTTGACAGTCCAGTTCATAAGACAAGTGACGACATAAAAAATGTCAATTAAAAAAATTTACAGGAAAGATGCAGATGCACCACTTCTTTTTCCTGACCAATATCTGTGATGTCTCATGTCTGTGGCTTGAATGGCATCCTGGATGAGCCCTTACTTCTGTAAGGGGATATTTTTTTCCTCTGTTCGCACTTTTTAGCTGCAAGGAAACAGAGTTTATGGTGAGAAAAGCATTTTTAAAAGCTTTGTTTATGGTGTAGACTGGATACCCAGAGATTGCTATGTAAGACGATGCTCAGGTCACACTTTTGCCTCCTGAGCTAAAAAAACTACATTGTGTTGCCATCTTTATAAATCTTTTTCACATTTGTCTCGACTGTTCCTTTTAAATTTGAATATAGAAAACTAGACTTATATATATATATACAGGCCTTCTAAAAAAATTAGCATAATTTGATAAAGTTAAATATTTTCCATAATGTAATGATAAAAATTAAACTGTCATATATTTTAGATTCATTGCACACCAACTGAAATATTTCAAGTCTTTTATTGTTTTAATAATGATGATTTTGGCATACAGCTCATGAAAACCCCAAATCCCTGTCTCAAAAAATTAGCATATCATGAAAAGGTTCTCTGAACGAGCAATTAGCCTAATCATCTGAATCAGCTAAGTAACTCTAAACACCTGCAAAAGATTCCTGAGGCTTTTAAAAACTCCCAGCCTGGTTCATTACTCAAAACCACAATCATGGGTAAGACTGCGGACCTGACTGCTGTCCAGAAGGCCAACATTGACACCCTCAAGCAAGAGGGTAAGACACAGAAAGAAATTTCTGAACAAATAGGCTGTTTGCAGAGTGTTGTATCAAGGCACCTCAGTGGGAAGGAAAAAGTTTGGCAGAAAACGCTGCACAACGAGAAGAGGTGACCGGACCCTGAGGAAGATTGTGGAGAAGGACCGATTCCAGACCTTGGGGGAAGCAGTGGACTGAGTCTGGAGTAGAAACATCCAGAGCCACCGTGCACAGGCGTGTGCAGGAAAGGGGCTACAGGTGCTGCATTCCCCAGGTGCTGGTCAAGCCACTTTTGAACCAGAAACAGCGGCAGAAGCGTCTGACCTGGGCTACAGAGAAGCAGCCCTGGACTGTGGCTCAGTGGTCCAAAGTACTTTTTTCGGATGAAAGCAAATTTTGCATGTCATTCGGAAATCAAGGTGCCAGAGGAAGACTGCGGAGAAGGAAATGCCAAAATGCCAGAAGTCCAGTGTCAAGTACCCACAGTCAGTGACGGTCTGGGGAGCCATGTCCACTGCTGGTGTTGGTCCACTGTGTTTCATCAAGGGCAGGGTCAATGAAGCAGCTATCAGGAGGTTTTGGAACACTTCATGCTTCCATCTGCTGAAAAGCTTTATGGATATGAAGATTTCATTTTTCAGCACAACCTGGCACCTGCTCACAGTGCCAAAACCACTGGTATTACTGACCATGGTGTTAATGTGCTCAATTGGCCTGCCAACTCTCCTGACCCGAATCCCATAGAGAATCTGTGAGATATTGTGAAGAGAAAGTTGAGAGACACAAGACCCAACACTCTGGATGAGCTTAGGGCCACTATCGAAGCATCCTGGGCCTCCATAACACCTCAGCAGTGCCACAGGCTGATTGCCTCCATGCCACGCTGCATTGAAGGCTGCAAAAGGATTCCTGACCAAGTATTGAGTGCATAACTGAACATAATTATTTGAAGGTTGACTTTTTTGGTATTAAAACACTTTTCTTTTATTGGTCGGATGAAATATGCTAATTTTTTGAGACAGGGATTTTGGGTTTTCATCAGTATTAAAACAATAAAAGACCTGAAATATTTCAGTTGGTGTGCAATGAATCTAAAATATATGACAGTTTAATTTTTATCATTACATTATGGAAAATAATTTATCACAATATGCTAATTTTTTGAGAAGGACCTGTATATATATATATATATATATATATATGTCCTTTGAATTTTGATGCTGTTTTTAATAATGTTATTACCACCTAGTTGTTTTAACACACCTTTCAAAGTATTTTCTTTACCCCTATGCCCAAATTAAAGAAACAAGTATTATTTTCAAAACATCCTGGAGAGTTCAACAGGAATAAAAAGGTGACTCTGCTGCTAAGAAACCAAAGAAAAAAACTCGTATTTCACATTGAATAAACTACAAGCTATATCTTAAAGATTCAGTATTTGTAGAAATATATAAAATTTGTAACCAGAGGGTTAAATGTGATTGAAAGTATCATGTCATTTATTTCATCGAATCATAAGCTGTGAATGAGACAAACTTTAGTGTCATCACCCACCTGCTGTGTACATTACCATTTTCGTACAATATGCACACCAGAGGAGGGCTCCCATTTAAGTGGTTCAATGTGCAAGTTAGCGGCAAAATTATTCATTTGCCTGGAAAATCAAGGTTTAAAATAAACTTTTATTAAATGTTATTAAAGTGTTTTCTTTGACTGGGAACGATGATAAAATTTAGACTGGTCCAGGGGCTTTGAAGCCTTCCAACTGCCTGTCTTATCACCAAACATAAGGCAGATCTTCTGCTTAAGCAAAAGTACCAGGGGAAACATGCAATAAAGCTGACCAGCAATTGAAAGAACGGTTCAACTGCTCTAAGATCTTTAAATATGTTTTATGCCTGTAGAGAGATTCCAAGCTTGTTTTCGTTCAGAAACAAACTTCTTGATCAAAGAAAAAATATTTTTAGTAGCTTTTGGGCTAAACTGTAAATAGTAATGCTTTTGCTTCTTTGCAACCTGGTGTGTGCAACAAAAGCAATGCTGCACACACACACACACACGCGCGCACGCACACAGACACACACACACATGCACGCTCGCACACACACACACACACACACACAAAAGTAAAAATAAAACACAGATTACTAGTGCAAAGTAATTTAAGTTGCACCGTGATGTCACAGGACTTTTTAAAAAAGGCCAGTTAAAGCCAAACTTTGCATGCTAAGGCTGATGTTTGAATATGAAAACTGTCTATAATTATCTGATGACTTAGATCTTGTAATAAGCATTACGTTCTATGAAAGATAAAGTATTTTGTCAACCAAACAAGAAAGGTCCTCCACAGTTGATGGACTTTTGGATAAAAGCTAGAATCTTGAAAAGAATCAAAGATATCACTAATCTCATTAAAAAGCTAAATGAATGCAGTTTTATTGAGAGGTTAAAATGAAAGCTTGCTTACATTTTCAAGAAACTTCTTAATAATTAGCATCACCATTTTATTTTATTTTGATTTGAGTTGCTATTGTCTATTAATTTCCACGTTAAGTCTGTCTTCCCACAAATCACTAAAACAGAGATTGCTCCTGCTGGTGTTTGTAAGACTGCTTTGTTCCTACAGCTGTGTCAGACTGTGTGGCTGAGCCAGCCTGCTCTGAAAACCTTGAAGCCAGCTTTCTGTTGTATTCTGCTGTATTTCTTTTTATTTTTTCTCCTTTTTTTTCCCCTTAAGATTTTTCCTTTTCTCCAGCTGTAGTTGCTGTTCTGAACAGTATGTACCACTGCCTGCAGCTGCTGTAGCTAGTCCACATAGACATATGCTGGTATAGAGACAGACCAGGTTGTAGGCGTGCTGTTCTTGTAGAGTAGAGCCGGTCATAGCCTGAGCAATAGCTTGTCCTTTAAGGCTGTACTAATAAAATCTCAGAGATGAACTCCTGTTTCTAACTGTTCAGAAAAAAAAGCAACAGAAAGGTTAGGGACCAACAGATATAGCTGTGACTTAATATAAGAGATCCTGATTTACTGATCAGACTTCGCTATAGCTGCTGCCTAAAAGCTCGACTTAACACAGGTGTCCCACTTGTTCTAACCACTCTGACTTAATATAGTTTCTAGTGCTCCCTCGTTGAGTGTGCTGCCTGGCAGTATTGCAGCAGACATTTGAGGCTTCACTTTCATTGCAGCGATCTACTGTGAACAATTTTATTCGCTTTCTGATAGTCAGAAAACTTGCGCTCTCCCACCGATGTTCATATGATCACACTTTTGATAGACACAGAGTAATTTCCACCCGTTCTCATATCTTGTCCTTGGTGAGCCGTGTCAGGAAATGTCGGTTTTGCTTAATGCGGGGTGAAGACCAGATGCGATGCACTCTTCTGATCTGTAAATCTGCTCTTCATGAGTGTAAATCCATCTTTTCTCAATTACGTTTGAGGGCCAGACTTAGCTTTTGAACTGCCTTCTTGAAGGGTTTCTGCGAGATGCGCTGGTTTCAAGCGATGGGGGATCCTGTTTTCCTGCGCTAATCCTCTTTTCCTGCCATCTCTCTCTTTTTCTCTGCGCCTGTCTCGTTTCCATTCCTCCTCCTGTTTCTTCTCTGCTTTATCAGTTTCGGCGCTGTTCAACATAAGCTCTTCTGTGAGTGACACCTTTGCCAAAATCAGCTGGTCTGCTCGAGAGAAGCAGGGCGACTCGCAGCTTTATTTGGCTTACGTGAATAACTGTAAGCTACTTTTCCTGTCCCAGCCTTTGGTAAACATTGATAGGAGGCTTATGGCATATCATATGTAGGTATACTTAGCAACTAAATATATGTATATGTTTCGACTTTACTCCTTTCCATAGCTATTTCCAAATGTGTTTAGACATATTCAAAATAAGGCGGAGTGATTGTTGACAAAGACTTCCACCCAAGAAGGCATTAACCAAACAAGTGACAAAGGTGAGGGCGGGAATACAAAGAAGCGTTATTAGCCTCTTTCATAAAACATTTCAAATTGAGACTGGGCTGCAAATCAAAGGAGTGAATGTTTTTTTTTCTCAGCATGTATAGATTACACAAAATACTTTCTACAAGTTAAAACAGAAAGATTCGACCACCTCCTTCCTGAATTAGATAGTATTACCTATCTAATTCAAACATGACGGTAGTTTATAATATTATCTTCCTGAAATATTGATTGCTTCACGCTATCAGTAGTCTGCTTTGGTCTTTGAGCTGCTATAGCATTTAGCCTAAGCCCCTGATCAATTAATCTGTATTTCTGCTAAGAGTTAAGAGATTTTTCACTTGTAATGTTTCAACAAAATATCTTTAAAAAAAAATTTTACTCTCCATTTAAGGTGAAAACACACTGGGATGTCGTCTGCAATCTGAAACCTATCAATTCTTGTTATTTGCATATAAGAAATCACTAGGCTGTTATAGTTAGCGGTGCTCAGCTTCCAGGTTGCTGCTTGTTATAAAAAACACAGTAGAGTTATAATTTTTCATGTCACATGCCTGAGTTTATTTTTTCTTCTATAGAGAGGAAGATATCTGACATTTAGTATATTTTATGCCTAGTGGTCACCATTTCCCTAGTTGCATTTCACTCCATAATTCCCATGGTTCTGTCATCGCTGCTTCATTTATGAAAGCTCACATGTCCATAGGGTATCGGTGGGTTGGTGGAAGATTCATAAATAATCACAGGCAGATTAAAGAGGAGTATTTTGCAGCTGTATGAACTGTTTAGTTAAAAACAAGTTGTCAGTAGAGCCGAGTGTGCAGCGCCCGGGATGAGGCTCAGTGCCTCCAAATCCGAGGCCATGGTCTTGAGCCGGAAAAGGGTAGAGTGCCTTCTCCGGGTCAGGGGGGTCATCCTGCCTCAAGTGGAGGAGTTTAAGTATCTGGGGATCTTGTTCACGAATGAGGGAAGAAGGGAACGGGAGATCGACAGGCGGATTGGGGCTGCGTCTACTGTGAAGCGGGCGCTGTACCGGTCCGTCGTGGTGAAGAGCTGAGCCAAAAAGCGAAGCTCTCGATTTACAGGTCGATCTACGTTCCCACCCTCATCTATGGTCATGAGCTTTGGGTCATGACCGAAAGAACGAGATCACGGGTACAAGCGGCTGAAATGGGTTTCCTCCGCAGGGTGGCTGGGCTCTCCCTTAGAGATAGGGTGAGAAGCTCGGTCATCCGGGAGGGACTCAGAGTAGAGCCGCTGCTCCTCCACGTCGAGAGGAGCCAGTTGAGGTGGCTCGGGCATCTGGTAAGGATGCTTCCTGGACGCCTCCCTGGTGAGGTGTTCCGGGCACGTCCCACCGGGAGGAGGCCTCGGGGAAGACCCAGGACACGCTGGAGGGATTACGTCTCTCGGCTGGCCTGGGAACGCCTTGGGATTCCCCCCGGAGGAGCTGGAAGAAGTGGCTGGGGAGAGGGAAGTCTGGGCCTCCCTTCTGAAGCTGCTGCCCCCGCGACCCGACCCCGGATAAGCGGAAGAAAATGGATGGATGGATGGATGGATTGTCAGTAGATCAGATGCTTTCTGCACTTAAATGACAGACTCACTCTGCGGCTCATTGACTCCATTGAACGTAATGCAGTGGCTGATTTTGTTCAGGCATACGTGTTTGTTTTGCCTTTTTTCCTGTTTAATATTCTATCAGAAGTGACAGCATAATATAGAGGAAGGGAATGTGAGTTTCATGCAGTGTGAAAGTATCCTCACAAACCCAAGTGAGCCCTGCTTACGCTTAAAGACAAGGTTGTCTGAGAATTATTCAGACAAGTCAGTGTGATCGAAGTATTGTTGATCTCTGTATCTCTTTGCTCTTCTTGCTAGCAGAAAAAGTCGGAACGGAAGCCAGCAATTCAACTCAGCGCTGGTTCATCGGGACTCTGTGTGCGGCGGCATTACTCACACTTCTGGCAGTGATCGTGTGCTTTGTGATGAAAACCAAGGGTGGCAAATATGCAGGTATGCAGCCATGCTGGATACAAGACACCCTCTCCTTGGGAAAAGGTCAGTTAGCCTTGATCAGAAAAGGATCCCCTCGTCATTTTGCTCAGGAAAGTAAATGAAAAATTCTGCAGAAAGACTTTCCAGTCTGCTTTCGGGAGTTGTTCAGTCCTTCCTCAGCCCTGTTTGGAAATGCTTGCTATTCAGTGCCTTGTAAAAGTATTAATGCCCCATTGAAGGTGTTTTTGTTTTTTTGTTGTTTTTTTTTTTACTTTTTGTCACTTTACTACCACAAACTTCCAAAATTATGAAATAGAAAAAAAAATGTAATTGTTTTCAAAATACTTAAAAAAAAAAAGAAAAAAGACATTTCAAAGGTGTGGCATTGGTCGGTATTCAGTTCCTTTTATTTGTTTATAGGTCAACCAGTTGCCTTAAGAAGTGAGCTAATCAATCACAATATGTTCTGTAAAGTGATGAAGAAATTTAAAGCGGGGTTAGGAAATAAATTATAGCCATACTCTAGTTCAGAGTATGTGGCAAGACTTAAAAAAATTACACTTTTCTGATTTTATTATTAAAACATTTAAAACACATGCCATTTTCCTCCACTCAACAATTATTGAGTTGTAGTAAATAACACAAAAATATTCAG
This sequence comes from Poecilia reticulata, assembly GCF_904066995.2. NCBI lineage: Eukaryota > Metazoa > Chordata > Actinopteri > Cyprinodontiformes > Poeciliidae > Poecilia > Poecilia reticulata. Next base: position 13,226,738 of record NC_088836.1, on the reverse strand, counting down.
ACGTTTGTAGTTGTTAGGTGAAAAAATTTAATAAATAAAAAATCAAGAGATTTTAGTACTTTTACAAGGCACTGTTGGTGCGTCACCCTTTGTCCCAGCAGTTCCAAGCCCAGGATCATCCACATGCATCTGCTGTAGTTTACTTATAAATTGAACACTGGAAGTTTGCACGATCCTTGTTAGTTCTGCTTGACAAAAATGATTGCATTTTGTGTCCAGCGTGGGAAGTGAGAATGAGCAGTCTTTGTTCCCCTGCTCCCCTCCCCTCACCTATGTAATCTTCTGTGGCTCTTTCCTTGTACCCTTCTTCCTGCTCTGTATCAAAGCTGGTTTCCATCTCACAGCGTTTTGTCCCTGTAAACTGTCTCTTTTCCATTCTGACCTTCGTTCCCTACTTCTTCCCCACTATCGCTACTATGCTTCTTTGCCTGAAGTAGTGTTTGACAAGAAGCACTGAATATTTCATCAGCTTTGTTGAATTGCCCCTTTGTCCATCTAGCTCTTTTCACAAAAATCCCTTTTTTTGTCTGCCTCAAAAGCAGCTGTTATTTTCAGAGGGTGTTTACACAAGGGGCAGGCAGCACTTGGTGCACACACGCTAAAAAGATGCTCTACATGTTCACTTGATGTAATGTGGACACGTGTCAATAGATCTTTGAACAGTTAAAGACATGTCTGGTCTAACTCCAAGTGTAACTCCAAGTACCACATTTATTTTGTTTCTCTTAGCACAATGTTCTGCATACATTTTAGAGTATCTTGTATGTGTGTAGTGCTAATTATGAACATCATTCACTCCAATTATAAAAGTGAAACAGCAACTGTCTGTTTTCCTTCCCTCTTTCAGTAAAAGAGAAAGAAGACCTCTTTCCTGATGCGGAGTCACAGGCAATGAATGACGACGCCTATGAATACAGGTGAGCTGTGTGAAGTTGGCTAATCTCATTGGCATTACTTTATGTTCTGGCAACAGTTGGCAGCTTTAGATAACCTCAAATGTGAATAGGATGAAGAAGTACTCACAAATTACAGATATGCTCTTTTCCCCTTCCCGTCCTAAAAGCAAACCTCGCACTCATGACGTTTACCAGGATCAAGCTGAAAGCCAGTGCACTCATCATTTAATGGGCTAGGTAATCACAAAGTGTGCTTAAGAGTAGTGGATAACCCTCAGCTTAAGCTTTGTTCCCTTTTAGCTGGAATTATGTGTTTTCACTCTGTAGTTAGATTTGGGTTGTGTGCATGTTCATTGTGTGCATGTTCATGCTTTTCAGACCTTGTGACCCGTGTTACGCATGTATTTTAATGTTAGTATGTGCGCTTATGTGTGCGTGCGTGCGTGCGTGCGTGCGTGTGTGTGTGTGTGTGTGTGTGTGTGCGTGCGTGTGTGTGTGTGCGTGTGTGTGTGTGTGTGTAGGGGTGTGCGTGTGTGTGTATTTGGCATTTATTTCAAGATATATTTATTGAGGTTCTTAGTTACAGCATAATTCAAACATTGGAAACCAGATCTGTTTGATCAGAAGATATAAAAAAAAAAGGTAATAACTCCACATTTCTATTAGAGAATATGAAAACTGTCTCACTTCCAGAGAAAAACACAGTTGGTCAAAACTCTTGGTGTATCACATTTAATCTGCCGTCGTGTGACATGAATTATTGTTTTAATGGGTAAAATCTGTCTATTTCTTATTTTGCTGATGAGTTTTGGCTCTCAGTTAGAAGCGATAGATTTGCAAACCAAATTCTGTGGTCTGCAAATGTGTTTCTAATAAAAGCGAGTTTGCTTCAACTCTCAGAACCCCCTGAGTGCAAATTAGCATGTGCACCTGCAAATCCTGATTGGAACCAGAGCAAATTAATACCAGGAACTTCTGGAGAATCATCTGAAATGAGTCAGACTTCTTAATCACTTTTCCATTGTGCTCAAAACCCAGATGTCATGAAACGCTAATATGATTTTGACTGATGGTTTTGGGTTTTTGTTTTGTTTTGGGGGTTTTTTTAGCTCACGCTCTTGTTGTTCACAATAACATTCACGAGAATTGGATGAGAATAGATATGACTAAATTTACCTGATTCAAAATCAATAAAGTGCATAAAATACCTAGTGCCTTTGTAAATAAATACATATTGAAATAAGATAACACTTTCATAGTGTAACTAAACTTGCATTAATAAGGTATTTTACATACAAAAACAATACTGACAATAGTCGAGGTTTGTACTTCAGGCAATTTTTTGTATTTACACAAAGATGAAACATTTTTACCAAGTAGATAACTTTTGATTCGTTCCAGTGAATATCACTCAACACAGCTGGTCATCACACTGTGCAATTTCTTATTTGAAAAAGATTTTTAAAACTGTTCATCTCATGTTATGTTGCCCTATGACACAAAATCCAAATAAATCGAAATTTGCGGTGGCAACGTGACAAAATGTGAAAAGGTTTCATATCAATACTTTGTGTTCGAAGAAGCGTCTCTCAAAGTGTGACAGTGCACGAAAACGAAGAAGCCACAGCATTTGTGAGTGACCGTGTGCAGATGTTTTGCCTCCAACAAACTGCTTAGAATGCTCCTCATGGTTGGTTTCATGAGGCTGCTTGCAGTCCCGTCCCCCCAGAGTGCCCTTAGCTTTGCTGTGATGTTGTTTGGCTGCCTTCAGAGCTGGTTTCAGGGCTCTCTTATGCCCTTTGAATCTCTGAAGGCAATAGACCACCCACTGGTATCCCATGTGTCTGGGGAGCTGACAAGTGGTAATTATGCTTCTGATGCTTTCTCTTTTGAGACCGCCATCTACGCCTTTCTCCCCCTCAGTCCTCTGCGAGAACAGCAGGTGTCATGGTTGCGCCAGGTTGTTTTATATTATAAAACAATTATAATATTGTTGGGGTTTTTTTACCCTCACCTTTGAGTAAATATTTTTCTACTTAATGTACAATTAGGGGGAGGGGGAAAAATAGTAGTACATGCGCAGAAATGATTTTCTTAATGCTTTCTATGTACAACTTTAATCAAAAAAAATTTAAATGCGAGACAAAGAAAATGCATCTGAACGTCTCCATGGATCTAAAATGGGTCGATAAAGGATTACTTTATGTCTGGCGATGTTAATCTGGTGCCTCCCTTTTTTGCTGTTTGTGAAACAACTTTTGTACTGAAACAGGAGCAGGATACACCAAATAGAGGCTCTGAGTAAGCTGGGGCTCAACTGCTCTCAGCCCCATTTTATCGCAGTATTCAAAGTCACTGTGGGCGGGCGGCGGCGGCAGTGGCATTTCTCCGCTCTTAGATAACAGCCACTTATCTTCGGCGCTCTGGAGACGTCAGAGAAAGAAGGTTTGATAAGGAAAAAGCCTGGGAAAAAGAAGGTTGTAATGTGGACCTTATGTGGCTTGCATCATAAACGGCTTGGCAAAGTGGCCGAGATAAGATTGGTTATTAAAAGTCCCAGTGAAGGAGACTCAAAGTATAATCTTTGTCTCGGGCTCGGCTCTTGTGCTTGAATCCCCCGCTCGCAATCTTGTGCTTCTCTTCGACTCAGGTGTCAGCCGCAATATGCTTCAGTAAGCACTATCATGTACAAAACGCCAGAGTTTTTGTGAGCGTCAGGGCTTTGTGTTGTGAATAGAAAATCAAAGTGGAAGAGAGGTGTTACTAAAATTGATAGTTTAGGCAAAGAAGGAAGAATGTCGGAGTTTTGAGGTGACCCTGCGTTTTAAAGACAGACACCTGCGAGTCGGCCACTCGCCATGCGTTAAATCAGCATCTAATCTCCTCGGTTCGCGCGTGAGCCCCCGGGAATACCAGGAATGACAGGCTGTTTGTCTGGGATTGCATACTCACCACTTCCCCTCCTCCCCTTCTGCCCTCCACAAACTCAGTCGTCTTCTCCTCCGCCACCAGACACAAACCTTCCACTTGGCATCTTTCTCACTGCAGTCTGGCAATTTCCATCGCTGACTCTAAAGAGATTTGAAATTGCCTTTGGTCTTGGAGCTTTGGCAATTAGCAATTAGTGAAGTGATTGTAGAAAGCCCTCCCTGCCCCCCGCGTGCTTTCCTTCCTGCTGTGCGTCTTCCTCTGCCTTCTGCATGTAGTTATATACTGTATTTTGTTGTTCGTTAGTGGGATGGTGTGGCTTCGCATTCAGTGCTGCTAATGCAAAATGTTTTCTCGGGTTTCTCCGACTAGTTTCCCTCTTTAATGGAACCCCTGGTAGAGATGTGTGAAAAGTCTTAGCATAAGTTTTCTGTGGCACAGGCTCACGTTGAATCATTTTCTTATTCAACCTTTAATTTGAGTACATTTATTCAGCGCGTTAAAAGTTTTTAACCGAAATCGTCATTGATAAACAGGTTGACACCACTGCTGACATTTCCTTTGTTAGCTTTTTCTTTTCTATTTTTTTTTTTCCTTTTGGTGGAGCTGTTAGTGATGCCACTTATTATACAGGTTTCTTCGCCATTATTTTTCCCACTGTGCAATTTTAATTTAAATCCATTTACATTTAAATACATTGTACAATGTGAGATTATACTACTGCCATAAAAGATCAATTTATTCTAAGAACTTTTGTTTTTCAAATTTTTACCAAAGACGCCATTATATGAGAAGAGTGCCTAAGATTATGTCAAAAACAGGAGATTTTTTTTTTTTTTTCATTGAACGCTTGATTTGAGATTTTCAATGTGATACTGACCCCGACCCGCCTTCTTTTGTTACCCATGACAGCGGCAGCGACGAAAAACAACTGAAGAAACCTATCCTGGGTGCCGCAGACGACAAGGTTGAGGACAGCATCAGCAGAGACAGCTTGGTCGATTACGCCGATGGAGACGGAGAATTCAGCGAGGATGGCTCATTTATCGGAGAATATTCCGGACCCAGGTACCGGGATTCCATCAGTGAGCCCAGCGGGCCCAGCACCGCCACTGCGTAAAGCCAGGATCCACCATCAAACGGCCTCCGTCGATTCCTGTGACGAAAACATTTTCATTTCTGTTTGTACTACTTTAAACCTAGTCTGACATGGTAGAATAAATTATACTCAGGTATTAACTGATTTACTGTTGGGAGTGTTTTTGTTCATGTTTTGTTTTAAAGAAAGTGGATATTTCTGGTGTAAATAACGTAGGTGTGATGTCTCATACGGCTCTGTACATATTGTAAAAGGGAAAAAATTAGCTATATTATATTAGAGTTGATTAATTTTGACATTTACAATATTGCTTTTATAACAACCAGCATATATTAAGCACATTTTTTTACAACTTTATACTGTCTTGGAAAAAGAAGGGTCATAAAAGGTTTTCAGTAAAGTAAAAAAAATTGAAATAAAAATAACATTTTTGTATTTTTATACAGAATGCGTTCTTGTATTGCCACAAATGCTTTTCTTTCCCTTCCTTTTCATTCCTTTTATTTGTCCTTTCTGAACGTTTGAAATTTGATTTTTAATATGCACGATGTGCAATTTTCTACTGTCCAAATATTATGCATTTTCAACAGACGGGAAACAGAAATATGAAGAAAATGTGAACTCAAAAATAAAGTTATTTCTACAAGTATCAAAAGCATATTTGTTTTCAATTTCATTATATCAGCTTGTGACAAGAAAGAAGAAACATAGATATATACCAGCCACTTTATTGAGTACACATTTCTTGCTGAAGGTTGTACCTAATCTGAACTTAATTGATATTTACTTATATTCAACAAAGTTTCAGAAATGTTCCTCAAAATTTTGGGGATCATACTGACTGATGAAATTGTTTTATAAATCTCTTATTGTCCAGGTTTGGTTGAATTGAGCTTACTTTAGTCTGTGTAGCTTTGACCACCTGCTTTGAAATTCCACCTGACCATTCACACATTGTATGCCGAACAGCTTAGCTGGTTGCAATAAGTGGCTCTTTGAGCAACTTCTTTTTGTTCAAATAACTTTTTTGGTTCGACTAGGCAGGCATTTACGAGCTATTCCTGTCAAAACAACTGCCACTCACTGAAGAGTCATGGTTGCGCATAAAAATGTTAATACTCAGTGGTTTGGTCTGTCTGGAGCCAAACTGCTTTCAAAGTCAATTAAATGCCATTTCCTCCAGATTTTGATCCACACACTATACTTCAGCAAGTTGTACGTCCCAAAACCGACTGAATTCAAGTGCAGTTAAATGAAACGTTCAGGGAACTTGTCAAATTTAAATGATGAACAAGACTTTGACTTTATTTTTATTTATTTTTTTACCTTAGCAACTGTGATTTTTGCAGCAGTTTTTCACAATCCTATTTAGAATCCTTCTGCATGGGAAGGATTCTGTTTCTCTGACTTTACTGTGCAGAGTGTGGCAGGATGAATCAGATACTGTGCTTTATCTCTTCGCTATTTAATGGATTTCTTTTCAAATTGCCTCTTGTTCACATATTCAGAGTGCTCAGGTTCATGTTCAAAGCTCTTTTCACATATTGTGATCAAAAATATCCTTCTCTACCAACCTGTGTCAAACAAATGAAGCAAATTATGGACAAAAAAAGAAAAATGCTCCTACACAATATAATGATCCGGTTACAAATTTTGTCTTGCATCTCTGCTTTAACGTTTGATGTTAAGATGTGGCGTATAATTCAAACCACATTGAGGCCATTCATAAGATTGAATTAAACACACGAAAAAAGGAAATCACTAAAAGGACACCAGTGGTTCCAGCTGCAACGCTTCACTGGTGAGAGGCTCATTCATGTGTCGTCTGGATTCACCAGATAACTCTTTAAATTTCAAGGACTGTTAAGAAGTTCAAGACAGCTTTTAAGTAAATCACATCAAATTATTTTGATATTTCCGAAAGAGGCTACTTGGCTTTTAGAAGCGCATGCCAGACATACTTAAAAAACCAAATTGCATTTACAGTGCCCTCCTGGAAATGATGCTTGAAAAGCCTCAAAATAATTTCATCTGTTCTTCATTTTGAGTGCGTTTATTCGGTGAGGCAAAAATCACACATTAGGAAATAAGGGCAAATGAGATCAAAATTGAACTTTTTGGCCAACGTGCAAAATGAAATGTGTGAGGAGAAAAACTATCACACTGAACAGACTCCCACTGTGAAACTCAGTGGTGGCACCATCATGCTAAGGGAAGGCTTTTCTTCAGCGGAGATGGGGAATATGTCTATGTTGTACAAATACAACAATTTTTTGGACATCAGAAGTTAAAATAAAAAAACTGACAATTGTCACTTGTGCCTAAAATATTTACATCTCTATTACGACATTATTTTATGCAAAATTATTTTCATATTCATAGCAGTATCAGTAGCAAATATAACTCATCAAAATGTAGAACACACCTATTCATACTAAGTTTTTAAAAGCGTTTGCAGTATTTGATAAACACACACACATTTGGAGAACAAAACAATGCATTCATTTTTTGACCATATGTGCGGCTAAACTCTCATCGGCTTTACAAACAGCAGCACAACTAGAATGATGGATTTTGCTCCTGAGTTTCAAGTTGCCAGAATGAAGTTTTGCAGCTTTTCTTTCCCCTGAATCTTTGTTAATATCCTAAAAACACATCACAGCCTCTTTTAGTTTCCTTTCAAACAGCTGTTTAGCTCACCCATCACCCGATTGACACTCTTGCTATAAGTCAACAAGCTATAGAGACACTAAAAGCTCGTAGGGCCTCGTGGCAACATAAAGGTCATTTAAAGAGATGATCCCTGTGTCGTCAGGGATTAAGCCCTCATCCCGTTTAAAGTTGCTTTCTCTTGACAATGCTAAATCCTCTAAGCAACGTGATTAATCCCCCCTCACTCACCATGTCCCCCCTCTATTTCTCTCAATTGCATCTATTGTGAGGACGTGTAAAGTTGACTGTTTTGGAGGTCAGCTTTCAGAGCAATCACCAGGCCATTAGCCGTGTCCAGCAGATCGCTCCCTGCTTGCTGCGCTTCTTCTGCTCATGTCGTCGAGCCGGACGGCGCAACAAAAACACAGCTTAAATCTGAGCGCAATCAATCCCTTCCATTCGATGTGATTGGAGCTGATATTTAGGCCGAGTGCCCTGGAAATTGCCTGGTGGGAGGAAATCGATAACATGCTCGCACACGCTGGGAGCTCGCGTCGGCTCCGGATGAATTTTTAAAGGCGCCGAGGCTACGAGGGCAGGACGCTGTGCAGACGCGCCGAGGGAGGTCTGGGGTTTTCTCAGGGTGCCACACGCTGCGTTTCCACCCCAGAGAGGTGGATGGTAACTACTTTGGCCATGAAGAGCTCATCAATATTAAACCTCCTCGGGTTCACAGAGAGGGGAATTGTGACAGGTGTGTCTGGAGGTATATGCTCTTTGGGAAATCCCTCTCCTCCTTCGCCGTCTCAAAGTCTTGCTTTTAAGCAGCGGTTCGCTGACGAACCTGAGATAAACAAAGATTGTCTCATTTAGCTTTTTAAATATTTCAGCGTTTGACTAGTCTGCAAATGTCTCGCTGGGATAAAAAGGGGTGAGGAGCAGGTGAAAAAGGGAGAATTTCAGCAGCTGTAAAAAGCAACTTATGACCCTGACATTCAAGTGCTTACTTTTCTTAAAATCCATTTTACACTGTAGAAATGAATATGACAAGAACACTGCATTTATCTTATCCTCTGGGGTAATTTTGTTTAGAAAAACATTGGCGGTGAGTTACACCTATCTTGCTATTGCTGCAAAACACCAGGACGTATTTTCAGAAAAGTATTTCCAGGTGTTAAATATATCCAAACCTGTCAAAAAAAAAAAAGAATGTGCTTTTAATGCCAAAAGTAGTTGCGAAAGATTAAAAAAACTCCCACAAAAATATCTTCATCAAAAGAAGCAAACAGCATCTCTCTAGCTGATACAATTTGCCCACAGTTACATAAAGCATTACTCTTTCATTGAGGGAGGAGCCCACGCTTATTCATTCATATGTTCCTAGATTAAGGAAGAACAAACTTCTGTGTAATGTCAAACACTAGAAATAGAAAGGAAAACAGAAAAAAAAAGAAAAGTCAAAATCATGAGACAATTCCAAAAATACAGGGGCAGGAGGAGAAGCAATCTGGTTAATTAGTCTCCCACTGAAGTGGGAGCATCTGGGTGAAGAGATCAGGGAACAGAGACAGAGAGAAAAACTCACAAAATAAATCAAAGAACAGAAACACACAGAGACCAGAAACCAGAGAACGGCACACAAACAAAACATAACTCAATTCAAACACAAGCCTCACAGCAGGGAGGGGGATGTCAGAAACAGGGGATGCGGGGGGGAGAAAACAGGAAGTGGAAATAACACAAACCAGGAAGGACCAAACAAATAATAATTACATTACATGATGAACACAAAGTCTAACGTAATGCGACACCGATTTGTTGAACTGGATCTGATAATCTGACAAACAAACTCTAACTAAATATATTGTATGACGTGTTTATCCTTAAAGGTTTTGGCCTGTCTGTTGTCTACATTGTGCGTGACAATATTTACAGACAATATTTGTATGGAGTCGATGTTATAAATCACCTCGAGGTAGAAATGTTATAAGATTCGTCCTGTGAGATGTTTGTTTTAATAGATTTAAGAAGTGCGTCTTCCGGTGAGATCCTCACGTTATCTGCTAATTGAAATATTGATAGAAAACACTTTTCTTTTTTTTTTCTTTTTTTTCACTGTCTCTGTTTCTGGGGGGAGAGAAAACAAAACTTTCATTCACTGGCAGGATGTTGTGTTTTTAAAAAATGGAGATAATTGTATCGTTTTGCAGCCCCTTCCCCCCAAAAACATCCCTATTCCTGAAACTGTCACAAATACATATTCAGATTCAAATTTCCCAACACATATTGATTCCATCTTTAAAAAATAAAAAAAATAAAAAGCAAAATGAAACATTTCTCCAGCAAAAGCTGTCTTCACACCTGGAAGAAAAAAAAAAAATATCCCATTCAGTTTGTGTTCGTTTCCCGTTCCTGCTCATTCTCTTTTCATCTCGACATGGTGCAACACTCCCCCTCTGCCGAAATTGAATTTGTCTCACCAGAGTTCAAATAGAATAGAATGATTCTGCATACAGAGAATCCTTTTAGAGGGCTATTATTTCCCCCAGTAAACTGTTTTAGATGCAAGCCCAGACACTCTTAAATGCCAGCCAGAGACTGAGTGAATGTTTGTGTGCGTGTGTGTGTGTGCCGCTTTTTGTGTGTGCGTGTGTGTGTTTGTGTGTGTGCTTGAGCAGGAGGAAGCAGGGACATTCAGCCGTGACAGAAACTAATGAGACGTGCATCTGTAATATGATTACCAAGTCAGCATGGCTGTGCCACTGAACAGAGGTCTCCTTTGGCAGAGATATCTGCACAAGACTGCACGCTCTGCCGGTAGGTGAGTGGACAGCAGGTGCAGATAAAGAAGAGTCGCCGGTTGCTTTGGTTAAGCTAATGATAAATACTTAGAGCAACCCTAAAGAGCTTGATAAATGATGATATGAGACTATTCGGGGTGTGCATTTCATTAAAGGGAGGCGCTTTTGTGTTATTTTTTAAGGTCAACACGTTCTGGGCTCGATCCAACAAAAGATTTCATCTAAGACTACTGCTGCACAATTAGATAAGGGACTCGTAAGTGCTGCGTGGGTGGAAAATTATTCTCACCTTCGTTACTTAGCTCAGAGCTGTCAAAGCAACATCTTGGCACCAAGCACAGTCCGTACGCAAGTGTTTGATCAAACTCGTCACCGCGCGGCAAATGGCACGCCTAACTTTGCACGGTTCCGGGAGAAACTGTTTAAATGCTCCACCTGCTCACAGAGTTGATCGGAATAGTTTTGCTTTTTCTTTCCTCTACAAACATGTTTTTTTTTTTTTGGTTTTCTTTTTATGTATATATTTCACTGTTTTGTGTTCACTCGAAATTAGATTTTATTAGTATCTGTGGGGGGGAAAAATATGTATTCAGGTGAGAATTCTTTGATTAGTCCATATTTTGTGGTATTTATGTTTGTCTGGGTCTAAAGTAATCCTAATGCCAAAACTATATTTTAAAAGTGCACTTCTTAATGTTTCCAAACAGAATAAAGGTTTGAGACACTTTTTTTATAATCTATGTTTAGTGTGGCCATTTTCACCCAAAAATATGATCAATTGCAATCAGGAATTATTGGTAACCATAAAACAGCTCGTCATTTAGGCACCGTTAGCAATCCTGAAAACAAATGCCAACTGAAGCACCATCAGCAGGGAGCAGTGGTGGTATTCCGATGGGATTTACAAAGTGTTTGTATCTCATCTGTCGTCATGTCGCAATTATTTGATTCCTCCCAAGCATCCAAAAATGCTGTAAACAATTTTAATAGGGTGGAGGAATGTTTAGTGCTTTTGTAAATTTGCTTTGTTGACCTGCCAGATAAGATTCTGTGAACATGTTTCTTTTCACGCGACAGGCTGAAAAGAAACATGATTCTTTTATGGGCCCCAGATTCCTTCGTATCTGGGGCCCATATTAGCGTTTAACACTTGGATGTTCATTTATTTTGCACTTAATCTAAGATAATCCTGTTGGCAAAAAAAAAATGTAAAGTTACAAATTGCTCCTTTCTTCACACATATAAGACTTTTTTAATTCAAACCAGGGAGGGAAAAACAGAAAATTCCCTTCCTTCATCTTAGTGACATATTACTGCTTTTATGTAATTTTGCAGTGCATACATTAACTACTAGTGCAAATAGAAATCTCACTGTTTTTATTCTTGCTTATTTAATTGAAAATACATTATACTGGGCAGTTAATCATGTCACTGAGATAAAAAAAAAAGTAGTAGTGACATTGTTTATATGGTCAACTAGATAGGAAAGGCCAGAAGTCTCTTCCAGTGTTTTTAAAGGGTTGGAAGTTTGACTGAGAGTGGATATTTAACCTTACATGCAGGGGATTTAAACCAGCAACTTTTTGCAAGAAGCCAGCATTGCTAATTATTGCCACCCCCAACACACACACACACACACACACACACACACGCATGCATGCATGCACACACACACCAGGCAGCCCAAGTAGAAACACATTCTGATATTTGTTTCCTTTCAAAGTTAAAATAATAGGTAGCAGCAGAGGACAAGCTGAACGGACAGAACTGGTGCACTTCCTGTGCTTCACATGCTAATTAAAAACACTTTTTTCTCTTTACTGCCGTTTGTTAATTAGCAAGTGATGAGCAGTTCTGTATATCAAAGAGAAAAAAAAGACACTCTTAACATCAGTTCCTATTTTTCTAAAGTAATTCTTTTTTCTTCTTCTTCTTCTTTGAGTGTGTTCCTGCGGTGTGTCTGCTGTGAAACATCGTTCCTGAATTATTCATGCAACCTTCATTAAAACACCTCGATTTGCATAACACACAGGGCCGCATAGGAAACATTAGGGCTTTTGATCCTGGTGTACATGTCAAATAATTTAACACAGATATGGACCACAGAGGAGCCGTGGAACATAGAAAGCTGGAAATTTCTTTAAAAAGATTATAAACCTTAGTCAGCTTTGGTTTAGAACTGTGACATTTACATGAAACGTGGTATGTGGGTCAATTTCATTCCCTTTGGTACCACAAACTGGATAAAGTATGATGAAGGATTTGTGATTTGTGAAGACATTACAAGACGTTTTATTTGATGGAAGTAACTAGGCTTCGCTCGGCTCCTCAGATGCATCTTGTAATTGTCGCTGTCGCAAACCAATTTAATCACACCCACCCGGCTCAGAATGCTTTATATTTTATTCACTTTGGCGGCTTCAATAAGGCTGATGAGGCCGCATCAAGGGGTAAAAAGTAGCAAATAATGCAGGTTGAATGCTGTTTTTCCAAGAGAAATGATGAAAATAACATGTGCACAATAGGAAAGGAACCAATATGAGCAGCTAATGGACATGTGAGAAAATGTTGGAGCTGCAGCACATCTACAGCTGAGAGGAAGCAGTTCAATTAGCTCAGAACGCTAATCGAAGCGGCTCTGTACGAGGCCCCCCCCCCACTCCCCCTCCAGAGCCAGTGCAGGTGGCGGGAGGCAGACGGACTCCGGCTAAAATAACATCACTTTTGGACGATGTCTCCCACCTCGAGCATAAAACTGTCGCTGAACTGGAGAGTTCTTTCTGTGACAGACTGCTGCATCCTAAACGCACAAAGGAGCGTTAACGTAGATCCATCGTCCCAACAGCAGTTAGATTTTAAGACCATTGCTGGTCAAAAAAAGAGAGAAAGTTTCAATATCTGCTGCCATTTGTACATTCATCTACTCTGTTCTTACTCATTTTAAAACATGAGTAAAAATGTTATTGCACATCTGGTTCTTCTGCACTGATATACTGTATTGTAAATAGTCTCTTTTTACACAATCTACTTTATGTATAATCTTAAAAAACTAATATGACTCAGTTGCATTTCCCTTGAATTGTCAGTTTGATATTCCTAGTTCAAATAACTGTTATTATTATTATTATTATTATTATTATTATTATTATTATTATTATTATTATTATTATTATTATTTATTTATTTTGTTTTAGCACTTTTAATAACTTTATGTGTGAATCTATAGTCCGATGCTGCCATTAGACCTGAATTCCCCCTTTGGGGATCATTAAAGGCTGTTTCTGATTGGATGCTGTTTGTAAAGTTGCCCCATTCATTTTTCAAAGTCGTATTTTTACCATGTTATTCATACATCTACAAATGTACGAATGCAGTTGTTTCAATGACAGTGAGGAAAGAGACAAAAAAAAATCCAAAGAAGTATAGATTCTGAAACCCTGGTCTAAACATAAAAGTGCCATAAAAAATTTGAATGCGGTTAAATTATGAAGATCCATACATGCATCGTCTATATACCCTGCACACAACAGCACAAAACCACTGCACACTCATGAAAGGACCCAGCGATGTATTCATTGCTCACTACCCCTTATGCTGACAGGATGAAACTGGACTCCTTGTCAAACTTTACCTCTAATGTTGGCTTTGATGTCTCTACTTTCCTTGATGGAACATTAGGTACATTTAGTTTGACTTGTCTGAGCTCATAATACCCAAGTTCATATAACTTTTCACACTCCAGCGACTGCAAGCTCCCCAAAGGAGCTGAGTCCTCTGAATCTTCCAGCCTAAATCGCCTCATCCCATTTGCCTACATTACGCTCTATCACAAGATCTTCCGCGCAGGTTTAAGAAACCTGAATCGTCCTCTATTTTATCCAGAGACACGCCGTCAGCCACAATGCAGGTACCCTCCCTCAATTAGCAGTCAGGCATCCCCCTGCCGGAATCCATCAAGTTCTGCCTCCTACCTCGTTTGTCTGCTCTTCACTCCTCGTCTTAATTCCATATTTTCTGCCCGAGAGAAATCTCTTCTGACACGCGTGATTACAAGAAAGCCTTTCAATGTCCTTCCCCATCATACTTACTCAGCTGTGATGGAGCCTAATTTAGCTCAATGGAAGATGGAGTGTGAAATTTGTTATTATCTATGTGTCTTTTTTTTTTCCTTGTGTGCAATGGGATATTTGCTTGAGAGCACTACTTTTTTTTTTTGTTCCCCAGTCAGTCAGTCAGATGGTCAATGACTCAGCCGTTGCGTTTGGGGAAAGATGGCAAATCGGTGGCACCAAGCTGAGAGACGTCTCGCTCCAATTAAAGGAGGTGGTTTAATCATACATTTCTGATGATTCCTTGATAGAGGCAGCATGTTTTAACCATTAAACGAAGCAGCGCTTACTTGACATTTATGAGGGCACACTTACACATCGGTGTGGTGTTGCACACAGACAAGGAACAAGTTCTACACAGCTTACGCTTCTGTAATGCTGTTTTTGTTCTCTGCAATTTGCTCATGACTGCTGCTGTGTGTAACAGGATATATAATGAACCATTCTTATGTAAAAAAGTAACTAAAAAAGTAGCGAGGCATTGCTTAAAGCAATATATATATATGTATACATATATAAAGTATGCTATGAGATGTATATGGTGTTATTGTAAAGCGTCCTCTCAGGGAGCTTCTTCATTGGTTTTTCTTTGTGATTTTTCTTCACAGGGAGAAGTTTATAACTCCTTACAAACACAAACAGCAGTAACCACAAAGCCCAACTGCTGGGAAGCATCTTATTAATTGTAATAAATTACCAGCTTGCTTACATAAGTAGAATCTGGAGGATTGTGGATGGGCCTTTTCCACCAGCATGCCGAAGACAGTAATGAAGCAGATGAATGAAGGTGGTAAATCTCATTGTCAACCTCGCCTTCTCCTCCCCCCACCCCAAAACAGCAGGTAGCTCAGCTGTAGTTTTTGGAATGCATCCACGGTACACAGAAAACAATGCAGGCAAACCATAAAACAACACAAATGTGTATCCTGTGCCATTATGCTTCCATCTGCTTCATAAGGTGGAGGAAAAGTCTTTTGCACTTTCACACATTTAGACAGAGCTCCACTCGGCGTCTCACTTTTGACAAGTTGGTGCGGTCACGTTAAAAAATTAAAGCAAAAAAAAAAAATGGATTTAGATCATTAAAGCGGGACTGAATCCCGTTGTGTTAGGCAAAGCTTCTAATGAAGAGGTGGTAGAATGCATATTTTATGAACAAGCGCAGCACTTTAAGAGCATCTCTGCACTTTAATAAAAGCAATTCAAATAGCACTTTTATTTTAAGCGTGGATTTGCACATCAATCATAACCATTTTCACACAGGACGTCTTAATTCTTTATTAAATCTTCATTGGCAATTTTAATCATTAGCATGTAGCCTTGTGCTCATAACATATTAAGCTAACTGGCAGTTGTGCTGTATGGAGGGAAAAGTGCTGCTGCAGCATCTCCTTTCGAAAGTGTGCACTGAGTGTATGCTGAGTGTCTCGGGGTGTTTGTGGACGGAAGAGAAGCAGTTCAGCTTTTGTTAGGTGCTGTGTTGTTCATTTATGCTTTTGAGTCTTTTGAGCTTTTGTCTGACCATGTTGTAAATAACTGAGAAAACAACAGAGGTGTTTTCTTCTGTAAAGTGAATGAGATGAAAACTTTGCAAGATTTAAAAAAAAAAAGAAGAATCTCAATGTGAGTTGACAACAATATGACCGAAATTATGTAAAGCATAAATGAATTTTACGTGAAGAAGAGTTTCTGTTTTGTAGTTTTATCGGTCATGAATCAAAAATGAATGTGAAACAAGACAACAGGAAAGAATAAAACAGATGTCAGGCAACGGCATAATCCATATGCTGATTAGCATATTATGTTAATGAGTGAATTAGTTAATACCCCCCGAAAAAGGCTCAAATGTAATGTAAAATGTATTATACTATCTTCTCAACATTTTTTTTTATTCTATCAGCCTAAACCTGCACTTGATCACAACCAATGAGGAGTAAGTGACCTCCTGCTGCTGACCCACTCACATTCAGTTAATTGTTAAATCACCTTAAATGATTTGTTCTTGAAGCCGGTGCAGATCAGCAAGGATGTTACAAAACTTTACACTGCTGGCATGAAACACCCAGAAAAAGAGGGTTCATTACCACCCATAAACTTTTATGTATAAGAAGACCAAAACTGTAGAGGTATATAAATATATAAAAAGCAAAAAGCCATTGCCACACAGTCAAAGCAGTAAATTACATATTGGATAAAGCTTTGACAGTTGGTCCACAGCCGCCCTTTGTTTAGCAGAAAGGTTGTGGGGGACACGTTTACTAATCAAGGCATACGGCTTGAAGAAAAATGCGCTTGTCATAGTGTCACTTATTTAATAAATCCAGAAAGCAGTTTATTTAAGCAAAAATAAGGGTTGCAGCCAGTGCAAACCATAAATTACTCTGACACTAAATCAATTATAATATCTCTTGCATGCATAGCACAGTCGTGGTAGAAGGAACAATAAATACCTTAGAACTCTCTTAGTTCTCCTTATTTTCCAATCTTGTTTTTTTTTCTTCTTCTAATTCCCTGAAGGTCAACTTAAGCTTTAGTCTTTCTTGATCCTGTTTACAAAAGCATAATCTCGTATCATTCATAACTGACAGATATGTTGTTTTTCTTTTACAGATAGCGGGGGTTTCTGGATTTGCATAGAAGATCAGCAACAGGAAATAAGTGAGCAAAGTATTGTCCATGTATGCCAGTTGATTGTTTTACAAAACAATTGCTTATGAAGCTGTGGAGCTACTGGAGTGTGCAGCTTTTACTTGCAGTACAATAACAAGCCGTTCTTTTGTTGTTGTTTTTTTTTAGGCTGACCAAGCAGAGTGTCCTGTTCAAGCCTTCACTTTGATATCCAGTATTTTTTATTTTTTTTATTTTTTTTTTTTACAGAAGGTCCTCTGCGTTGTGACCCACAGAGGAGAGACAACGTTCGTCGACATCAACGCAGCCAGACCATCACAGCAAATGCAATTTCGAGCGTGCATTATTCAGCGTCGTGGGTGATTATTTAATCTTTGAAGCAATCGCAGGGCAGCTGCTGTGCATGTCGCACACGGGGCACGTGCGCAAGACTTCCAACGCTTGAGAAAAACAAGTCAGCTACTTTGAGGCAGCTCAAATCAAACGACGAAATACGTGGCGAAGCGATCATCCGACGTCAGATATGGCCTTGCCTTAAGTTTATTTTAAGACGTCGGCCGTCACGCGAAGTGGCACATTGGAGCAGGCTATTTTTTTTTTCTACACTGGGGTCTGCATGTTGGGAGTTTTACATTCATTATGGTAATTACCCATGGCAGCCAGTGATGACTCCTGCATGCTGTGTGTCCACTGAGCTGGCATCATTGACGGGGCAGGGCCCACACTCTAAATAAATTACTACACACAGTGTTTCCCTCATAAATTTGTGAATCCGTGCTACAGGCGTTCCCTGTAAGCACATTCGTCGTGTGCAGCTTTTTCTCTTCTTCCTTCCCTTCCCTTCTTACTTTCATTGTCCGGGGTGTTGGCCGTCATGGTGGAGTTCTTTCTGTGGCTGCGAGTGTCAACGTCTCTCCATCTAGACAGAGGGGCATTATCAGACGGAGGGATAGACTCCTGCATTCAGTCTTTGACTATAAATAACCTCCCAACACATTGACATTCATGACGTGAAATGGTAGCTTTGAGAAGAACTGGCACTTTGTGCACAGCCTGTTTTTAATTTAATTTCACAAATCCAACATCAGTGTGTCAAAGTCAGGCCGTCCTTCCTTTCTTCTTCTTGTTAGATCGTCATGTAAACTGAACAGTACTTATAAAATCTGTTTTTGTCTTAAAAAGGTTTTCTTGAAACACACATGTGCACATATACAGCTTGTTTCAATATTTTTTTTTCTCTGTTACTTTACAGAGAAAAGTAACAGATTATATTTCTATGCAGGGCAGTTTAGTGAGACTTTTAGGCTAAGATGTGTTTACTTAGCTTTTTTTTAATATAATTGTGTTAATATTTTTGTTGGTAACACTTTGACTGGACCACTCCAAAATGTCTTTTTTTTTTTTTACCAGTTAAGTCTAAGACTTTCTGCTGTTCTTTGGATCGTTATCCTGTTTCATAACCCAAAGGAGTTGGGCTAAACATTGATGGTCTGATATTTTTCTTTAGGTTTTTCTCTTTAAAAATAAAAAAAATTAACATCAATCAATCATTGGAAATCATCAAGTCAAATAACAGCGCAGCCCATGCTATCCCCACCAGGTATGATGTTTTTTTCTGGGGGGTTTTTGTTTGTTTTTCACCTAAAAAATACAGAACAGATTTCCTTCAAAAAGTTCCAGTTCTGTCTTGTTCGTGTCCACAAATTATTTTTGGAAAACGTGAGTCCAGCCTTTACGTTCTTTTTGATCAACGGTGCTTTTTGCCTTTGAACTTACTCTTGGATACCTGTTTTATTCAGTCTGTTTCTCGTGGTTGAATCATGTACTCTGACCTTAACTGAGGAAAGTGACGCCCGTATTGCTTTAGATGTCGTTCTCAGTTCTTTTGTGACATCTGAGTTGTCGATGCGCTCATGTTCCGTGGTTTCTTCATTTGCACGTTGTAGCTCTCACTATTGTTAACTGGAGTCTTGAACAGTTAAGAATGGATGTTTTTCGTTTCCCAAGTTGGTTTTGTTTGTTATCTGTTCTATGGGGCATGCTGTGCTGCGTCTTTACATCCTTTAGATCTCCCAGCCACATTGTCAGGCAAGTTCTGTTAAGGCGATTGTGCAAGTTAGCTAGTTATATCATCTGAATGTGACCAGTTGAACTGAACTCAGCTTTACAAAAAAATACAGTTGATTCAAATACCAGCCTGAGGTTTTTCTGTGTGGAGTTTGCATGTTCTCCCTCTGCGTGCGTGGGTTGTCTCTGGGTACTCTGGCTACTTCCCCCACAGTCCAGACACATGGCTGTTAGGTCAAATGACCTCTTCAAATGTCCTTGGGTATTAGTGTGTGCATGCATCCTTGTTTGTCTCTGTGTTACCCTGTGATGGATTGGTGACCTGCCAGGATTCACCTCACCTCTCGACCAATGACCGCTGGAGATAGAAACCTGGCTTCCCACTTGTTTCTGCAACGATAAGCAGGTGTAGATAGTGGATTGATGTCTGGCAAATAACTAGTTAGCATGGATATAGACTTTCTCTAAATGTTACTAGCTGAGTAACATTTGCAAAATGTTACTCCAATGAGTAGCATTTCGTGCTTGTCAGTAGAATGAACTTTATTCCTCATCAAGCTTTTTGATTCATATTTCAATTTTTTTTTAGAAATGTTATTTTTATGGCACATTTGACTTGTATTTTCTATTTTAAAGCAATAAAGAACTTTTCCTTTGTGAAAATATAATATTTAAACACAAGAGAAACAGAAATGTAGAACTTACTAGCCAGGAGGCCCTAGAAACTGTGAGCAATTTAATTGAACATAATTCATGAATTTCAGAAATACTTCTAAAATGCATAAACCTTGTTAGTGGTGAGTTAGTAAGACAAACTAACAAAAGGTCATGTGTTATTTTAGAGCAAATAAATCCCAAATTGACTGTTATCTTAAACACCCGAAGGATTGTTTTGTTCTGGCCAGCTGTCTGTATAAGATCTCTTGTGAATAAAAGTATGATATTCTTTCAACACAAATGTCCTTGTAAAGGAAAAGTATCATTGACTCTTTCTTTTCTTTGTTATTATTGTGTGAAATGAAAACTTAGCATAAAAAAAAGCTTTTGAAAATTAAATCACTGCAAATAATAAACTTCAGTTCACCCTAGAGAAGAGCTGTTCTCCCCTGAGGCTATTGTGTTTCCAACCAGCTTCTGCTGGAAACACAATCTTTGCAACAGTGAGCTGTGAAATTTGCTACCTGTAAATCCTTCAACATGAAAAATTAATAAATGAGCTGAGAACTTAGTTTACATCTAAATATGGAATGTCATGACAAAACTGTGTAAAAAAAGATCATACAACTCAAAATGTCTTCACAAACTGATAGTTTCACATTACCAACAGTGATATATATGATTTTCCTTCCTTTTTTAATTTGACAAAAACATTCTCAGTGCAATGTATTCATTACCAAGACCCATTTTTATACTGCTGTTTGTTTTGAACAAAGAAAAATGCTAGACTATAAATGTATGATTTATAGACAGGAGTACTTTGTTCCATCTCCTTTTCATTTCAAATCACTGCTTTTATATGATTTTCAGAAAGGCAAGGTCAGAATTGCTGCCACAGATTTTCATCTCCTCTTTTTAAGTTTTTGTATTTTTGCCAGCTCTTTCAGAGCAGATGACTAACGACAAAGAAAGATCGACAAGCCGCAGCCTCAAGCGACAAGAAAAATGTGATTTATCCTTGTTATTAACCTGTACAACTTTCCTCTACACTCGTTCGGATTCATTGCTAAATTTATCGCTTTTCTCCTGCCATTTTTCTTCGGTGCACCTTTGCGTTTTTTCTTTTTACTTTTGATCTATATTCCCCAGATTGAGGGTTGCCATTTATAGAAAGTAGCAATTTTGATAGCTTCCAGGAGTGTATGGAGGGAAAGGATATGGATTGTAAATGACAATTTATTAAAAGCAGCATGAGGTGAGTGGCCAGAAAAAACAAACAAACAAACAAAACCACTCCAACCACACACGTCAATTATAGTGTATAGATTAACAAACCAATGGGAACCTTTTAGCTGTCCACCACAAACATATTGACTTTTTCCCTACAAGAACCCACAGTTTTGTGTGAATTGAATTTTATGCATTTCATGCCTGATCTGCACAGTTTTTTGCCCGCGGAATGGAAGCAGCTTTGTTTTTCGTAACGAGGTAGTTTAAAATATGAGCATTATTGTTTTGGTAATGGAGGAATTTCAGGCACCTCCAACTGTCTGCCGCTCCCACCACTGCTTCCAGCTTTTCCTTTTTTTCCTTTTATCTATGCGATAAGCTATCAGCAAGGCAGGGCAAAGTGAGTTTGATGAAGTCTTTGAAAACAGAGGGAATTTAAATTAATAACTTAAAATGAATTATAGAGGAATTAATTTAAAAAGCCATAAATAAACAAAATGTCTCTCCTAGAAGTATAAAAGATCCAGTGCCTTTTAAACCTATTCATGTACTTTGAACTGTTTAACATTTTTCACACTGCAACCTCCAACTCCAAGGTGTTTTATTGAGATTGTGTGCATCAGTCTAACACAAAGTCGAACATAACCATGCATTTGAAGGGAAAAAAGGATACATGGTTGAAAATATTATTGCAAGCAAAAACAAATTGAAAAGTGTGGCACCCACAGCAGCCCCCCGGAGTCGTTCAATGCTTTGTAAAACCACTTATCACTCCAGTTACACTTGCAAGTCATTTGACAAAGAAGTGAACAGTTTTGAACATCTGGAGACTGAAATTTCTTTCCACTCCTCTTTGCAAAGTACCTCGAGCTCAGATTGGATTTAGAGTGACTCACATTTTCTGCTCAATTCCTGCCAAATTAGACTTAGTTGTGGCCTTTGACTTGGTCACTCTAGCTCAACATGTTGGTGTGGAATCGTGGCTTTTGGTTTAGGATCAGCGTCCACCTCTCGTGGAGTCTGGTTTTCTTCCAGGGTCTAATTGTATAAATTCCAATTGACTCCCACCAGCGTCTTGTTCCCGCTAAAGCAGAGAATCCTCGCAGCATGTCGCTCCACCGCAGAATTTTCTGTTAGGGGAATGCGCAGTGTTGGTTTTCATCCACACGTATACCAAAAACCATCTTATCTCAGCATATTATTTTCCTTCATGTTTGCCGTTTCACAATGCGAACAAAATGTCTGACGGGTGTCTCCCAGAAACGGCTTTCTTCTTGTAACTCTTCCATGAAGCCCAGATTTGTGAAGTGCATGACAAATAGCTGTCAGTAGAGTCTCGCCTCTAAGCTGTGGCTCTCTGAAGCTCTTCCAGAGTTTCATGGGCCTCTTGCCTACTTCTGTTGTAGGTTTGTACTTGTGTCAGACTCTTTCCATTTTCATATGATGGATTGAGCAGTGCTCAGTGCAATGATCAAAGCTTGAATACTGATGTGGTATTTGGTATTCATGATGCTGCTTGTCTGCTAAGGTTCTCTAGCAAACCTCTAAGGCCTTCAATGAACAGAGGAGCCTACAGTGACATTAAGTTGCTTACAGCTAGCAAGAGATCTGGTACTATATTGTCTCCTCTCTCAAGGCAACACTTGAAACACCGAAAAGCCAAACTTTACAAACTGACCAATGTGACCAATAAACTGACCTTGCTTCAAAAGGGTTATCAGCAATGATCAAAAACTTTTTAATCAGTTTTTTACATAATTTTCTAAATACTTTAAGTACTGACTTTATATTATGACATTGTCAGCCCTCTCCCAAACACTAGAAGAGTAATACCAGAACGCTTTGAATTTCTAACTTTGTGTGACCTCGTTTTGTGAAATTTAGAAAACAATGCAATATTTCTTCTCCACTTTACAATAAATTATACGTTGTTTTATTCTATTTTGTAAAATCCAATGTAGTTTCTGGTTGCAATCAGGGGTGAAAGTAATGGGATACGGTCAGGGGCGCAACTACACATTATTCAGGTGCACTCTTAGAAATGGCTGTAAATTTACGGCGGAATTCCAGCAGTAACATACTGTTATTCCAAAATACGGTAGAATATTGTCAATTTGATGTCTTCTTTTGTCAAAATCAAGACTGACGATTGGCAGTAAACTACCGCAAAATAATTGTACAATACAGTTTTTTCCTAGGCAAGACATTTTACTTATATTTGCATCTTAGAAAACCAGCATTTAAAGACAATATTAAACTGAAAGAAAAAATACTTTCCATAATAAATCTTTTAGGGAATGAATCAAAATCTGCAGAGCATAATCAAAAATGTTAGAATACCAGTGCTGGTGTTGTATGTTAAAAATACAATGTTAATTAAACACTTGTTTAGTCAAATTCAAAGATAAGTTTGTCAGTTTGCCTAAAAAGATGGTGTTTGATAAAGAGTTGCTCCCACAATCTGTGACGTCACGTGTTTGCCCGGGGGACAGCAATATGGCGTCTTGTCTGGATCTTATCATAAGAAGGTAAGTTCCCCAAATCTATTAAAACATGCTCTTTTTGTTCTCTCTTTAATGTATTTATGTAATGTAATGATAATGTATTGTCTCCGTGTTTGTAACTCCCAGGCGGACATTATACCACAATGTATGCTGCGTTTTACTGTTATGTATTCTGTATCTCAATAAAGATCTATTTAAAAAAAGTAAGTTTCATGTTAAGATCATCATGTTTTTGATTTTGATTATTTTTTATGAATGCATTAACTTTCTGTTTGCGCAACAGTATCAACTTATGCTTAACGTAAAATTATTTGTTTGGATATCGCGGTACGACTGTTCAGTACAGAGATGCTCAAGTCCAGTCCCTGAGAGCTGCTATCCTGCAACTTTCAGAAGCTTCCATGCTCCAATTAACACACCTGAATCAAATGAAAAGCTGGTTAGCAGGTCTGTTCAGAGCTGATTCTGGTCTGTTGGAGTAAAGATACATTGAAAAGTTGCACGGAAGCTAACATTCACAAATGACAGTGACATAAACTCCAGTGCAACATCTGGTTTGAGGTGATACTTCTGGAACCTGTTGGAGGAAAAATATCCCAACTTCAGAAGATGAGCTTTAACTTAACAGAGCTCTGTGGTTCCTCCTATCAATCAGTATGAGAGTCGGTGTGAGGAGGCGCCATGTTAGGAAGATGAAATGGAAGCTGAAGGATCTTCAGAACAAACAGGTCATGATTCTGAATTACTGATTATTCCTCTTTCTGGACACAAGATCAATATAACCAGTTTAAAAGCTAAAATTAATGGTTATATACCAGACATGGAAAAGTGGGATGCACTCCATGCCATGATGTTCAGAATTTAGGACTTGTGGCATCTCAAGGTGTCAACATTACAGCCAGTGGGCTGAGGGAAATACAGCCTTATTTTGTAGCAATTCAAGAGCTACTCAGCTTTTATCGCTTTGCAAAAACGTTAATCAGCACAGAAGCTCCAAAGCTATATATATAGATATCTTTATCTAAATATATATAGATATTTATTTATTTATTTATTTATTTATTTATTTATTTATTTATTTATTTTTGTCATCGTACCCCCAAGATTTTAAAACTACTTTCACCCCTGAAATGGAAGCTGAAGGATCTTCAGAACAAACAGGTCATGATTCTGAATTACTGATTATTCCTCTTTCTGGACACAGGATCAATATAACCAGTTTAAAAGCTAAAATTAATGGTTATATGCCAGACATGGAAAAGTGGGGTGCTCTCCATGCCATGATGTTCAGAATTTAGGTCTCGTGGCATCTCAAGGTGTCAACATTACAGCCAGTGGGCTGAGGGAAATACAGCCTTATTTTGTAGCAATTCAAGAGCTACTCAGCTTTCATCGCTTCGCAAAAAAGTTAATTAGCACAGAAGCTCCAAAGTTATATATATATATATATATATATATATATATATATATATATATATATATATATATATATATATATATATATATATATATATATATATATATATATATTTATTTATTTATTTGGTTTTTTTGGTCATCGTACCCCCAAGATTTTAAAACTACTTTCACCCCTGCCTGTATGTAAATGAGAACAATCAGAGGCAGGTCATTAGCTGGTTATTGCTTTTATTGACGGCAATCTGTGTCATGTGACTAAGCTTTAATAGTAACATGACATGTGATATAGATATATAATGTAGATATGAGGATATAGAAATTCACATTTACCTCACAGTATTTTTAGACTGTGTATGAATGTTGGTCCCTGTAATAATTTGGTCTTTTTCGTGTCAATTTCTGTAAACCTGAAAATTCATCAGATATAAATGTTCTCTCTCTCTTAGTAAGGGAGCGAGTTCATCATCAGCTCATATAAAGCTGGTAAAAGTTTATTTTATTCGAGATGTTTCACTTTGACAAGTTGTACACAACAAGATTAAAAAGGAACAGGAGCAACATTCAAGTCAGCTCGTCATTGATGACGTGATCCTCAGGAAGCATATTCAAAGCCCGAATCACACGTCACAGATTGACGTCAATGAAGGACTGAACCAGAGTCCTTGAATGTAGGTATTCTACCATCATTTGGTCACTAAACTTCTTTTCGTCTTGCAGAACGAACCAGTTAGACAGGTTCTCAGGAGTTTCTCCTTCCTGTCTTGAAGGTCAGTGTTCCCACACAAGACGACAAAGAAACTGGCGCTCTGCGGATGGGGGGCGGAGGAGTGAGTAGCCCCCTCCTGCAAGTCGCGCCAGGGCCCGGCGACATGGGCTGCCTTTGGCGCCCTGCGGGATGGTGGGGCGGAGGAGTTGCCCTCCTGCCGGTCGCCCCGGGCCCGGCGGCATGGGCTGGCATTGGGGGGGCGCGTTGACCCCCCCACAAAGTCAGCCTTGCCCGCCCTTTTTTTTTTTTTTAAACCTCAGAGTGGCCAAAACTTTCATTTCTTTTTTTTCTATCTCCATTGGTCAGTCATACAAATCAACCAATCATGACAGGCCAACTGAAAATAAAGAGGTTCGATCACTTACGTCACTTACTCATATATTCATGTTTATCTTCACGAACAGCTTTTGTTCGTGCAGCATGGCTATTCGGACTTATTTAAAAAACGAATAATCGGAGGACAAAAAGTAACATATATGCTTTTTCCTTTTTTAAAAGACTTTGTCTTTAAAAACACCCCCAAAAACTTGCACCTTCCTGCATGAGGCGTAAGGTAGGAAATTGGCGCTTTGCGGGGTGGGGGAGGAGGAGTTGCCAATGCTGCTGCTGTGGCGCTGCACGTCCTTGAGGGCAGACCTGCATGCAGGGGTGAAAGTAATGGGGTACGGTAGGGGACTGCGTACCCCTAAGATTTAGCGGGGTACGTAGTCACCTGCTACAGATGGGAGCGGCTGTCTGCTGTAAAAAAAAAAAAAAAAATCAATGGTTTCACTGTGCAGCCGTGAGTCCACCTACTAATCACAACTAAATCAGTTAATAAATAACTTTTCCCACTTCATGTTGTTTCTGAACTGTTGGTGGCTTTACTAGAGCAGCGGATGCATACGTCGATCGGGAAGGTTTTGGGTCGATCTCAGGCGTTAGTTGACAAACTGACGCGCCAGGAGGCTGATACCCGCACGTCCTCCTCTGATTGGCTTATCAAAATGTCCGTAACTTTATTAAAAACAAAACAAAAAAGTTTTCAAATAATGTTCGTTTCGGTCCATACCAAATAACTAGCAAACAGGAGCTTAAAATGAAAACTAATCAACCTCTGCTGTGTTCATAAGAGCGCTTATGAAGAATCGCAAACCACACACCAAGACGGAATATTATGGGTTGGCTGGTCTGTGTCGTTGCCATGGCATGAGGTTCCATGGAACGGGGTGTCTTAATGACAGGAGGAGAATAAAACGGTGCGAGTGGTTTAGAGTTGATCACTGTTCAGGTGTTTTGTTTACCTTGCCTTGGTGCATCACAGCCGCTGTAGTTCTGAGCGTTCAATAAACGACAACTTGGACTATTACCTCGTTCTGTGTGGATATACTCATTTACAACAAACATCAAACACGGTAAATATGTTTCTTAAGTATTTAACAAACAAATGGCTTCTACCGCGTAATTATGTGAAATTAATTAATTGTCTAATATAAAAAATAGTTTGATGCTGTCTGGCTCAGAGTTTGAGTCTTTTCCTTTATCAAACTATTTTTCCCTCTTATTTAGTGGAAATGTTGATGAGACTTAATGATAACCTTTTTCAACCTTTAGAGCTCCACTGTTGAGAAATGAGAGCTAACATTCACAATGGACAGTGGCTTAAATCCAGTGGCACATCTGGTTTGAGGTATTACTTCTGGAACCTGTTGGAGGAAAAATATCCCAACTTCAGAAGATGAGCTTTAACTTAACAGAGCTCTGTGGTTCCTCCTATCAATCAGTATGAGAGTCGGTGTGAGGAGGCGCCATGTTAGGAAGATGAAATGGAAGCTGAAGGATCTTCAGAACAAACAGGTCATGATTCTGAATTACTGATTATTCCTCTTTCTGGACACAGGATCAATATAACCAGTTTAAAAGCTAAAATTAATGGTTACATGCCAGACATGGAAAAGTGGGATGCACTCCATGCCATGATGTTCAGAATTTAGGTCTCGTGGCATCTCAAGGTGTCAACATTACAGCCAGTGGGCTGAGGCAAATACAGCCTTATTTTGTAGCAATTCAAGAGCTACTCAGCTTTCATCGCTTCGCAAAAAAGTTAATTAGCACAGAAGCTCCAAAGTTATATATATTATTTAATATATTATATATTATTATATATATATATTATATATTTATTTATTTGTTTTTTTTGGTCATCGTACCCCCAAGATTTTAAAACTACTTTCACCCCTGCCTGTATGTAAATGAGAACAATCAGAGGCAGATCATTATCAGGTTATTGCTTTTATTGACGGCAATCTGTGTCATGTGACTAAGCTTTAATAGTAACATGACATGTGATATAGATATATAATGTAGATATGAGGATATAGAAATTCACATTTACCTCACAGTATTTTTAGACTGTGTATGAATGTTGGTCCCTGTAATAATTTGGTCTTTTTCGTGTCAATTTCTGTAAACCTGAAAATTCATCAGATATAAATGTTCTCTCTCTCTTAGTAAGGGAGCGAGTTCATCATCAGCTCATATAAAGCTGGTAAAAGTTTATTTTATTTGAGATGTTTCACTTTGACAAGTTGTACACAACAAGATTAAAAAGGAACAGGAGCAACATTGATCATATGACGTGAGGATCACGTCATTGATGACGTGATCCTCATGTAGCATATTCAAAGCCCGAATCACACGTCACAGATTGACGTCAATGAAGGACTGAACCAGAGTCCTTGAATGTAGGTATTCTACCATCATTTGGTCACTAAACTTCTTTTCGTCTTGCAGAACGAACCAGTTAGACAGGTTCTCAGGAGTTTCTCCTTCCTGTCTTGAAGGTTCAGTGTTCCCACACAAGACGACAAAGAACTGGCGCTCAGCAGGATGGGGGGCGGAGGAGTTGCCCCTCCTGCAGTCGCGCCGGCGACATGGGCTGCCTTTGGCGCCCTGCGGGATGGGGGCGGAGGAGTTGCCCCTCCTGCGGTCGCCCCGGGCCCGGCGGCATGGGCTGGCATTGGGGGGCATTGCCCCCCTCAAGTCAGCCTTGCCCGCCCTTTTTTTTTTTTAAACCTCAGAGTGGCCAAAACTTTCATTTCTTTTTTTTTCTATCTCCATTGGTCAGTCATACAAATCAACCAATCATGACAGGCCAACTGAAAATAAAGAGGTTCGATCACTTACGTCACTTACTCATATATTCATGTTTATCTTCACGAACAGCTTTTGTTCGTGCAGCATGGCTATTCGGACTTATTTAAAAAACGAATAATCGGAGGACAAAAAGTAACATATATGCTTTTTCCTTTTTTAAAAGACTTTGTCTTTAAAAACACCCCCAAAAACTTGCACCTTCCTGCATGAGGCGTAAGGTAGGAAATTGGCGCTTTGCGGGGTGGGGGAGGAGGAGTTGCCAATGCTGCTGCTGTGGCGCTGCACGTCCTTGAGGGCAGACCTGCATGCAGGGGTGAAAGTAATGCGGTACGGTAGGGGACTGCGTACCCCTAAAAGATTTAGCGGGGTACGTAGTCACCTGCTACAGATGGGAGCGGCTGTCTGCTGTAAAAAAAAAAAAAAATCAATGGTTTCACTGTGCAGCCGTGAGTCCACCTACTAATCACAACTAAATCAGTTAAATAACTTTTCCCACTTCATGTTGTTCAACCAGTTTCAACCAGTTTAAAAGCTAAAATTAATGGTTATATGCCAGACATAGAAAAGTGGGGTGCTTGTGGCTGCCATCGGCGGCAGTTATACAGTTTGGTTTAATTTTATGATTTTAAGTTGATGTAAATATTTTATGTTTATAAGTTGTGAAAAGGTTACCAGAGTGGAGCCAATGTTTAATTTGTTGTTTCATTTAGGTACATATTTTTAGTTACACACCACACACTGCAGAGTTCAGCATGTTTTTCTTCTTTTCTTTGTTGGAGAGATTTGGTGAGGCACCGAGGCTCGTGTTACAAGAAGCTACACAAAGTTTACTAACCCTTTCAGGTTGAAGCGGCCAATGAGGTACTCGTTTTGTATTTTAGTTTTGTTTCTAAATGGATTGTCTTTCTTTATGTAAATGTATTTTATCTTTTGTACAGTTCTCACGGCAAAGGTATTAAATGCCAGTAACCAACCAAGAACGCCTTGTGTCCGTTTTCTGCCTGGAGGGAGTTATAGTGCTCTCCATGCCATGATGTTCAGAATTTAGGTCTCGTGGCATCTCAAGGTGTCAACATTACAGCCAGTGGGCTGAGGGAAATACAGCCTTATTTTGTAGCAATTTATGAAAACTACCCAGCTTTTATCGCTTCGGAAAAAAAAAAAAAATCAGTACTGAAGCTCCAAAGCTCTCGCTCTCTCTCTCTCTCTCTTGATGACGTGAGATATATATATATATATATATATATATATATATATATATATATATATATATATATACTTTTATTGTCATTGTACCCTCAAGAATTTAAAACTACTTTCATCCGTGGTTGCAATGTAATATAATGTGAATAGGTTTAAGAGGTATTAGTTATTTTTGGAAAATACTGTATATTATAACTACTATCGTTTAAAAATTTCGTTTGAAAACTGCATGTATAAAGCATAAAACCAAATTGTTGACACTTTTTTTCCTCTTCCCTGCACATTGAAGAGCGCATACTTTTCTCAAATGTTAACAGAAAACCTGACCCTTTTGACATTTCTGCTCTTTTTCTGTTTACCTAAGACGAGTGTGAGCCCAGAGATGTCACTGCGCAGAGATTATTTGGCTTGCTCTTTGCATAATGCATTCTCGGGTTACGTACACTGCTTTAGATCTAAATTGTATTGAGTGACAAAGATCCTCCAAACTACTCCCGAAGCTAAGTGGCTGTATTGATTGTGGTTGTATGACAGTTTCTCATAAATTGCTGCATCAGGGCCTTGAAAGTCATACTCTTGCGACAGGGGTTATGCTGAAACTCTACACACAAAAGTGTTGACCGCCTCTCAGCAGACATAGACACCAGCCAAACTGTTGACAACCGTGTTTGATAATGGATGGATGGGTTGGCATTGGTAACAAATCAGAACTACTTAAAGCTGAACTTAAGGAAATGTAACAAGAAGAACTGTGAGAAGAACTGTGAAAACAAATATGCCATCAGGAGGATGTGAAAGTATTATGTTGTCTGTGTTTACATTGACGTGTTAGAAGTTCTGAGCTGGACTGGCGACCTGAAATGTGTATATCTCACATTTCCACCAATGAGTGTTGGAGAAAGACACCATTCTCCCAGAACATCCTGCATTTATAGGTGGGTATGTGAATGGATGGATGGATAAAAAGATGATAAAAACTTCCAAAAAAGGAGTCATGCATTAACTTCATGTCTATGTGCACTTATTGTATATTATGTAGATGTATTTAATTTTTATGTATTCTTATTATGCCTGATGGTGTGTTTTGTGCACCATTTAAAAAAAGAAATTGTACACTCCGAGGATGGCTGGAATAGTATAACTATTTTCAAGGTAACCTGAAAACTAAGCATTCTTCTCATTGATTATTTGATTATGGTTGTTTTTGTTTTTTAATATTGCCTAATAAAATCTTTTCTTTGTGCATCAGTGTTTCAATTTTAGCCTTGTTTTGTTTTATAACGATCACAACACTATGGCCCAAGCTAACTACTTTACATGCATTTTCTTTCTTGTCTATTGTCAGGCAGCACTTTTATGTAATTACTATTAAAAAAATATCTAAATACACAAATGGTATACAATAATCATACACAATAATAAACAATGTTATAAATTTACAATTTGTTACTTTTTAGGTAGGTGAGAACTGGTGCAGCAGACAGTGCGACCTGTTTTCTCCAAACCTCTTCTGACTCCATGGAGTCTTGCAGACTGTAAAGTGTTTTTCAATGTCTGACCTTCAGACAGCAGTGCTTTTTTCTAAGACTGGTTAAAGGAACAATAAATTCTACCGTGAAACCAGTGCTGGTATAAATTATTGTTTTATGCTTTTCAAAGTCTACCAGCTCCATTTCTCATCCACAAAGTTTGAACCTGGTGACCGCAACAGTCAACATGACTTGGAAACTGAAAGCAACCATTCAGTGCTCCTACAAACTGAATGAGAAAGTATGTTTATTGGCTTTTTGTACTTAGTTTGGTTCATTTCCCCCGTTTTATCCCCCCCCCCACCCCCCAGAGTTCTGATTAAATTTTGTCTCACAATTTTCAATTTTCACACATGGCCATTTGGAATGTCAAAATACCCCTCAAAAAAGAGAGAACTAACATTTAGAAATGACGAAGACTTTATTTTCAAGACATTCCTTTGTATTTTGTCAAAATGCTTTTGAAAGCACCGCACAAGCACTACAAATCACAGTCAGGAATTAAGCAAAACAAAAACAGGGAGACATAAATGTTTCATCTGGAGTGGAGCAATTCAGTAACTGTCACACATCCTTTTAAACATGAAGACTAAAGAGGCAAGAAATTTTAGAAGTCTGAATTAAATTAATCCTTTTTTTTTGCAGGTAATTTAATCATATGTTTGAATCATACCTTCTCTTGTGCTTCTTGTTTACATATGTCATAGAAATGGCCTGGGGCTCTGCATCAGCCATTTATAGCTCAGAAAAACATTATGCCATTGATGACTGATAAATATTCTTACCACTCTGATCAAATAATGAAAAATATATATGTAATGATTCACACAGATATTTGACATAAATAGTTAAAGATGACTTTCATTCGGACACTGGCAGTTTTAGTAAACAAGAGTACTTTCTGATTTGACATTAATTTAAAATTGAGGTTTTTTGTGCATTTTTAACAGAAGAACCAATAAAAGGCACTGCAACAAAGACCACACAAGGCTACTTAAATAGAAGTCACTTTTAAAATGGCTTGTGATGGTGTTTGTATGTTAACAATAACAAGTGTTAAAAATACACTTGTGCTTGGATTTTAGTTATTTTTTTATGAATTTAAAGGGTAAATCATCCAAAAGTGGCAAAATGCCAACATTATTAAACCAATTTACAGCAATAATCTTTGTGGCTCCCTGACGGTAAATCAAGAAACATAGAAATTTGATATTGTCTGCTCTTCATTTGTTGACCCTCCAACAAATGAAGAGCTTCACGTTTTGTTATTGTTTGCAATAACAATTAGCTTTAGAATTTTTATTGGAAAAGAAGAATGGCCCCTGAGTGTTTTCAAGTTGTTGATTTTGAAAAAGCACTTAAACTCCGCTGTTTAGGGATTTCCATGTCATCATTTGAATTATTCTTGTTAATTTTTTAGCTCCCAGGGCATTTCAGGGCAACTTTCAGAACTTGATGTTTGCACCAAGAATTAAATTGTGCGGTGAAAATAAACCGACAGAACACGAGCTGAAAAATTCCAACATTTCTTTTTTTAGTAGCACTTTATTTGAGGGGGGGTGAATAAGACTGACATGACAGTGTCATAAACATGACGTAACACCTGTCATGAGCATGAATAAGCCTTCATGAATATTTATGACTGTTGTCATAAAGCGTCATTCGGTAAATTATGACACTTTTAATACAAAGTTGACATTATTCAAAATGTCTTTGTTATGACAACTTGACATTAACCAAGAAATCATTACTGATATAAATTTGTTATAAAAGTATTACTGATTGCATTTAAAAAATTACGTAACTTTATGTTATTAAAGGTCAAGTTTAAACAGTAATGATTTATTGGTTAATGTCTCGTTGTCATAACAAAGACATTTTGAATAATGCCAACTTTGTATTAAAAGTGTCATAATTTACCGAATGAAGCTTTATGAAAAAAGTCATAAATATTCATGAAGGCTTATTCATGTTCATTACAGTTGTTATGTCATGTTTATGAAAGTGTCATGACAGTCTTATTCACCCCCCTTCAAATAAAGTGTTACCCTTTTTTTTCTGCCTTATGTTTTATTTTTACAAGTATAAAGTCTGTTTTTTAAATCAGGTAAGAGTTCCAAACTCATGAATTTTGATGTTTAATAGATTCTTTTGAAATTCAGAACTGACTTGCAGCAGCAATTAATCTAGAGGTTACAAGGTTCTGATAAGAGTGTCGTGATGAAAATGGATGTCAACACTGGCTGACTTTAGCCCTGTTTAATATACATAATGATGCCTCACAGTTGTAGGAGAGAATCTCTGAACGTGCAACACATCCAGGCTTGAAGTTGAAGGGCTACAGCAATAGAAGACCACACAGGTACCCCTCCTGTCAACTGAGGACAGGAAACTGGGGGTACAAAGCACACGAGTTCACCAATGACACTGAACAATGACAGATTGTAGAGGGCGTTAAGCAACAATTGTTGACATAAATCTATGATGAAAAAAAAAAAACTGGTTTCACAGATCTGTCATTACTTTCCAGCATGGATTCGATCCTTCTAAAATAATTGAATTCCCTTCCTTCAGGAAGTAGATAAATGCTCCCTAGATCCAGAACTCATGTGCTATTACTCCAACCAGCTCTAGGAATGGTGCAAACTCTTGTCCATCCATTTGCCCACCCACCCACTGACTCAAATCCTATCAAAATTCCCTTTTGCTTAGTTGGAACTAAGCAGTATGGCATGGGTTGGTGGTCAACTGTGACACCAGAATCTTAACTTACAACTGAAGGAGGCCCTGGACTGGTACGGTATTGGCCACTTCCTGAGAAACACAGCGCACCGAACTGCATCGACATGCGTTGCACTGCTCAGTGGAAACAAGGCATACATTAACTACCACTTTGACAAAAATAAGCATACACTTTAAATGCACAGCAACATGAGAAACTGAATCTGAATTTGAAACACAGCAGGGTTAGGATCTCAGCTGTAAGGTCAAATTTTATAGCGACACAGAAACGTACATCTGGTCTATCTGGCCTTGTCTAAACGACTCAAGCAGGTGGTGGGGGTATTATGATGGGGGGAAATAGTTTCTTGGCTCTCTTTGAAGCTTTAGAAGCATTGTTTAATGCTACAGTCATAAAAAAAGGTTAATCTGGACAAAGATATAGCAGTCTAAAAAACATAATGCAGAGAAACTTAGCTGATCTGGTTTAAGAAAGAATAATTGTTTTTGGAATGTAATGTGACAATCTGAAGCATCAAAAAATAGTTTTATCCAACAAGCATGTCAATGTTCGCTGTGATAAAAAAAACAAACAAATAAAAACCCTTTTCCTCAGTCTGAGCTGAGAGAAAAAGTGAAGGTCTTAAAAGGCTGAGATGTTTCACTTGTGTTCCCCTTCAGTTCAACAGAAAGACCAAACAAAGGAAATGCACCAGAGGCTATTTCAACCACTTACCCACAAGCGTCTTTCTAAATACCATGAGAGGTTCGTCGGGCTTTCTTTGGCCGGAACATATTTTCTAATTATCGCCTGCCCCCTTTGGCTGACAGAGATACTTTGAGAGCAATAAAGTTGTGACATTTTAAATTGAGCGATGCCAGGCAGTTACAGCTTACTGTAAGGTTCATCATTTCATACGTGACCCTGACTTAGATTGAAAGCTGTGAAAGGCCGCTTCAAGCATGAGTTTTATCCCGCTTTTGTTTGTTTGACTGTTGCACGCTGAACGTCAAGGTCAACTGCAACAGTTTAACATTTACAGTCAGCCTGTAAATGTCAAGGGGACAGACTTCCACCTGTGTGAAGAAGCCTCATCAAAGATATGCATATTACACAGTAAATTTTCAGCACACAGTCTTGTAGCACAGTAACCGTCGCTGCCTATTTCCTTTTTGGCACCGTTTTCGCAATCGTGTACCAAAAAACAAAATGCGAGGAGAGAACATTTGTAGAGAAAGAAAAGCTGCATTTCATACCACCTTGAGTCAGCTCCAGAAAGTAACACCCATCCACGTCCTCCTCCACACAGGCTGCATAAATAGCTGCAAAGTTCGCTGATTGATAATTATCTGTATCTCCAAATGTCTCCGGTTACAAGGCAACAAATAAAGGGAGAGGCAAGAGGGAGCTGGCAGGCAGAGGTCAGTGGGAGGACTCCTACATTTCATCCGGCACGCTTT
Organism: Poecilia reticulata; assembly: GCF_904066995.2. Lineage (NCBI taxonomy): Eukaryota > Metazoa > Chordata > Actinopteri > Cyprinodontiformes > Poeciliidae > Poecilia > Poecilia reticulata. Next base: position 13,190,933 of record NC_088836.1, on the reverse strand, counting down.
GAGAGACGGATGTGCCACGGTGTGACAGTCCCCGACCCCCAGGTGAGATCTGAGAGGAAAGATAAAGGCAACTGACGGGCAGAAAATTGGCAGATAATTACAAAGGCTAGAGGGGCAAATTTAGTCTACCCTTGTGTCTTTCGCTCCATAATACAACACACACATACATAAGAGCACGGACGATAAAGCAGTGCCATTCGAAGGGTGCAGAGTAAGCAGCATACACAGGAAGGCATTAAATTACCTGCAAGCCCATTTCTGCCATTATGCCAACGGTTGTTTGGGGTGGCTTGATATTGAGAAAGTGCTCATTAAATCTGCCATTTTGGAGAAACATGCTCCAAAGCTTATAAATGGCGCCTTGCAAATTTGTTCATACCCCGAAGCATTGTTGTATGTAGTTACATTACAATGAACTTCAGTGTACGTTATGGAGATTCTGCATGATAGACCATAAAATGATCATTAAAAAAAAAAAAAAGCTCTTCTTGCCAAAAAATGAATTCATGGGCCTCTTGGCTGTAGACCATCAGGTTAGAGATATGCAGGTCGTTGTAGGTTTGCAGTAGTGCCACACTCTTTCCAGTTTTTGGACCAGTGCAAGAAACAACACTTGGTCCGATTTTCAAAGTCTGATTTATTGTTGTGTAATGTAAATCGTGCTTCAAACAAACAGATAAAAAATAACAAAGTTCCTGTTGTTTTCAGCAGAGAACATTCTCTTAACCAGAGGATAAACAGAAGTTAATAAAATAAATATGATGTTTGTTCTTACAGAATTTCTACCCGCTCAAAGTTGTTCTCGGTTTTCCTCCAGTGCCGGATTTGTGAGATTATGTCTGGACCTGAATGTTTTGGGGGTTTTTTAAGTTTCGTTTCTTGAAACAAATTTTGTAAAAAAAAATAAATAAATAAAAAAATCCTAAAAGGATCGTGCTAAAGTTGATGTTGAAGTGGGCCTTAATAAGCACTGCTAGAAAATCTCTTTAAGAGACCTACTCATGTTTTGTCTTCCAAATTCTTCCCAGTATCCTTACAGGGACCACTTCTTTCTAAAGAAAATAAAAAACATATGGTCACATTAATGAGATGGATGGATGAGCTGATTGATCTAAAATTAATGCTAAGTCATGTTAATCTGATGAAAATAACATTTGTCAGCGTGGAAGAAAGTCTTGGCTTACAATATTATGCTAATTTATTTCTTATAGTGGACTCAGAGTTAGTCAACTGAAGCGCTACACAGATCCACGGGGAAAAGAAAAAAAAAACAAAAACATATTTATAGAATAGCAGCATGCAGCACCAACATAAGGCTGTAAGACACAGATACTTTGGTTCTGGGAGTGGAATTATTGTTCCATCAGCTCTTTTTAGATGTTTCATTTCCCAAAATACCGTGTCAGTGCTAGAAAAGTATATGTTTTGTGCAGCTTCTGTGAGTCCTATTGTGCATAACAATAGGACTCAATTTCTACTTTTCCTGAATACAACGGTGACCCTTTTCACAGTAAGGCATTTTCTCATATTGTAATCCTGAATTCATGCCATCATCCCCTTTCAGAGCACCAATTCTTGCTCACATAATCACTATGTCTCTGCTTTAAGCTGAGTGTTTTTGGTTGTTTTGCCTTAACTATTGTGTTTTTCTGTATGTTGCACTTCTACAAAAGCGCTTAGGAAAACAAATCTTACAAACAAAAATCCTTGAGCAGAAAAAGTCAATCTAAATAACATTATTCTTGTTTTTTTTCATATTCTAGTAGGAAATACTGAAACGTTTCCTACTGAAAAACTGCACAGTTAACAGTTTTGTCAGCTGTGATATGCAGAGCATTTAATAACTATTCACACCTTAGATTTTTTTCTTTTTCTTATATTGCAACCACAATCTTTAATTTCGTGGTTTATAAAAGTGGAGGGACAACTGAAAAGTGTGGCATGGATTTTATAATCAGCTCCTTTTACTTCAGTAACCCTAAATGTAGTCCTGCATAGTCTAAAAGTGAGCATTAATCAGACAAGCAGCCAAGTGGGCAAAAGCATCTCAACCATATTTTGACAGAACAATGTTGTTGTTGTTGTTTTTTTTTAATGATTATTTGTTGTGAACTGCTACAAAATGTGTAATAACAGGCAAAATAAACCAGGACAAGTTCTGTGTGAATACTTTGGTGGTGCTCCCACAATTACTTCACAGACATTGATCCACTGAGTCAGTTGAAATCGTTCAAAACTTTCTTTCATCTCATCTGTGAATTTGTTTTAGAGAACAAGTCAACATGAACGCACACATTATGAGGTAGTTATTTTTAATGTCTGTCTGTTTAGAATAAGTTCAAATAGAAGCAGCTTCACAAAGATTAATTTGCACCTTCCGAAGCAAGGACTGCACACAAACGCTGGATCACAACTTGATAGAAAACTCTTGGAAAAAATGGTGTCTGATACTATATAAAACAAACTGATCTTAAAGTTTTTTTTTCAAAGTAAAAAAAAATAAAATTAAGAGGGAAAATCTTAGCACCGTTTCCTTGCAGCAAGAAGGTGATTGATTCAAATCCCGGCCTGGGATGTTTCTGCATGGAGTTTGCATGTTCTCTCTGACTACACCGGCTTCCTCCAACAGTCCAAATGCATGACTGTTTGGTCAATTAGTCTCTCTAAATAGGAGTGTGTGCATTTCATGCACACACACACACACACACACACACACTTACACACAGGAGCCAGGTCGTGTTTTTTCCAGTGACTGCAGTGATAGGCACCAGCCCCCTCGCGGACCTGCTAGGATAAGCAGGATTAGATAATGGATGGACAGGAAAATCTTATTTTACCATGCAGAATATCATGAAGGACAGTAAGTAGAAAAGGGATGTGTCCATTCAAATACATGACTAATTACAGAACCAATCTTAAGAACTCAATTTATATTCAGTATTTTTTTCCTGCATTAGTAATGTGAGAATACTCGAGCCATGAGCACTAAACGACAATGGTTTGATGCTGATCCATTTCTCTTATTTACAGACAGTTCAGATGACCCAGCATTGTTCTAGCAGCAGAGGGTGCACTCCATAATGTGAAACCCAAACCTAGAAAGGGCAGCCCTAATTGTCTTAACAACACACAACACGTTCCTGGGTTGAGGCAGCATCGACGTCTAACATATTGGATTGCACGCTGGAGCAATCAGGCCAGTGCTGCAGTGCTGAGGCACTGTGAGACACAACCAGGAGCCAGGATAATTAACATTTATTGATACATGACTGCTGTAAGCCTGTTTGCCCAGTGAATTAAACCAGCTCATTACAAACATAATGGTGGGTAGGGGAGATAAATAATAGATGCGGGTCCACTCACTGCCACTCAAGAATGCATCAGGAGACTCTTCTACTTTTTCCCCCCCTTCCCCACCCACGCTGACTGCAATTTGCCCTACAAGAAGTCAAAGTGTTCTCCCTTGAAATCAAAACTGCCATTACTGTCTCAATCTAATGCAAGTGGTCTCGTGTGAACTCGGTTTAAGGTTTTAATGGCAGTAGCTATGAGGAAATGCTACAGCAAGTTGGATATATGTAACTTGCTGAAGGCAATGAGTGGGCAATAGTTTGCAATGATGCTCTTCCGTATTTCCGTGTCTGATATTTTACTAATAGAAGTGAAGACATGAAATGGAAAAATTAGAATGTGTGTTTAGGACTTGAGTAGATTGTTTCATTGAAACTGGGGTAATTCTTTCCAAGGGTCACTGCGACAGGGATGTTTCTGCTTATATTAACTTGTTGTCCTTGCATGGATGGTTGTTCTTCTTCTAAACAAAAATAACTACAAAATAACTCACATGCCACTACACTCCCCCACAGCCTTTTATGCTACATGAAATAGGCCTCAAGCTTGTTGTTCACTGATGCTCTTCAGCCATGGTGGAGATATTTTGCAAAGAAGAATGTGTCACTGTGACGGACATAGCGTAAATGACTAGCTGCTGTTAGTAAATTAAAAACTGATCCTACAAAATAATTGACTTATGGTCAAGCCACTTTTCTCGTCTTTTTGTTAAGTTAAACAAATAGTAATAAGCATGTAAATGAGTTAGGGGTTGTTTTGTGTTGGTTTGACATTCAAATGCGCAAATGTTTGTGGAGAAAAGATGACAAAATTGGAAAAACTTCATGATTTATTTGAGCATTCACTAGCAAGGACCACACCACGGAGATATATGCTTAAAGATTTGTAGATGAATGGATGAGGGATAAAGGGACGAGGGGATGGAGGGTTGATGAGATGAAGGGATGAATTATCTTGATTGGGTTATATGAGGAGAATGACGGAGGTCTTGGAAGGTGAAGACTCTGCATGGAGGTTTGGTCTTCAGAAAACGGTTCTTCTTATTTTTCCTAGCCAGCATAGGACCCCCAAAAGAGTCTGATTTAAATTGAATAGAGAAGAGAATGAGCTTGTAATAAATCGCTGATCTGGTTGCGGATGCATGAACGGTACACCTGGGATGACCAGTGACCTAAAACTTGAATCGTCTGATCAGAGATAGCCTGACTGGATATTGAAGACGCGGCTCTTATGTGAAGAAGAATGGGCGGAATAATGTTCAAGAGAGATGCCTGATCTTAACAGGTCTAGACTGAGATGACTGGAGAACCAGACTCAAGTGGCTGGACTTCAGGATTCTGAGATGATCATGTATGTTAAAAAATATGCTGTATGTAGAGAGAAGAGAACGAGAGATGGTTAGCAGGTTTTGTAAAATAAAAGTGAAACCTAATGTAAATCTCTACTGTTCAGACTATTCGTGTTCTTTAAGACATGTGAAGATGTACTACTGTCCTGCTGAGGTACAATACAGTAAAACAAACATGTTTAAATGTTCATACTTTGTGAAGGTTGGGAGGATGGGGATGAACGGTACAGAAAAGAGCTTTGAAGCTCAGAGGCGGAAAGTGTAATACAACCTGGCTCCCACTAGGGGAGCTATCGGTGCGAATAAAGGTCCGGAATCGGTGCGACTGGAGGCGGAAATTGCGTCACAAGAGTTGCTGGAGGAGGAAGCGGACACTGATTACGGAGCAGAAGCCCGAAATGTTTGGACTTCTGTAGGGCTGTTTGTTGAGCTTCTGAGGAGAAACGCTGAAATTTACATATTTTGGTGTTGCTTGGCTGAGGGACTCTGGAAGTCCGCGGTGAGCCTGACGCTCCGATGGAGGTTTACGCGCAGGCATTGGAATGACGTCACCGGAGATGTCGGAGGAGGAAACAGACACTGAGGAAAGGCCGGGATGCTCAAATGAGGGAGATGCTGTTGTTTGATGAGGTACGGAATATGAAACGAGTCGGAATAAACTTAACTTGTTGTTTGAGCGGCTTAATGGGATTCTTTTCTCATGTACAGAGCGTTGAAGGCGAGCGACGACCCGGGACTTGAGGCCTTGGCAAGTTGAGACGCCTGCGGTGGAGCGCTGGGGTGTGGATGTGTTGGTGTTGTTTGGCTGAGTGACTTCAGAAGGCGGCGGTGGCCCAGGAGGAACAAACCTGATATCTGAGATCTCTAAGCGGTCTACGGCCATGGGACTGGAAATTTGTTGAAGGTGAAGGATGAACCTCGGACGGATGTTGAACTGAAGGTAATGTGGTGCAAGACGGAGCTCAAATATTGAATCACAGGCGTTTGCAACTTGGAGCTTGTCTAGTTACTGGAAGAGGACAATGTTCAGCAGCAGATTGCGTATGGGCTCTTTACACGTCAGTATCCGCATTCAAGGATAAGCGGCTCGGTCGTTTCCGGTCTATTGAAAATGCCATTTTACACTAGGTGCTTGCAGGGTTTGCCCAAGGTAACAATTAATGATGTACATTGATACGAAACTCCAATAAGTAAGCAGGAGAAAGGTTTTAAGATGTACACCTCATTATGTATTCACAAATACAAAGGTGAGTTTTACTTCCTTTAAAATTTATGGTTAACATTATTTTTAGCTTATTCTAGTAGGCAATATTCTCTGACATTTTTCTTATAAAAATGTGCTATTTAAGTATCTAAGCATTTTAATATCCATTCTAAATGACAATGTTTTTACCTTATTTTGCATTATATTCAAGTATATTATGTGTGGTTGTTATTAGTGTCAGGGACCAAGTAATGGGAGAGGTTACGGTTCGGGTTATTTTGCTTCTGAAGCATGATGAAACACAACAAGCCCTATTGCTTAAAAGTAGGGCAGCACTGGTAATTGTCAGAGTTCGAGTTCAGCTGACGGTTCAGTTTCAAAGTTGTTGCTGTTAGGAACATTTGGCCGTGTTCCTTAAGGTCTCTGTGTTATTTTGTTTTGTTACTTTTGCATGCGTCTTGTGAAGAGCTCAAAAAGGATGGTGTGTACAACAGCGTGTACAGGCGGATCAGTTGCTTGGCAAATTGACTCTGTTCTGCTCACTCGTTACCGTACACTTGCTCTCTCAGACTGAATACAGATGTGATTCCATGAAATAACACAGGGACGGCTCCTTTGTTTACCATATGTCAGCGACGTACGTGCAAAGAGTCCATTGAAGGCCTTCGTCTGAATCAGAAGTGTAGAGCTGAATAGACACGTCGCATTCCATGGCGAGTTGAATTTGTAGGCTTGTAATCGTAGCAAGAGTAAAGAGTCTGGGGGTTGACGAAACGTAACAGACTGAGATGAGTGGGTGAATAGAGTATAAATAGTCCGCCTAGAAAATTAGAGGTGTGGTTTGGGAGTGGCCCTGCTCCCAAACTTAAGTGAACACATTAACTTTCTAAGTAAAAATAGAGATGTGGTATTATGGAGTACTGGGCTAGCTGTGACAGAGGAATAGAAATTTCCATTCTGTTATCCAAGTTATTCAATATATTAAAAACAGCGGGGCAGCAAACTCCAAGCTCTCTATGGAGGTTGGTGATTTAAGATTCCAGGGACTTAAAGTCAGTGACCGTTAAAAAAAGTATTTTCCACAAAGGAAAACATTAAATATTTCTCTTGCCCACATAATCACAAGGGCCTCTCTATCAGTTTGAGAGTAATATCTGAGAACACTAGATAAAAGCTGGGCTTGTATAATGCATAGCCTGGTGCAGTCTTTTTCTTTGTTTTTGTCTTATCAAGTCCACTGGACTAGCAATAGTTATTACCACTCTCAAAGTTGATGAAAGCAACCAAACTGTCTTGTCAGCACTATAAATACTATTTCCTGCCCTCATTCTCTTTTACTGTTTTGCGGGAATTCTTAAATGTCCTCAATAGCGCTGGACTTATGAGGTTATGGATAAAACTGCAGCAGTAATACATCCACATTAAACTTTGCACCCATTTAAAGATACATAGTTTTTTACTGTTGCAAGCTAAGTAGCTTAAATTAACTAAATACAAAGTCTGTCATTTAAAACTGATGTTTTTGTTAGTCTTTGTGTTCTTTTATTTTAGTCAGTAAACGCCGTGTGAAGTTTCCCCTCTGACGCAGTAACATTTGTGTGAGTGATGGCAAGCAGCATGTAAAAAGCATAGAGATGAGGTGATATCTGCATATAAATTGTAGTGACTTTTAACAGAGATTCTACTTTCTTAGAACTTTCCGTAAGAAAAGTTCTTGACATTACCAAGTGTTTTATTTTTTTGTTGTTGTTTCCACTGAATTGAATTAGTTAATATGTTTTCATGTGACTTTTATAAATGGCATGAGTATAGTGTTATGGATATATAATAGTAGAATACAGTAAGGATCCTTTGGACTCCCTGATGAAGCTTTTTTTCAATTCAGTTAGGTTTTTTAGCATTTCTTTACTACTTTATCAAAAAGTCATTAGCTGGTTAAGAGGAATCCATCACATAAATAAAATTTAATATCTATAAGTATTTTTTTCCTCAAATGACTACCTCAATAATAAATCAGGTGAAATATCATTCTTCATCATCTTTATGACCTTTTAAAAGAAAATGCTGAGTAAGTTTAACATTATTGGCAGCAGTCGTGATTCAAATGATTTAAGTAATTCCAAATGGTTCTTATTGGCAGTCTTGGCTACTCTGAGGCTGTCAATTATCACTTTACAAATTAATTTAGTTTTTGCCTCCCTGAGGGCCCTCATTGATGGGCACAGACAGTGAAACAAAGAGTAAGTTTCGTACTGAAAAGCTGATCATGCCATTATGCAGCTTTATTTGTTTGTTCATCTTTACAAGATGGTTAATGGAAATTGTTCATTTCACCAGGTACTGGCGTTAAAATGTTGTCTTCAAATGATGTGTGTTGTTTTAAAAGTCTTGACGTCAATATTATTTTGTGTGATACAGAATATAAAAGAACTGCAAATTTCAGATTTATCAAAATAAATCATAGAATAAAAGTTACAGCTGGTTGATTGTTTTTCTTTTAATTTGCAATTTGTTAGACCTACATAATATGTTGTCTTGTAGACACTGACATTAATGACTTATTTTCATTTATATGCTTTGTGGAACAGAGACAACAGTGAACATACTCTAAAATCACACCAAGAGAATCCTGTTAAAAAAAATAATAAAAGAAGGCTCTTCATTCAGTGAACTGCTAGGGCAAGCAGCCACAAAATTACTGGTCATTTTGGAGAATTTGTTACACTCAAGACTTTTTGCCTGGAGTCCTTGACAAGTAAACTCTGGAAATTATTTTTAACCCTTCTCAGTTAATGGAGGGATGAATTTGGCTCCTTATTTATTAGTCTTCTTGGTTCTAGTTCAAAGAAAAGTTTCTGCGAAGCTTCTGCAATAAAATTTTACTTTATTAAGGCCTCGCACATAGATTTACTGAAGGTATCACTACATACAGAGGGTCAAATAAAAGTAAAGGATTTATTTAGAAAATTGCTCATTTCAAGTCCCTTTACATCACTTTTTTTTATCATGCAAATATATGTGTATGTGGTGTAGGACATAAACACAACTACAGTGTATTAAACCGAGAACAAAGACAAGGAGAACACAAGAGGAACCGAGAGCACAAGACAATGACAAGGAGATTCATCAATGAGTGAATAAACGAGAGCTTATATACAGAGAGAAGTGATGATGAAACAATGAACAGGTTAGTCCAATTAACTGAAAGCGCTGCGTTTGAGTGGGAGCATGACCCGAGGTACTGAGGGAGTATGAACAGAAGGAAGGACATGAATACAAAGGAATCTAAGGGAAACGGGCTGGAGAGAGCTAAATGGCAAAACCCGAAAATCTCAAAGCAGGAGAGTCGGAACTGAACTCAAAATTCTTTGAATCAAAACAGGTAAAACATCTTGACAATGCTATAACTATTATAATTGAACTTCATATTTTTATTACAGAGTAAAATAAGGAGAAAACTTCCCAGAACTCTTAAAAATAACACTCATTAAAACGCAAAGTTCAATGTATTGTATCCAACTCATTCCCAATTTAAAGTACTTCTGATTTTTCTGATTTGCATCCAGTTTTTTCAACCCGAAGCAAAAGCGTTTCACCTTGTCTAATTGTGGTTAACAGTAAAAAAAAATAAATGTTGGGTTAAGAGCGAGATTAATTCCTACAATCATCTCACTTGTATTATAGGCAAAAACAACAACAACTGATTAACTGGTTGCTAAGCTGAATTGTGCAGCTGCACATGAATAAAGCCGAACCTAACTTATACCTCCAGACGTGCTGAAGTGTGATAATAAACTTCCTCAACGGTAAGAGCTGAGACACACGTGCGCTCTCACTAGGACCGACACACACTTCAGCCGTTTGCCAGTTCCTCGTGCGGCCCTCTGTCCCTGGGAAGGATCGGCTCTGTGTCCTTCTCTGATGTTTTTAATCATTTGCTGTTTGATCTTGCTTCAGTTTTCAACGTGACTATCCTCGAGCAGACCATTTCAAGTGGCCAGGTGCTGCCTCTTCACACCAGCTAACACAGAGCTGCCCACCAAGCACCCAATTGTATGTTTTGTTGTACTCCAATACAAAAAAAAAACAACAAAACAATAAAATAAAATCAGCTGCCAAGTTGTGTGAAATTTTCAAGCTTGCTGCAGAGGTTAAATACAGTGATCTGCTGCTCTGCCTGGTCTCTATGTATTTACTAATAACCTGGATACTTTTAGTCTGTATGATGACAATGGAGGCTTTGAGCCTCCGAACTGGTTGCAAAAAGGAAATTCAAGGACACTCAGGGTATGTGAGAACTCTTAAAACCAACACTCATTAAATCACATTAAATTGAGGGCACATGATGTAAATGGCAAGGGTTAATTTTGCATAATACCTCCCACCTAAATCTTTACTGTCTCTTTCAGATGTATTGGTGCACCTGGGCAGGCAAATGTAGCTGCAGCCTGCTGTAGTCACCAAGCTCCTGCCCCACAGTGGGCACCTTTCACACACAGCTCCACCAGACTGGCAGCAGCAGCAATTAGCAAACATCTGGTGGCACTGTGTGTCTGCTCAGCTTATCAGACAAACTACTTCTCAGTCCAGCACTCCTAAGAACTCCTGAGTTGTAAATGGCATGATGAAGGAGGACTGTCGTGACGACGTGCAGAAGAAGAAGTGTCTGAAAGAGCTAGTTTCTGAAAATGGTTGCAGACCAATTTCAGGGCCTTGGATACGGCTGTGATGCAAATTTCTTTGAAGTTATTTTTGATGTATAGAGCATTTTTACAACAACTGAAGGCACCACTTACTCGATTGTGCTATAAAATGTCACCGTGTGCCTGGAAAATACGTAATACACCCGTTTTATTTTGCTAATGAATTTTGGTTTAATTATTCACTTAAAAGATTGCCGTTAAGGGAAAGAGATTACAGGAAGCGCAGGTAGATAATTGGCGACACACTACCAATTACCTCCACTTGTTGTGCAAATATTAATCAGCTTCTGTGTGAATATTTGTCCAATGGAAATGTGTCAAAGCTTTAAAGGTTCCTTAATCAAAGGGCTGTAAATTTGTCATAAACTGCAATGGCATTTGAGTCAGTAGTTGTGTCGCTTTCCGACTTGCTCTTAGTTTCTGTCTGAAGCCATCAAGTCTGGATTTATGGAACAAAAAAGTTATTTACTCCAGGAAAAGTAACAGCTGCCACTTGAATTTCACTTTAGTCTCTTTCTGCTGCATAGATCAAAATATCATAACAGAAAAAAAATGCTTTAATTCAGATGATTTTAGTAGTCCAAAAGAGGTCAACGCTTTTATCTCACAACAGTGCTTCAGGGCCACCCATCGCCCGATGCAGCAAATCTGTGTTTCGACTGAACAGGGTCAAACAGAGACGGCACTGGGGGGAGAAAAATAATACTTGCTCCTTTAAAATGCAGCTTGATCCATCGCCTTGTAGTTTCTGCAGCGATGAGGCATTTCTTAAAGCAAGTAGTAAATCAGCAACCTCCAGTTATAGACACAGCTTAGTCTCCCTTGTTTTCAATGTTTTATAGGATTCTAAACAACAGCTGCTTAATTACTCATTTATTCCTTTTCTGAAACCTCACTTTTTTTCTGTTTAGGGAGATGACAATAAACAGTAGACGGAAGCTGGAACTTATCCAAGCTATCATCAGGCAAGAGCTAGGGGCTCCACCCAGGACAGGTTGCAGACTGGGATCGCGTAATTACCTACCGTAAAAGTCAGTTTCAGATGTTAACATACAGTAACACGATTTTGGGCAATGACCATACCCAAGTGCATAGCTTTTATATATGCCTAACGTCCTGGCAGCAACCTTTCCAGACATTTCGGTCTCTCTCGCCCCCATTACCCCCACCCTACCCAACAACACCATCATCTCCAACACCCATTATTCTGCTCTGTTGGATACAAATACACTCATTCCACTCTTGTTATCAACTCATGCAGAATCATTGGCTTTGACACATATTATTATAACGCCCCTCAATGAGTGCTCTACCTTTAGTTGGATTCTCTAGCCTACGGGGGGCGGGGGGCTCTTCTGGTAACTGGGATATATGTGTTTACCCATGTCTGCGAGCGTTGCCTTTTAGCATCCACTCCCTCATGTTTATGCTATATGTGCGGTACTACACATATACACTTTCCTGTAAAGGTTTTATGAAGTTATTAAAGAGTTTTTCGTGGAATATATTTTGCCAGTTAACGCACAGACACATTTGGACAAACTGTTTTTTTATTAATAAAATCTGGGACCTCTAAAGTCCTATAAAATTAATATGTGTATTTTTTTTGCTTGTGATTTATTAGAAATCCTTGACTTTATGCTCCCTGGAGTGTACATTTAATGTGACACAGAACAATTTGTTTTAGTCGCTGACCACAAAGTTAGAAAATAACTAATTTATCTCGCCTATAGTGATCAGGCGTCACTAGGTATTAATAACAACCACTAGATGGAAAATAATGTCTTGTATTTGTCAGCATTATTGAGACTGAAGAGCATATATAAAATATTGTTTATACAAAGAGAATGACGAGGGGATGTTTTTAGTTTCTATATTACAAATCGGGTGGCAACAGAGCTGAGAATGAGAAATACTTATATCAAGTGATATTACAAATTCAAAGCCCACAGTGAAGAGTCGGTCAACAAAGATTGACTCTTTGACACAGTCTCCTGTCTTTGTTTTTCTAAAGGTTCATTGTTATTTTGTAAAACAGAAGTGTCTGAGGACAGAATTTTCCATGAAGTTCAGGGGGAAAAAAGCAACAAAAAACCCCCCACAATGCTGTGCATATTTTGTCTATGATAAGCAACTGCCGTGACACATCGCTCAGTGTGGATTATAAGACCTGAAAGATTTATTTTTGGAAGTGCATCAGCAGTTCTTGGAAACAATTTCATTTAAAAAAAATTTAACTTTTGTTTGTTGGTTTTTTTTTTGCTGATATGATGCAATTTATATGACATAAATTCCAATAATTGCTATAAAGCTGTAATGCAGCACATCTCACAAACAAATTTTAACTGCGTCCCCTCTTTTGGATTTGGTTTGTTTTTTTTAGCTATAGCTTGCAAAATCTGCCTTTATTTTGTATTCACTTCTCCTCACTACATTTGACAGCATAGGTAACGTGGCAAAAAACCTTATCGCAAGAGTAAAACAACAAGCGGTGCCCTTCTTATTATAGTTTAGGGCTCAATGGGAGATTTTTGGAGACAGATCAGTGAGATGACTCTGCATAAGAAGCATGTGGTCTCTTTGACCTTTCCTAACCCTGGCAAGATGATGCAATAGCCAACTGTGAGGCCGTCTGTCCGTCTCTCACTTGGTCTTTTTCTTCGGTGACAAACCGGAAAAGGTTGCCAACACATTGTTCTAATCCCAATGAGAAGCATCTAAAACATGCAAATATAAAATAGCTATTATAACAACTGCTTTGATGCCATACAATCCCTCTTGTTACAGTATTAATAGGAAATTAATAAATAATTTTGCATGCATGTATCCAACACTTTAAAGGTTACTCATGCCCATCTCCACATTATCAATTGATAAAAAATAAAAATGTGGCTGCTGTCCCGGTGGCCAGTCATTAAAGGAAAAGTTCAAATTGAGCATCTGTTCAAAGGTTATAAGCAGCTAATACCTTACATGTTCTTACAGCACTTTATTTGCTGCGGATTGTTCTCAGTGTGTCCACATAGTTAAATCCATATTACCTCGTCCCAGACGTCGGTGGAACCGACAGCCATGGTAACTTTTTACCAGCTGGCATCTTAAATTGAGTTTGACAGCATTACATGAACAACTTGGATCAAATCATGATTAACTTGATTGTAGATTTATACACAAGTTAAGGTTGAATGTGAGGTTAAATTATTTTGCTTAGTAACATGATTTGAGATTACATTTATTGTGAATTGGTGTCTTTAAATTAATTAAATTAAACAATATTAACTTGGAAGTCAGACTAATTGGTAAGATTTTCGTCACGCAGAACTAAAAACTGATTTCAGCACTTTGGCTCGACCATGCAGAGACCTTGACTCTTGTAGATGAACTCTTGCTGGAAAAGCCACAAACCACCTCAATCAAGTGTAAAAGTTTTTGAGAGACTGAGGACGTTTTTCTTGTTTTTTTAAATTTGTAGTATCCATCAACCTTTTCTAATGACATACTTTAAAATGTGCATAAAAAACTTGATGGAAACAAAACCAACGAGACCAGATAACTATTTATGCAGGTGATTGGGAACAGCTGAGAGGGAAAACAAACTGGCAGGTTGAGGGAAAGTCCATAGGAAAACACAGATGGGCTCAGGAAAGTTATGAATCAAAAGTAAAAGAATAACACTAATTGAAGGGATCAAAATCAAATGTGCAAAGAACACAGGAATAACTGAAGAAACTAAATACAAAGGTATGAACATGTGCAACAAGATCTCATTAACAACAATAAACTAGCATGGAGGAGCACAAACATAAATGACACTGAAGAATCATAACAAATAGTGTGCTCTGGGTCAGACAGAGGACTTGTAACTAATGCATCTGAATTGTTTTAAATTGTTTTTCATGTAAATTCAGGGTTTTAATTTATCCATTAAATAAAAGATTACATTTAATACACTCATAAATTCTTTTTGAGCATCTAACATACTTGTGGCTGCTGAAAACTTGATGAGGTATCCTCAGTTAAAAAAAGCTAATCTCACATGAAGGTTGAACCAAAATGAATTACACCTTTTACTCAAGTATTGTTTGACTAAATTACATGGATGTGTGTGTGTATGTTCAAATAAGCAGTTCACCTGTAAGCCCTACACTCACTGATGCAAAGCCTATTAGAACAAGCTGAAGACATATTCTTCAGACTGTGAGCAAAAACACACACACACACACACACATACGCACACGCCTTTATTTCAGACAGACAAGACATAGTACCGTGCAGGCATGAATTACCATGTTGATCATTCTCCCACCAGACGCGATGTCATGCAAACGTATTGCTTTGTCTGCTGCCGAGGTCACCTTAGCCAAGATGAGTGTCAGTGTGGCGTAGAGCTATCTGCACCAGCAATGCTTTGTTCTCGCTCTTGAATGAATTTCTTTTCATCAAAACCGAGGTGATTTTTTTTTTTTTTAATGCTGATTTATTTATTTTTTCTAAATTCAGAGTCTGGGAACGTCTGTTAATCAAATGTGCTATAGAAAATCCATTCATTGCATCACTATCTTTTCAGGTGTTTATTTCTGATTCTTTTTAAAAGCTTAGTCTTCTATTCCCACCACACCAAGCTATCTGTCTGGCATTTGTATCTGTGGCTCTTTTGTGTGTTTTCCAATATTTGGCTCAGATTAAATATTGATTTCTATACATTTTTGAACACAGTGAAAAATGCTCCCTTGAGCTGAATTACTGGAGGCCACTCATCATTTTTCTGATTCTTACAATTGGACTCAAGAGGTGGAATCATGTCTTTAAACTTTGTCCTGTTGTTTTTTTATGTATTTATTTATGGATTAGCATACATTTCTTATTTCTTGTGGAAATAAAAATGTACACTATTAAAAAAGAACCTACACAATCAGTTGAAAGTGTCCGATTCTGATTTGCATGCTATCATGTCCAAGTAGTTGTCCTCCTTATCAAATTGGCATAATATATTTGGAAAGCACAGAAGTCCCTTTTTGTCAAAAAGATGTTAAAGAACATTTTAGAATGGACGGAAGAGCAACAAACACATCGGGCAGGTTAGAGAGAAAGTTTGTGAAGGTGTAATCAGATTTAAATATTAAATATGCTTTGAAACTCCAGCACTCAATGTGAAATCCACCATTTGAAAATAGACATAGGAAGGTATAACTTGCAGGCTTACCTCAATCTTACTTGCCAGTGTTTTACTCAGAGAGGCTGTCAAGAAGGCTATGCTATCTCTGGAGAAGCTGAACAGAGCCGCAGCTCAGGAGCGAGAATCTGTTGACATGAGAATTATTTGTCAATTGTTGAGGACCACAATACATCACCTTAAATCAGTGGTTCTTAACCTGGGTTCGATCGAACTCCAGGGGTTCGATGAGTCGGTCTCAGGGGTTCGACGGAGCCTCTGCCGTGGAGGTAAAGACACACTTGTGTAAAGTCGTGATGACGCCCCGCTTTGCCATCACTTGCTGCAGAGGATCACGTTACATTGCTTAGCCAATCAGAGGAGCACTGATTGAAGGAGCTCCACTCTCAGTATGGATTTAAACTTGTGTCTTTAATTACTTCAGCAAAACCCACAGTTTTTACCAAATTCTGTAGCTTTCAGTGTACTTCTAAATCTGCTCCTTAGTCCCATCTTTTCAGGGTTGCTACTGCTAGTGGCGTGGGGCTGGTAACACAAGTAGTATAATTACATTACTAAATCAAAATACCACAAAATCTTAAATATTTATTATAAATTTTTCATTATCTTAAGAATGTAGAGCTAATTAAATGATCTAAACAAGACCTTAAAGTGGTTCCAGTTTCTCTCGGCCAACCTGTTGAAACTGTGGCAAATTGTAAATACCTTGGATCGTTCCTGGACAGTCAACTCAACTGTGCTGAAAACACTGACTATATTTTGAAGAACTGAGTCTAGTTGGGTCACCTATGTCTTGAATTTGGAGGGGAAAAAAAATCATGTTTTATTTATCACTACAGAAGGGTTCAGTGAATGCGCCTATGAAAGTGGTGGGTTCGGTACCTCAAAAAAGGTTAAGAACCACTGCCTTAAATGTTAGGTGATTTAAGGTCAACACATGGAAGAAGGCACAGCAGTCAGAAGAAACTACATGTAAGACCATAATGGGTAGAGGGCAACTACCACTGCATATTACACTGAACACACCATCACTACTGTCATTTTTAAAAAGGGTTTATAAATACAGTTGGCTTGGCTATTGTCTCACATGGTGACTGCCACACATGTGGATGGGGTTGTATTTCTTCATTTGGAGAGAAAGGTTCCTCAGAATTGGTGGAGAGACTGATGTAAATACAGGGCAATCTTCCCAATCAAAAATAAAATATTTTAAACTTAAAAACTCATAAGAGGCTGGACCAGAGCTCAGACTGGGGCCGAAGTTATTTTTTCAGCATGGCAATGATCACAACCTTACAGGCTGGAATACAATGGTACAATTTAGCTCAAATTCAAGGGCTGGAATGGTCCAGTCAAAGTCTAACTCTAAATCTAATGCAGAGTTCATTGCGAGACTTGACGTTGGGTGTTCATAGATCTCAATCCAATCTGATTAAGATTCAGCTACTTTGCAAAGTAGAGTATCCTGCATTTAAGTCTCTGGAGGTTCAGTCCAAAAGCTGTAATTGCAACAAAAAGTGGTTGTAGAAGGGTTTGTGTTAGTGAAATATATACACAGCCTACTTCCATGTTTAAAAACTGAAAAAACATTACCTTCCACTTCACAATTGTGGATAGTTTGCATTGGTTTGTCACATAAAATGCCAAAACAGCAAAAATAAAAATAAAAAAATTGGTAGTTGTTACATGACAAAATATGAATAGGTTTTGCAAGGTAATGAAAGATCTGCCTTTCTCTGCAACAGGAGAAACAACTGCAGGCTATTAAAGTTGTTCAGATCAATTTACAGATTTACAGAACTGTGGGTTTCAATTTTGGGGGAAAAAAAACAGTCTTGTTCTCTTTAGATCCCAATTATTTCTCTCGCAACACTGTGACTTGTGAAAACATTTAGTCTGATTCTGTTTCTTCAAAGCAGTTTGGACGTATACAAAGCATATTCATTCTAACTGAAAAAGGAAGCACATAACCGTTTCCGGGAATCCATGAAGCAGGTTAAAATCTTTTAACAAATACAAATGTTTGCAGTTTGAATATTTTCTAATTATATGTTTCTTTTTCTTAATGATGATATACAGTCATGACTTCAATAGACGGTGCCTTTAATCATTTGGGTAAGTGATGTTCATGGCTGTGATAAATGACAGTTATTCTCTGCTGAGTCTTATTTCAGTGTCATCGTCCAAAGCTCATTAAATGCTCTCCCTTTGTGCCAGCAGATTATTGCAAAGGATTTACAGGAAGCCCTCACCTTGAAATATGTTAAGCCTCGCATGGGCCAAATGTCAGCTATCTGTTCTGAAGTTGATCGCAGCAGCAACAACAAAAAAAAAGACACAAAGTCACCAGAGATCTACAGCCGAATTTTTTAATCACAGATGTTACGAGCACTGCGGTAACGCGGCCTCGTCCTTCATGAGCGAGCCAGGTACCGATCTCCAGAGAACGTCCGTGAGGGCTCCACGAAGCATGATGCTTGGCTTGTTCTTTTATCTCTCCATCCCACAGTCTGGGAGCAACATTTAAGCCACTGCAGATGCTGGTTAGGGCTGAGAAATCAATGCAACTCAAACAGGGATAAGTGGGACTTGGTTTTGGATAACTCGGGGTGGGGGTGTCTTAGTGTGCATTATTCATTAGATGGGAGAGACGGAGTCACAACTGCTGCCTCTGCAGGGGTGTACCTGAGACGAGGAAGAAAAGCCCAAACCGAATTATTGTCATTCCTGGTGCTCAGTTTCAGGGTACAAAAGCAGGGCTTCTGAAGTTTACCTATGTGACAATAACACCAGGATAAGTGTCTGTATTCAGAAGTCGTGCAGAATTTCATGGTTTCATGTGGTAAAAGAAAAAAAAAAAAAAAAGAGTTGGCACCAAACTGAACCCTACATGTTTAGAGCTGCTGATTCTTAACCTATGTTAAACAGAAACAGGAATGAGGAAAGATTACAAAAGAAAGCATCATGGATTTAATCAATTATTTAAAAGAGCTTGTCATACAATATCAAGCAGATCTGGACCGCAGCTTTCAAAACATCTGTCTGATGCAAAAGGATTACTGTAAGTCATGTAAGCTCAATGAATCCTTGAACATGCTGACGACGTTATTTTCTGGAATACACGATCCTCGTGTTCTGGGTCGAGATTGAGGTGTTTTGCTCATAGACGTCCCATACAATATTAAATATTCAGCCTCAGTCAGAGTGAGTCCATTTCTACTACCCCAGACTCTTGTTTTGAGTAGAATTAACCAATAGTTTTATGTTTTTTTTTAAAACAAAAACAAGACTACCATTTGAAGACAAGATAGCATCCAGTATGAAAACTCTTAACTAATTAGATATTATTTAGGGAGAAAAGGTTAATAAGAGACTGTCTTGTTATAAATTTGACAGTGTCTTTTCTTGTCTGGATAATTCCTTCACAAGGTGTCACCCTTGGCACAACCAGTGACACCATAGTTGAGTGACATCATGACAAAACTTTGAATTTTTTTTGCTGGTAAATCCACAAGAAAATGAATATTTTTAAGCATCAAGATTAGTGTACGGGCTGTGAGAAGCTCATTCATCATAACACAAGACAAATCTATTTTAAATTCAGTTTTTAAAATCACCTAAGCTCATTAACTTCAGGCTAAATATGTGAACGTATTAATCATGTCGCTCCTACACAAATATGTTCCTTCAAGTGGTTTTCCTTTGCTCAGAGAGATTGGCACGTAAACACAAAAATAGACAGAAGAGCACATAATACATGCAGATTACTGAAAAAAACACCTCAAGGGCATCCATTTACACACAACCAAGCCGCACCCGTTCATTCCCCGAACAAACACACACCAAAACCGTTATTTTATTTTATTTTTTTCAGTTTGCAAAGTTTGAAGCTGACACTTTGTCACTGTCATTTTCTTTTAGAAAGTCTCTCTAAAGCCCGAATGTGTCTACAACCTCTAGGTGACGAGTATTATACAAATCCGTTGGAAAAAGCGTGACACGTCAAAGTACTCTCATCCAAATTCATTTTCAGCTCTTTGAACTACGGAGGGCCACCGTATTGAACAGAAACAAAACATTCAAAAACTAACTTCTGAAATAAAAACTTAAATAGGGTCCACCTGTGTTTTTCTTACCACAAGTTCATGTTCCTAAACACATATGATTATAAGATCATACATGTAGAGTAGAAACGGACCAATGGCAAGTGCTACAGCTTTCAGGTTGACCTTTACACAATGCCAATGAGATTGCAGAATTGTTTCATCCAGAACAACATGACCATTGATGATGATCAACAATATTCAAAGATGAAAACTTTTACTTCTATGCACCTTTTAGGACCAGATTATAATCACTTACAAAGGCACATTTTGTTAGGGATAACTTCACAGACAGTTGACTTAGCGAAATTTTCAGAAAACAATTTGTTATACTTTTTTCCTTTTTTTTTTATTTACCAAAAATGCGATGAGTACATCTCTGATAAAAGACTCCCGTCAAATTTACCTGATGACATCTACAATCTAAATAACTGAATGGTCCTAAAGACGTCTGGCTGGTATCCTCCTGTCAGACAGACAACTACCTCTATTTCATGGTTCAAAAACCCAGGTTTCTAAGTGAAATGACAGAATGGCTCAAGGTTAAATGCTCCAGCAAGACAGTTATTAGTTTGCAGCAAGAAGGGTTGGTGGAAAAAAAAAGTACCTCTTGATTTTTTGCAAGATACCTGCCACAAAGGCAATTTGGCCCTCGAAATGAGAAATCTCAACTCTATCTTACAGATCTTAACCCGTTTCAGACTAACTGTTCTAATTAGAAAATAATTGGGGTTTGTTCTCACTGGAGTGTTCCGATTTGCAGTAGGATATTAGGCAGGAGGTGTGTCTGTCAAGGTACTTACATTCCTAAATTAAGTTCACTTAATTGAGGCGAAAGCTCAGGTCTGTTTATCTGACACATGAACTTACAGACATTATTACATTTTGGCAGCCCAATTCAATAAAATGACATGTAAGAGTTGCCTCAGCCCACAGTGCAATAACGTTCCTTTTCTCGGAAAGGCTCGGAATTATATGACTACTGTTTTCTTCTTATTTCCCTTTTGAGTTGCAGATTTTGTCTCCCTTTCTAATGACTCTGCATTCATATAAATGTCTGTATAAGTAAACGTTGATCATAAAGTCAAGATGTAATCATTTGTCACTGGAAAGAGAAAGAAAAACTGGTGTTGCCATGCTGATTTTTGAACTAGTCTTTCCCTTTTTCAATAGGGTCAGTATGTTTGAAAACGTATTTTTAATTTTGAAATATTGTGTCATGTAGAGAGTTATTGACACATTCAGGTTGGCCCAACATCTTTGCTGGGCTATGAAGAAAATGCACTGGAACGTTGTTCGGTGGTTCAAAGTCCTTTTTTCGGATGAAAGTGAATTTTGTATTTTAGCTGGATGGGCTCCTATAGTCTGAAAGAAAAGGGCAGGCACAGAATCTGAGCCGTTTTAAGTTCTGTTTGAAGTTACCACATTCAGGGATGAATTGGGGAGCCATGGTACCTGCTGGTGTTGGTCTATTGTGTTTTTTAAAGTCCAAAGTCAGTGGAGCTGTCTACTGGGAAACGTTTGAGCACTTCATGCTTCCTTCTGCTGAGAAGCTTTATGGAGATGATTATTTAATTTTCCAGCAGCACTTGGCACCTCGTCACACTGCCAAAAGTACCAATAGCTGCTTTTAATGAGCACGATGTCACTGTGCTTGACTAACCAGCAAACTAGACTGATGCACAAACACTAACACAGTAATTCATGCAAACATATTGTCTTTATTCACATTTAACTACATGGATATACATTTTGAGTTAAATAATTTTATTTCTCTCTGATCATAATCTCATTTTATGAAAAGCTGAATTTGAGTTTTCATGAGTTATAATCTCAGTAGATCACAGTTGTCAAAATCACAGAAACCTGAGGTAGTCAAGAGTAAAGGAGCAACATAATGTTAAAGCACATGTTTCTGTTTTCTATACATACTGAATATATCTATTTAAAGATTGCTATTTAGGTATTTCATTAGTCTTTCTTGCTGTACTTGTTAGAAATGTCTATTGTTATAAAACTGTTGAAGGCATGACTAGAGAAAGCTTTTCTTCTTACTGAAGACTTTGATCTCTAGGATTTCTCTCTCAGCACCTGAAGACATTCTCAAAACTTAGAGTGACATGAAAGTCAAAATCTTGTTACCATAAAACTTTGTAATTATTACTTTCACACTCATAAACTACAAATTCAGAACAGGAAATAATAGTTCATATGTGAAATTCTGATTCATGTAACTTACGACATACGTAGAACCCATGCACATTGGACCAGATATACACAGCATGATTGATTGACTTTTGAATATACAAATGTTTTACTTATCAATCATCATCATGGAGAAAGAAAATAAACCCTGGCTCTCAAATATAGACCTAAAAATAAAGTGGATGTCTGACTTCAGTTAATGTAGACTGGTTGTTATTTGTCATTTATTAACTCTAAAATATATATATATAAGTTGTTTTACACAATACATTGTAAATGATAACATGTGACACAGAGCTGGATATATTCTGAAAGCAGAAAAGAAAAAAAACAGGGAAGCATTTATCTTGATTTTCTTTTTAAAAAGAGTACTTAAAGTAATATTTTGTAGAAGAAATCCCAGCCAGACAAACACATAAACTGGACCCATTAAATATTCAAGCCCACTTCAAGCCCAGATATGAGGTGGCTATATACAAAAAAATGTCCTTTGATGTGAAATTATTAACTGGGTTTGTGTGTGGATACTTAGAAACATTTAATGTGATAATTCAGTGAGCTAATCCAAATATATGTTTTTTTTTTCCCTTTTCACTTTTTTCCCAAAGCTTAGTAGGGTATTCATTAATTCCTTCTGTAATTATCCCTCTACCATTGGCTCAAACACAAGCAGATTCCCTTGAATCCCACTTCACATTATGAGTGGATTATGAGCCAGAGGCCTATAAAAAGTTCTGACTATTTAAACTTAATGAGCTTGCAGTCTGTCTGGGGTTGTTTTACAGCATGATCAACTGACAAAGACGTTATTCGAGAAAACTTGTTTTCTGTAATGAACTTAAAGTATGCATTCAGTGCAGAGTGCTGGCAATGTTATGCTAAAGAAATTGTGATTTCCCCCTTCCCTTCCAACGGATGCATTTTATTAATGATTCTATTGTGGGGGGATGGTGTTCCACACTCCCCCACTCTGTGCACCGGGTGCAGCTAGAAGCGCACCGTTGATTGGTGGGCGGGGCAAATGCCTTTATAGTAGGGCGGGCCGCTGTAAGGTGCGTGCGTCTTTGTTTTTCCCACTGTTGCTACAATCGGCGGCTACATGTCGGCTTGTGTGTTTGGTCGACTCATCTGCGATCGTAAGTGGCAGTTTTGCTATCCGGGGCTGGGATCATGGTTGGTTTTTGGGTGCTACATCTATCGTGCGTTTCTGCAGTGTTGCTCTGATGGCGTTGCGGGCTGCAGCTGGGGGTTGCTGTGGCGTGCGGCTTCCATCTGGTCCTCACCTGCTGACCCACTTCCTCCCGGGTTAGGCTGTGTTTCCACCCCTTGGTAAACTACCTGCTATTTAGCTTTTGATTTCTGTTATCTGGATCCACCGTTAATGGGTTTTCTGTTTCAGGCACCTGATTGTGTTTGGAGTTGCAGCGCTTTGGACGCTCTGCTGTCTTGTCCTGTCATCATTGTTTGTTTGGGCCGCTCTCAACTGAACCTGTTGCTGTGTGGGCGGGGCATTACTCCTCTGGTCCCATCAAAGGGCATTTGGAACCGCATGACGACAATGATTTGTTCAATTGTTTGAAGTGTTTTCTTTTACAGTTTGTATTTGTTGCCAGGGGGGCCAGTGCCCCCCCCCCCCCCCCTGTCATCTGATTGCCCCCCCTGATGATTGACATGTAACTGCACCAGGTCATTCCTGTACATTATTTGGAATCATTCTAAGTCAACCTAATATCTAAGGAAGAAAAACAATAAATATATGAAAAGAAAATGTATAAAACTTTATATAAGTCCATGTGACATAAATAGATTTTTATCAGGCGCGATACCAGCCTCCTTTATAATTGTATAACAAGCTGATATTGTTCTCCTGGGTGTTTCAGTTGCTGCGCTGTGGTGCAACTCAAAGGCTAAAGCACTTCATACCTGATGGTAAAACACCAATAAGTTATTTATTGATCCTCCGCAAAAAAGAGAAAAAAAACGAAGAGGGGCCGACAATGTTCGTAGTTTGGAGCAGAGGTTGCGCTAGAGTTTTTTCGTTGTCCGTCAAAGAAAAAAATCATTTTATTTCCAATTTGTAGTCATCAAACGAAACATTTATTTCTCTGCGAGAACGTTTTTGAAATCAGGTAACATTTCACAAAATGACGTTATTAGAAGACGGCAGAACTCTGATCGTTTCCTGATCCCTCACTGACTTCCCTCAGCGGGAGAAAAACCCCGCAGAAGCGGATCAGCTGCGCTGGTCGCTCCAAAGCCTCTGGTCCGTTAAAGGGTCCAGATCAGAGATGATTCTCTGACAGATATTGTTTTTAGTATGATTAATAATGAGCTCCGCGATGTTCTCTGTGCGTAAAGTTGAAACTGTCTCTCACCAAGTGGTCAGCTGCGCTTGATCACAGTCTGGACACGAAACCAGCGAACTGCTCTGTTTTTATCAAAACGAGGGCAAGGAGGGAATCTGACATATTAACTCAGTTAAGTTTTTACTGGTTTTGTTTTTAAAACACCATTAATGTAAGCAGTGTAACTATAGTATATTTGGCGTTTGTCATCTCATGTGTAGTTAGTTGGAGTTTAACGGTGGAGCATTTATGCGCATTTATTGCCCAGCGCACTGCGCTTGTTTCTGCCTAACGGATCCGCACTTTAATTTCTTTCCTCTCTCAACAGTCAGCTGTTATTCCTCTACTTAAACTACAATAAGTAGATCACATTCTCTTTAGGTTTTCTCTGTGTGCTCCAAACTCATTAAATGTAAACTCATTAGAAGACCGAGCCACCATCAGGCAAATAATTCTGGTCCGACCCAGACTATTTTTACCTGTCAAAACAGAGCTTCCTAACCAAGGTGTCCATAACTCTTCAACACGCTGTCAGCTCCCGGTCAGAAAGACATTTAGTTCAGTGTCAATGGATGATATTCAGAAAGGATCTTTAATTTGATTGATTTTAGTTTCCTCTGCGATGAACTCTATGCGTAAAGTCTATCATGTCTCCATGTGTGCCAGTCAAAGGTGTTAATTATAACATGTCAAATGACAGAGGGGCTTAAAAAATAACCAAATATTCAGTTTGGTTATTTTTTAAAATTATATATATATATATATATATATATATATATATATATATATATATATATAGAGAGAGAGAGATGTGCACACACAAATTTTAAATTTTGCCCCCCCCAGAGGTAGTCTTGGCCCCCTCAACTTTAAAAGTCTAGCTCCGCCACTGGTTGTTGAAGTTACTAATTTTTTTTGCATGTTTTATTTCTTTTGGAATAATTGAACTTGTCCATCCTTACTTTATGTGTTCCCTTTTGTTCCAGGGACCGAGTAGTAGACCTGAAGCCTCGTTTTTAAGAAGAGAAATGTTTTAAAGAAATTGTTTAATAAAAGATTGTGCACTGCTCAGTCTGTGTTCGGGTGCATCTTGTTACTTTTAAAAAGATCTACACCTGCTGGTCACACTATGAACAATATACTAACAGATGACTCGGGACGATATGCTTATAAAACCATTGTCTTAATTAAGTGGTAATTCTTTTCTCATGCACATACAAACAAAATTACACAAAAATGTTAGTATTACATTTTTAAAGATTACAATTTTTCCTACTGCCTTTGTATATTTCTAGTTGTATCTCTAGCTATTTTAAAACTTAATATTAAACTTAAGCTCTTAAGGTATACCATTGGGGTAATACTTAAGTATTACCCCAATGGGTAACACTTTATTTGAAGGGGTGTGCATAAGACTGACATGACACTGTCATAAACAACACCTGTCATGAACATAAAGAAGTCTTTATTAATGTTTATGACAGGTGTCATTTGGTAAATGACACTTAGTGCAAAGTTGCTCTAAAAGTGCCAACTTTGCATTAAATTATCATAAACTGTCACTGTTAATTTACAGTCAAAATTAAAAAAGTTTTAATACAAAATCATACAAAGTTGGCACTTTTAGTGGACTTTTAATGCAACCTTTAGAGCAACTTTGCATTAAAAGTGTCATTATTTACCGAATGACATTTCATGACAACAGTCATAAACATTCATAAAGACTTTATGTTCATGACAGATGTTATGTCATGTTTATGACAGTGTCATAAACTGTCACTGTCATAAACAGTGACAGTTTATGACAGTGTCATAAACATGACATGTCAGTCTTATGCACACCCCTTCAAATAAAGTGTTACCCCACAATGCTTAAATTCTCTTTATGCTCTTTGTATGCATTCCCCGAGAACGATACTACCACTATCATGTTTCACACTGAAAAGCTATGAATCTCTGTAGCATACCCATGGCCTCCTGGAAATTTCCTCTGATTGATACTTTACTTGAATGTCCAGTTAGCTGAAGTGAGTGGCCCTGTCTTGGTAGGTTTGAAGTTGTCAAAAGCTGTTTTGATATTAAGTCAATAGATTGAACAGCACATAGATGGCCACTTAAAGAATTGAATATTATTAAAAAAATAACTTAACTCTGCTTTGAACTATTCCACAAGGTCATTCCTTGATCTTCATGATGGTGTTGGTTATCTAAAAGCCACCACAAAACGTATGAAGTGAGATGTAATTACTCACATGTGAACTACAAGTTGCCGTCAATTTTTTTTAACAGTATTAAATTAGAAGGGGGTTAACAAAAATACTCTTAAAAATACACCAGGTCTTTATTTATTTAAAAAATTTAAAAAAACGAATAATGAACAATAATGGGCAGTTTTGCAATGCATAATATTGGTGGGTCATGTAAACTAAAATACCTGCAAGTGGCTGTAATGTGATAAAATGTGAAAAAAAAGTTCAATAGATGTGAAAACTTTTGCAAAACATTGTATAAACTAATAAAGGGTTAGGGTTGTTTTGGATCATTTTGGATTATTATTATTATTATTATTATTATTATTATTATTATTATTTTATTATTGTTGTTGTTGTTGTTGTTTTGTTAGTATTCTAAAGAAAAGCTCTTTACCAAATTTCTTCCATTACTTTCTTCTGGGTTAAAAAAAAACTGCATCAGTGGGTCTGGGTGTAGCCTGAAGAATGTGGTATGATCCCTCTTGTGGATCCACCTCTGATGTCCCGTGTGCCGCGCCGCCAGCTGCCGCGCACTCACGCAGTTCTTACGGCTGCGTCCTCCTGCCGGAGCGGCACTCTCGGATCGGAGACCGATGCAAGTCAGACTGCTAACCCATCCAAATTAAATGAAAAACAAATGTCATACGGTGAAATGTAAAGACATTTGGAAGCGCGGAAGTCCTCGTCTGAAGCCGCCACAGCGGGTTTGGTTTGTGGGTAACCCGCCTGCCTGCCTGCCGGCGATGCGAGCAGGACCGTCGGGGCAACCAATGCGTGTGTCGGAGGAGACGAGCAGGGCGCATTGGAAGGGAGAGCTTGGAAAGCAACTGTTTTGACTTCAAGAACAGTTTTCTTTTGAGAATGGCAAAAATTGCTCGCCAACATTTTTAGTTGAAGCGAGAGAGAATTGTTCGAGAGAGCCGTTTTTCTGCGAGAGAAAAAAACAAACAACAAAATAAACTTAAAACTATCGCTTTGGACTCGGATCCAGATGAGAGCTGCGGGGCTGGAGCTGACGGGAGATGAGCGATGCACAGTAACATGGATATACTGAAGGGGATAAGCATCAGCAAGCACCGCTGGAGATGTATTCCGGTAAACATTCAATGTCACTTACTCTATTCAACATTACCGCTGCAATGTTATCAGTTGTGTCGTGTGTTCATTTATCTAGAGCAGCTACCAACTTAGCCTGCCTACAAACCTGATATTTTGAACATCAGTGGAATTGAAGCTGCTAATATCATGCTTTGTTGAGTTAAAATCGCAGACCAAGCATCACATGCACATGGAGTAACTGGTGAATATTGCCCTCATGGTTATGCTAACAGGTTAAAATCCCAGCATTTTTTTTTTTTTTGCTTCCCATCTGAATGTGTCACAATATCTCATTAGTAATAATAACAATCTCTGCCTCCTCTAATTGCTGTGCCCACCATTCAGAGCATGGAGCCTTTTTTCCCTCTGTAACATCCACCTACCAAGTCTTTTCTCATTTAAAACCCCTCTGGCAAAACTCATTGTCGTCTCTAATCCATGGGGGATTGGATTCACTCCAGTCTCATCATCGCTTCCTTTTCTTTGATTGCAGCCAGCTTGATTGCTTCAGATTGTCCAAAGTCCTTTTGACTCCTGCAAGTAGTGACTCTCCTGAAAATCAAATGTCCATATGTCTAAGAGGGATGTCTGAGAGGGAGCTTATATTTCTGCAACTAAGTAAATTGGAAGGAAACTGGATTTCTGTGACTGTGACATAATATCTTTATTATAACAGGCTGTAAACAAACAAAAACAAAAAGTTTATATTATTTGCACCGCACTTTGGTCAGCTGTTATGTTGTTAAGTGCTTTGGAGAAAAAAAAAGCAGGTTTGGTAAGGAAAGCAAGGCTCGTGGTGTCTGATGGCTTAACTATATGCTCTGCAGTGAAATTACAATTCATTTTTCTTAAACTGGGTGGAATATTCACGCTGCAACGCATCTCCAAAGACTCATTATGAATGGACACGTTTCCGATGTCACTCGCTCAGAGAGAGAGGCGGAGGCTGAGCTTGGAGTTCACTGTGCCTCTCTGACTGCAGCCTGATGGTTGAAATGATGAGGAAAATGTGTGCATCGAATGAGGAGTTCAATTAGCTAACTCCAAAATCAATGCGAGAAGGACTTTTTTGAGAATTTGTTTTACTTCTCTTCAAAAGTTTATGAAGACTGCCATCACCATGTCTTCAAGCAGTTTGGAAGATGATGATGGTGTCATGGCTCTGTAAGCTTGTTATGGGTTAATTCACAATGTTTGAGTGAAATGCCTGTGGATTTATTTTAAGGCAACACCCAAACCAGACTAATTCCTTGTAATGCATGCAAATCTACATAAATTAACCAGGATTTATGTTAGCAAAATATGTTAGCAAAACTGGAAAAGGTGTTTGAGCTAGACGGCTAACAAACCAGACTCGGTTACGCTAGTTCTCTTACTAGTAAAGGACTAAAATCCCTATTATGAGACGTTTCTGGAAGGATACCCAAAATACTACACTAAAGCCACACAGTTCAAAAGGCAATTCTATTGCCTTTGCTACAGTAGTGGGTCATTTAGTAATAGCTTGAAAGGAAGGATCCCTTCTTGAAAGGAAGAAGGGATGAGAGGAAAAAGTAGGGGCTGCAGGGGTGGGAGGTGTGTGGGTAAAAGGCCTGGATGGTTGCAAACTGAACCCTGGACAGCAGGATCAAGGATTATAGCTTATGTGCATGATGTCCCTGCTCTTCCTCTGAGCCATGTGTCACCCCGCAGAACAGGTTTAGATTAATTTAATATCCGACGGTGAGAAAGAAGGTTTTGTCTTTACAGCGTATGTAACAGAAAACATTGCCGGCTGCTGATCCATGTCTTTCGACATTTAGATCCAGCTGCGCATCCTTCTCTTAAGCGCACTAATGCTAACTTACACTTCCATTTTTCAGTTGTATTTAGATTACATATTGTAAACTAATTAGTGTGCGAGCACTGGGTCAATAAGAAAAACAGTACCAATTGAAAACAATTAGCGCGCTCGCTGAATGAGAGCGTATGATTATCTCAGCTGAGTTTCATGACTTTGTGCTTGGTATTTCTCTTGTGTGATCTTGTTGGCAGATAAACAAACAGACAAATGGCAGTGAAAACATGCCTTGGGGGAAAAAAAATGCCACCACAAAAACAAAATCAATTTTGGGTTGTGGAAAGAATGGGCACCATTTGGTAGTCTTCAGGGAAATAACAGAAGAGAAAAATGAAGAGATATACTGGCCTAAATATACTGGGGAGAAACAAATCTCCTTTTAAATAAATGAACAATAGTTAACAATAAGTGATATTGCTTATTTAAAAAAAAAATGAAAATCCTGAATTCACTCCACAGCTTTCTTTGGTCTGTAATTAAAATGACTTTGACCTGCATGAACGGTTTGGCAGAAATTGTTAGTTTTTGAAACCATAACTTTTTAAAACCTTGATTAGCCTTAAACTGGAGACCAGACCATGCACACTAGACACAGAGCAACAGGGTTTTGACCCCACACGACAACTGTTAGTCATTTGTAACATAAGACATCTGAAATATGCCATTTGTGAACACATACCAAGAATTTGTTTATTTGACTGCATTGCGACCTACTTGAGATATTATAACCAACAAGTGCTGCATCCCAAACTTGTATTTGTAAATGTTTATCTCCCACTGTAAATCCTCTATCACGTTTAAATTGGGCATTTTCGTGATACAGTTACTATTACTTCTAGTCAGAATAAATGTGTTTGTAAAATTAAAGGATTTCTTCAAGCCTCAACAAACTGAAACCTTAAAACTAAATCAGCGACCTGCATCCGCACTTCATACAATCTATGCTTTGTTTACATTTTTTTAAGTAAATGTGCGCACTCTTGCTCTGTTCTGCAACTGCAGAGTTAAATACATGTAGTCTCAGGCATATGTCTGTGGAAACACGTACCAGAGTTGACAGGTGGTCGTTATGGAGGCTACAAGTAGTGCAATTTCTGATCAGTCATATCACCATTGGCTTTAGATGGTGTCTAATAGCCTATAATTTGCTAAGAAGTGCCTAAGAAGTTCTAATAATGCTTAAGGTGAGATAATTATTCCTTTGTATTGTTTGCTGTAGGCTCCCTAATATGTGTGATGCCACTTTATTCTCTGCATTTGGCTCACAGGTGTTCAGATTGCGACGCTTGATGCAACCGTCTATCAGCTAACTTAAATGTTCTTATTTCAGTGTTCGGAATGAGCGCTCCTATGCATAACTTCTGAAGTCTTGTCAAAAACCTTTCAGACCGAGGTTTGAAATGTTGTGGAGGAAGCAAGAGAGCAGGAGGAGCTGCTCGATATATCTCTGTTGCTCTTGTCACCGGGGAGATTGAGATGAGCGCTTTGGTGACGTGCCCCTGGTGTGGGCTGGAGAAATGAAGAAGTTGGCATGTGTTATGTCATGCCTCCGGCTTGTGTGCTTACATCAAAACACTATTAGTCTCTTTGTCTTGTGCCACTACTTGAGCAAGACTTTTGGCTGAGGAATATATTGGCGCCGCCTCAGCTCCCCCGGTGCTGGAGCTGGAAAAACGAATATATTGACTAAGTAAACCTTTAGCTTAAGAATGTATTTGATTTCGGCACTATACAAAAACGAATTCTTGGAAGAAGGAAGCACATTTAAAATCGTTCAACTGAATTGAAACTGCAGGCAGAATTTGCGTGCAGATTTGCAAAAAAAAAAAACAACAAAAAAAGAAAAGCCATAGCAGACACATGTAATCTGAAGCATAATAGCCTCTTTGTTGCTGTCTTTGTGTGTTTGTCTTAAAGATTGCAACAGCTCCAATGTTTTTTGGTAAATCAGAATATACAGGATTAGGAAGATTTTTTTTTTTGTCCCTGAGAAAAAATGAAAACATCACTCATCATTGAAAAGGAATGTGTGGGAAAACATGATCCAGCATGCGATTCAATGAAGTTACAGGACCGTTGATTAAAGATGCAGCATTGTGTTCAATTTTTTTTGTTTTTTTTTTGGCTCTTGTCTTGTTTCTTGCAGAGTGTAGGAGTCTGGCCTCATTCATGATTCAAAGCTGGCGGGGAGGGTGTGATTGTGAGTGGGATGCTCATGCGTTTGTGCTCATTGTGAACTTTATCTTCATCTGGACTCCGCAGGCAAACAGGACCTGCAGTACATGACCTGTTAATACACTTTTGAGCCCTGACACAATTGATGGTGACTGAAAAATGGGGCGTAGTGATCAGGGTCAAATCAGCTGACAATGCTCTCAGCTTTTGTGACAGGCTGAATTAAAGTCTGTGGTTTATCAGCTCCAGCTGGTGCTGTCAGAGGAACAGAGGGCAAGAGATATCACTCTTACAACATGGGACACTTTAAAGATTTTTCTTTGTCTTCAAGAATCAGAGGCTTCTGCAGCTGCAGCAGCAGCTTTTGCCTTTCCTCGAAAGGTGAAGAAGGATGCTATGTGTCGTTTTTATCTGTATGTTCTCAATAGTTTTCTCTTTAGGAGTGATTCGTTTATTCATTAAAAGTAAATTGGTAATTAATTTATAGAGCCTGTGTTCATTTTTATTTCATGGATTTGTAATCTTAACCGAACAATCTTGAGTCTGCTCTGCTCCTAGTGAGGTATTTTTTAAAGTGCTTTGCAAAAAGATTGATATTTTCTGTGTTTTTCCACATTCTATGACATGATGACCACAATCTGGATTTCATTTTAGGATGAGTTGGAAATGGGGTTAAGTACATAAAAATATATATCTTAAGCATTTGAACAACATTCCATTCCATTATGTACCAAGTTATGGCTGGTAAACAAAACTGAAATGTCTGACGATAATAACTTGAATCAAAGAAGCTGCCACTTTACAATGCTGGTCATTGGTAAGATTTATTTCAGATGATCAGTCTCATACTAAACTGTCAAAATATGTATGTAATATGTATGTAAATTTGTTGCTTTTAAAAGGAAAATACATGAAATAAAAACATGCAACTACTGAGAAGTATATTTTAAAACTTAAATTGAGTGACTTAACGTGAGGAAACTCTCATGGAAACATTATCCAACAATTCACAATAAAAAAGAAAAATCTTTTTCTTCAGATGTAATATACAAGCATAATTTGGGTTTTCCCCAGTTGTCTAAAACCATGCTAATCTTAATAGTACTTAAATGGATAATAACAATGTGTCCTTCTAATTATTCTTGGACCTAGAAAATAGAAATAACATTGATAATCCCAACTGGTGAACGACATAAAAATTTGATCTGATTGAATCTCACATGGTGAATACAGTGCATCATATCCATTTGTGGTTAGGCAGATTTTTTTTTAATTTTATTTATTTATTTTTTGGCAGTTGCATTTAAATACAGCATAGTTTGTGCAGTCTGGGAGGAAACAGTCAAGCCTGGACTGTCACTTTAGCCTGACTGATATCCCATTTCTCAAGTTTAGACTATTTCAGCGACATGAAAGCAGTTGGAACTTGAAAGGCAAAGTTTGAAAGCCTTCCCTATCATTAACTTTCATCTCGTACGGCAAACAAATGGGAGAATCAGCCTGCGATGAAAGTGAGCCATCGGCCTTGTCATGAGCACTTAGGGCCACGGGGGTAATTAATTTGTATTGAATAGGAAGTCAAATACTGATGCGGACACTCCCAGACTCCCCTATCATCTTAGTGCTGAGCTTCCTTGGATCAAAAGGATTTCTTTCTCTTCCCCCACCCGCCTGCCCGCCCCTGCAGCCTGATGTCTTGTCTCAGGACTTGCTGAATAATAGAGATCAAGGGATTGCTGTCAGAGGCCAGCAAATATGAATGAAGTGTCATGGCAGTTCACATTTTCCGGCAGAGTTCACTTGTTTTGGTGTCAAGAGTGGATAAATTAATATTAGAAGACCAAACGGTAAAACATTTACATGGCTGACAAAACAATTACTGTAGCAGATCCTGAAGACGTGGCTTTTATATGCGTGTGTGTGTGTGTGTGCAGCAAATCACAGAGACAGCTCAACGCACAAACCGACGTGACACCTACACATCTACATTACCAGAGAAAATGCATTTCACTTAATTGCTATGCATATAAATATCAGGCATCATTTAAAAAATGCATATGTTTGATGTTACAAATAAAGCTTTGCTGAATTTCCAGATTTCCATATAAATATATATATTTTTTCCTCTTAAATGCATTTTGCAAAGTAATTTATTCAGCGCGTTTCACAATGATTCCCTCAAAGGCGGAGAACTCCAAAAATATCCAGGAGCAGAAGAGGGGGATTTGAAGTCTTTCTGTTTTATTATTAAAAGCCAACAGTTACTCATGACATTTGCATCCTAATAACTGCAAGATAAGTTAGAACTAAGTTGGCACTCTAAACCTAATCTCCATAATGAGATTTATAGGCGAAAATTTTTTTTTGCTACTTTTAATGCTACAGGCAGGAAAGAGGGGTAGTGTGGGCAAACGTGTCAAGGGAGGGTGTTGATATACTCACATAGGCATCAGTATGCTCTGTCATGCCTTTCAGTGGTGCAAAGATAGGAGGCGTGCAGATAACTAGGAAAGTATGAAGGTATAATCTTTCAGTTGTCCCGTTTCTCTTTTTTTTTCCGACCCTGGCCTCTTGATAGACCATGCTGTGCGTTCCTCTTAATTCCTTCTTCTCATTCATTTCACTATGCTGATGGTGTGTGTTCAGAGAAAGCTCCACCATCAGTCAGTTAAATGTACCAAGGAGAGCCGGTTTGAACAAAGGCAATACCTAATTTCCTCCCATCGCGCTTTCTCTCTTTTATAATCAGCTTCCCATAACCAAACATTTGTCTGCTGCTTTTCCAGGGAGAGAATCTTGGCTATCAACATGTTGGAAATATTTAGATAAATACAACCAGATCCCTGCTTATCACTCAGCGGGGTAGGAGCAACTCTCATTACTTAATAACATTTTTGTTTGGGGAGGGGGCTGTGTTTGAGGTAAAGCCGAGATGAATTACAGCAAGGTCCTTGAGAGGGAAGAAAAAAATAAAAAAATCAATTGGAAGTCTCCAGGGGAGACTAGAAAATGGTTTTGGTCGACGTACAGTCAGCTCTTTATGTCAAAAATACATAATCCGGCTAAGACGGATTCAAGGAGCCGGCGCAGTGCTTTATTACATGCTAGGGTTGTGTCTGACAGCCGGGGCTGACTTTTGTTTTGTCTCAGCAGGTTGACGCTAAAGAAGGCAGTCCCTTTATGCTTCTATTGAAGGCAGGATATCTATTTTGCAATATTAAGCTTACGTTAGCAAACTTCGCAGCCAGCGCTACGAAAAATCGCATTATGTGGCTGCGAATATAACATCTTATTACTTGCAAAGTTTTCACGATCCGCTTCACGTTCGTCTTATTTCAAGGAATTCACGTTGCTGTCCTTGTTGATGAGGCCGCTGGTTGTGACTCACTAATACTTCCCTGCTCCTTTTCTTTGTGTCTGACAGATGAACAGTGAACATTACTGGGGAGGACAAAGCCAGAATTCTATGCACATGTGATTGGATCTGAGCTTGCTCTGACCTGAGACCATTAAAATGGAGTTGCTATGGAAACTCATAGTGCTGCTGTCATTGGTGGAGTATCTGACAGGTAAGCCTCCCAAGCACACTATTTGTCCTGTTGTTTGTTTTGTGGACACTTGCAGAACCTCGGGATAGAAAATCTTCACGTTTTGTCACATTACAACCACAAACTTTAATGAACTCTCTTAGACCACATGCATATATTAAGTGACTTATGAAGGCAGTTTACTGAAATTGATTTTATTTAAGGGCATGAAAGTAAAGGAACCACAGTATCAATGGGCAACACACTTTTCAGATTTTTATTTATAAAGATTTTGAAAACGAGATAATTAATTTTCCTTCCACTTTACAGTTATGTTCCACTTTCTCTGTTGGTCAACTACATCGACAATCAAGAGGTGGGAATTCTTTTGCAAGGCAATGCACTTTTTTTTTTTGTTAAATCCTACAGGTTTGAAATGTATATAAAAGAAGACATATTTGATCTCTACACACAAACAAAAAAAAAAAAATAGAGATGAAAGCAAACATAAACTATTAAAGACTTTGAAAAAGGTTAACACCCTTACAGTGTGAGACTTGGGGAGGGAGGGAGACCAAAAAAGAAAAAACTCTCCTTTTTAGAAGGTCAGTTCTGCTGAATCACAAAGCTGCCCAGTCTCCGTATCAGAGAGACAACCACCATGCAGCAGTGGACTGTGCAGTCATTAATTCTAAAGAGCGCCTCAATTGTTTTCCTAATTGAGACTGTACTGGTCGTGGTACAGAAATCTTGTCATTGATCTGGGTTTTAATGAGAGACCTAATTTTCCTCCCTTTAGAAGCTGTTTGGGGTCAAACACGAGTTCTCCTCAGACCGCCAGCTCCTGGAGATGAGAACGAGATGAATAAGAGCTTTACTGCATGAGCAAAGTGTCTTGAAGGAAAGACTTATCTTTTCATGTTGCCTCGTTCAAAATCGGCGACTCCTCCTCGTGGCTGGGACGGAAAAATAATTACTCTGCGTGCATGTGAGAGCTGGTGACTGTGGCTGGCTTTGTATGCGTTTTTTTTCCTTAAAGCGGCACCTAAATCTGCATATGTGGCAATTAGCACAGCTTATCGCTAAATCTGAACACATCACTAGATGTCTGATGAGGCTTTCCTCTGGAAATTGCTGCCTGCTGATCTACACTACAATTCAAGATCGCCGGGTTTTATCCTGCTTGGCGATTATTTTAACTACGCAGACGCTGGACGTTGATCAAAACATACCTTAAACCCGCCTGTTTTTGTTTCAGAAAAAAAAAAAAAGAACTGCTTCCATAAGGCTATTCACACCTACTTTCTGTGTTAGGCCACAAAATCTAATCTTGCAGTCATTAGTGGCACAAATCAATGCCGTGGTTATCAATTTACAGCAATTTGGTGCTTGACAGTGGAACAGAGGCTAAATTGTTTCTGCAAAGCATTGTGCTGCCCAGTCCTTGTCTCGCTCTTGAGGCTGGCGCTCAGCAGAAACACATAGTTACTGGGCATTAATATTCAGTGTGGGCTTCCATTACATGTGCTCTACTTACAAGGAAGTATGTCGCAGTATAACCCTAGACGTCTGAAGCCTCTGTCTGCAGCAGGAGGGAAAAAAATTATGAAACGCGTCAAATGTTCTACCGTGTGCATTTTGCGAAAGGCTACCGTGTCAGGATTTTTAACTTGGGTTTAGGTTATTTATCCGCAGACTGAGGTGTTGTTCTTTTTCTTTCTTTCTTTTTTTTTTTTTTTGTTTTACAGACAGTGGGCATTGGCTGTGTGGGAGGGCATTCGAGTTGAGGGGAAACCATTCCCAAAGCGAGTTCATGTAAAGTTAACCACCTCTTCACTTATTCCTCTCTGAGGGTCTGAACTGCCTGAGGCAGGGGTGTTTACTACGTGTGTGAATGAGTGAGTGGAGCAAGATGGCACTGGGGCAAAGGGGAGGATGCTGTTTGTAGCCACAGATGCTGCATCACTGACCTGAAAAAGAGGCTGCTTTCTTCTAGCCCTGAATCGGTTGTTTGGATTTGGAAAAATAAGACACTAATCTGCAAATGTCTATGGGAAAGAAATTATGTATGAAAATGTGAGATTATTTTGTGGCACCTTGCAGAAGTATTTATAGCCCTTGCACTTTCTGACCGCTGACAAAACCTTATTGTTAAGGCTTTGTTGTGATTTTATATGGTAGAGCAACACAAAGTTCTGTGCAACTGTGAAGTGGAGGGAAATCGATACAAGGTTTTAAAAAACATTTTGCAAATAAGAAACTACAAAGCTTTTTATTCTTTGGTCAATACGGTACAAATAGCTTTTGCTGCACGTCTTTAGGAGCATAGCTGTGAAATATTAGAGCATTTTTCCTTGCAAAGCAACTGATGTCAGTCAGAGTGGATGGACAGCAACATTGATTTTCAACTCATGCCATAGATTCTCAATTAGATTTAAGACATTTGGACATTGCCAAAACGTCCATAATGCATAACAGTGGTCTGTCTGGTCAACAAATTATCTACCTGAACTGTTGATCTCTGCAGCGGCTTCACTTTTTCTACAGGCCTCTTGGCTGCTATTCTGATTAATGATAGTCATATCTTGGTTGCTCTGAAATTGTACTTTCCATCTCCAGAACATGGATTATTGATTTTATATCCTAACCTTGATTTAAGGTTTTCCAAAATTAGATTCCCGACCTCTCTGGTGTTACTTTGTCTCCATGATGGTCCGTATTTACTGTGTTTTTCAACCGACCCCAGAGGTCTTTAAAAAACAGCCGTATTTACGACGAGATGAAATAACAGACTTGGACAATATTTTCGCAGCAGATTTCATCGGTGTAAAAATGGCGCAAGAATGCCATCTTTTGGATTCAGTTTGTGGTGGTAAGTCCAGGCGGTGTGAATAATTTTGCAAGGTTGAATTTCCATTTGAGTAACTCCTTATTACAGTGTAGATCGCAGATATATGATCTTAAACATAGAGCAAAGTCTGTAAAAGAAACATAGCACATTGTATCCAACCTTCTTGTAATGAAAGACATTGATTTAAATGCTGTTTTCTAAAGGCTCAGTGAATTTTCTGAGCGGTTGGCTAAAATAATTGGAAGAAATCACATAAGGGTACAATTTTGGCTGGCAAAATTGGAAACAAAAACATAAACATATTACCCAGAATTGCAGCTGAGGCTCTTAACAGCAATCAAAAGTTTTCTTCTCTCTGAATAAATAACAGTGGGGGAAAAAAAAGAGTTCACATTTGCTGAAATGGGTATAATTCATTTACGCTGTGTTTTGATGTGAGGAAACAAAAATCTTAAGAACACAAAAGCTGAGAAGTTGACTGGTATAATTAGATGATTTTATGAAACTATTCATATGTGATGGGGTGATTTTTTTTTTTTTTTTTTGAGTTAGAGTAGAAAAGGGAATCACAGCTTTTCACAGAGCTGAGGGTGGTTTGAGATATTATTCTAGCTTCCATGAAAATGAAAACAACAATTCATTTCTATGATTGATAACCTTTCGGTGTTTTGATGTTGCATATGTGTCACTTATTGCAGTGGAATGACAATATTATTGGAAATTTCTGATTAAAATTAAATAAACTCACACTCCAATATCATTTAGAGACAAAAAGTGTGTTGAGTTAGGAGTGATTCCAGCCAAGTAGAAGTGTAAAACTTGCATGCACTGCAGAGATGGACCCCATCCAATCAAACATTAGTATCGGTGTCTATTCTCAGATCAGATATTGGGCTTAAGCCACCTACAGTGACTGAGAAGAGAGAGGTGACTGCGATTACGTTCTGGGCCTCATTGCATTCAAGGTTCCTCTTTCTCTCAGTCCATTTTGTGAATTGATATTTATACTATACATATACCTGACAACGTGAACACATGCACGGCAAGTCCACTTGACCCTTCGTTATCGATCACATAAGTAGATATGGATCTACTGCAATAATTGAATAATATTAATAATAATAATAATAATAATAATAATAATAATAATAATAATAATAATAATAATAATAATAATGACAATAATAATTGCAAACATGCTTTGTAACTTATAGTGCCAGCGTTATTCGTTCATTCTTAGCATATGCAACTGTGGATCGTCTGGAGGATGCAGATCTTGATTTTCACTCAGAAATTTCCAAAACACTGCAAACATTGTCAAATCCAGCATGTTCCATGTCAAGGTTGAGACCGTAAAAGGATAAAATAGATAAAACAGAACAAAATGCTGTACTCTGGTTCACCCTGTTATCTGTTTAACTTTTTCTCTCCCACACAGTGGGTGCAATGCTTATGAAAACTGCTCACTCTTTTTTTTTGCTTTTACAGATCAGTCATGATCAATGAAATAAAATGTGGTTTTTTGGGTAAAAAAAAAACAAACAAATAAATCCTCTTTAATGTCACAATAAAAACTGTTATATGCAAAATAACAACAATTAATTAAAAATATGAAACACAAAATACGTGTTTAACAAACTTTTCTGCCACTTCAAGTCAGTATTTAGTAGATGCACCCTTGGCTGCAATCACAGCGCGGATCTGAGTAGATGGCCTCCTGACTACCAGTAGTTCATTTTTGTCCTCTGTAGAGGACATTTCTAAACTTGAATATCTCCCACCCCCTGCATTCTACTGAATTAATTCCTTTTGGTATCTGAAGAGAACATTTAGGGCTTTTCAATGATACCACATGTGAAGGGGTGGGACTTTTGTACATACCTTTTTCTAATTCATAAAAATGGTGTTTATCAGTAATAACACATTTAATGGGAAGAGACAAAGTAAGTGCATAAAACCTTTTATTACCTTACAAAAACTGTGGGATTTTAAAAAAAATGGTGATTGGACATTATTTTTTTTCCTGGTAGTCAGGAGGATGCATCTCAAATAGACTTGCACATCTAGATGCTACAATTTACCAGTATTATTTCTTGCAAAACTGTTCAAGTTTTGTCAGGTTTGTGGTTGTGCTCCGGATCGTCCACTTTGTTGTCTTGTAATCGTTTCTGTGCAGCTTCGGCTGGATGCTTCGGGTCGTCGTCTTGCTTGAAGCCATAGTTCTCTTGCAGATGGAAACAAACTGTCCTCCAGGATTCCCCCCTATATTTGCAGCTTTCATTTTACTTTCTTCCTTCATAAGCCTTCCAGGGCCTGCTGGCATCCCCACAGCATGATGCTGACACCACCATGCTTCTCAGTAGGGATGGTGTGTTTGTGGCGATGTTCAACCGTCTGCCAAACATAGAAACATGTCTGAAGGCTAAAAACCTTCATTTTTTTCTTGTTATACCAAAGAACTTTTTTTTACACTTGATCGTGGAGCCTTTCGGCAAACCCTAGTCAAGGTTTTATTTGAGTTTTCTTCCAACAGTGGCTTTCTCATTGCCACTTTCCCATAAAACTTTTACAGGTGAAGAACCTGGGCAACAATTGTCTGCAGAGTTTCTCTCATCTCGGTTGCTGAAGCCTGTAACTCCTTCAGTGTGGTCAGAGACCTCCTGGCGTCCTCTCTCACTGGCCTTCCTGTGGGGTCACTGCGATGACAACCTGATCGAGGCAGACTTACAAGTGACATATTCCTTCCATTTCGTGATGATGGATTTAACTCAACTATTTTTGGCAGATGTGAAGAAGTTTTAAATAGGTTTTGAAGATTTGCATGAGCTAAATTGTATCAGACATCCTGCAGAACCTGATCTGTCATCTTAAAGCGCACAGAGCAACTGTTCACCCAGGCCCCATAGCAGGGAGGCGTCCTCAAAAAACCTGAAATGAAAACAGTTTTTGTGTGCGTTTGTTGATTTTCATAAAATTCTAATGAAATAATGACAGAAATAAATTCATCTGGGCTATTTTAGGTGGCTGAGCGAGTGAATTTTGTATTAACAAACATGTTTATACAAAATGTCCTCTGAGGCCCATATGTGCACCCGGATGAGTTAGATAAAAGTGATCCAAAAGGCAGCGGTGCTTTATGAAGGAAAAAGTGATGTCTTTCCCCTTAAAGGGAAAATCAGGCTTTGAAATGAAAGCACAGAGAGAAATTACTCATTTCTTTGACAAGAAACTGATGGAAAAAAAATACACAGTCTGAGCTAATATCAGCAGTGGTGGTTTCAGAGTGAAGGCGGCATGTTTCCGCTTTGTTCATCAACTTCAGAGTAATTTCCGCCAATCATTTGACACTGAGAAGTTGTGGAGCTAGCAATAAAAGCAGTTCAACTTTGTAGATATTTCAGCCCTTTCCCGGTGATTAATCATGACACATTCTGTAGCAATGAATATCCTGTAATATCAGGAATGTGAAACTGAACGCAACAGACGACAGGAATCGTAGTGATAATGGAAAAAGAGATGCTGTCATTTGACAGAGGGCTAAAATGGTCAAATGGAGATGATTTTTTTTTTTTACTTGTCAGAAAGAGGGATGACTAACATAGACTCTAATCAAACAATGGCATACTGTTGGTGCATTTGAGTCAGTCAATACCTTTTAGAAACGTAAGTTTCTAAACTTTAACAAGAAAACAAACTTATCAGGAAGTACCATGTATCAGGAAGGTTCCCACTCATCATGAGAAAAAAATAATTAAGAAATAATAAAAAAAAGCGAAACATGTGGTCTTGCATACCAAATGGTTTATTGAATAGCAAGCATATACATATACATTTAACCTTTTGGCACCAGCGTAACATTGTGATGAAGCAAAACTTAATATCATTCCCTATGAGAGTAGACCAAACAGCCTTGTAATTATTTCTATTAAGAGACAATTAACAATAAAAAAGACATTTAAAGACCTCATCAGTGGTTTTGTGAACATAAAGACCCATCAATGGACATTTACTGGAGAATAAATTCCTTCGTCATCTTTTTCCAACACTATTTTCAAAGCAGATTTCTTTAAACAGATTTCCAACACCAGCTAATGAGCTTCTTTTTTTGCTCTAATACAGATAAAGATGAATGAGGCCTGGTCATTTGATTATTGTGCAGACAATTAGGCAGTTTTTCAATACAGGCTTTACACTAAGATCATATCATATACCACGGGAAAAAATTTTGCTTGAGAGATAAGGATCAAGAAAGCTGGTGCAAGATGATTCATTCAACGCCCAGAATTTCATTCTTGAGTCCAGTGTGGGAAAACATTGTTGTTCACACAGAGTGAAACGACAGTAGGCCAAATATATCACATTCTAATTTAAAAATGATGTTATTTCTGTGTCGCATCACGTTGGCTTCAGTAATATGGATGCATCTCATTAAGAAATGGCTGTGAATCTAAAGCAAGAGAAATTTGGGAGTTTGACACTTCAAACTCCTTTTTTTTTTCTTTAGCAAGAACAGATATGTGTGAACAGATGATGCGCTTTTTGTGTGTGTGTGTGTGTGTGTGTGTGTGTGTGGGTGTGTGTGTGTGTGCGTGTGTGTGTGTGTGTGTGTGTGTGTGTGTGTGTGTGTGTGTGTGTGTGTGTGTGTGTGTGTGTGTGTGTGCGTGTGTGTGTGTGTGTGTGCGTGTGTGCGAATTCATGTAACCACCGGAAACAGTCATCACAGTTAATCACTTGAAACAGTGATACTGGTTTATTCTCAGTTATATTTTTCTGTGATATTTATTAATGGATGTTTTTAATGACTAAAATGAAAATAAATAAGTTTTTATCAATGTAAAAGCAACAACAAAAAGAAAAAGGGCGTACGTTTTGCTTAGCTGAAGTCAAATGCCAAACATCACTTTGGTCTTGTTTCCACAGCACAACTCTCAAAATGTAAAATAACATAAAGAACACAACAATGAAGTACGTGCACCATGTGTAAGTAAAATAAGTTGTGAAGAAAATATGTAAAACTCATTTCCTTGTATTATCTCAGCACATAAAAGTACCCAAGCACTGGTAAACCTAGGGGGAAAAGATATATTTGATTTTAATATTAATGTATAATTTAAAAAATGTATATGTATTTTGGACCTTTTATTAGCTTTTGTAGTCTTTAATGAACAAAGGGCAAAATGCACTTTTAAAAATGACATTCGTGAAAATAATTTAGAAAATACATTTTTATTTTGTATTGGATTTTTATGAACATCACATCTATATTTAAGTGCTTTGGCTGCAATGCAACTAGATGATAAATGTTATTTGCACAAGCAATTCTGCTATGTGGTTTATAAAGCCATTTTGTACAGAGAACTATAAAAATTGCTTTAATTTGCTGTTCCTATAAAGGGAAGTGGGTGGAATCACTTCTGTTCCCCCAGTGGTCATTGCACTGTATATTACTGATGCAAAGGCTGTTATTGCAGTTGGGAAGCAATAGCTTTGATTAGCAAGAACAGTGGAACATGATTGGATATTGGCTTTAAGTGTCTCACATATTTCTTCCTAATGGCCATGTAGCTAAAAGCAGGTGGCATAAATTTAGTAAGCAGCTTCAAACT
Organism: Poecilia reticulata; assembly: GCF_904066995.2. Lineage (NCBI taxonomy): Eukaryota > Metazoa > Chordata > Actinopteri > Cyprinodontiformes > Poeciliidae > Poecilia > Poecilia reticulata. The sequence goes on along the minus strand of NC_088836.1, from coordinate 13,147,152 downwards.
GTTTCTGACATCCCAGCTGATTGTCAAGGGGGATAGTTAGAGTTTTCTATTGCTTGGGCAAGCCCAGTCCACACACAATCCTGCGTGTGATTTTTTCGTATCCATCACTCTAGAATTACAAAAATGCAGCGACCTTCTCCCTCAATTTCTGTGCTGAAATGTATGCTGTCAATTTGCGAAGCAAGTTGCACAAATGCATCAAGGGTTCAGATAAATCTAAACCTTCTTTTCTTGAAACAACCAGGACACTGGGTCTGCCCCCACATTCATATTTGGTGCTACCCAATAAGAAACCTTCAAGGTGTATCTTATCAGGACTAGACAGAGCAGAAAGATGCTTTAAAAGGCAAAACTGTCTTTTTTCATTTGATGTCTAAAACCTTAAGCTGAAACAAATTGATTCAGGGTCTCAAAAGTGGTCCGTACCTCCCCCTCAGCTGACTCCTCGTGGGCCTGTTTATTCATGCTAAGGTAAGCTAAAGGAATCCATCTGCTGTCAGCTGGTATTGAATTTGAGATTAGTTTTTATTTCGACCTCTAAAACAGCTCGCTCTGCCTACAACTTGCTTCGGTGCCGAGTCTTGTTGTCCGATGAGCCTTGGAACGCCCGCACATATCACCATCTGGCAGCAGGGGACAGATAAGGGTAGAGTTAGCCTTTTTTTTCCCTCTTCAAACACTATTTCACAAAGACCTCCATTTCTGGCCTGTGGCATTGTGCCATCAACCAACTGAGGGTTCCAGATCACTCCAATTCAGTGTCATTTTGTAAAAGTACATTTTGGAAAGTAGACAAATTTCTTATTTGGTATAAGCAGATATTCCCAGCACTGCTAATACCTGATTGTGGATTCCCTTCTTGTTTCTGTATCATAAAATGCAGAGATGATGTGGTGTGACACAGTAACTAAGATGACACAATTTGACCAAAACACTGGGAGGAGGTTGTCGGGATCATTTAGAGAGTAATTTAAAAAACAAAAGATAAAGAAAACTAAGTTATTTATGAGCTTACAATGAAAAACTAGAGGTAAGATGAAAGGAGAGAAAACAGCAGGGAACCAAGCAAGAAGGCACACAGAGTACGAGTCCAGGAGCAAACAGGCATGGTAGTTGGGAAGGAACAGCAAGGAATAAATGAGCAGATGATGAACTGATACAGAACTGAAGATTCAAACAAACCAAAAAAACAGTATGCAATAAGACTTGATGGACACGATAAAAAGGAGAAAATTACCACAACTTACAAAACCAAAAGTCTTTTAGATCAAAGACCCTGTAAAGAAATGGAATTGTTGTTATAAGTGATTGAAATATTACTAAGTTTATTTAGTTTATTTGTACAGTATGTTGTATTTATTCTTTGTGTTTGTTTAATTTCATGGTAGAAATATTTTACTACGTCTGAAGTCGTTCAAAGAAGCGATGTTGGTTTTGGGTTAAATTACAGATGTCAAAGTTGGAGTTCTGTTTTCAGATTTGTCCATGTTTTTTTTTCAGAATACATTTTCTTTTCATATATATCCATCATAATAAAATGTGTTTTTGAAAAACCCCCACAAATAATAATAATAAAAAAATAGTGTAGTGCTTTTACTTCCAATCTAATTATCTGATAACCTTAGACTTATGTAAACCAATAGTATGGATGTTTTTGCCTTGATCTTTGTCACAACTATGTAGCCACTAACTATGACGTGCAGAGATGCATTGATAGCAACTTCGAACTATTATAAAAAATTAAATAAAAAACATAAATGAATCGGTTACCAACACTTTTTAATCCTAGAGGTTCCAAAAACACACAAAGGTTGAACGCTCAAAACAGCTTTGCTGTATTCAGCTCAGCCTTCCTGTTATCCACTGAAAGTTTGTCTTTCAGTGGATAACACAGTTCATTTCTTAAAGCTGAAATGAACTGCTGAGGGGTCTCATTATGCTATAGCAAATAGCTTAATCATTCATCCTTCATTAGCTTCATCTGAGTTTCCCTTGATTTTATTGTAATCAACTTACTACTGGAGTAAGTAGCTAACTTTACAAATGTTTCCTTAATCACAGAGAACTCCACGGAGATGAGTGTTGTCACTGTAACCTTGTTGTAGCTTTTGCATATAGTGCGTACGCTGACCAGACAACTATCAGATAATGAGGTTTTCAACTATCAGATCACTGATCAGGACATATTGAGCTGAAACTGATCAGACTCCTGTCCACAGCCAATTTCACAATCCATCTCCAATGAAAATTAAAGCAGAATGACTAAATTTGTATTTCCTTCCATTAGGGATGAAGGTTTTTTTTTGTTAAGATGAAATAATTTCTCAGTTTACAATGACACATTTGTGATCCAGCTCATAATTGCCATAGGCTTTATCTCCCCCCCTAGGCTTTTGCATAGCAGGTGTATTGCCTGCAGAGGAACTCTCTTCTGGTGATCTGTCACTTCTTATTGCAGCTTCAAGGAAAACGCTTTGTATGACAGACGATGATAATTAGGTGGATACTTATTTTTACACCCCACCCCCCACCCCCATTTGTCCTCGTGGAGAGAAATAATCTTTTTTTCAGGGCTCCTTCTCAGACATCACCACAGATTTAAAAAAAGGAATTATTCTGAGTTTTGAGGTGAAAGACAGACACCCTACGCCCCTGAGACTTGAAAATGATATCTGCCTCTCATACAAATGACTTTCTCTAACTGTTGAATATTTCTACTGTTGGGCTATTTAATAAATGCAAAAACTCTCTAACTAATCCAAATGAATTCCCTTTTCAGAAAGGATAGCTTTTATTTGTTGACTTCTCCTTAGGCAACTCTTGCACAGTGTCTGCACATGCATTTATTTGTATAATCCAGAAGCTGACCGTCAGGCACACAGCTAAATTTAATTGTATTCAAAAGCATGGGGAAAAAAATAGTTGAAATCCTGCCCACTGCTCTTTGGCATTTGTGCATGACATGCGAAAATTGGGTTGTATGCTTGTGGATTATACAATTTTATATTTAGATCTTTAAGTTACAGTTTCCTAGTTACCAGTTGGTTACCCTGGGGCTTCGAAGATTTGGTAGATTTTAGAAATTAGTAGAAATTGTAGCAACAACCACCTACTTTAGATTGCATTAATGTACTCTAAATTTGAAATCGTATGTTCAAAGGAGTTATAACTGCACTGAAATAGACGAGCAAATTTTTCAATGTTGTGATTAAAATACAGTTAAAATAAGTATTATAAATATTATAGATGATATTTTTCCCCTATGATTTTTCTGATTGATGTTCTAATAGACTCCATCCTTCTTATTAGCTAAATGTAAGAATGTACTGAAAGTTTCTTTTATATGAAATAAAGCTTTAGGTTATGAAGAACCCACTGGGTTCTCAGGTGTCAAGAGAAAGGTTACTTCCAGTCTTATTTGAATAGCCCAATGTGTCTAATATGTAACTTTAAGTGTAAAGAGCTTGAAAGGAGATAAAAAGGAGCTCAATAATTTGGAAACCTCCTGGGCACACAGCAAGATGTGACTGAGATTAAAGAATTGGACTATTAATCAGAACTTAAGTTCTGTGAGAAGAGGTGCTGGCACTTTAGTCTCCGTTGGTTGGAGAGATAGTCAACTTGGCAACAACAGCAGTTCTACTTGTGCAAAGATCACTTCAAAAATCTAAATTGGACTGGCCTATCTTTATGTGCATGTTTTTGAGATGTCCGGAGACTTCTCACTTTGAATTTAGAACTGGTCAGTGAGTATCTATAAGATCCTGGAGGTTTTAGCGTTCAGTGCTGTTGTTTGTGCATGTCAGTGCACCACAAACGCTCAAATACAAAAGGTTCCGGACGGAAAGTTTGCATGTAAAAAAGAGTGATTAATTGATATAAATTTTTAATACATTCAAATTGATCCTAAACCCTGACAAATTCACATCGGAGCAAGCATTTAGTGTTTTTAGTTATTTTTTTGGATCTGGTAGAATAGTCATGTTGTATCTTTGGTGCTGTGTTCCCTTGTGCTTGGTGAATACCTCAGCTTTTGGGTTGATACTACGCAGGAGTACATACAACACCGGAGACAATCTGGGTCAGATTTTGGATGTATGAGCTAGATTGGGTTAACCTTTACTATTACTGAAAATATATCAGAACTTTATTTTAATGCACAACTGAACTGAACTTTGTTTTCTACTCTGTAAAGAACATAGCAGCTTGAAACTGGATTGCAATGTTTATTTCTCTTGCTTTAATTTTGAGTGCTCTGACTTTGGTTGTTTCAATATAGTATAATAGTGGGTTGCTTAAAATTGTTAGACTTTGCTGCAGCTACACTACAGCTGAGAAGCTAAATGGAGTCCAACATTATTGAATAGTTTTTACCACCAAATGCTGGATCATTTCATCAATGTACGACTTCATGGAAAAACAAAAATAGTTGAAGCAAATTTTTTGTTGAGCGCTATTCTGCACATTAAATGAAATTGCTTCATTAGATATGCTATGTAAACAGATTATGAAAACATCCTGAAAGATATGTTTTAAGTTAAGAAATAATGTTTTTGAGATAATTGTTTGATTTTGTCTAAAAAAGGAGATTATTTTGATTAATCTTCACGTGGTCTTAGCGACACTCAGGAAGAGAGCAGCAGATGTCACGGTTGGACGGTGGAGACGTAAGAGGTTTTCCCATAAGGGCGCCAGTTCCCGAAACCGCACACACACAAAAAAAACCTTGTAAAAACGACCCCGCCACACCATGCACAGGGTATAAGGCTTGTGGTGTCCAAATGACCCTGTTTCTTAAATTAAATAATAATAGTAGTAGATTAACTTTGCATTTTTGTGTTTTTATGATGTAAAGCTTCTTGAACTGCCTTGTTGATGAAATGTGCTATGTAAATAAACTTAAAAAATAAGTGAAAAAGAAGTAAAAGGTCAAAATCCACAGGTTGGTTCACAATGTGGAACAATTATTCAATATTAATATTTTGTACCCAGTTCCTAATACCAGTTGTCAACTTGCTGCATTGTTATTCCCACTTTTCCTCTTCAAGCCTTTTTCTCCTCGTCTTTCCTCTCTAAACATCCAGCGTCTGCAAACAGAGAGATGTTTGCAGTGCTTTTTCAGACTCTGCTGGAAATCAAATCTGACATAGTTTTTGTCTGTTCTCCTCCCAGGAAGCGGAGTCCTGCTAAGGCCCGTATTCACTAAGCAACCAGGCAGTGTGGTATTTCCCATTCAGCCTGGCGAGAATCGGAGAGAGGTGGTGTTTAGCTGTGAGGCCCAAGGACACCCACCGCCTTTCTACAGGTAATGCCTGCAGACATGGCTTCATGCACGCATCGTGTTTGTTGTTACATGGAGGCTTCAGGTAATTCCTCAAGGCTACCAAGTGCAACATTTGCACTAACGGCCTGTAGAGATTGGATTTATTGCTTGAGGAAAAGTGGGGATTTGTGTACCATATGGCTCACAATGGCTTTCCGCCTGCAGAGCTTAGATTCACTCTCAGTGATGGTTAATAAAGGAATGACTAATTCAATTCCCCCCCTTAGTTACTGCTGTCTTGCATATTTACAATGGCAGTGAGGCATTAATCTACAGAGTTTACCGAGAACTTTCTGTGATGCATACCAATATTGGCAAGTAAAATAAAAAAAATTACCACAGACATGCTAAGTCAGAGATCTCCATGGCAATGTGATAATTTGGGGCTACTTTTGATTCTTCAGAACCCGGATGACTTGCTGGAGAGTTGATGGAACCATGCGTTCTGCTCTCCGACAGAAACAAAAATTTAATGAAAACATGCAGCTCTTAATTTGTAATCTAAATTCCCTGATTCACAACACCCCATCACCTCTATATGGTTAAAAAATAGAGAAGAGAATTAGTGAAAATGAATGATTTGGAGTGGGCTAGTCAAAGTTTAGAGTTAAATTGAATTGGCATGCTGTTTACGGTGGTGTAACCGTAAACAGGGTGTTCACACTGGAAAGCTCTCCAGTATGGTTCAATTTCCACAATTCTGCCAACAGTAGTAACACTGGTAACAATTTTTTCACATAGCTCTAGGTTTATTTGGATTGCCTTAATAAATAAGGCAATCCTTATTTATTGCCTTAGGCAATCCTAATAAGCATAATAATGCTTATTATTTTTCAAATAATAAGCATTATTTGAAAAATAATAATACTTATTATTTTTCAAATAATAAGCATTATTTGAAAAATAATGCTTATTTTTCAAATAAGCATTATTTGAAAAATGCTTATTTCAAATAAAAACACTTAAATATGTGATGAGATGTGACGAACATCAACAATACTGCATGATGCAAATGAGGTGGATCATGATGGCACAGAAAAAAATAATGTTGACCTGGTTCGGTGCTTTGGACGTGCTGTTAAAGCCCCCAAGCCACTGTGACCCTCAAAGATGAATGATTTCTTTTGTCAGAACAATGGCAATGACGAATTAAGAATTCTGACAAAATGTAAATAAATAAGTATCTGTGTAACCTTATTAAAGTATTATCCATTGCATTGGACTAGGTAGCTGTTTTCCTGTCTGTATAATTAAATGCTGAATTTAAAAGTTGGCATTTATTGTGCAACAGGTTGAATTTGATTCAATGTGAATGTGAATGCATGTTAATGTGGTTTACAGATCCTCAGTTTTACGATTAATGTGCAGAAAGTAACAATAAAAAATGAAATTGAAGCACTCAGGTGGTTTCTTTTTTACTGTTTTGGAAAAATTAAAACAAAGAAAATGTAAATATTGTGCTGCCCCTCTAAGTCCAAATTATTTATAACTAATGCTTTAATGATCCCAGTATATAGTGCCTACAATATCATTCTCATTCAAGCATTCAAACTACAGATCAATCTGACATTTGAGTAATCTCACCATTAGCTTTAGTTAGTTTTTTTTTCAGCTGTAATCTCTTGGATCCTTGTAAAATTCTGCTACACTTCCAGAGTGGCTCCAAACTCCTGCAGCTACAGGCAGGTGTATTTCAGGGGCACCAAGGACACCTCCATTAGTTTTCCATGGCCCAGCAATTGTAAGGCAACATAAAACCTTCACTCCAACTGATCTGTGTCCCCCTTTGTTTTGTCTCATCTGGAGCTGTTGGACCGCTTCCAGCTGTGATCACTAAATCAGTCTAATTAGCCAGTCTGGTGCACTGCATATGTCTTCCTCTTCCCACTATTCTTCAACTCGGCCCTGTGCCTATTTTTGTTTAAATCCCACCAGCTGAAAGAGGGTGGCGATAATGTCATCAAGAGGAGGGACAATCCGTATTCATTTATAGACGAGCATCTTTTGTTACTTTGTTTTTTTTTTTTGTTGGTTGTCTTTGCCAGCATCGCTCTTCTCTCTTTACAATGTAAGCCAACCACAGTAAATGGAATAGTGGACATTTAAGTTACAGATAAATCTAAATCTTGTTTTGGATAAAGCAGATATTTGTGGTTCAGCGTAAAGGAGGTAGTTATTCAATACTGAAAGAAACTACAACATTGACTGTGTTTCTGTACTTGGTCAATCATATGTAGTTATTTTTAGGTTGCAAATGTATTATAGTTTATTTTTAACTCTCATTTTGCTGCACTTACTGAACATCAGTCAAACATAATTTCACTGTGTACAATAATCTACGCCCCTTTTCGGAGCACAGCAAACAAAAAATAGGAATCAAATAGTACGAACTTTTTTTCAGTTAATCTGATAAAATTGCATTACTTGCATTCTTTTGCATGTATGCAAAAAAAAGCAACGTAAATGGTTATATTTATGTGTAGACTTCATATGGTTTGTTTAAATTACCTCCAATTTCTGATTATTCTCCATAATTTCCCATAATTCCCATGAGACATTTAAAATCTGGGATATCATCTTAACACCCAATGAAAACCATGAAAAGGTTTTTTGTCTGAGTCAAGTCCAAGCAGGCAAAACGACTTCAGACCCAAAACATCAGCTGAGGGGCATAGCCAGTGACATTGTGATTACAGGTTTGGGAAGCATCCTTTTGTTTTCATATTACGCCTTATGCCTGAACATTATGAAAAGATAAAACCAGACTTGATTCCCACTCTTGATTTAAGACAATGTTGCTCTTATAATGAACCTACATATTATTTTTTTGTTTGTTTGTTTAAAAGAGTCACAAACCTTCAGTATGTCAGTCTGCTTCTCAGATTACATTTCTTCTCTTCTACTTTTCTCAACAAAATGAGGTCTTTAAAAATACAGTGAGCACTGATGAGACTGTGGCCATGTGTATTTAAAAAAAAAATTTTTTATGGGTTTAGTTAACATTAGAGTGATAAATAAAGCATAGTTTGACATTTATAACTTATTTAGACGATTTATTGCCCTGATTGTAGTGATGAACTGTTTGATATATTTGTTAAATAATTTTGAGACACTCCTTTCTTCTGAGTTATTCCTGATCAGACTCTTAGCACCACATTGCGTAGAGCAGAGGTTCCCAACCCCCCCCCCCTATGGGGGGCGCCGTGCCATTGCAGGGGGGTGTGTGTGGGGGGGGCGCGGGAAGCCGTCTGGGTGAGAAAAAAAAACCTGAACGCTGTATGCGCTGGGTTTTTACCTTAGAATGACCAACTCTCTGTTATTCCTATGTCTAATTGATACAGTAGGAGCTTCCACACTTCCCATATCTGTGTCCTCTGTCACTTTTATCAGCAGTTAAAACTGTTTAATCCGTTGTTAACATGTGGTTACCTGTTTTTCCGAGCCGCCTTTAAACGCAACATGAGCGCTAAGACACTCGCTGGGTTTACGCCTGTGCGGCAGTGAAGAAGGAGACCTGCTGCTGTTGTGCAGAGCTACGCAGGTGTGTGTTAGAATCATGGCAGCAAACCAGCAAAATGCAAAGAACTTTTCACAGTTTTTCCCCCAAACTAACCGACTGAGTTGAGTAAAGTTGCTGGATGCAGGTAATGTTAGCTAAAAGATGACTAGCTAGCTAATATCAATACAGCACCTTAAGCTTAACAAGTAGCCTGTAGGCCAGTGTTTTTCAACCACTGTTCCGCGGCACACTAGTGTGCCGTGAGTGATCGTCAGGTGTGCCGTGGAAATTATTCAATTTCACTACGGTACCGTATATTCCGGACTATAAGCTGCTACTTTTTTCCTTAAATTTGAACCATGCGGATTGTAGCCCGTGTGGCTTTTCTGTGGATTTTTCTTCAACCACCAGGGGGCTCTCTAGCAGGAAGTGAATCATTAGAAGTCCAAATTGTGAATCAAAGAAGAACGGCTAATTTTCATTTAGAACAAGCACATGCTAGCAGCAAGCACGACGGAGAAATGTTTTCAAACTCATATCATGCAGCTTTTAAGTTGAGGGTTGTCGATCTGGCACTACAGGAGGGAAATAGAGCCGCTGCAATTAAGTTAGGTGTGAACGAAACCATGGTTTGACTTTGGAGACGGAGTGATGCGTCCAGCAGATTTATTAGGACGAGGCATTCTGCTGGGTCCTAATGGAAAACCGAGAGCAGCTTCCAGTTTTTATTTTATTTTATTTTATTGAGGGTGCTAGTATGGTGCACTCTATAGTCCGAAAAATACGGTAATTGGTTTTAAAAGATTTTTTGAAAATGAATTATCTGCAAATAATGCCATCTTCGAGTGTCTGCTGTAGTAGTAGCAGCGGCGTAATCATGTAATGTTCTTACCACTAGATGGCAGTAGGTACAGAGCATTTTACATTAAAACGAGAATTAGTGATGTATGAATGTTACAGGTAGCGGTGAGAGCACTGAATCTAGCAAGACTGATGACAGTGATGGAAAAGACAGTGAAGCTCAGCAGTAGTTGGAAAGAACATGAGTCCATTTCCCACAACATATCTGTGTGAAGTGAGCTTCTCTAGTGTGGCTACTATAAAAACTAAAAACAGAAGAGACAGAGATGTTGAGGAAGAGCTTTGTCTTTCTTCAATTTCTGCCAGGAAATCAGATCTGTTTTCATCCAAACATGCACAGGTTTCACACTAGGTGGGTAAAATATACAGATTTTGACATTTTGTACATGCAACTCTTCATATTGTAACAGTGAATATGAAGTGAAATGTTTCCCAAATATTATTGCTTCTTTCAGAATAATAATTATTTTCTGTATTCTGGCTATAAGATGCTTGTGGATTAGTTTGTAAAACACTTTGACGTTTTCTACAACTTCTTTAAATTTAACACCACAGTGTTGTGGCACTGTTCAGGGGTATTTTTGAAGTGGATATGTTAAGTGCAATTTGAAATAAGAAATGTAAAATGTGATAAAAATACATTTTTGTGTTTATTTGATTCCTATTCAAGAGACTTTGATAAGAATGACTATATATAGGCGGCTACAGAGTATCTTTATTTCCATTTTTAGTTGGTGGTGTGCCTCGGGATTTTTTCAATTAAAACAGTGTACCTTGACTCAAAAATGGTTGAAAAACACTGCTGTAGGCTACCGATGTTGTTGTCTATGTTCAGCTACGTACATTAATTTTGCCCCCAAAAAGTCGAGTCCCCCAAGCCCCAGGGGCAGGGGCAAGGACAGGGAGTCTCTAAGAATCCTCTCTCCCCCCTCCCACCCCTTCCCACACGTCTTTCAACCAGACAGCCATTTGTAATCCATGGGGGGGGGCAGAAAATGTTTGGAAACCACTGGGGGGGGGCGCAGGAGAAAAAGTTTGGGAACCACTGGCGTAGAGAGAGTACTAAATCAGAGTCAGAGACTAACAGTTAAACATGTGACTGCTGTCATTCACAGGTGGATGCTGAATGACTCCTTCATCCTGCCCATGCCGGGCTCACGTTTCTCCCTCATGGGTGGGAACTTACACATCACCAATCTGAATAAAGACGAAGATGTGGGCATCTATCAGTGCTTCGCATCAAACTCGTTTGGCACAATCATCAGCAGAGAGGCCAGTCTTCATGTTGCTTGTAAGTTCACTCATAATTTTACTCATCAGTGTCTGTTTATATGGAAGTTTTTTGGGGGAAAAAAACAAAAAACTACTAGAAGCCTTTTTGCTTCTGATAAAAAATGGCTACATTTGTAGGAGAGTTTAGAAACTTCAGCATCTTTAGTCAAGATATAATTTCAGGTCCACAGATTTACTGCAGGCTTGCGCTACATTTAAAGCAGCATATATACTGCTTGTAAGGTTTGTTTTCTTTAGCAACTTTTCTTTTTTCTGTTTTGTAAATCACTTTGATATTCCTCAGTTTAGTTCAACATTTGCTTTGCTGGGAAATTCATCAGACGCCGTTATCTGCTAAAGGTTTGACGCCTCAGCTTGCGTTTTGTCCGCTCAATCTTTTCCTAATTGTTTCCTATGCGCCACTGTGTAAGCAGCATCCACCTCTCTGCAAAGAACTCGCTCGTCTCGGCTTTAAAGACACCTACGCCAGAATCCTGTACATTCAGTTTGACATCTAATATGATCTTTTCAAAGTAGAGAAGCTTCTCCTGGATGTTTACCTCTGGATTCTGAACTTTTTGTGAGAAACCACAGCCAACTCCATCACACTGAGTTCTGGGGTACCTTAGGGTTGCGTGCATCAGTGTTCACACTGTTAACATACAGCAACAGGCATTTGTACAGCTTTCTGCTTCAAGCTGTTAAAATGCTGCTGGTAAAATTATTTTATTTGTTTTATATGTTGTATTTATTTATTTCTACTATCTACTGTTTTTTTTTTTTTACAGTAGTGTGTTTTATATCTAAGAAAATGGCTACCACATTTATATGAATATTTTCCAACTGATTTTTTTTTATGTTGGTTTTTTTATGTTGTTTTTTTGGACTCTGAATGAAACATTGGTAATGATGAAACATTCTTATTTCTGCTCGCTGAGGTAGCAGAGATGATGCATCACAACATTCATACATCATATTTTTATGCCACATTGTCTGTGTGGCATCACTTTTAGCAAGGTGAACTTTGGGCCTCCTCTCTATATGGCGAGCCTGTATCAAATGACACTCCTGATATCTGTGAACAGATGGGCCAGCTTGATTGAATTCTGATGTCTGTTTCTCTGCCGCAGCCGACACGGCAGTGATCCTTGGCGAGAGAGCACCGGCGATGTTCATCTCGCCGCTGTTTGGTGCTTCTTTGTCGCAAAGCAGCGGTAAATCATCAGCATACAGAGCAAATCTGTATTCCGAGCTGCCTGTTGGGCTGCTGATGATATTCACATTTCCTATAAATTTTTGAGGCCTGTCCTCAGCTGTATGTCACCGTGATTGGACTCATTCATAGCCCGGGCCTGACTGGAGACACGCTGCTTTTGTCAACAGATGAGGACAAGCATCAGAGCTGACACGTCGTACGTCTTATTTATTGCTCTTGGTTTAACTTAATTAAGTGTGCGGTGTGATTGAGCGGGTCTCAGGTCAAGGGAATAATTCATGGTGGGGCAGTCTGTTATGAGTCAGTATCATGTCATTTGTAACAGAATCTGACTCTGTGGGGCTCAGGATCCCCTTTCAAACACAATGTGGTTTAATGACTCCGGGAGTGATAGACCCTGGTAAAAGCCATTAATGAAGCGAACACCCGGGATTAAAAGGTTATGTCTTCACTGGTAATCTTCTCACATCTGGCCCCCTAAAAATAAATCCTTTTAAACAGAGCTATTTAAATTACAGTTCGTAGCAGCAAAATTTTACGTTCTTCAACAGTATCATCTGAAATTGCCATTTTTTTCCCCATCCAAGTCCTCAATGATGGCGAACAACATCACAGTCTTTAGTTTTGCGACATCTAATGAGGTGCACTTTTTACTAAATTGGATTGCGTAAACATGTGCGCCATGAATGGGAATTAAGATTACATTTTTAATCCTCCGAGAGATGGATGATATAACCGTTTCCATTACCATCTGTTGTGGGCTTAAACCTCTAAACATATAAAGGTTGTTGATCCCCTCGACAATACACACAGTTAAAAAGGTTCTTTTCGCCTGCCGAGAACGCTGGAAGGAATAATCTAGTTGCTTATCTAGCATAGAGCCGGATTGAGTTTCCTAATCTTGTTGGAATGCTTTCTTTTTTTTTTTTTCCAGAGAGTGAATGGATTTTCAGTAAGGCGAGATGTTGCGTTATACAGCTGAATGCAGGGCCTGTAAGCATGGTTAAAGCCAGTTTTAAGAGAGAACACCAGTACAAGAGAGATTTGCGCTGCATGTGGAGCCATCATGGTATCACGGTGTTAAATGATGAGTGAAATAGCTGAATTTATGATAGAAATCTGGCATAGTGACAGCTCTGTATATGGATTTCCATTGAGATTAAGTTTGCCCTTGTATTTGCACTTAGAGCTGTACCTAAAATTATTCAGGCCCAACATCAAATTTGCTTTATTATCTAACAACTATTTGCAGTGGACAGCTCCAACAAGATCAATTTACATAGCTCACTACATTCATAGGCTATTTAGCCTATGAATGTAGAAGCTTCTAATTCGGCCTCTGCTTCAGAAACCTGCTCTTGATTCTGATATTCTTGCAAATCTCCAGCCTGCCTTTTATCTAAGAAAAAAATCTTGGAAAGGTACTTTACAAGCAAGTAAGTCTTTTTTTAAATTTTTTTTTAGAAAACATTGTATTTTAGATGCTTTTCAATCTTATTACCAAGCTTTACATTGTACCCAAGTTTATCATAGTGAATGCATTATTATTGTGGTTTGACAATTAAAACCACAATAACTGCCTTAGAGACAGTGGATAATTTCTCATTTACAGCAGTAGGTGTGTGTCAGGACTACTGCATTGCAGTGGTTCAAATCTTATTTGGCAGTGTCAATTTTTTTTTCTCAAACTTTGGGATTGTGTCTCCTGTACTGCAATGTGGGATGCCACAAGGTTCAGTTTTAGGCCCCCTTATTTACTTCCTGCATGAGCTAGCCCTTGGCTCTTTTTTTTTTCAGAAACATTGAATTGGTTTCCATTGCTATGCAGATGACTACTTATTAAATCTAGGCTTTATTATGGGGTTAGTATTGTGTACGTCAGGTTGTGCAAAATGCACCTACATGCTGTTCTTGCACACTCTTTTTCTTTTTGAATGGTAAGCTTGGAAATTGTGTTATTCTTTTATAACTTAGCCTGTTTTAAACATCTCTGCAACTATCTCCGACCTGTGTGCTGTGCTCCTTAATCATCACGATTCTGTTTGCTGCCTTATCCTCTGAGATGTTTGAGAAAAGCAGAGATTAAACTGCAGTTTTTCTAACTCCATTTACTAATTAGTTGGCTCACTGTTGATATTATTTTTGGGAGCTGAAGGGTACTGAATACATTTCCACACCTTTCAGCTCTTTCTTTGTTAAAATATTTGAAAAATCATTTATTAGTATTCTTTTTTTTCTTAAAGAAATGCTCTGCTTTATTTTGGTCTGTCACTTGATCTTGTCAAAACAAACATTGATGGTCAGTCATTATGGTTTCTCCATCTCATGATTTATAATTAATCAGACGCCATGTCTCCAGTTTGTGTTTTCCAAGTAAGAACATTTGCAGCATACTAAGAACTTTTTTATGCTGTCCTACAACTAAGTACCATGTGACAGACAGATAGCTATAAATAACTTGTCTAAATAGCTGTCAGAAACTGGAACAAAAGAATCTCAAGGGCCGGTGTCGGCATAAATCCACACACTGAAGGCATTTATCCTGTCACTTGCTGGTTTCATAGTCCATGTTCACATACAACACACAGGGAGTGATATTTTTAAATAATAATACAAATTTGCATGTATCTTATAAGCATTACATCAAAATAAGTCTCTGCATAGTACTTTTTAATTGGGTAACATATAAACGAGATGAGAAATGGGATCCTCTTAGCAAATTTCAATATTTTATGATCCAGCTGATCCCAACTAATTAAAATAATGATGATCGTTCTTGGCAAAAGCAACTAGGATTTTATTTGACATGACTGTTTACAAGTTAAGATCTTCTGAAAGGTAAAGTTGGGATGGCGACTTAACTGCACGTGTTGCAGTAGAGAGTAATAAAAAGTAGCTAATTGTATTTCCTGAATATGTTCTATTCCAACCCAAAACATACAGTTGTTCATTCAGTGGAAGCTTAATGGTAGGAAATAACACGAACGCCGCAGAATGTTAACAGCTCTTCAGAAAACGCTGAAAAACCTCTCCTTGCCTTTTGTCCGGTGGAGAGGTGATAAATGTAACCACATCACAAATTGCCCTCAAACTCACATTCCAGCAGAATCGCCTCGTTTTGCTTCCCCACATTTGCCTCTCATTCATTACTGCGAGTCACATCAGAACAGCTAGCTCCCAAAAATGCAAATTCACATCCAATTTCATGGACCTGAAAGCACTCAAAATAGCCCGGACCCTGCCATGGCTAAGCACATAGAGGTGCAGAACCGTGATAGGCTTGATAAGAGGATCCACGCGGCGTTGAACAGCTTGCCTTGTCAAGCATTGTTGGCTTTTAGTGCGTCTAGCTCATTAACGCTCCACCATACACCAAAGGAATATTGATAGAAAGAACTTCACTCGGTCTGTTTTTTTTTTACATATATTCAAACTTAGAAATAAGGCAGTAATAAATCAGGCTCTGCATGTTGCTCACACGTTTTGATGACAGTAATTTATGGAAAGCTTGAAATTGGGGAAAAATACTGTTTTCATATGCCTTTTCTTTTCAATCCACTAACTTGTCACACATGCTGGTTTGGGTAGTTCTCATATTTTGGAAAGAACTACAAGATGAATTCATATTCAGCACAGTCATCCATCCATCGTCTATATCGAAATATCCTTGCATGGTCAGAGAGGGAGCCTTTCTCCAGCGGTCATTGGGCAGGAGGGGGATACAACCTGGACAAATTGCCAGTCCATCACAGGGCATCACTGAGGCACACAGGACAAACAACCAGGCACACACACGTTTTTGGACTGTGGGAAGAGGCCGGAGTGCCAGGAAGAACCCCGCAATGCACAGGAAAAAATATGCAAACTCCATGCAGAAACAAACTAGACCTGGGTTTGAAACTTTACTACAAGGCAGCACTGCTACCAACTGCACCACCATGCAGCTCCAAATACAGTCGTATTTAATGAATTAGGATATTATTGACACATTACGTTCAGTAACCCACTAAGTGAAATGCATAGAATAAATACAAACAAACTGATCTTTTCTAGCATTTTCTGTAAATTTTTTTACTTAAAGCTAGTGAAAACCTAGAGCTTAAGATTAGAATATTACATCAGACTGGCAAAAAAAAAAAAAAAAAAAAAATTACAAAAATGAATGGACTTGACAGTTTATTTTCTGTTTAAAAGTTATTTGTAAAAGGTATTTTTTATTCTGCAATCTGAAAATAAATACATCATACTGTACAAAATGAAAAAATAAATAAATTATATTATCATTCAAAATACTTCAATCTGTGTTCTAAATAAAGAGCAACTAAATATAATGTGATATGTGGTGCACATCTCCAGCTTGACCTTTCACCCAAAGGAGCTCTTCTGTTCTCAGGGTGATATCAAAATGTCTTTGCGGTAATGTGAGAAGTATATGACCTTTTCCATTGCTCTGCTCAAGACGCTTGGCCTAAGTTCTTGTCAAATGATCTTATTTGGCTTAAATTGAGGTAAATCAGATTTCACTGCCAAATTATTATGAAAGCGTTATGACTAGAGTGACTGTGGACTCTACAGCTGCTTTAGAATATTGTTTTAAGAAAAAAAAAATAGATATTTTAACCGTTATAATCCTTGTCTTCATAAGGTTCTGAGAGACAATGAAACACTTGATGTATGTTTAATAATGTCTTTAATCATAAGTAAAAACATTTTGAACATTCATTTAGCTGCTGTTACGCTATAGGTTTGTGTATAGAAAATCATCTAAATCAAGTCAAAACACAAGGAAGTGAAGTAGAACATAAAACCTTCTTATACGTCTGAAATATGCATGCTGCTATGGCGCATTCCCAATTACTTATTTCTAAACACACTTACTGGTTAAATTTAATATGTATTTGTCTCCTCTGCCTCTGAGATATTCTGTGAGCGGACTGTGTGGTCTTTGCGTGCCACTAACAAACTCAATCAAAGAGGTGCTGCTGCTCTATGAGAGTGAAGATGTGTTTAGAAATTACAAATCATGCTCTACAACGGACAGTTTTATGAAAACAAACTGAACTTTGGCTCTGCCGATATTGAGAAAACAGTGCAAATGTTAGTCCACGCTTCAGAAACGAGTGGATTCCGTCTGCCGGAACAACGCCAGTAATACCTCTAGTCTGTGTTTTTTTTAATTATTTTTTTTGCCTCTCCCATTAACAAAATCGAAACTGCTCCCGCAAAATCACAAAGATAAAATTCATCCTTAGTGATTCAAATTGAATTTCAGACTACATTTCTGCCTTTTTCTGGGGTTTTTTTTTGCAATTTTTTTAAGGAGCTTTCAAATGTTTACTTCAAAGTCAAGACTAATAGCGCTTTTAAACCAGGCACTCACCACTTTGTGTTAACCTAGATTAAGCTGTATCTTCAAGCCAGAGCTGGAAATTGATGTATCCCTGACTCAAGTTTAAATTAGGTCTAAACGCTGTCATTACATTGAAATCCGGTCTATTGCTTAGTGGGATACATGCTGGAGCATCATTTACCAAAGGGAACTTATCTTCCTATGCCATTAAATGGAAGATGTGCAGTACTGTGAAAGATGTATTTAAATTAAATTTTTTTTAGAAGTGTTGAGTTGTAAGACTTTAATATGCCTAATTTATGTTTGTTTGTTTGTTTGTTTTGCTTAATTTGCCATAAGTGTGTAGATTTTAGCTTGATAAAAGAGTTAGATTTTTACCTTTATTATGGATGAGTTGTTCTTCATATCGTTCTTTGGAAAGAAAAGGCAGCGATTCCTCCTACAGATTGAATTAGACAGATTGAGACAAAGTTGGGAGACACTTTTTGATACATCGAGAGTCTAATTGTATGATTCTCAATATAATCAAATGCCATTCAACTTGACTATAGCAAAGTATTTGAAACCAAAAATGGAAAATCTTAAAAACACATTTTATCTGTAGTAAAAGAAAAAGCATAGAGCATCTTTCACAGTATTTTGTCTCCCAGATGGGGTCAGACACACTTGTGAGTTCATTGGATGCTTACGTGTGCTATCTTTTCAATTGGCTTTAAGAAAATTACATTAGATATTGTCCAATTGTTCATTTTGAACTGCAAAATAAATTGATCTGTTTTTATGCCCAGTGGTTGTTGGGACCTCTTCTCCGTTGTTTTTTTTTTTTTTTGTTGGTTTTTTTTTATTCAAACATGATTTATTGCCGTCACCCAGAGTGAATTTCATCACATTTGAATATTTCTGCTCATATTAGGTAATGGAGTCATTGTCACAAAAGGGGATGGTGGTCATTTAGGACTCAAAATGCAGCCGAAAGGAGGCAGAGGCTGAACGAAGATAAAGATGTTCGATAATAATGGAGTAAGAAATGACGGACAATGAAGTGTGCAATCCAAAATAATCTGAACTGAAGATGAAGACCATCAAACTGGGCAGACTGCACCAGGACAGAGCCAATGAACCAGCATCGACTACAGAGGGATACGTACTGAGTGGGACAAGAAACAGAGACTAATGAGCAGAGTGGAACCAGCTGAGAGTGCAATCAGCGAACAGAGACAGAAAGTATCAAATAATCACAGAATGATTGGAAGAACAAGAACTAAATACAGACCAGCAAGGATAACTCTAAATGCAAAAGAAATTTAACTACCCAAACATGATAAGCAAACTTCAAATGTTTCAGTCAGAATAGTTGTGAGGACAAACATTTTACATCCACAACAGAGAAGGACTGATGTGGGGTCCATGATCTAGACTGGTTAGCTAAAGCTTTTTGCTTAGTGTTACCTTATTTTTAGATACACAGCTTGGTTCCATGTTTCTATCTTTCATCAGAAGCCGCTGTAGCTTTCAGCAAGTGGGCTGCTGTGACTTCAGAGAGAACTGGTGCCTTTTGAAATAAAAATTAACAGGTAATGATGTATAATGACACAAAATAATGAATATAATTAGGAGTCAGCCACTCTACTACGAATTTGCTTTTCCTGGAATGGTAATTTGTTTTATTTTTATTATAACAGAAGGTAACATACTCATATGATTTTTGCTATAAAATCAAGAACTATAGGCCTGTAAACTACATAATACTTCCCCTTTAAAATATAACTAGAGGTTTTATTTACCTAAAGAGAATATGCTGCATTTTTGTCTGTAGCAAGCAAATGTAATTTTCACCACATCTTACCTTTTCATAAGGCTTATAAATTTAAATTTAGTGTATTCTCATATTGCCAAGTATTTTGCTTAGACCAAGCATGTAAGTGCATTCAACAAATCTATCTTGTAATTTATTTGTCTACCAGATAGTATTTAATGTCACAGTCAATGAGATGAAAAACTGTTTTCAGCAGTACATAATAAAATTTTATTTATTTGTAGTTGACTTGTTACCTTTTGTTTTTTTTTGTTTTCAAAATGATCCAGTAGACTCCAGACCAGACAAATGCTAGATTGCTAGCTATCTCATGTTTTTTCCATAACAACAAGAGATAGAAAACATTTCTAACAGTAATCTAGCATGCAATGTATGCATTTCTGACAATATGCAAAGATTTTGACAAGGCAGTAGATTTCTATATATACCACATTAAACTCTATGTATGGCTGCTCTCAATCTGGGTTAGGGGGTTAGAGCAGAGGTGCAGCTCAAACACTTATAACCCAACAACTGCGTAAGAAATACCCAAAGCTTGTAAAAATGAGGAGTTGCAACCCAGGATATTCTGTTAAAGTTCTGATTTTGGTAATTGAGCTTGTTTGGACATATTGTACAGTGAAAAGATTGGGTAATGGGATCTTTTTTGCTGGCTCTGTATTTTGTTGTCCTCACACTTTCATACTGTGGTTTGGATGGTGTCTACACAGTGCAGCCCAAAGTTTAAAGCCTCTAAAAACGCAGAAAATGTGGAAGGCAAAAGCAATTTGCCGGCATAGAGTTGTGTGTTTGCTTGGTTTTTCTACTTATAACTGTGAATTTGCCGTGATGAAGATTTCTTACATGCAAACCAATCTGAATCGATGTGGAAAAAGTAAGCCCTCCTCCCTTGTTGAATCATAAATTATAAGGGAACAACCCCTATTTCAGAGGGAAGAGGAGGTGTTAACAGCGCCACCCATATACAATTAGGAAATCACTTAAGTATAATTCTTTTGGGAACATGAAGTTGTTTGAAAAATCAACACATCGTCACAGCTTTGGGACTCTAGCAGGTTACCTTGAATACTGAAATTGTTTCAAAAGCACAAAGCAACATCTGATCCTGGATGTCACACCATAACCCAGCACAGCAGAACCTAAAGCACCACAGGCCTCACTTGTTAAAGTCGTTGTCATGACTGAGCAAAAAGAAAGAAAATGAATTGCTCCTAACTCATCACCTTTGAGGTCAAATATTCTCTTGCTATCTAACATATCCCACCCAGTAAGATGTGGTGTGATGAAGTGATAATCAATCGTATTTACGCCACATCAATGCTTATAATATTATGGGTGATCAACATGGAGTTTTGATTGTGTTCTGTGTCTGACGGATAAATGAAAAAAAAAAAAACATTAGCTGGGGCTCTGAAAACATTGTGTACCCAGAAAATAGCTTCATGCAACAGGAATTGATAAAGATCTGATCATGGAAGAGTGACAAAGAAAATGAACCAAACATGATATACAGTTTTTTTTAAAGTTGCATGGAAGCTTTTTAATAAATCATATATGGAAAAAAAGAATAATAAAAAAGTCCCCCTTTGTGTGTGTTTCTTTATCTAGAAACAACTTTGCATTGCTCAAAAGTTGTGTGAAGATCATGCACTCTATTCATTATGCAGAGCCTCCTCCTGCTCTGCTGCTACAAAAGGAGATATCAGATTTGCATTCTCTCTCTCCCTGTTGTTTTGAAGTGAGTCTTTATTATGTCATTTTATGTCAGGCACACATTTGGCTTCGCCGTCTGCAATATCTCCAAGAGCCGCAGCAGGCGAGACTTAGCGGAGTGTTCGGCAATTCCTGTCTCTATTTGCTTTCTCTCAGCAGGTTGTCAACAAATAATCGGTTTCCATACAAATGATGTTTCTGTCTTTGTCATTTAATTGTTGCCGGTCTTTGTGCAGCGGATCAAACACAGGGAACGATAACAATACACTGTTTCAATTAAATTCACTCATGTGTGACTTATGCTTGAAGAATTGCTTTCTGCTCCAGTCAGAAATGTTATGGACTTTACAAAGCAATATTTATGCAAACATATGACAGACATGAAGAGGTTCTGCATTGTTCAACATCATTCCGCTGTCATTTACCTTGATCTGAAATCACTGACCAACCATTTATGCGATGTTCACTGGTGTACATGTTTTTTTTCTTCTTCTTTATGTCAAATTGTGTGTGCACCGTCTCGCTTCTGGAATTTCTCTGATGATTTTTCATCTCTTACTCCGCTGCCTTTGTCAAACAGACTTGGAGAATTTCAAGACCCAGAGAAGAAATCCAGTGAGGGTTCGTGAAGGTCAAGGAGTGGTCTTACTGTGTGGCCCACCCCCTCACTCAGGAGGTAAGATTCTCTGGTGTTTTAGTCACGTGACGGCAAACCTTTAAACGTAGCATTTTTATACCCGGTATATGAAGTTTGATATGCATGAGGAGACTCTCTGTTGCTGGTGGTTTTTGTTTTTTTTTTGCTTGTGTCTATTTGTCTCTGCTTGTGTCGTTGAAGTTATTGGAGTGAGTCATTTTTATTGTGCAACATTTTGGCCTGTCAGCTTGATTTCTAGGAGGGTGAGGAAAGATTTGGCATGCAATCTGCAGAGAATGTTTTTGGTTCTCTGCTAAGCAGAATAACAAAGCTTTGCTCAGATGGGTGATTTCCACCCCCCCTCCTCATATCACCTCTTTACATCTTTGGGAGTAAGTACCCAGCGCTCTTTACACCTACACATGGGTCTTAAAATAGACTCATTGTTAACATGCATTAACTTAACTTTAATTGCAAGTGTGTCTACATGTAATTTTACAATACAAACATCTTAATCTCTGATTCCAAGCTGCAGTATGTAATGTTTTTTTTTATTTCACATATTAGGTGAAACCATCACTATGTTGTGATAGTGTTATATGAGATGGATAATCTGTGAAAAAAATCAAACTCCTCCACCTCCTCCCAGCGCTAATGCACCGCTTCCTCAATCAGAGCCCTGTCAGTCATCTTTGTGTGTGATCTGTTCAACGTGCTGATTCTTTAGTTGGGGAAAAATCATGTTAAATAATAATATTTTTAAATAAAATCCCCAGTGACACAGTTTGTAACACAGCTGTTGTTAACGCTTTGTATTGGTTTGCGTAGAATCTTTTGGCTAAGATATCTAGACAGTTTAAAATCCTGGTTCATCTCTTATTTTGAAAGGGTAATTGGCCCACAGCATCATAGACCCTCCACCATATATAACAGGTGCTTACATACTCATCTATGATTTTATGCCAGATTCAACTGAAAGATTTTTTTTTTCAGATTGGCTGAAGCTTAGTGGTATCTAAACAATTCACATGTTTCCAGTTGAATGCCTTAGAAACAACATGCTGGCATATGATAACATCTAATGGTTGTTAATGTGACTTGTATACCCCAAGACATTTTTCTTTACTGTGTTTCTTCTGCCACTTATTACCATCTTCCTCATTCAAGTGAAAAAAAAAGATGGATTCTTGTCCAGCCTTGCTTATCACAGATCCAGTTGTTTTGAACTTATTTATTACTAATCAGACTTTGGACATGATTAAGTCTCAACGAAGACTAATTCCAACTTTGTTTTTTGATGATCTTGAATTAAATCTGTTTCCCGTGTTTAAGAGTGGCAAAAAGAAATGTGATTGCATCACATTATGTCTATAGTCCAGGGAAACATGAAGTCATGGTTTGCTAATTAGACAGTGTTTAAAAATCAAATCAACATAAAAAAGTAAACTTTAGTTTGTTCGTACAAATAGCAACAATTTTGATACCA
The DNA here is from genome assembly GCF_904066995.2 of Poecilia reticulata. Taxonomy (NCBI): domain Eukaryota; kingdom Metazoa; phylum Chordata; class Actinopteri; order Cyprinodontiformes; family Poeciliidae; genus Poecilia; species Poecilia reticulata. The sequence continues at coordinate 13,123,979 of NC_088836.1, read as the reverse complement.
GTAATTTTTCCCACTTGGCAAATGTATTCAAAATAAAGGTTACCTTTTTTTCTTTTTTTTTTTAACATCTTCTTTGTTTTTGATTTAAATTATACTGTTGAGAAATAAGGGCAATTTACTGTAAGGCTTTTTAAATGTCTATATAAGGTGAGCCAATTAGTGTAGAGGCTGCAGTAGGTTGGTATCTTTTGAAGTTTTGTGACTTTATGGTTAAAAAATATTTTCAACTCCATTGCAAATAGATAACTTTTCCCTCCATAGTCTGAAGCACGTCAGCATGCATTCTCCTGGAAACGTATCTTTGATGATTATTCAGCACGAATGCGGACGAGCTCATCATTTCTTCCACTTCTGTGTCTTTGAAGCTGGGAGTGCAGAAATCCTGCGACTGTGCTTCCTTTGACCAATGCTTGTCAGCATCAGTGAAACAGGTTTTAATTTCCCCCAGAACCATGCGGTTAATCGGTGCATAAAGGCGCTCGTACAGACGCTGCCGGATTGTTTCATCTGCTCCGGACAGCGTTGTAGCTCCCCCGTTTGACATTTTCTCGTTCTCTAGAGTTCCGTTTGTTGGTCTTAATGTTGAGAAAACGTGGTGAACGAGTGGTCCTGCTAGGTAAGCGAAAACGCATCGGCGTGTTGTTTGCAAAGTGCTTCTGGTGCGCTTTTCGGTTCCTTTTTTTTTTTATGCAAATCTATAAAACACTCTCTTGTCAAAGTCAGCACTGAATGTAACATCAATGTTTCTAGCACTCCTCTCTTCTTTTGAACATGTGCAAATCAAATTTTGACAGCCTTGATGCAGTTTGATCTACGCCTCCCCCCCCCGGGGAGACGGGGGCTCTAGAACCACTTTAAAACGGACCAAAACGTGTCAAACTGTCAATCTAATTTGAAAACATATGAAGCGTGTTTATTGGGGGTGTTTGGTTATGAGATGACAAAAATGTTTCATATTTTAATATCGGCAGTGGAGAATGTTTCATAGTCATATTATGGATAAATTTAAATGTCCCATTCCACGTTTTGGCTGCGGTGAACCCTGCTGTTCCCCCGCTGAGGGAAAAATGAGTCCTTAATCACATAACAACTTGGAAGCTTAATAGGAGTCCCACTTTCACAGCGCTTTGTTCTGTTTGTGTTATAATGAGACATCTTACCTCGTGTTGGAATATAAAAAGCTGAAGCAATGAGCCATATGCTTGCATTTGGCAGTTTGAATGCTTTTCGGACGACCCTTACTGCAAGGTACCCTCATGCCTACGCTCCAGTCAGCAAACTGCTGCAGAATCAGGAGTGCTGGGGTTCAGTGTGACAGCAATGTCATAAAAAATTATATTTAAAAGTGTCCCATTTTGACAGATTGGAAAGCACCAAATTAAATCTAACAGATTATTTATCATTTGTAAGAAAACAGATTTGTTTAGGATAATATCACATATGAAAAGTGTCTTGTGTCTCCGAGTGTGTCGTCTGTACTCGAGGCAATTTTTACAAATTGCAGGAGGAAATTGCTTCCTTTCTCTGAGTGCTGTGACAAAAGACAGTGTGCTCTTTAGATAGCCTTTCAGAGAGGGTATTTTTTATTCTCTGGTGGAAATGGAATTAGTCAACCTTGGCTGACTTTTACTTGGATGGATTACATGTAAGGAAATAGACATACAGTAAACAAGTATAAAGTATTTATTTGGAAATGGATTGATGTTTCAGAAGTCACCTTCTAGTCATATTTGAGTCAAAAATCAAAAATGAAGAGGATTTTTTTTTTTTTAGATGTTTCCACATGTAATGAATTCTGCGATACGTTTAAGCTGAACAATGTCCAACATCCAAAATGTAGACAACTGGAAAAGAATCAGTGTTCATTGAAAATGTTGCTTGCTTCACTATCAGCTCGAATTAAAATATAACTGTTTGTATTAATATATTGAACCCAATGAATTAGTAATCATCTACGGTAAATGATAAACTGCTGGTGGTTTTTAATTGACTGCATGCGGTACATTTGCTGCAATAGTTGATGTGCTGCACACATCTCAGCTCTCAGCGCTCCTGTAGTTTGCAGAAGGAAGAACATGCTGCAGGTACAGAGACAACAGCAGCAATTAAAATTGGCTTTTTGAGAATAAAATCCCCCCTCAGCTGCAGCTTATTTTTGATATTGTGCATTACTGTGTTGCAGGGGTCACCAACTCCAGTCCTCAAGGGCTGTTTGAATGTTTGAAACTTTGCTCCACAATGTCTGAATTCCCTCACCAGCATTCATTCCTCTCTGCAATAGACTGGAAGCGAGCAGTTTATTTGATCCAGGTGTGTTTGAGCAAAGACGCATCTAAAAGTTGCAGAATGGTAGCCCTCGAGGACTGGAGTTGGTGACCCCTGCTGTGTTGTCAAGCACTTACATTTTTTTTAATCCGTGAAAGGTGACCCATAACATAACTCAAATATTTCCTGCAGACAATATTTTGCATATTTGTTGATGTGCAAATAGCAAGCTAGAATAGAATAAATAAGATAAATTATATTTCGAGCCTTATACTTAGTCTTTGTTTTACGTTTGCGAGTAATAACTTTATAGTTATAACGATGAGAGGAAACATGACACAGCTCATAATGACATCATCTTTCTCTCAGAGTCAGAAGACATAACTGTGTTTATCAACTCTGCTGCTCCCGTAGATTATTGTGTTTCATACTTTGTGGCGCTCTACATATGTTTTTACATTAAACCAGCCTGTTTAGCTATAGAAAGATGGATTGGTTCATTATATATGATACATTTTTACATTTGCCTTCAGGGAAATGTAAAAGAGAGTTTTCTTTAATGGAAAAGTCAACAGGATGTTAAGAGGCAGTTCGAATAAATTAATTACATCAACAGTTTTCATAGTTTAATGTATTTTATGCCGTAGCTGAATTGTGCAATTTTAATCCTTAGAGGAATTATCCATTCAAAACAAGTAGACAGTAATAACTTCAGGGAGAGCACTAAACCATATTCACAGAATATACTGCTACAGGATCATTATAATGCGACCAGCGTATTTCTCATTTAAGGCTGGAGGCGTAAGTAATTCCTCTCAAAAACGTAAAATATTCAGTAGATACTTGAAGGTATAATTTGGGAAAAATTCCCAATAGAAAAAAAAATTATTTGGCTTTACGTCTTCACTGCTGTCAGTTATTGTGAAGTATACAATTGTAGTCAAATAAAATGTAAACTATCTAGGTTTATTATGGCAGTAAGTAACAAGCATGCAACATGCTGTTCTGAAGGTGGAAAAAGCCCACACTTAAGCAAAACTCAGTTTCAGAAAATGGATATAATGATGTAATTATCAAATTACTCCAAACTAGGTCCTAGTGACCCTGCTACTCTACAAAGAAGCAGCCAAAATCTGCTTTCATTCGTCCTTATATGGGTGGAACTGAACTGTTGTTCTAACACCGAACCCCTTTTTGCTTAGAAATATCTATTTACATTCAATATGTTTAACTGAATTAGCTGTCACTGGAAATCATTCCTGTTGAGTAACGCACTGAGAATCTAAAGATATGCAGCATGATGAATAATCCCTGTTTTTTTATCGTAATTGTAAAATTGCAAGCATGCCATTATCTTTCAGACATGTGTCTAAACACACCCACACACCATCATCGCTCTTTTATCCTCCTTCAGTCCTAATTTTCAGCTCTGTGGTAAGTGTAAACAGTAGTGTTATTATGTACAGAAAAATGCTTCTAAACAATCGGAAATGACAGGAAATTAATTTGAAATGAGTTTATGTAAGACATTTGATAGTCATTTTGAGGCAAGCAGGTTCTGAATCTGAAACACTTACCAAGTTTTATCTGGCTATAAAAAGTTGAAGGTGGTAATCCAAATTAATGCTAATAGCCATCTTTTCAGTGTGCTGCGAATAAATCAGTTATATATTAAATATTTTCTATCTCTGGAAGCAGTGAGAATAAATATTCTAGCTGAAGCGAGTTTAACAAAATCAGGAGCAACAAACCTCAGGGGCCTCTTGGCTGCGAAACTCAGAGACTAACTTTTAATGTCCTGCACATACCCTGTAAAATGTACAGATATGATTAGCATGAAAGTCAATTGTCCTTAGATTTCTATATTATGTACATTGTTTTTAAAATGTACTTTTTTTTTTGCAAACCCATCAATTTAGGTTTTTATCTTTCTTTCTTTAGTAAATACTAACATGGTGTAATTTGTTTATAATTTGTTTTTGAACATATTCAAATAATTTTTGAAATTGACAAGATGCAAATCCTTTTGGAGCCTAAGAGTTAAAGAGTTTTATTTCTTTTCCCTACGTTTATTTGTATTGAAAACATGAAAAATAAAACATTTGAATTTACTTAGTAGAGTAAGAAATCCTATAATTTTCACCGCAATCACAGTGCGAATTTAGTCAAATAGGTTTTTTAGATATTTGGATTTGTAAAAATGAGCCATTGTTACATTTTTATTTTAGACGTGATTTTTCTGTTCAGAAGAACACAATTGTTTAGCACAGTTAAAAAATAACACAGCGTCTGGATTTCCAGATGTTTTTTCTTTTACTGTTTGGGGTTTCGTTTGGGTGTGGTTTCCTTAGCGGACCTCATCTAGGAATTATTGGTAAAAGGCAAATGAATAATTACCTTAACTTTTCAGTATTGACTTAAATGATTGTTTAAAATGGAGCTAATAGTGAAAGTTCAAGCTGGAAGACTCCACCCCCTCCGTTCGCCCCTCGGCGTCATGCTCATCTCCGACCTCAGCGCTGGTCCTCACCCAGCGCGTCCAATCATCAATCAGGCTCTGCATAAAAGGATCCACATTCAAGCCGTCAGCCGGTTCCCAGCTGCGTTCAACCCACCACCTCCCCTTCTCCACCCACGTCCTGCGGCTCTCTAGGATAGCACCCTTTCCTGACCACCACCACCAGTGTCGGGCCCCGGGGGAGAGCATCCCTAATCAGTTATCGGGATGTTCATTGAGTTCACATCAAATCTCAGCTCAAATCAGCTGCCGGGGCCCGAGCGCCAAAGAACTGTTATTCATTCCTGTCATTAAATCTTTTAATTGTTCCCTTTTGTCCGTCTGAGTCTTTCCAGATTGAACTATGACAACACAAACTCAAAAACTTTAATGTAGTAAAAATTGACAGTTCGGTTCTTGTGAGTACTTCCCTTTGCTATTTCCCTCTCCCAGCAGGTAGGTACAGGCAAAACATTCCTCTGGACCTGCACTTTACCAGGAAATGGATAAAATGTGGATTTTTCACATTGTGGTGTTTTCTGTGTTAGGTTTTGGGTATTTATTGAGATTAAATAATATAGGTTCTGTCCGTCTTGGTTTGTAAATAACGTATTGTTTTGTTAGCTCTTCATTTAATGTAAATGTTCTTGTTTTGCTTACCATTTTACTGTTGTTTGATTCTTGAAATGCTTTCTTCGAATTTAATTATTTAACTTTAAGCAGTCTGTCATTCATTGTTAATGTTGTTGTGATTTGGTGTAGCACTTAAACGAAAGAGGCTTTCATTGATGCCAATCTGAGGATTTTTTTTTGCAACCATTTGGGTTGAACGTCCACGACCGCTCCACCACCATGACATGCGTGTAACAGTATGCTTGAAACCTCTAGGACAAAAAGAAAAGTTTTGGATGACATTGTGCAGTCATACTGCAAAGATGCAGCTGTAATGCTAATGGAAGAGTAACAACAGAAAACAAGGTTGAGAGTGCAGACCACCATGTAGCAGATAGTTTCTGCTCATTCCCTTCCCCTGGCTGGGAGTTGATTGAAAATATCTTTAGGATCTCAGTGATCCTAACTACTGTACTGTCCTCTGATAAAAATGTGCAGCTACTTTATCACTAATGCTTTTATGCAAGTTGTTATCTAAGAAATTTTCTGTGCATTTGATTTCTTTTTCTTACAATGAGCTGCCTTTCAACTTCTCAGCGATGCATCAAAGCTGGCACCAAATGAATCAAACTGACATTTCGGCTGTGGCCCTTGCTAATTGACTGAAAGTAAAGCTGATCTGGAGTCAGTGCTCATAATTTTCACTTGCTGATTCAGTGCACCCCTGCTGGACATCAGCTCATCAAGATAACGCACTGTGATTGATCACCAGAGAGTAATTCAGTGTTCAGTACAGCTCTATTGCAAGACATATTTATTTTTAAAAAGCAGTCTGCAAAAGCTATTAGATTCTGATTTGTGCAATAATACACTCAATTTATTTTTTCAGCTATTGTAATCAGCGCCTTTCAGTGAAGGCCCACTGAACACATAACGTCGGTAGATCCAGGCTAGATGCTTGGCTTGTGGATGATATTTCAACTACCAAAGATCACCAGCTCTTAAATGTAGAAAGACTTTGGACTTTACAGCTGTGGAAGGACTTTTTGAAGATGTTTTTGTCTTTGCTCCATGCAGAAGGAAAAGACTTGAGCCATCTTCGTCTAGTGGCAGCCACTGGGTAGGCAGATGTTTGTTGAACTGTTTCAATTTGTCTTATTTCTGAAGACTGCTGAACTTAAGCTAACGCATGTCAAAGCTAATGAAGACAGCTATACAGCATCCTCAGCAGTTGTAAAAACACAACTTCATACAGGATGCATTGTGTGTGTTCCTGCTACAGACTGTAATTGACCCCTGACATCATTTATTAAAGTTTTCAAATGAGTTAACTTGTTAATTGGAGCTTGCAACACTAGAAACGGTCTTGATGCTGGCGCACCACAAGCGAGAGACACTGCTAACAGAAAGTAGGTATATATTTATTTTGAGCCCAATAATCCTCACAAAACATTTTCAGCTTTTCTTCCTATTTTTTTGTATTCTTACCGCACTAGATGAAATGCAGCTTTACGTCTACAGAGATAAGTCTGACTTGTATTTAAATAGACTCTCTGCCCTGAAAAAAAAAAGAAAAAAAAAGTGAGAGTCATGCTCTCATACAGGGTGACAGGACATAATTCAACATCAGCCCAATGCAGTCCTTGACAAGATCCTCTATCTCCTTTTAAAGGTTTCCAGCACCCCGTTCATGATTCAGGAAGCCATTATTTCACTTTAACGATGCCTCAAAATCCACAGCCCCTCTGTAGGAAGCAGATTGGTGGAGTTGGGATATTTTAAAACTGTAAGGCATTTCAAAGCTGCACTTCTGCACTGCCAAAACATTGTTGTGTGTTCAAAAGAAGCGCTGACTGAATCCTTTTACTGGGCTTCCCCATATTTACTTTATGGCTTGTCACTCTGTGCTTTGAGAAGCTCTGAATGTCTGTGGCAGGGCCAGGACCTAATGCATCTGACCTCCTTCTGCTAATGGAAATGTGCTTTTCAGATTTACTCAAGGTTGAAATCACTTGTTTTGTGCTTCCAGTGCATCTACCCCCACCCTCCAAAACATAAGCTGCATGCTTGCTGATAGAAGCACATACAGCTCGCAGGGATTTTTACCCGGTGCGTGACTTGAGCCATTTCGTAGAGCGAACTTGTTTGTTATGAATACAGATTGGAAGTCATAGTTAATAGCTGTCACTTTCCACGGAGCAGACCTGCCAGGATACACTGTGGCACAACCTGTGCATATATTGCGCATGAACCCACGCTTAGACTCCGCTCGTCCTTGGCCTGTCATGTCGCATTTCTCTTCCCTCCTCTCGGATCATTAATGGGAAATTGATGCTGTCGGTTCATTATACTAAGACTAAATGGAGCCACAATGAAAATCCGCAACTCACTGTCATTCACAGTTGCATTATTTGATTACCACCCATCCAAACAGGGCTTCGGAGTCAATCACATAAAGCCAATTGTGCGTTTTACTTTCCATGTCCTGTTTCCTTTCGTTTTACATGAATCTTTAAGAAACCAATTAGTATCCGATCATTTGTTTAATTTGATTTTTTACAACCCGCACATTTGAAAGATGTGGTTTCACAGAGTAGCTTGCGGTAGATATGAAGCACCCTTTACAATTTCTTACACCCTTTAATGCACATTTACTTGAAAACAATGGGGTAGTTAGCATCTCTGTTTATTACAGATGATATAAAAATAGCAAATATGTGTTAATTTAAAATTATTTACTTCACTGGAAAGTATTTCAATGCATGCAAACAAACAAAAAAACTGTATCATGGTAACTTTCTGTCACATTAGTGTTATGTATTCTGATCATTCACCCTTAACGAATATTGTTAAAGTCAAGTTTTGTCTTACTTTATTTGGAGTTATACAAGTCATCAGAATATTCAAGTTGAAGATATGTCTACTTAGTAAAACATACTATTTTACAACTAGTAATTCCAAGCAGCAGAATTTTTAGTATATTGGCAATAAGTAATAAAACATTGAAGTAAATAAAAAATTATTTGTACTTTACAAATAAATAGGGATTCATTTGTAGAGTACATAACATTATTTCTTCTCTTTCCTTAATAAACATTAAAAAAAGATGTGATGTAGGTTTGATAACAATTTAGAACATCACACACATTTGCACGGTATGTAATATTCTATGTACAGTATATGGATTATAATTTAATATAGAACTGTATTCACATTATGCGATAATCAGAGTAAAATTCACTCTATATCAGGAAATTGAAGAAAAAAGTATATATCACAACTAAAAGTGTCATATTTGTATTGCATGCTAGGATTTTCTCATATTCTTCACTCCTAGGATATATCAAATAATGTCACAGAATTTATTTAGAACTCATCATTCCTGAGCGTATGGCATCATGAACTCTTTCAAATACAGACATATTTTAAATACTGTTCATTCCCTTCAGCACACAAACAGAAAATAAGTCGTCGGCAGGATAATGAGACAAGTCATTAGCCCGGCTCGACAAAGAAGTGCTTCAGCAGACACAAAATCAGTCGTTCTCAGTTCCAGTGAGCTGAACAGTACAGAAAGGAGCTCCAAAAGATGATCTCGAACATTTTTCAAAGAACAAAAAAAAAAAAAATCCCTCTCTTTGCATACTCTGGCCGCGTAAAGTGTTATGTGAGAACATTAAGTGGTACCCCACTGGTAAAAAGTGGTTGTACAAATTATTAACAGAGTGTGTGAGTCAACCAGAGCAGAGAATTATGTAATCAAGAGGTGAGAACGGCTGGACTGTTGGCTCAAGGTAAAGCGGCTTGTTGGGAAATGATAGGGGCTGGATCACAGTTTGTTAAAATGATAGCTAAATATGAAAATATTATTCTGAAATATTTGAATTTGTCTAAACATAAAGTCTGAGATCTGTCAAAACCTGGTCCATCCAATATTCTCCCTTTGGATTCTTTTTTCTTTTAGAAAAAAAGATTGCTGTTTTTATGTCAGGACCCTGACAAATCCTGTTGCATGCTGTTGTAGTGATTCTTTAACCGCATAAACACACTGAGCATGAAAACTGTCACGAAAGGGTCTGAAAACTGTATTTTATCAAACTGACGGTGATTCGCCATCACATTAATATGCTAGCACATGCACCATTGATTCACAGCTGGGAAAAGCTTGACTTTAGGATCCCAGAAGAAAAGAGTTAGTTGACAACTCACAAAAGGTATTGCATCAGATGAAGATAAATTTCAAATTCAAAGCGAGTCTGGAACACAGAGTTTGAAAATTTGTCACTGGACAGCATTGTCAATCCATGTGAGAATAAAAAAAAACACGCAGAGGTGGAAAGTATGCTTGATATGATACTGTAATTGGATCGATTAGAAAAGCTTTCACTTCCCCACATTTGACAGCTGAAAGGACAGCAGCCTGGGTTTAAAAGCACAAAAAGTCTGAGCATAGACAGCAGAACTTTAAGAATATGTTGCAAGGTTTGAAAAATGTCGCGTTGTCAAAGACGCGTAACAATATGACAGAAGAACATGTAAATGCACAGAAGATGTAGCAGGACGCAACTGTTCAAAAGATTGTATGGAAACAGGCGAAAAGGGAAAAAAAACGTTCATGCGTCAAACAGGTGGGATAGTTAAATAAAAATGGAGTGTGGCCTTAGAAAAGTGATGGAAACATGCAGTTATTATCAGTATTCCATTACACTTGCTAGGCTGCAATAATACTAATAATAGAGCAAAGCCCAGGCGTCCTGCTCGCCATAAAACAGCAGAGGTGAATAAGTGTACACCTCACATCTCACTTATTTTATTCTCTGTGCTATACTGCAGAGTCATCACTTAGACAAGTTTTACCAACAGCCTAGATTGCTTTTGGGACAGGGATGCAGTGCGGTCCAGAGCAATTTATCCTTGTGTCAATATGTCAAAACACCAATATTCAGCCTTGTAATGCCACTGTTAGCGCAAAAGCTTTTATGACTGCATTCCATTTGGCTGGTAGTATCGAGGTCCGTTCCCAGAAACTTGTTACATCAGATAATGAGAGGTGGTACGAAACCGAGTGACACAAACAGTAATATAATGGTTTCACAGGGCATTATTCTGTCTTTTATGGTGTTGCTACAAGATTCACAGCACTCTTATTAACTTACAATTGGACGCATTCTTTCTCAAAAGCGGTAAGACTTTTTCACATTTTGGAAAGGTTCCGCCATCAAACTACATTGTATTTAATAACTGAAATTGAATTTCATTTACAGCAATATAACTGTTTGAATAATTGGTACGTGGAAGGATAAAGATTAACAAGGTACAGTTCAACACAAATCAAAATCTGAAGTGTGTCGTGCATTTATAGGTTTTGACAACGTTTTACATTGATGTAAAGTCATTTGGTTCTTGGTTTGGTTTTGATTACATATTCCCAGCACTCACTCAACCCATCCAAAACGAAGCAGTTCCTTCTTAGGAATCTTGATAAGATGCCATAATAGTGGAAGCAATTGGGAACAACAGCAACCCAGACACGAAGTGGAAGTTGTAGGTTTGTAGATGTAGCACAGAGACCGCCAACTTTCTGCAGACTCCAAACTTTGTGTGGCCTTCAGGTTGGCTGACGAACTGTTTGTAGAGAACAACATTGAATGGGTTTTTGTGGCCATGCAGCTTCATCCCAATCCTTACTTTATCATGTGCATTGCAGAGCGTCAGCGGGGTAAAACAGCGACCGCTAGACTTCACAGCAGTAGAGATGTATTCTTTGGAAAGATGAGTCATGTCTCTCTGTAGACTCTTGTAATTCAAGGTTCTCAGGTTGACAGCTGCAGTTAGAGCAGGAATTGCTCCTCTTAATTTTGTCAAGTATGAGGCTTGGTGCAGAGGGAATTTTGATGTGGTCCTACTTTTTATCAGCTGGGCTTGGTCCCCTAATTTCATTTAAGTTTAATGCTTCAGCATCCCGAGACAGTCGGGACACTATTATGCTCCCGACTTTGTGGGATGAGCCCCTCATGTTGCAGCCTGATTGTGCACTAGTGAACAAACAACAAAGTCCATAAAGAAACTTTACCGTCCTGCACAACAACACCATTGGGATGGATTAGCGCCAGCTCTCCTACTCCAACTTTAGCTTCAATTCTCATAGATTTATTTCTCAAAAATTCCCATAATACATTCCCACAGCTTTGGGAAAGCCTTCCAGCAGAAGATGTTGTGGCTCTAAAGGGCTGGCACACATCATATTTAAAGAGCAAAGCAAATTTAAATTAAAAAAAAGTCTGAAATTATGAGAAACATTTCCTAGCTTAAATATTTCATTCCACTGAAGCCTGCAACAGTGTAAGTAAGTAAGTAAGTAAGTAAGTAAGTAAGTAAGTAAGTAAGTAAGTAAGTAAGTAAGTAAGTAAGTAAGTAGTGTATGTTCAAGTAGGAAATTGTCTAAAACATCTGCTTATTGCATGCAATGGGGACATAAATGTCATCTTGTTTAAATGTTAAATTGTCAAACGTTTGTTTAATCAAAGCTAAAAAAAAAAAAAAAAGGTTTAACATGAAATGATCAAATAAAGATAGCCAACCTGGAATGTCAACAGTCGGCTGCTCAGATGTTTAATATAGACAAAAGGCAAAACATTTGGGACCAGACCCACTTGCACGACGCTTTATCCCGCACTGTGAAATACCACTTCATACCACAGTAAGCCAGTTAGTTGTGGGAGTTTGTGGGCGGCTTAAGAACCCAGTTAATTTTGTTCCATGTTCCCTGTTCCAGTCCAAATGCCAGCCAAATACCAAAGCAAAATTCGGAATCCTCATTTTTCCCACAAAACGTTCAAGTTAGACGACCTGAACTAAACACAATAACACCGCCAGACACACACAAAAAAAACACAATGCCAATGGGGAAAAAAATCCTTTATTTATTCATCCTCTTGGCCTCATCACTTCAACATACATTTGATTTATATTAACAATATTGTAAATAATCCCTCCAATAACAGCTAATGAGAATAATTGATCTTCAATTATAGATGATGTTTTTAATTATGGAAGGCTGGTACTCAGTCTGATGTACTAATTGCTTTATCCCTTCGGGCATTATCCCACACGGATGTGATAAGACTCCAGATGAAGCTCACCCTATCTGCACATCTGTATACAGATATTCTACAAAAAAAAAACAAAATCGGAGCACATTCTGCATGTCACATTCATACATGCGTCTTCTTTGGCTTTGTCCGCAGAACTCACCTTCACATGGATCTTCAACGAGTACCCGTCTTTTGTCGTCCAGGACACGCGTCGATTTGTCTCCCAGAAGACGGGCAACCTCTACATCGCTAAAGTGGAGCCCTCTGATGTGGGCAACTACACGTGTGTGGTCACCAACATGGTCACCAAAAGCAGCGTTCAGGGACCACCGTCACCTTTGGTCCTCCGGCTTGACGGTAACGGTGAACCTCCCTCCGCTTAATGAAATTTATATGCCAGGATAAAGGACGCAGTTTAATTTTTTATTCTTTATTTTTCTATTTCCAGACAGCAGATTCTCAACATCACAGGTGTAGAAACTTTAATTAGTGACTGTCTGGCAAAAAAATCTGTTTTTGCAAACTGTTGGCAGGAAGTCTGTGTTTCATTTTATGACTAACTTGGCTCACAAATATGCTCAGTTTGGGAGTTGTTTGATTAGGTTCACTCTTTTTGTTTAATGGGAAAGAAAATTTTTTTTTACTTGAAATCCCAAACATTTGAAGACACATTTAAAGTTAAATTAATTTGAAAGCTGTGGTGATACAGTGTTGAGCACAAGCATTCACACCCTTTAAACATTTCCAGCTGCTAGCTGTGATGTCGACAGATTCGCCTACCTGAGTAGTCGATGTTTGCACATCCTCTACAGCCTCTATGCACCTTTTTACTGCTTCTCTGATGCTGCTGTTCAACCTACCAAGTTAGGACAACGCGCCATAGAACTTTTGCAGTTGTGCTACAATCTTTTTATTTCTAGATGATGGTTTGAAAAGTTCTTTGTATGCCAATTTGCTCAGTTATGTATTTGTTTCAAAGTTGAACAAGCATTCATCATTTTCACTTTAATTAAACAATGCTTGCACTACTTTATAAAGCCCCAATAAAACACACAGAACTTTTGGTTAAAGAGTGACAGAATGTGAAAATGCGTCAAAGTTTTTGCGAGGCATTGCAATTCAAAGAGCTACAAGAAAATGGAGTGGCTGGTAACCTGCATGTAACTGAGTCATACAGACCTATACCATTTTATTTATATATATATATATATATATATATATATATATATATATATATATATATATATAATATATTTTATTTTATTTTTTTTCCTTTACATCCTTTGTAACCTTTTCCAGGCCTCGAGCTGAAATTATTTCTGTGAGACATGCGGGGGAAGTGACACAGTGTTATTCTTTGTTCCTGCAGGTGTGATGGGTGAATACGAACCAAAAATTGAAGTGCAGTTCCCTGAAGTCGTCCCTGTCGCTAAGAGCTCAACCGTCAAACTTGAATGTTTTGCACTTGGAAAGTATGTTTATTTTATTTTATTTTATTTTATTTTATTTTATTTTATTTTATCATTCCAAAAGCATCAAACCCGTCATTATTTGTTCATTGCTTTAACAATTATTGAGGTGATCTAATTGATTTTCAGAGCACTCTTAAGAATATGTAAACAGTGTTATGTGCTAAGGTTACTAGCTTCACCCTTTTAACTGGTTTCCAGCCACTGTATATAGTTCTTTGAGAAGATCTTAGAGACTGCTATTTTTCATTTTTGCTCGTGTGTGAATATCTTTCTCATCTCTTCAGCCCGGTGCCAACCATAAGCTGGAAAAGGGTTGACGGGGCCCCTTTTGGCAGGAAGGTGGACTTGAATAAAGCCAGCGGAGTCTTAGAGATCCCTTATTTCCAACAGGAGGATGCAGGCATGTACGAATGCATGGCAGAAAACAGCAGAGGAAGAAACTCGGTTAAAGGAAAGCTGTCTTTCTATGGTGAGTTCTGCAGCAGAATGGTTTTCCTGACTTTGATTTAAAGCTTACCTAACTTCTTGCCGACTGCCCTGGATATGAGAAAAAAAAGAGGAGATCTTCTGCTTTAAACCTGTCATTCTTCTTCCTAAAGTGTCAGGTACATTTTTAGAATTTCTAAAAGAAATCGTCTCCCTCTTGATTCAGAACCTAATTTAAGGTTAGGTTCTAATCTTAAATTAACTTTGCTTGGTTTAAAAAGTCTCACAAAGAATAATTTAGCTTTGGTGTGAAGCTTGCAGAAAGTTTTATTTGTTCTCTTCCAATCTGTAGGTTTTATGAGGGTCCATTTACAGCTGAATTAAAGACTAGATTGTGGCTGTAAATTAACCCATTTCCACCAGTTCATTTCTGACAATCCCTTTTATTGTTGCAGCAGCTAACAGGGGACCCAGCCCTTTTAGATTTACACCTCTTCTCAGGGAGAAGCGATTTTTCTCTTACCAACACCGGACTTATGGCCTAGATTCCGAGAAAAGCTTTTAATGTCCCGAGATGAAGGATTTTTATAGTTTCTCTCTCCATTATGTTGCAGTTTATGCATTGATGAGGCCTGACCACATGGTCTTTGGGGATGTTGTTTACGGAAAGCAAGCAAGTTTGGAGGGTTTTTTTCTGTAAAGTGGGACCTTTCATATGATGATACATTTTTTTTGGAGTATAAAAAAACTGGATAAAATTCTTAGAGTGAAAATAGATCTATGCAGATCTATAAAATGCAGATGGAATCAGGGAATTGCAACGGAATCCACTGAAAGAAAAATAATACTTGTATTATTTCTTTATTAATTTGGCACATGTGGTGATTTTCACAGAGAAAGAGCAGGACAGAAAGAATGTAATGGTTGCTGCAGCTTCCTGCTGAGCTCCGTCTCAATCTTCCCTGAGAGTTCAGAAGTTATTTATACGTGATTCACTGAAAATTAGTCATTTATAAGTTTTGCTCAAATGTAATGTAAATCTTAATTATTATAAATTACTTGACTATGTTTTAATGCTTGGAAATTATGTTAAATTCTCATGATTTTACAATAAATTTACATTTTGATATGTTATATTTTGCCATGTAGGCATGGGCCTGTATGGAATTTTTATGCTGTGATAGTCCTGAGTGAAAATGCCAGCTTACAATTTAATAGTACGAACACCAAAATGATAAACAAAAATGCACAACATGATAAAATAGTTTTTTTTTTCTTCAAACAAAAGACTATAATCGTTCAGACAGTTAAAATAATTAAAATAATATTCTAAAATACAGTTATATATATATATATATATAATTTTATTTTTTTCTAATTTCGCACAGGCACACTCAAAAGATGAGTGTCAAAGGTTTGCAATCCGTTAGCTGTTTTATGATAATTTGTAAATAATATTTGCTAGATATATTTTTAAAAAGCGATTAAATTCTTCAGGCGTCAAAAGTACGAAGATGTTGTCATTAAAAACACGCCTTCATATGACTTCTCTGCTGTAACTTTGTGAAAGCCTTCTGTGTCCTTGTGAGATATAACTCTTGTCCCATTTCACAACCTCACAGACTGACTTGTGGGCAGGTGATAAAAATCTGTAATCTCATTTTAACGTCACGCTGACGGGACCTTGTGGGACAGACATCAATCAGAGGATCGATAGAAGGATGCGGGTTTGTAGCAGTCAAACATTAGCCAGCCTGTACCGCTACATGGTTTTGTTTTCTCTTTTAGTGGTGCCAAACTATCCTGCTAAAAGTTGAACAGTGTTATAAAAATTGATCAGACTGATTAAATTGCCTTGTAATCAACCAAGATTGAGAGTTAAACTAATGTTGTCTTAAACCACCACTTTACATTTTCCCATTTTCTTATAGTAGTGCAGTAATTTGCAGGCATTTGTCAGTATTTTCATCTTTTAGAACGATCAGCAGAGGGTGTTGAAATCACATCAAACTTTTCTGTCAAATGTTTTCTTTGAATTTGTTTGAAATTTGTTTTTCAGGTAAACTGTTTGGACATTTACTTGTATTATTTAGTTTTTATCTTCTCCAAAGCAGCAGATGTTTGTAATGCTGCTGAACACATTTAGGAATCATGAGGACAACAAGCAAGTGTTTCTAAAACTAAACAAACTCATACATAGTTTTGTGATAATAAGGACACTGCCATTAAACTGAAGATTTTATCAATAAATCTGTAATTTTACATTAAAAAACATCAAAATAATCTTTTATTTCAACTGTTAAGTTAAACAACTAATTTATTTTTTTTCCTGCACAAGAATGACATTTTGATTAATAATTAATATAATTAATATGGGCCTAACCCATGCTGTTCTTAGTCATTGATTATTCACTTTTGTTTGCAATAACTTTATCCAGTTTTCCGATTTATTTATATATTTTCCAAAAGGAGGTCACCATCAGGTTAATTGGAAGTGGATTCCTGACTTATGCCCTTGGATGCTTCCTTAATGGATTGATTGCCCTCTTGGTTGCCTCATTGATTAGTTAAATCTGCTGCTTTCAGGTATTTCTCAGACGTTTCTGCAGTGTTACAGTGTTCATTCACACTGATGGTTTTGTGTCCTCATAGCTCCACCACAGCTGACGGAGAAGCCTCAGGATGTTCAGAAGACCATCGACGACACTCTAGTGTGGGAATGCAAAGCCAACGCTAAGCCAAAACCCTCGTACCGCTGGCTGAAGAACGGAGAGCCCCTGGATTACATGGAGGTAGAACACCTTTGGATTTTCTATTCAGAGCCAGAGATGGAAAAATTAACACCAAAAAAAACTTGAGTTTTGTTTCACGCTGCAAAATGTGAAATTCAGATTCATGCCGTTTATTGTTTTGTATCCAAATAATGTATATATTTTTTTCATTTATACATTAAAAATACAAAATCTCTGTGTCAAGGAAGTTAATTTCTTATTTTATATGATATGAAGATTTTGGCTAATATTGATAATTTTTATATATATCGCTGTTGTGGCTGATAACCAATTCATACAGATGAATATATTTCACTACCCTTTTGACAACTTGAAAAAGACGACCACCCCACCACACTTCTCTATTTCACTTAAGCTCTTCCAAATCGCATCACTATCACTGATACATGACCAAACAAAAACCAGATGAACTTCCTCCTCTTCCCCTCCAGAAAAGAACGACAACAAGATGGAAGTATCAGCCCAATTTTATTCATCGTAACGGTACTAACATCTTAAAAATGACTAATATCGAACAATATCGACGTTACATTGTGCTGAAATATTGTAGAAATATTTTTGCATTTCTACACTGGTATCACTTTATTGTAACTCTAGCAGGCGTTTGTTCTGCATGTGTGCCACGTGAATGGATCTGGTTTGTTTGAATGGGGATAAATGCAGTAAAGCATTTGTCAGTTTTCTGTGTTTATAAACACAAATAAGCCAGGTTAATATTGAGTGTAGTTAAAACAACTTTGAAAACTTGTTGCTCATCTTGATTTATTAAAGCCTAATTTAATGTAATTGCAGTGTACCACGAGAGACGGACTCTACTTGCCGTGATTCAAAGTGATTCCCATCTGTTCCATTTCTGCCAGCACTTATACTGATGCAGTAAGACTGATCTCATACATATTGCTATTCTGCAACCTATCTGCTACTTACATGAGGTCTGATCTTTTTTACACTGTGACATTTGTGTATTTATTGTTCTAGTCAAAGCAATCTCAAAGCTTTTTGCACTAGACCCAAATTTACCCGATTACACTCACTAATACACACCAATATGCAGGCTGGTAGAAAACTGTTAGGTAGTGACTAGCCTAGTTGCACACTTGCATGTGGCAGAGGAGGATGAAATCAAACTCACTTTTCAATGACTCAACTTAACCAATTAAGATGTGAAATAAGCGAGATTACTGAAAATAATGAATTAATTTGTGCTCTACGACGGTAGAGATCAAATCTGTTTTGGTAAGTTAATGAATGGTTTCTGCAGCCCTGTTTGAAGTGTTGCTGAAGTTGTTTAAAGAACATTGCTGCTCTCCACAGAGCCTCAAACAGTTCAGTAAATGGAGATAAAGACATGTCAACAAGTAAGATGAAAGGCGATAAGATTGCTCTAAATTTAGGAGCATTTTGCTCAAAGGATTCAGCATTCGTTGGATTCAAGTTGCGCTTCCATCTCATAGGCATGCACTTGGCAAAAACATGCCACTTTGAAATGCTTGTGTTTGCTTCTGACTAAATTTGGCATCAGAAATGAGTGTGTCTCTGTGTGTGCATTAGCTGGGGAGGGTGTTTGAATGTGTTTTGCAAAAATGCCAAAGTGGTGCCATTTTCTGTCTGTAATCAACCAGGGATTTTGTTTGACAATTTAGTCCTCGGTCGCTTATCTGCTAATCTCAATTTTATCATTAAGTCCCCTCTCTGGGGGAGGCAGGAAAAAATACCTCATCATCTAAAAAGCATTTTAGATTTCACCAATTTGCCCTGTGTTGTATTATTGTTGTATTGCTGTTTTATGCTTTATGACTAAAAAGCACGGCTCGGTTATGTGCACTGATTTTTGTCAGCGTTTAAATTGGGCCATGAAATGGAAACCGGAGCGTTGTTTTGTTGGATGTGTGTTTAAAGGGTCGATATTATCCAAAAATCTTAGACGCCTCAATTGGCCACCTCACCGTCGGTACACACGTGTTGAAACCGTTTTTAATTTTCACCCTAGGCGGACGATTTCTACGAATGAGTACATTTACATTGCCATTTACAAAATGGATTTCCCCCATTAGGCTCATCTTGAAACACTTATCGCCCCACCTGCACATATCTGATATTGATTTGTAAATAACTTTGTAAAAAAAATAAAAAAATAAGATTCCTTTGGCAGGTGGCCGAGGTAAGATATTCTCTGTGCATGCGGCTTTATTAATGAGGTGTGGTGTTACCATTTTCAAAATGCCACTCTCAACTGCAGCAACGGTAAATCAATTTCCAAACCCAAAGGTCAGCATTGTAGAGAGAGGAGGACGAAGAGGGGGAGGCCAAGGGGGCCATTTGTTATTCCTCATTAGAATGGATCAGTCCTCTTCTTCCCCCCGCCTGCTGTTATCTCGCCATCTCCGTTGCTCCCTTTCTCTTTCTTTTTTCTCTTTCTAAGTTGTCTTCTCTCTTCCTCTCCACCTCCTTTTCTCCTCCTTCCGTGGGAATTAAATGGCACAGAAGAGGTCTGTCACTTCAAAATGTCACCCTGGAAAACAAGGACCCACTCAAGCTTGTATTTTTCCAATATGCCACCAGCTTACCTCCTTTTTAGTAATGTACATAAGAGTGTGCGATTTCCTTTCTGCCGCCCTCCGAGCTCCTCTGGTTTCCCTCTGCTGTGTAACTGTTGTCGTTGGGCTCAATTGGTTCAGCCGCTGCAAAAACACCATTACATAGTCAAAGCAATAGGTTAGTGTCTCCGATTTGCTCTCTCACAGCACAGCTTGACGTTGTTTTGGTCTCAATGTGCCGCCGTGCATAATTAGAGTTGATAAAGAAGACAAATGGCTCCGATCTGATTTACTGTCAATGGTGCCAGCACTGACTTTTTTTTTTCTTTTTTTTTATCCAGGTGAAGCGTTTAGAATGGTTCAGTGTGCCATCAAACCACAAACATTCACAGATACCGTTTGTCTCGTTCTCCCTGTTGGGCTGCTGTGTGCTAAAACGCATAATTTCTCATCTGCTTAGACGGAGTAAAAGTGCAGCTCAATGAATGTTAATATGATTGAGAAAAAATTGGTTTTTACAAATCAATTTAAAAAGTAAAACGTCAGCAATATATTTCTAGCCTTGACACTGTATCACATAACTCGGTTGGTCCGATCAATAGCTTCCATGGACACAGGTGAATAACATCTAACACTTCTATGAAAATAACAGGTCGCTATAAGGAGCTCAGGGAGTTTCGTTGGAATACTGTGCGATAAATGCAGAACGGAATCTGTCCACCAACAGGTTGTGGATTTTCCTCATCGCTAAATATTCCCCAGTAAATGATTATTGGCATTTTAACAAAGCTTAATCATTTGGGAATGGCAGAATCTCAGTGGGAGCTTAGGAGTAATCATCTGTCTGCAGGGTCAGAAGACATCCAAACCTCATGCAATCTTTAATTTGGGCTGATGAACAGTCAGCTGAGAGAGTTTTCCAGGCTGAGCAGCTGCATCCAAACCTTATGTCATCGAGTACAGCCTTGGACGCAATGGGATAAAACGTTGGAGACGGATCATTCTTGTCTCTCTTGCCTCATGATCTATTGGTTGAGTCTGGGTTCAGCAGTTGCTAAGATAGTGCCAAGTCTAACGTTTTATGCAGATGGTATTAATGGGTGTGTCTTTTATTTGTAGGAAACGATCATTTATTTCAAACTAGTTTAATGCTTCAGCGTACCAAATTATTTTAGTCATGACCTTAACCTTTAGTGCTTGACCCCGATAAAACATTTATTGGTCAAATAACTGTGTTAGACCTCATAAATGTAATATTGTTAAAAAAAAAGAAGTGCACAGCTTTTACAGAACATCTGTAATGGCTGCAAAGAGCAGAGTGACATCATTGTAAACCCTTACTTTTATATCTGTGTAGAGGCAGACAGCCTTTATCAGTATAACATATACAATTTTCACTTTTTGAATGTCTAGAATGAATTCGCTTCTCAAACTATTCAACTTACTTTAGATTCGTCTGAAGCCACCCCCCCCCCCCCCATCTTTCTTTCCCTTCTCCCTATCACTCTTCTTTCTCCCTTCAGTAAACAGTTACTGCCAGTTATCTCCTGAAAAGGGTGGACTTGTTCTGTTCCACTCGAGAACTGCTGCATCCTTTACCACCCGGGGTCCCCCCTGGCTGAAGCCGCGGTGCTAGCTCAGCCATGTGTAGCCAAGTTGTCTGCCTGATGCATGCTTGAGCCGGCCGCGGAGGGAAATGCATTTGAAGATCCTCAGCAGTGTCACTGACTGATGTTCAGGGATAGTCCTTGCCTTTTCAAGTAGCAGTGCTGTAATGATTCCCGACGACAGACAGACTGGCGACAGGACCCTCTGGACCACTTTGTCAGTGGCATTAAAAAGTCCAGGTACACTCTATAGAAGGATCAAGGGCAGGAACAATGAGTGCTGCCACACTTAAATTGACATAACTATAAAAAGGAAGCAGGTTCCAAAGCTTCTGAAGGTCAGAAGAGCACAGGGAAGAGAAGAACTTTGTTCAGCCTGGGCTATTAGTAAGTGTATGGCTGTCTTTGAAGAAGGGTGCATTTATTCCTGTTGATCTTATTCTTATATTGTCTAATTTCATTTTATTTCATCATTTTCTTATGTTGTCTTTTTAGTATGGACCTCCCTCCGTCTGTGTCTGAGATAAAGATATGATTGATTGACTGATTGGTTAAACAAACAATGTCTTGTGCTGTTGCATTTTGTTTTCCACCACCAGCTGATTTTATTTAATTTTTTTGTTAGTACAAACAGCCTCCAGCATTCAAGACTTGTGACTGATTCTTCTAAGATTTCATATGCAAAGTCTTAATTAACAAACTCCCAAAGGAGAGAAAATTGTTGTAAAATACTAAAGTTGACTCGGCACATCTGTCAGAATGAACACAGAAGAGATAAATGCAAACTGCACAGTTATTTTTGTTCTTTAATGTGTGATATTGTTGTTGTGCTATATTGGTGCTTAGATTTCTTGTAAGAAAATATTCAAAAATTCATATGTCAAAAAAGGGTACCGCAAGTAGTAAATTAAGAAAAAAAACGATCAGGAGGAAACTATCTACTGAGTTCTACTGAATAAAAACTAAATTTTCAGACACTACAAAACTATTTTATATGCAAACAATAAAACTGATACACAGGCTCAAAGCTTAAAGTGAAAACGCTATTTCTAAAAAAAAAAAAAAAGGTTTCTGCAAGGCCTTAAAAAGTTCTAAAATATCTCAAAGTTTTCAGCATTGTTAAGTAAACTCTGCTCTCAGAATAAATAATTGCCTTAAGTGTCGTGAGACTGCGAGTGCAAAAACAAGAAAAATGATGTGTGTCGCTGGGGTTGAAGTCAGGTCAAGTTTATTTGTGTAGCTCATTTCCGATCACTGTGCTTCATATGATGGAAACAAGACAAAAAGCAAACAAAAAAGAAACTTTGCATTACAGTGTCAACATAAAGAGAAGTATTGAAAAGTTATAATCTAGACTAGAATTAAACTGTGCTCCGGTCGTTATTAATCAAAGATAACGCCAAACATATAGGTTTTGCAATTTTCTGGAGTTTTTTATTTTCATTAGATTAGAGGAACATAAAAACTGAACGCTGCTTCTGAGTACATTTCAGCTAGGAGACCTCTGATTCAACAACACAGGTCTTTAATGTATGTCGATGCTGAGCCATCCTCCAGCTTTTACATTTTTTTATATCAGCTGTGATCAAAAGACTATACAAAATAACTGATGAACGCAAAGATTTTTTTTTCAATTGTGAATTCACTATATTACCTTCCAAACAACAGCAAACTCTAATAGGAGATGATGTAAATACCAAAGTAAAAGTTCCACGCCTGAGTTATTTCCTAAAGCTTTTCTGAATATTGCAGCTTTGTCATTTGTGAATACATAAAGCTGTTTTAAAAACTAATTTATGTATCTCTCTCTTCAGCAGGACAGAGTTCAGGTGAATAACGGGGTGCTGACAATCAACAACTTGAATCTGGCTGACATTGGGATGTACCAGTGTGTGGCAGAGAACAAGCATGGCCGCATCTTCACCAATGCTGAGCTCAGAGTCATTGGTAAGAGCGTAGAGGCAACACATTTGTTGTGCATGTCAACCATTCTACATCTGGGTCGTCAATATAATTTTACCTAAACCATTTTTCCCCTATGAATCAAAGCTATATTCTTGGCTTACGTTTATGTCTAAGCTCACACGGCACTTCTAATTTTGTATTTTTATTTTATACATAGAGTTCACAGACAGTCGTAACTTAAAAAAAAACTGCATCAACTTTACAGTTTTAACAAATACATATAAATCCTCTACTTCGGGCTCTCAGAGAGAAGGCAGCTTGTTTCAGCAGCTCTCCACTAATTCTGAGTTTTCTCATTTTAAGTCTATTTTCAGATGTGTCGTGCTGCATATCTTGATGCTGCTGTTACATCTTAATTTCCACTCTTAAGGGATAATGAAGGCTATCTATTTCTAAATTATTCTTTCCATGGGTGTTTCTAGCTTTTTGGGGGCACTGTGAAAGATCAAATTAGAAGCCCCCCTTTTTCATACTGCTGAGGAGTAAAGGGATTAGACCCTTTTAGACCTAACCAGAACTCGTTTGAGAATCTTGCGTAGACTAGTCATCTGCTTGACATGTGCCACACCACGCTGTGTATAACCTTGGCTAGCAAACCCGACTCCTGAGCTAGAGTGAATATCTGCATGTTGGGGTTAACAATGGAGTACTTCAGACAGTTGTTAACACATAAAAAAGCCATTAAAGATCATTGGCGAGGATGAGGATTCTGCCCATATATATTATATTGCCACCAAATGAATGATTACAGAGTTGTCCTTATGACAGCTGTTCTCAACAGGACGTAGACGTCCAACTGCTAAGCTTGAAGGAACTACAGCTGGAGGCTCACATGGCCCCTTAAATCTGTAAAATTAAAGACACTTCAACACTCATAGTATGTCTAATCATATTTGTCTGGCCGGCTACCGTCCAGTGTTTGGTTTTTCTCAAAACTAGCTTGTAGGCTGTAACCGTCAGTAATATCCAGCAAAAAAAGGCCCTCCGGTGCCATCAGTGCAGGTCAAGAGTGACTTCTAGGCCATATTTCCCAGAAGCCTAATCTACACTAAAAGCTCCAAACATGGCTTGTTTAAATTCAGATCCTCAACTTCCCTTGGAACATGGGAGGTGTGAGTTCAGGATGTTTCTAACATCTAAAATCTGTCAATTGCGGAATCCTTGGAGGGCTGGAGTGGTGGTGCGGGGGAGCGGACGTCATTGGATGAAAAACAATGACATCAGAGTTCATCATTGATGTGATTGGTTGGTTGATGTGTGCCCATTGGATAGCACTTATGTCTTTATAAATAAACCCCACCCCAATCATTAAAATTTTTAATGCTGTATTTTAAAAAATCTATATAAAAAATAAATGCTGTATTAAAATATGTTCATTTGATATTGCTTATATGCAACCTGTTCATATATGAGGAACATAAAAGAGACAAAAAAGTTTTTTATTTATTTCATTTTATTTTTTTTACTGTTTGCACACAAAATAAGACATAAATGCTTGTCCATTTCTGGACCATCTGGCAGTGTTTTTTTGTCCAAACATGAACATTATGTTGTGTTCAGGACAGGCCCAACATCTTTCCTATAGCGTAGACCTGACGTCTCTTCCTGTAATGTAGTCCTGATGTCACTGAGCTCCTGGTTGGAGGAACTTGGGGTCCATCCTGATACCCGTTCATAGCTGCCATCCTCCCAGAATGCCACCTCCTCTCCTGCCAGTACTCTCTGCCTTCCTCCATCAGCTGTTAATACAGAACAGACAATCATTATGAGCTACAGGCATCTTTTAGTCATTATGAAACTACAGTGAAATTGTTTGGCAACTTCCAGCTTAGTATGCGCTCATAAGACATTAAAACAAACAAAAAAACACTAATACACTCTTACAAAAAATAAAAACTTTAATGAAAAAGAGAAAACACTTGGAAACAATTGGAAGAAAAATGAATTAAAAGCAGTTGGTTAGTAATAAATAGTTGGTAATAAATAGTAAAAAACCCAGAACCATCTTGCAGCAAGAAGGTTCTCGGTTCGATTCCCGGCCCCGGTCTTTCTGCATAGAGTTTGCATGTTCTCCCTGTGCATGCGTGGGTTTTCTCCGGGTACTCCGGTTTCCTCCCACAGTTCAAAAACATGACTGTTAGGTTAATTGGTCTGTCTAAATTTCCCCTAGGTGTGAGTGTGTGTGTGCATGGTTGTGTGTCCTGTGTGTCTCTGTGTTGCCCTGTGACAGACTGGCGACCTGTCCAGGGTGACCCCGCCTCTCGCCCGGAATGTTAGCTGGAGATGGGCACCAGCACCCCTCCCGACCCCACTGAGGGACAAGGGTGCAAGAAAATGGATGGATGGATGAAATAGTTAAACATAGCTCAACAAACTCTGAGGCAGATAATTTGCTTTGATGGATTTTAATAAATCACAGTACTTTAATCATTCAAGGAATTGTGACATCTCTAGATTAGTAATAAATCTAACCTGCTTCTTTCTTTAGCTACATCTGGATGACTGGCAGTAGGTCCTGGATGCAGCTGGAAAACATTTTTGTGCATTGTCAATTCATAACATAATTACAGTATGTACATAAACAATATTGAAGTATAAAATATCAACATTCTAAAATAGTAGACACTCACACAGTTGCATCTCTGTCCTCATCACGGACATCAGAACGTTCCTGAAGAGTGATTGACACAAATGTGACTCCCATTCTGTGGAGTCTGTGGAAATAAATGTAAAATTAAAAAAAATATTGTAGCAAATATATCGCTTTCTCAAAAATACATAAGTAAATAAGTTAAAATTATTCTCAACCAACCATTATACAGTCGGGAATCAACGCAGTGATTATACATACCGGCTTCATGACTTTGTCCTCATATCCGTCCTCCGTACGCCATTTTGTAGATCTTTACTGCTTTCCACACTCTGCCTTGCTGTACTGCGTTATAACAAAATAAATAAAATAACGGGAAGATCAGATTTCCTTACAAATATGCGAGTTTTCACTATTCACTAAATGTGAAACCATAACTTACTGAATTTCTGTTCGTCCTGGTGGACTCCTCGGCACCGTGGTCTGAGGTCTGGTTGGTACGGCTTGGCCATTTTTCAGGTCTGAAAAAAAATCAAAAGAAGATGTGAGTATTTTTAAGAGTTCAGAACATCACATGTAATAGAGATTACAATACAAAATCTCACCCTACACTTGTTTCGGCATTAAGAAAACAACAGACCGCTTTCTGTAAGAAACAAACAAAGCAACTCGCCTCGCTCCACGTGCTATTTATAAAGCTTTCTTACCGTGAGTTCGGTCTTGTTGGACCGCCGCGGTGTCATCTGTTGTTTTCCGCCGGAACATTGCTTAATATCAAAACGGTACTGAAAAGGTAACTCCATGAAATAGGACTTTTCCACCATTTCACACAACGCACGGGTATTTTCCTTTATGTTGGGTGTAGGCAGTTAACACTCGTTACCACCAGTGCAAATCTTCCTCTGGACTTTAACGGCGGCTGCTTGACCGACTATGAAAGCGCATTACTGCCACCAACTGGACTGGAGTGTTAAATGAAAGTTGACAGAAAAAAATACATTCTAAAAGTTATTTTTTCTAAAGTTACGTGACAGTATATTTTATTTTTATTATAATTAATTGCTAAAATGTTTTTAGATGTATATATGTTTATTTACTCAATTCTACTTTGAGCTGTCTCCTTTTTAGTTTATACAGAATATGATTCATAATCCGTGAGTTATATTTAGTGCTTAACTAACAAAACTTTAAAAAAAAGAATACAAATGTTTATACTCTATCAGAAGGTATCACAAACTTTCAACCATTTTGTTCTTCAATTTAAACTTGAGAGTTAAGCAAAAATCTGTAGTTTCTTAAGTTCTGTATTGTGATGTGGAATGACCACTACCACTCCAATATAGCATGACTCTGGGTCTTTAAAGCAATCAGTGAACATTGACATTAGTTTGAATATTATTCACAAAAATACTTTATGTACAATGAACCACTCTGGAACATGTTTTTTATTATTATTTTTGATTAAGTTGTGCAATTCCTCCCATCACAAGATAAATCTTCAAATAGGAGGAATGTCAAAGTAAGATCACGCTTCACAAAAGTCTATTGTATGTAATTATGCATATTCTGATTTTATATCATCAATTCAACCAAAACTAAGTTTTTCAGTGCTCCTAACACACATGTAATATATATTTTAATGGATAAGATAGATTGTTTTAATATTCTTTCTCCAAACATTCTTCTTTATGGTGAACAGAAATTAAAAAGGATTAGCTACAAAATGAATAAGAGTCAAAAGGTGGTGCTCAACAGTTGATTTGCATTTGCATGGCACTCAGCAACTTGATTTAAATACGAAAACCTTTGTTAGGCACAAGGGGAGGGGGATGATAGGGGACACGGACACTCAGCCTTTTTGACCATTTTTGGCAGTGCTCGACTGACAAAAACCTCTTACCGAAAGCCCTCAATCTCCATGCGCACGGCAGAACAAGGTGTCAATAGCTGTCGAAAATCCCATTTTTCGTCCTGTGCTGCTTTATGTTAGCGTGAAAACAGAACTGACTGGCAAGTCAACCTTCTTGTTTATAGGAATTATTTCTATTCAAGTAATTACAAACATAACATGCTTTATCTCTAGTCAATCAACTAAGTCATTTCACTTTAGTAATTGAAAACATAATTAGTTTAAAACCTTGAAAATCCCTCTCCCGTAATTATATAGCTAACTTAAGTCTTCTTTCAGACTTTAAACGAGTTTAAAAAAAAAAAAAAGCCCGCCATGTTTGCATTTCCCATGCAGTGTCAAATAATAAAATTTGATGCAGCATGTGTACCGTGTCGCTGATGCCACACTGTGTTCTCTTTAAAGAGCTTTTTGCTGAGTCGTTGCACGTCTAAAACAGCTTCAGACGGTGGTGCATTAGTAATTAGGGGCCTAAAGAAGCAGCAACAAAGCCTCAGCCTTGTTTAACATTCTCTCATTTTAGCTTTTACAGCCCCCAAAGCTCAACTCTCAATGCATAATGTCCTTCTAAAAAAGATTCACGCAACTAAAATCAAAGGAAATGTACCCTTGAAAGTTATGTACCATGCTTCATTTATGAGTGCGTCTCTGGGTGTGTGCAAACAAGAGCATGAGCGTTCAGAGAGAGCAGGATGCGAGTGCTGCTGACCCGCCTAATGGATAGAGTGACCTTCACGTCTTCGGAAACTCCTCAGTGCTCTTCCTCAGTCGCTCCGTTTCCATTTTCTTTTCTTTCTCTTTTGCCTCAATCAATAAATTTAACCTTCCTCCCCTTGTATCCCCCGCCTGCAGCTATTGCTCCCGACTTCTCCCAAAACCTGTTGAAGACACAAACGTTGGCCCGACAGGGCGGCGATGTCCTGATCGAATGCAAGCCCAGGATGTCTCCTCGCGGCGTGATTTCATGGAGGAAGGGGAACGAAGCCCTGCGTGAGAGCCACAGGTACCAGGTTACTTTCTTTGCCGCTGTTGGTTGAGTTTGTCTGTTCTACAAGCGGAGGAAGATTTAAAAGTCTTATTTAATTTCATCCTACTTGATATTCATGCTGACAAACTGTGAAGAACAGAATCACAGTGTGACACAATATAATTTGCATTGCATAACAGGGTCCGCTCATCACTCCCTTCCCCGTTATCTGCGTTTCTTTCTTGAGCTCTGTTGTACTTTCCTCCTCTGGCTGGTCTCTGCTCTGTTTGTTTAAGGTAATTGGGTGTTTCTAGACTGCAGCATTCAGATCGATGTGCCGATCCATCAGCTCATTAGCAGTATGCAAGGCCCGGAGGGTCGTTAGAGCACAAGGCAACCGTTGATACAGACCCACCAGCAAGACGTGGAGGAAGGGGATCAAATGGCCCAAAAGGACTTATCAATGGGTTGCTGCTGTGCTCACGTTCTTTTGTCATAGCGGTGGGAACACCAGGGGAATGCGCTGGACACCTTGTTTCATTAGACATTGTGTTAAAGAAAAATCAATGCAGCGCCTCCGTGAGCTAAGAGAAGATAGGAAAGGAGAAGAAACCGTTAATCAGGCAGAGAAAACCGCTCTTTGTCTGAAAGCAAAATTGTGTTCTAGGTATCACAGATTGGCAACTAGTCAGATCTATGGCGTTCATGCTCACATTGCAGTGGAAAGGTTTTGATTTGCATTCGTAAAACTGAAGTTGAAATGTGATCAAACTCTGGATGTGATCACATAATATATATATATATATATATATATATATATATATATATATATATATAATATCTGATCTGTATATTTTCAAAATGTGAATATACATTCAGGATATATTTTTGGACACCAAATTTTATGAAAACAAAACAGGAGATCAGCATAAGAGAAATCTGCAGAAAATGTTTACACAATTGAAAATGGCTACAATATTTAAATAATAAACTCATGCATACATAAAATGTGTTATTATTTAACTACCTAATTTTCTGTCTGTAGTCTGTAGAGTGCCTCACAACTAGTGAGTGGCAAAACTAGTTATGAATAGGGAAAAATTACATGTTTTTTTGTTTTTCTTTTACTGCCTTCTGCTTGCATCACAACACAGATTATATATGATGGACATAAAATACACAGTTTAGTGTGGCCACAAAATGTGATTTTAATGTCAGTTTCCTTTTAAAACGTCAACACTAACCATCCAAAATGTTGTCATGGTGATGTTCAAAATCTGAAACCATTTTATTCCTACACTTAAATGAAGAGGGTTTTATTTTCGGAAATGGTAAAAAAGGGCAATTCAAAGAGAACACTCTTTATTTGACTTCCAGTTGTTGGAACACTAATAGAAAGACCTTCTCAAACACACAAGGCCAACAGGCAGCACTTAGTAGTTTTCCATTGAAATCCCCCGTAATGTAAATCTTCTTTCACAGTCCTAACAAGATTCAAAACTTCAACCAGATTAAACTTGTAGGAACAGAACCATCGTGAAGTGCAGCTGCACTATAATTGTTGCTCTAGTTTCTCTTTTGTCTATGCAAATGACTCATATTGTGTTTGACAACATTCTTATTTTTAGCAGAAATAAACCAGCGAGAGGCAGAGCACACCAGCTGGCACATACAGGAAACTGGCGGGGGTGCATATTTCTCATTTGATATGGGATTAATTGTTCAACAGCCTCGGCAGCTTTGCCACGTCTAACCTCTGGTGTATCCATCTTCCAGAACAGCAGGGGTGCCACAGGTTTAGTCATCTCTCACCTCCACCTGGCAAGCAAGATGTTCGGGACGCCGAACACGCGATCGCGTTTCGTCAATTCCAAACGGGACAAAAGATGTTTTATGTACGGGGACATCAGCAGAATCGGGCGCAGGATTATATGTTCCAAAATGTCTGCTAAATGTGTAGCCCAGCTTGCTGATTTATCAGCCTCTAAAGCATTGGAAGGAAAATGCATCTAAGCTGCAGCGTGCAATATCAATCATGCCCATAAAAGCAAGATTTCCCATATGAGATTTAATATCCCACCCTTGCCCTGAAGTGGGTGAGCCGCATGCAGGATGTTCGGATTTTACATTATTGCAACTTCTCTCGCTCGCCTGCTCCCCTTTTCCTGGCTTGTTAGCATTTACTTTCCCTACATTGAAACGAGGCAGTTTCCCGCACCATTACAGTGGTGGCACAGTGCTGATCCATCCTACTGGCTTAGCTAAAGTACCCATAATTCTTTCTAATCTTCCAGGGATAATGTCTTCAAGCCTCTGAGATAGAAGAAAACAAATCATCCAAGAACAACGCGGTATCCGATTAGTTAATAAAATCATGCCGGGACTATACTTAAGTCAGCTCATATCCAGTTCACGTATAACCAGATATTCCTGGGGATGCTCGGCACTTACAGTGTGCAGGAAGTGATGAGGTTAGCGGTAAAGCGCTTACCCTAATTAAATTTCACTGCTGACCACTGCCAGCAACTGGGAAACGGATATAAGGAATAGATCTCCGGAATATTACCCCGAGATGAAACCGCTGTGTTTAAGAGTGTTGTGCTAAACACTCTGTGCTGTTCTTTTGTCATATTATGAATCAATTTATAATCCTCCTACTGCGAGGTGGAAATTTTCCAGTTGTGTTACTAGAAACGGATTCAGCTGTTCAAGAGAAGCATTTAAGCAGCACTTTAGAAAATTGTGAGTCGTTTGTAATATACTGAGTTAATTACACAATTCTTCTGAAGTGGTTAAAATAATGTTTTCATTTACGGCCTCTTGTTTTTTTTTTAAATTTATTTATTTTATGTAACACCGCAGAGAGACTTTTAGATTACAGCCGATAGCTCACTTTTAATGCCAGGCCAGCAAAGGGTTGAGGTAAAGTGCGTGTTTACTCTTTCACACCACCCTGGCTTTTATGTACCCCTCACATTTCACCCCAGTACCTTAATTGCTTTAGAGCAGCCTTTCAAAAAAAAAAAAAAACCAAAAGGAATCAAGAATGAGCGCATTTCTGAAAGATATTTTTCTTCACACATCCTATCCTTCGCTCCGTTTCTTTGTATCTTTGGTGGGGAGGGAAGCCTGACATTGTCGTCTGCAAGAGTTCATTGGCAAGCCTTATCCCAGTGACATCTCATATCCATAACTCTTTGTTATAGCCCATTACAAAGAAAGCCCTCAGTTCACTTAGGAGAAAATACGTCCGGCTCCGCGGGGACTAGGCGATGTTGTAAAGCCTAATGTACTTTAATTCTTCATCCTTTAAAGCAATACAGGTCATTCCTGATCATTTTAAAAAGCCCATCCACCCTTAAAAGGGGTCTTAAAGAAAAGGATGAGTTCAGGCACCTTTCAAACGGTTATATTTTTTAAAAAGTGTCTTAACCCCCATTACCATTTACTGTTTAAACAATGACAAGGGAGTTTCTAGTACGTATTTCATTTGGGAAGGAGAAAGGAGATTATCCTTTTCGTAAGACAAGGTGCAATTACCAGTAAATCAAGTTATGGTTTGAAAAATACAGTTCCTGTTGTTTGACGATGTTAGAGTGAACAGAACACAGAGTAAAGCCTATTTCATATGTTCTCATCCTGCTGGACCTCATAGCCTCACTGACAATATTTCTTTGTTAAAGGATTGCCAATTATGACGTCATGCTAAGAATAGCAACCATCCATCCATTGTCTATACCGCTTTTCCTTGAAGGGCAACGGTACACAGAGGACAGACAACCACTCACACACAAACTCATACGTAGGGGAAAATTAGATTAACCTAAAAAGATTAACCTAAAAGGCATGATTTTAGTGTGCATCAGGAAGTTAGAGTACCCCGAGTACTGAGACTGAGAATATTCAAACTACATGCGGAAAGACTTTAGGTTGCATTTTGAACACAGGACCTCCTTGCTGAAATTGACTTTTATGTTCAGAAAATGACTAAAACATACTAGAAATCTGTGAAACTGCAAAAAGTTACAAAAGAAAATGTTTCCTGTCTGGAAGAGGGTCCCGGGGCAGATTTTGTGAGGGGATATTTTGCTTTATATTGCACACATAAATAATATACAGCTGCTAACAAATGTATGCCCTAGTCAGTGAATGTTTAAGTGTTACTTTTTTTTTTCTTTAATTTTTGCACTTCGACGTGGTAAAGATCAAATTAGGACTGTAAAATTAGAATCTCAGCTGAACAGCTGTTTCACATCAGGAAACATTGATTTGTTCTCATGAACTTTATTGGATTTCGCATGTTTGCAATATTTTTGATGCCTTGCCAATTTAATTATTAGCTCAAGACGCAGTGGGACTCTCTATTAACAGAGGGATTTGTTTTTTATTGCCTCTGTAGGTAATTTTTATGTCTGAATTGGTACATGCAGCTTTGACTGACTAATTCTGTAATTCTGCTTCCGCGAATCTGCAAGGCTTTAATAAAACAGCTGTTCTTTGATGTCGAACTCCACAGCCCTGCCTTAAATATTCAACAATAATCAGAAATGCTTGTAAGCCTTTTTATCAGCATTTTCTTTTCCATCTGTTGGCAGGCCATTGTTGTAGTTGTCTTTAATTCCCTTTTTAAAGATCTTTTTCAGATTTCTCTGGTTTAAAGAGGCCAAATACCACAGAACATATTGGTATTTTGTGTTTGATATGTCTGGTTGCTACATAATCAAACATACTATTTGATTCTTTATGAAGTCGCAAAAGTCCCTTTGTGAGAGGTTGCCAAGAAAATACTTTTGTTAGTTATTTTTTCTTTGTAATAAAACCCCTATCCACACATTCCCTCAATTTCAAACATTTGCTACCGGTAGGTAAAATATTAATAGACACATTGTAATTCAGAGAGAGACGACCATTGGCACTGCTAAAGGGGTGATAGACAATAGATTCTCACAAAACATTTGTAGCTCACTTTTTTTTTGGACAGCTTACTAGTTCCTCTTAGTCAGAAGCTTTTGTTACATATTTGAAATATTTAATAGTTACATAATCAAAATCACTGCATACCATATGGAAAATGCCATGAAGCAGCTTTTCTTCTGGTTAGAAATTAAGACGGTGACTGTTTGCATGCAGGAGCTAGGTTGCTACATCATCTTTTCTTAGAATCTGTTTCCAGTCTACATGGATATGTAGAGATATTTTCAAAAATACTGAGTAAAATAAAAAGAAATCTCTACTTTGGAAAGTATTTTCAAAAATGTTTTCTTGGCACAAAATTCATTTTGTCTTTGGATAAGATGCACAGAAAAATGTTCGCAATACCTTCACTTGTTTAAATAAGAGCTATGTTCTTTATTATTTAACTCAAAGTGAAGAACCTGAGATATATAATAATCTCCTAATACCTTTCATGTATAAATATCTTCTTCTTCTTCTTCGTGTGAGAGGAGGGTGAGTGGAGAGCGGAAGGAGAGTGAAAGAGCGAACGAGTGCTTATCTTCTATCTTTGTGTTTTTTCTTACTGTATTTTTCACTTGGTGTTTATGTTAATAGTTTAGTTGTGATTTTGTGTTAAGTTTTGTCACGTTTTTAGGGGTTTTTGTTTCGGGTTTGGGTGTGGCCGTCAGGCGTGCCTGGCTGGCCGGCGTCTAACGCCATGGTGGTGGTTGGTGGCGGTTCTTTCTCCACGCTAACACGGAAGAACGGCGTCAAGGTGGGCGCCGGTTCTCCGTGTAGCGTGGAGGAAGTTTGCCTAGCAGTCGGAGAACTGATAGGGCATGGGGCTATAAGGTCTGCAGCCCGAATGAACGGAGCGGTGGTCTTGTTTGTGGAGAAGGTAGAGCAGGCCCAACGGTTGGTGGAGGTGGGTGTCTCTGCCAACGGCTTGTTCTTACAAGTCTCCCCGCTCACCTTACCTTCCACTAAGGTAACACTATCGAACGTGCCACCGTTCATAAGCGACGAGTTCCTCATAAAAGAACGGTCTCGACACGGAAAGGTGGTGTCACCAGTAAAAAAGGTACCATCAGGGTGTAAATCACCTCTGTTGAAACATGTTGTCTCCCATCGGAGACAACTGTACATGATCCCGAATCGGCGGGACGAGGAGATAAACCTAAGCTTTCGTGTTAGAGTAGACGATTTTGACTACATCTTGTTTGCAACGTCCTCGAACATGAAATGCTTTGGCTGCGGCCAAGAGGGACACATTATAAAAATGTGTCCCAACAGGGCCGGACAGACCCCACCGGGTTTGGCTCAGCGACAGCCCGCCGCTGCTGAGCAGACAAAAGAGGACCCGCCTGGTGAGGCAGGGGAGGTACCCGCTGCGGCTGCGGGAGGATCCGCTGCTGCGGCGGAGGAACCCGCAGCGGCTTCGGCGGAAAAACCCGCTGCGGCTGCGGAGGAACCCGATGCGGCTGCGGAGAAACCCGCTGCGGCTGCGGGGAAACCCGCTGCGGCTGCGGAGGAACCCGGTGTGGCTGCGGAGGAACCCA
The DNA here is from genome assembly GCF_904066995.2 of Poecilia reticulata. NCBI lineage: Eukaryota > Metazoa > Chordata > Actinopteri > Cyprinodontiformes > Poeciliidae > Poecilia > Poecilia reticulata. Next base: position 13,088,752 of record NC_088836.1, on the reverse strand, counting down.
CTGCAGAAGAACAGGCAGAAGGTATAGTTGAGGTGGTGGTAGTGGAAGATGAGAAAAGTGTGAAAATGAATGTAAGTGTGGGAAAGGATGAGAGCACAATGGTGTGTGGTGACGGGATGAATGGTGGTGGTGACGGGATGAATGGTGGTGGTGATGGGATGAATGGTGGCGGCGAGAGTGAAGTGGGAGAGAGAGATGGTGTGCAGGGAGAGCAGCAGGTGGAGGTGAGGAGCGGTAGGGAACATTCAGAGTTTGGAGATCAGGGAGAGAAAGGAGAGGTGCAGGTGGAGGGACAGAATAAAGGTGAGAATAGTGCAGAGTTGGTTTGTGAAACTGGAGTGGAAAAGATGACAGGTGAAACGGAAGAGGCCATGGAAATGGAAGCTTCAGCCCCATTAAAAAGGCGAAGCAAAAGAAGGAACGTGATGATGGCTGAAAAAGCCAGTAAACAGGCTTCCAAGCTAGCTGCAGAGAAGAACGAGGTGTCGGACAGCAGCGACGCTGAGAGCTATATCTCTGACAGCAGCGACATATCGGTCACACAAACAAATAGCAAAGCACCTAGATACCCAGTAGAATCTTTTAGAAATTTTTTAATAGAAACTAAGGGATTCAGAGGGATAAAAATTGAAAGCTACTTTCCTGATCTAAAATTATTTTATTTTTCTGCAAAATGTCACATAAGGAACAAAGAGATATCAGGTTTTTCAGACAGAGACGTGTTTAGATTAAAGAAAATAATGACTAAAGTTAGGAAACAAATTTGATTAAATGATGCAAAGTAGCACTTTATATAGTCTTTTGTTTTTTTGGTTTTAGCTTCCTTTTACCCAATATGGATTCTTTTAAAATAGCATCATTGAATCTCAACGGGGCGAGGGAGGCTGGAAAACGAGCGTTAATCTACCAAATGCTCAACCAAAAGAAAATTGACGTCATCTACCTACAGGAAACACACAGTGATCATTTAATGGAGATAGACTGGGTCAGAGAGTGGAGGCTATCTTAAGTCATGGCACCTCCCAGAGTGCAGGGGTGGGCTTCCTCTTCTCAAGGGCGTTCACCCCAAACTCCACAGAAATCGAACATGTCGTTCAGGGGAGGTGTCTTTTAATCAAGGCAAAGTTTGATCGTTTTAGTATAGTTTTTATTAATATTTATGCTCCCACCACCAATGCGGAGAAAAAGCGCTTTTATGAAAAAATTGGGGAACGGCTGGGTGATTGTGGGTCTGAGGATTATGTTTTTATAGGTGGGGATTTTAATTGCACCGAAAACGAGTTTTTAGATCGTAATCACGCAGAGCCGCATCCAGCAGCCCAACGTGCTCTGCGGCGACTGGTCTCATCCAATGGCCTGGTGGATGTATGGAGGAGGATGCACACAGGCACCAGGCAGTACACATGGTCCCACCTTAATGAAGACAAAATCTCTTTAGCCCGTCTTGATCGTTTTTATTGTTTTAAACACAATTTTAATGTGTTTAAAACATGTCAGATCTTACCAGTAGCTTTTACAGATCACTCGTTGCTTTTAGGTAGTGTTTTTATCAGAAACATTTTACCTAGAAGCGCCTACTGGCATTTTAATTCAGCACTAACGTATGATCGGGGTTTTAAGGAGGTTTTAGCTTATTTTTGGATTGTTTTTAGACAGAGAAAATCTGAGTTTACTAATCTTAAACAGTGGTGGGACCATGGAAAAGTACAGATCAGGCTGCTGAGTCAACAGCACACTCTCAATGTCACCCGCGACATTACCAGATCCATCAGAGATCTGGAGATAAACATCGTGGAATTGGAACAACTTAGTGAATCCACAGGAAATCGAGAGCATATCGAAGCTCTCAAATCCAAAAGGCTAACTTTAGCAAACCTGCTGGAGAATAAAGTCCAAGGCGCACTGGTCAGGTCCCGGGTCCAGAACATCACGGAGATGGATGCTCCCTCTGGCTTTTTTTCAGCTTGGAGAGGAAGCACGGGCAGAGGAAGCTGATCCACTCCTTGCTGTCGGACACAGCGCAGCGACTGAGCGAACCGGGTGAGATCAGGAGGAGGGCGGTGGAGTTCTACCGTTCGCTGTTCCAAAGCGAATACAGGGAGGACGAAGAACTGTTTGGGGAGTTCTGCGATGAGCTACCCCAGGTCTCCGAGGAGACCAACTCCGAGATGGAGCGTCCCCTGGAACTTCGGGAACTCCACGCAGCCCTCCTCGGCATGCAGGGCCAGAAGTCCCCGGGCGTTGACGGGCTCACTGTAGAGTTCTACAAGGCCTACTGGGATCTTCTGGCCCCAGACCTGCTCGAGGTGTATAACGAAAGCCTGTCCACCGGTTCGCTCCCCTTGTCCTGCCGCAGGGCAGTCATCACCCTGCTGCCAAAAAAGGGGAACCTGCAGGACATAAAGAACTGGCGCCCTGTGTCCCTCCTCTGCACCGATTACAAGATCCTCTCCAAGGCCCTAGCCACGAGGCTGGGGAAAGCTATGGAGCAGGTCATCCACCGGGATCAGACCTATTGCGTCCCCAGCAGGTCCATGGTAGATAACATCTACCTGATTCGGGACGTTTTGGAAGTCTCCGGTTCATTGGGTTTACAAACGGGCTTGATTTCATTAGATCAAGAAAAGGCATTTGACCGCGTTGAACACGGCTTCCTCTGGAAAACCATGAGGGGGTTCGGGTTCAGCGAGGGCCTCATTGCCAAGGTCCAGGTACTGTACAGTGACATTGAGAGTATGCTGAAGATCAACGGTAGCCTGTGTGCTCCTTTTAGGGTGTGTAGAGGCGTTCGGCAGGGCTGCGCCCTCTCTGGGATGCTCTACACTCTCTCCCTGGAACCCCTCCTCCAGAAAATACGCTCCCGTGTTCATGGTCTGGTTTTACCTGGTTTTAGTAACAATATTGTTTTATCTGCCTATGCTGACGATGTTGTCGTTTTTATAAAGGATCAACAAGACACCAGTGTTTTAACCAAAATCACAGAGAAGTTCTCTACACTGTCTGCAGTGAGGGTGAACTGGGGGAAGAGTGAAGCCCTGGCCGTCGGCCAGTGGTCTGCTGGGCTCCCGGTTCTCCCTCAGGGTCTTAGGTGGAAAAAAGATGGTTTTAAATATCTCGGTGTGTTTTTAGGTAATAAGGATATTGTAAACAAGAACTGGGAGAATGTCGAGCAAAAAATCAAAGACAAGCTGGCAAAATGGAAGTGGATACACTCCCAGATGTCGTACCGGGGCAGAGTTTTGGTTTTAAACAACCTGGTAGCGTCACAGCTGTGGCACAAACTGAATGTCCTAGACCCACCATCGGGCCTACTTGTAAAAATACAGGCAGAGATGATCAATTTCTTCTGGACCGGTCGACACTGGGTGCCACAGTCTGTTTTGTTTTTACCAAGAGAGGAGGGGGGCCAGGGCCTTGTCCACCTGGCCAGCAGAACTGCAACCTTCCGTCTTCAGTTTATACAGAAGTACCTGACAGAATCTCCTGTGTGGAGGGATGTGGCCAGCTGTATCCTCAGACGTGTCAATTGTCTGGGGCTGGATGCTGCTCTGTTTTTAACTGATTTTAGTCTTTTAAAGTTAAAGGGGTTGCCTCAGTTTTATCAGGGTGTTTTTAAGTCCTGCGCTCTTTTTAAACTGCAAAGAGCAAAAACGCATAATTCTCTGCATTGGCTTTTAGCAGAACCATTGGTGTGTGGAGCAAGACTAGATGTCCAGGACAGCAGCGTGCCAGGCCTGACTGAGGCGCTGTCCAGGTCCGGGACGGTGACCCTGCAGCGGCTGGTACGGGTGGCCGGACCGGACTTCTCTAACATCCAAGAGGTTAGCTCGCTGCTCAGGGTCCGGTCCACCAGGCTGATACAGCGCTTCCTGGAGCGGGTCAAAGAGCAGTTGTCGGCCGAGGAAAGGCGGCTCCTGCAGCTGCACACAGCAAAAGAATGCCTACTTGACCAGACTGACCCGTTTCCAGACGTGATCCTGAGAACTGATTTTGAAGAGGACAGCGGCCCCCTGCTGGACATGACAGACTTGGACTTGTGCAAAACAAGTTCAAAAATCCTGCACAGATCCTGCACAAAAACTTTAAACAAGAGAACCCTCCAAAAAAGATCCACCAATGTGTGGAGCGACAAGTTCAGAGGACAGAAACCCCAATGGAAGAATCTGTACAAGCCTCCAATTAAAAAAAGGACCGGTGACCTCCAGTGGAGGATCCTTCATGGAGCCATCGCCACAAATTCGTTTTTATCGGTCGTCAGCCCAGGGGTTTTAAATGAGTGTCCATTTTGCAATTTGTCAGAGAGTGTTTTTCATGTTTTTATGGATTGTGTACGTTTAACTGGTTTTTTACATTTTTTAATGAGACTTTTTAGCCTGTTTGGCATGGTTTTTACCAATTCCGTTTTTATCTACGGTGTGCATCACAGTCGAGCCACCAGTTTTAAATCCCGCATTTTAAACTATTTAATCACTGAGGCCAAAATGGCAATCTACATTACTCGAAGGGACAAAATGCAGGCTGGACCTCAAATTGATGTGGTGGCTCTGTGGAAGTGTAATGTAAAAGCAAGGCTTAAATTAGAGTTTTGCTTCCACAGAGCCACCGGGGATTTTAATAGTTTTTTACAACTGTGGGGTTTTAATGGTGTGTTGTGCAATATTAGTGATCAGGGAGAACTAAATTTTAACAAGATGCTAATATAATTATTTATTGTTCTTATTTAGTTTTACTTTGACCTGATGATTATGTGAATGTGCATTGTTAAATTATTGTAAAATAAACGTTTTGGTAAAAATCATATGGAAAATGCCATGAAGCAGCTTTTCTTCTGGTTAGAAATGAAGACGGTGACTGTTTGCATGCAGGAGCTAGGTTGCTACATCATCTTTTCTTAGAATCCGTTTCCAGTCTACATGGATATGTAGAGATATTTTCAAAAATACTGAGTAAAATAAAAAGAAATCTCTACTTTGGAAAGTATTTTCAAAAATTCGTTTTCTTGGCACAAAATTAATTTTGTCTTTGGATAAGATGCACAGAAAAATGTTCGCAATACCTTCTGTTACGACTGGCACTTCAACCATTAAAAGCCTAAACCTGATCCATGGTTTATAAACACACAAGCGACAACATGCACAATAAAAGCGACCACCCGCAGCGTGTCCCCGCTAACTGCCTAGCGAAGAAGCTTACAAACTCAACCCTAGTCTTCGTGAGGCGTGGCGATGGGTTCTTATGCATTTAAAAACCAGTGGTACAAGAGAGGCGACCAGCAGGCTGTCACCCCCTCGAAACCACGGAATGCTCCCGAGCCGATGAAGGGAAAGGGGAAGAGGGAAGCTCTACCCGCCGTACCTCCACACTAGTAGAGAACGCGGTGAAACCCCTGTTGGGAAACGCCGCTAAAGCCTACAAGGGGACACCTGCTCAAAACGTTTTATTAGCGCACATTTAAAAACTTGCCACTTCCCTATCGCTAAACTCAAATCCATGGACAAGCATCCCGCTCCAACAAAATGCACCGCACTTCATCTAAACCACCTGCATATCCCCCAAGAGCGCAAAAGTCCAAATAAGGACACTTGCGTCACGGGATTCCCCCGTCACCAATTAAACGCATGGAAATTAGCGTCCCAGAGCCGAACGCTAACAAACACTTGACCAATGCGACACAAGCGCTCACAAACAAGAACGTAATTCAATTAACATGGTAAGAACAAAAGCCAAACTTACCGAACCGAACATAACCGACAGAACCGTTTGACGAGCCCCCAATTGTTACGACTGGCTCAAAGTCATAACAAAAACGGGAGACCATGCAGGGGTTAAAGTGTAGAAAAATGAATATTTATTAACAAAAACAACAATGGATTGTGGATATCAGTGGTGTAATGCAAATGCTTGGATGTGTTGTATGAGTGCATATGGAAGTGCTGAAGTGCCAAAACAAAGACAAACGCAAATGTGCAAAAAGGAGGGGAGCTGCTGCCTGGCAACAAAACACCACAAGCGTCAAGCGGCAGAGTGGACGCTGAAGGCCACCAGAAGATGGGAGACAGCCAGGTTTAAGTACTCTGCACTCCCAATCAACCTGATCAGCAGCACCTGTAAAGGGGAGGAGCACAAGGACAGACAAAAGCAACACCTGCAGCCCAGCCCTTAAGGCCCAGGGCCGTAACACCTTCACTTGTTTAAATAAGAGCTATGTTCTTTATTATTTAACTCAAAGCGAAGAACCTGAGATATATAATAATCTCCTAATACCTTTCATGTATAAATATCTTCTTCTTCTTCTTTTTCTTCTTCTTCTTCTATCAAGTCTGTAAAGTTTGCCTGTTAAATCGAGACAGCTCAGACATATAAAACTGGAGATATCACTGGGAAAAATACAATTAAAACATCAAAAGTTGTACTATGTACAAAACATATATTTTATATTACTCAGATAAACTAAAACGAGAAAAAAAAATCTAGTTTTCTGAATTATAAACGGGACATTATCAAACAGTTTTTGTTGAGATAAAATCAACAGATTTGTAGTCAAGCGCAAACAGTTTTGCATGTAAAACAGTCACGTCAATAAATTAAACATAAGCAATCAGCTCCAGATACAGAACTGATTAGTTCCTTTAAAAGGTTGAGCTTGTGAATGGATTGCATTTGAATGTATTATTTTCTCGATAAAAAGTTCTTTGTTGGTACAAAAGCTTGCTGTTTTGTTTACATCTCATTTAAATTGGCACCATCTCATCTCTTTTCCTGTGATCCATGGCTGTAATATGCCCCAGTAACCTGTCAAACATGGCAACCCTAGTGCCTGCTGCGAGACAAAGTGGCAGCTGGTGGAGTCGAGCATTTATTGTCTGGGTGTTTCAGAGAGTAATACAGCAGCGCATATTAGTCAACGATTAGGGGGGGAAAAAAACATTAATTTCAAACGTTCTACATGAAATCAAAGCCAAAATCAGTGTGGAAAGATTGACTTTGTATTTTTACCCATAGGAGTGTTCATCAGACATGTAATAAATTAAGAAATAAGAAGCTCAATATTTGTAATTACCTCAATGTGTCATATTGATTTACTTAGCAAAGTAAGGAAATAATTAAACGGCTCTGACTCAAACTGTAATCATCTAACCTTTGACATTTCAGAACTAACCTTCCTATTGCAGAAAAAGAATGACCAAACAGTGCAGTTCTTCTGCCTTTCACTGGATTTAATAGATTAGAATGTGATGCATTGCTTTTAGTAATTACAAAGTTCAAAAAGGAAGAGATGAAGGAAAATATGTTGTTTAAAACCAGCTGGAATGCACTGATAATAGAGAGCGCACGAGCTGTAAAAGTGAACTGAAGGTGATAAAATGCAGTACTTTTTAAACGCATTAAACTAGACAAGTGATGAACTTTCATTTGAGAGCAATCTATGAATAAATGTTTTTAATGACACCGTCTACTGGAATGAAAGCGGCGGGATTTTCTTTTAATCTTTTTGTTCAGTATGGACTCAGGTTTTTACAAATGGTAAAAGAATGTATTTTCACAATCAAGCATTTAATTACCTTAGTCAGCCGCACCTCTCTAAAACATTTGAATCCGTAAATCATTTAGTTTTCCTAGGTATTCGAGGATCCTAATCTTCTTAAGTGTTTTCTTTTAATTTACTTCATCCTTGACTGACGTACTGCACAAACAAAAACGCAGTAAAACAAATAATTGCATTTCTCCTTAAAAGCTATTTCCACCCACAATTGCAATCTTTTTCAATGACATCCCTTTTGAAACAGTCGCAAAGCATAACAGTTACATTTCACTGAAGCTTTAAAAGGTGCCCCATGTCACCGAAAGTAGATAACACAAATTCTAAATATTATTTTGAAAATCTTGGAAAATATGTATGTACGACTTGTATCTTTTTTTTTTCTTCTGTGTACTAAACCAAAAAAATTTCAGCGCTTTTGATATGCACAGTTGATCCCTGTCACCGTTGTCATGAAGTCAAGATGTGAATTTTGCCCCATGAAATGATTTTCTCTCTCTCTCTCTCTTCACTTATGAACTTGAGGGTGACAGATCAAACTGTAACACTTCACACAGAGCTTCAACTTACATCAAGCTGACACACAACCTGATGAAAAGTCCACGCACCACTTTGGCTGTTTTTAGACTTTCAACTTCTTATTCCACTTTTAACATGGAGTCTAATGGTAATATGTAGTGTTTTTTTTTTTTATCCCTACAGAATCATGGTTCTGGATAATGGAAGCCTGAGGCTATCCAATGTCACTAAAATGGATGCTGGGATCTATACGTGTGTAGCCAGAAACCAGTTTGGAGTAGCGAGCAGCTCTGGAAGCCTTTTCGTTAAAGGTAAGTTCTTGAACTGGTTTGAAACATTTGCATTTGCTTGTTGACTGTTGCTGATTATTATTCCCATATTACAGTTTCAAGGCATGTGTCCAAACATTGTACTAAACAAATTAACAGCACCTATTTTATTGATAAGAGGCTGGGAGAACTTCTATCTTTAAAAGTGTCTTCGACCACTTCCAATTAACTGAATATTAAAAATTAAGTTGCGCTTAAGGAAATGTAAAGACTAATCATGGTTTGATGTGGTCCTATTTCAATCAATGCAAACAAATAAAAAAGCATGAGTATTAATTTTTACATTATTTAATTGTAAATAAAAAAGCAATTAGTTTTAATCAATATGTAAAGGATTTCAACACGTATCCAGCATCAAACTGACTATAAATTTGGTTTGATGTTGTCAATAATAAAGAATAAACCAGTGTTGACCCTAGATATGTACGTACATTATAGAACAATTTAACCACCTGAAATTGATTCATGTGGTTTAGAATTAAAAAATAACACTCTACTGGCATTTTATGTTAAAGGTCATTTAAATTACTTTAAGATTGTTTGAGACAGATAATATGTTGTGCTAAAATGCACTGTAAAAGCACACATTTTGGGAATTTCCCACTATTCTGAAAGCTTCCTTGAGACGCAAGCCTAGCTTGTTATGCTTAGTGAGCTGCGTAGTTTATAACTGCTAAAAAAATCTGGACTCAGCACTGCAACTTTTAAACAAAACCAGACATACTAAAATTCATTCTCTGTTTCACCTTTAAGTAATTTCAGTATTCACTTAATGTCTGTCCTTTGTATTAATTCAGTCTGCAACAAATCTAGTGCTTTAAAAGAAGCCGCAGAGTTCTGGGCTCGCCATTTGCATGGAGAGTGGCCTAGTTTCTGTGGTATCCTGCAGAGCAATTTCACAGATATTACACTCATTCTGTTTTTACATCAAAAGTGTTGGACTAGCCTGTATGAATTAGTTAGTTAACTAATAAGTGCCCTGACTCCTGCATATGCAATGATCAAAGGTGGTAATAACAAATTGCACCATTTATTCAGTTAAATTCCTCAAATTTTATTTTGATAGCGGTAAAGATAACCTTTGTGCATGCATAAGGCAGGGCTGCAGAGATATTTCTTTCCATGGGAAACATTGATTTTGTGGCACACAATCTCACATCATAGAAGCTGATTTCCACTTAACTACTTATCCTTTGCAGTTAATTTGCATATATTCAAGAACGTGAGTGCAGCTGCCTCAATGCACTTCATCTGTGGGTTAGGCTCTGTTCAACAGACTCAAGTAGCAATGTTAAATATTTATGCTAACATGAGAAAACATAAGGATTCCTGTAAAACTGACCGTCGTGACCTGTTCTTCTGTGGTCACTGAGATGGTAAGCAAAGCAAACCATGGCACCTCCAGCTAAAGATAAAATACGGATTAAATGGAAAGGATGCTGCGTATATTACACATCCTTTCATATAGGAACTAGGAAAAAAAAAAAACGTTGACAGAAATCTGCATATCAAGACAACGCCAGACGGTTGTATCCAATGTCACTGTTAATGTGGTGAAAAAGATGGAACATAAGATCCACTGCGGAGGAAACCTCAGACACATACATTTCCAGCAACCACATTCCATTGCAGTCTTTTGCATTGATTTGTTACACATTCAAACTGAGCGTGCGACAAAGCACAGCAAGTGGATATTTCAGTTTCCACGACGGAGCCACAGGCTGTTGGAGTACAGAGCCTGGACTGAGCTGTCACTGAGCGAGGGATTGCAGTCAGACGCTGCTGTAACCCAGAGGCCTTAGAGGGTTTGCTATTTTAGGTTCTGTCTTTTAGCTGCAGATGACAACTTTACTTTTTCCCTGTCTGTCCTGTCAATCTTCTAAGATTCTAATCTGGTGAGTTGAAGAGCAGGCCAAAAAGACAGCAAAAGTTCAAAAAGAGGAAAAAACTTTATGATGCGTCATCATCATACTCTGTTTTAAATTCTAATTGGTGCTATTTTAAAAAATCATTTAACAGAGATTCTAATTCATCAGATGATATAAAGCTATTGCTTTTTTGCCATTTTGGAGTAGATATGTTTAAATGCACTAAAGGGAAATTAATTTGAAAATAATTGTATGTAGAATAGAATAGAAATGCACTTTACTGTCCCACAGTGGGAAAATCACATTGTAAGAGTGGCAAAGTAAAGGCAACCGAATCATGTAGATTCAAACAAACATAAAACCATAAAAGTATATACAAAAAGAAAACAACAAAATTATATTCTACCTCTTTTACTCTGTCCAAATAGCTTTTTTAACTCAGAACATGAAAAGCAAACTTTTTCTGGCTTTCTGTTTATCTGAAATCTGATTTTGAGAAACATGGATCAGCTGCTACACACTGATGTTCAGATATTGCGAGAGGAAATGCCGGTGATTGTCTTTACTACAATTTGGGGGCAATCATTTGAAGCCCTGAAATCTTGTTATTGTTTTTGAATCTACATTACAAGCCCTATGAGTCACCTAATTGTTCCAGCAGATGTACACACACACAGAAACAAAGAACACATCTATTTTATCCAATAATTTATTTATGTTTACTTGCTAACGGGCAGAGGAAACAAGTACAACCAAACAGCATCTAAGCAACATAGAAACTCCTTTGTTTTTCTGTTTCCTCTCCGTTATGTCCTTTTATCAGACACAAACTTTGGATCCCTCTGACTCTCATCTTATTTTGATGCCTCCAGCCACCACTTGATGCTTTATCCTATCTGTAAGATGAGATATAAGAGAGTTATTTTTCCAAAAATCACTCTCTACAAGATCTGTCACATATGTGCTTCTTTCTTTTGGAAACATTATTTTATTACCACACCATCTTACATCAAACAAACTGATTTCCAGTTACAGTAACTACCGTATTTTAATTTTTTTTTTAGAAAAAACTGGAAACGTACATATATAAGTCGCACCGGGCTATAAGCCGTTGGTATCTCCGCCGCTCACAGTTTTCCATACGGACCCAGCAGAGGGCTGCGTCCTAATGTACTTGCTGGATTTATGAAGGTCGCAGCCCTCCGTCTCCAAAGCCAAACCATGGTTTCATTCACGCCGAGTTTACGTGCAGCGGCTCTATTTCCCTCCTGTACTGCCAGATTGATGGCCCTCAACTTAAAAGCTGCATCATAAGAATTTGAAGAAATTTCTCAGTGGTGCCTGCTGCTAGTGCTTGTTCTAAGTTAGCATGTTCTTCTTTGATTTCCAATTTTGACTTCAAATGATTCACTTCCTGCTAAAGAGCCCCCCCTGGCGGTTGAAGAAAAATCCACAGAAAAGCCTCACCGGGCAATAACCCGCATGTGTAGGAAAAAAATAGTGGCTTATAGTCCGAAAAATACGGTAAATGTGTGATTTCCAGTTAATGCAAAGAGCTGTGAGAATGTGTTCTCTGGAGATTTAATTCTTAATGTCAGTGTTTTATGTAAAGTTACTTCCTGATCTTTTCATATTTATTATTATACCTACTACAAATATTGCCATGCACCAATGTCTGATATTAAAACTATAGTTAAGTATTTGGATATTATTATTTTTTGCCTACTTTGCTGTTACTCAAGTTGTTCTTATGAGATCTATGGCACAACTTGTTTCTAATCTGTAGATGATAGCTTTTCTCAGGGGTCATTGAAAAGACTCTTGGAAACACTCAAACTCGGTCTATTTTTTGAACAATCTCTTTTCTTATCCGGTTCTCTGTTTAAAGTCTAAAAATGAGTAGGTCTTTGTGACATGCTCTGCAGTAGCCTTTGGCATCAGTCCATTGGTTCCTTTTGAATGAAGCAGCTCTGGAGCCTTGATAAAGTAAATGGGGGCTAGGAAGCTTTTCAAAGATCGCTGTGCTTTTCAGGGCGTTTTAGTCGGCTATTGTTGAACAGCTGATTGGTACATTGAAGTGATGATAAAAGCCGGTCAGACAGATGGGCCAAAACTAGTTTTTTTTCTTTGCATATTCTGTAGATTCAAAGAACTCTTGCTGTTAAGAGTACTTCAGAGAAGTATTGGATTTTTTTCACATCTTGTATTGTTACAGCCACAAACTTCAATTAACCTTTTAGAAACTGAACATGATAGACCAACACAAAGTAGCACATTGTGAAGAGAAAGGAAAATCCTAATAGATTTAAGTAGCTCTGATTAGGCATCTTGTCAGAGGCTGAATGTCATCTTAGTTAGGATTGCCAAAGCTCAGACAAGGTGACAAATATGAAACCTAATGATGTGATGGAATCTGGAGAAAGAGCAATTTTCTTTTGACTGGAAATGACATTAAGTTGAGGAACTTGTCACTTTGTAATTATTACTCAAAAAAAGTAAAACAGAGGTGATGCTTGCTTATTGTTAGTGACCTCCGGGAGTAAGACAACACTCTTTACCTTCTCCCTCCTGCAATGTTTAATTCATAACTGTTTCTCAAAGTAGCTCATAGTCCTGCTTGGTTTGTTTAAGATTTCAGTTTATTAAAGTCAGATACTGCAGTACAAGGGATTTTCTAGGTATTTCTAAAGAGCAGAGTCAACACCACTGGTCTATTAAAATGCCTTTTGGTGGTTCCTCTTAGCATGTTTTCTGGATTAGGGGTTCAAACAGAAGCCCTGTTTTACTCTTTTGTTCTGCACACTTTACATGCACAAGAAGTTTGCTGTAACAGAGAAAAACATAATATACTGTATATATGTATATATATATATATATATATATATATATATATATATATATATATATATATATATATATATGGATCAATTATGCATAAACCTACTTTGCACAATAAACATATAAAAAATTTGCACAGAATTTAAAAACGGTCTAGCATTTACTACATGCTCCCCCTGTTGCACCAGCAATATATTGATAAATCGTTGATCAGCACAAATAAAACCAGATTCAAACTAGATATCTTGACTCTTTCTGTTTAGCATGCTTTGATCAACACTTTTCTCTCATTTAGTTTCACAATGTCAGTGTAGTTGATTGAACAATTGTGCAGTAAGTACAATAAAATCAGTCGGAAAAAGGGAAGTCTACTCAGAGAAAGAATGTACAATCACGGTTTTATTCCTCTACACTAACTTGTGCTCCTTGTAAAAGTGCCCAAATTAAAATGGTCAAACAATGAAAGCAAGCGTGTTTAATATGCAACAGTTCAAATAAAAAAAAATAAGCTGAAGAGCTGATTAGCAAACGAGGAGCAGGTGGCTCATTATAAACAGGGTGCAGCTTTTGACGGAAGGCAAGTCACCAAGCTGAGGAAAAAGGAGCGGTGTATAAACGGATATGCACTACCTAAATAAAGCAAAGCACAACCAAACTCTCAGAGATCGTGACACAGCGCTACTTTACAGCACACCACAGCTTACAGTATAACAGCAGCCACTAATTGCACAAGTTTTGCCCCTCTCATTTTTGCCGCATGTGCCAAACTTTCTCGAGGCTCACCTGGAATAAAATGCAGCGGGCAGTTGCTTCTCCTCCGGAGCTGTGAGATAAACAAGTCAGCTTGTTTTGACAGAGCTGAATATAGACCTTTACTTCTTCTGACATGTTGCATTGCTAGGCTGTCCATTAGATGCTTATGACATGCCTGCAGAATTCACAAAGGACAGGTGTGTAGGCCCCTCTGGATGGGACGAATTCTCTGCACAGCACTACTGCTGAATGAGACATCCAGCTGAGACAACCAAAGATTATGTTGACGGGCACCACAGAGAGAGGAGGAAATTGTGGTGCTTTTTGTCGCACACAAGCAGAGCCAAATTACAGACTGAAAACTGATCTATTATAAAGTAGCTGGAGGTTTTTCTTTTGCTTTTAGAGACTTTTGTTTTTTGTATTTATTTATTTATTTTACCACCGTGCTTTTATGTATATCGATGAAACAGATGCAAATGGAGGTCACTGTCAGACTCAAAAGGGATTTGTTTTCTTTTGTTAACATCTCACATCGGAGTAGATCAAAAGATGAGATTTGTTTGTGTAATTATTCATCAGAGTTTGGGAGAAGACAAAATCACAGTTTTGCTCAACATGGTAGCTAGTTGGTCAGTGCACAGGAGGTCATTCAGCCTGAAAAAAACAACAACTACTATGTTATCAATGATTTATGTCCTGTGAATGTTTGTCTGTTATTTATAGAGGCAACCACGATCACGAGTCCAGCAGGGCACCTGGATGTGACCGTTGGAGAGAGCATCGTGCTGCCCTGCCAGGTTTCGCACGATCCAACTCTAGATCTGAAGTTCACCTGGTTCTTCAATGAGCAGGTCATCCACTTTGGAAGTCAAGGGGCCTATTTTGAAAAAGTTGGTGGGGTGAGTCCACGTGTGCATCTTTGCATTCCCTCGTTTGAGTGTCTTCCATGTCACTCCCATTTTCCTTCGTGGACAATTTAACTTTGTGCTGTTGTATCTGCCAATACGAGAAGGTTTTAACAGCAGATCCTTCAAGTCCTGTAAGCCGAGGTCTCGCTGAAATAGCCAGAAATGGCTCTAAAGCCTTACTAGTCCGATCCTCTGTAGAAACACATGCAACAAACTTTGATGTGTTGTGCAGCAACAGTAATTTCTTCAGATATTTAAGCTGCAGTAGCTCTTTGGTTGGATCAGACCACATGGGCCAGCTTTTAATCCCAACAGGACTCAACAAGACTTTTCACCCATGGTCCTGTAAGATGTTCACTCCAGTTTTCCTTCATTGGACCTCATTTTATAGACAAGAACAGCTACAGACTCCTCCCACTATCAGCTGCAGAAATAACCAGTATGATGAATGATCTGTGTGTACATACTTTAGGCAGCTATTTAAACATATGACCAACAGTTTCGCTTCAAAATCCATTTTGAAGAGCTATGTTCTACTGAGCTGACAATAACTTTTCATTAGATTAAAATAAATAAAGCTCACTTTGTCTCCTTGAAAGTTTATATTTCCATTTGATTATAGCGACTGCTTGCACATATATAAAAGCTTTCTGAGTCTAATGAAATTATTTCAAAGTCCTTGGTTAAAAAACTTTGATATATTCAAAACATATTTTTGATCTTTACAAATAATTTATACATTGCAACTGTTTTTTAGGTCGAAGAGATTTTTCAGGAAGGTACGTTTGAATAGTTAAAAGAAACAGCTGCAGCTGGTTAGATTTTTCATTTTTAAATTCAAAATGTGATTAAATATTCTAAGGTTGCTTAAGATGATCGATCCTGGTTTTATTTATAGTTCTTTTAGAAAATAAAACAACTATTGTTTGCTTAGTTTGTGAGGTAGAGTCACCTCCTTCATTAGTGAAAGAGGAAGTTCGTCCCATCTACCATTTATTCAGTCTCACTAAAGATCTTTGAATAAGGATAAAGAATCTCAGCTCGCCTTTTCATACTAAGCCTGTTTTGAACAACACCAGGAGTTTTATAAATAGTCTATCTCTGTGTTTTTTATTCAAACTCTATTTTTTATGCAGCTGAGTGCTACAGGGTAGCACAATAAAATTGTGAGTTTGCCATTGCTAGTCAGGCAGCGATCATGACCCGAATATATATATATTTTTTCCCATGTGTATTTTCTAGCAGTAAACATCTGGTTGATTAATTTTGACTTTCAGCTATTCAAAACATGCATGATGTAATAAAATGTGAAAAGACAATAAGATTGGCAGCAGCAAGATCTTAAAGAGACAGCAAGCACAGAGTTAATCTGGACAACTTTGAAAGAGGTTATAGATCCTTTTGCAAGATTCTTTCTCACTTAAGTGAAATACACTTTGCTCATGAAAATGTTTTGAAAACAGATACGTTAGAATATATAGATGTCATTTTTACCTTTTTATCAAACCTTGATTAACATCCTCCAACATCACCTCCATCCTAAAGGTTCTCCATCCTGGTCTGTGGTAATAAAATCTGGAAAACACATGTTTGTCCAAAAGGAAATATTCTGGAAAAATGTTATTTTGATTCAATATATATATGGTAAAAATGTAAATATCAAATTATTTGACTGTTACTACAGCTGCCATTCTAAACATAGAAAATAATCTCAAAGATTGTCTGATATGATTTGATATTTGATTTTCCGTTTAACGTTTTTTATGTATTTTTTCTTCACCTAAATTTTGCAAATGCAGATGGGACATGTTCAGGATAAGGAGTGACATTTATCCATCTTCATCTCATTAAAGGGCAACGGACAAATTTAGACTTCTCTAGGACTACTCATTTCTTCATTCGATTGTATAAGCTCATGGCTTCTTTTTATGCCATATATTAAGTTTGTCAAAGTGAAAGATCTGTAATCCGTTCTATCCCGAGTTCTGTTACTTTAATGATGGCAGGTGTTTTTCAAAGAGTGAAGGATTGGGAGCAACTGCATCTTTATCTCCTTAAAATGTCCCCGATTTTACATCAAAGTAGCTTCCAGTGTCGCTTCTCCCTTCACAGTTTCTCACTTCTCGGAGATAAGACATCAACTTTATATCGGCTGTAACTTTAAAGTTCAGAGTTAACCGTGTGTTTGGCATTGAGTGGTTTTCTGTAGATTAAAAGGAGCCAGGGAGTATAAAAAGAAATGGAGCTGAAAGAAGCTTTTTTAATTCCTCACTAAAAAAGTTGCCCTCATAAATGAGTATCAAAGCAGTAATCGGTTATTTAATGTCCCCGGATGAGTGCCGCCTCTCTCCCTTTCCTTAATGAAATAAACAGAAGAGCCCCAGAAATTGCTTTGACATTTCACTTACTTTACCTATTCCCTTTATTCACTTTTGCAACTCCATGACTCGGCCAATTAAATGTCTTTTTTTTTTTTGTTTCCTTTATTTATTTCTTTTTTCCTTTTTACTGCTTTTACTTACCATGTATTTTATTTCTGACACCTCCGTCTACAGCGTTCAGCAGGTGACATCATGATCCGGAACATCCAACTGAGTCATGCTGGGAAATACACCTGTGCGGTTCAGACCAAGGTGGACAGCGTGTCCATCGCTACAGATGTGGTTGTCAGAGGTAAGGATTCTCCTATGCCCCCCCCAAAAAAGATTTCAAACTACCAGTGCAGGCAACCACACTCAGTTGGCCGAGATGAATGGATCATAAAGAGTGGAGCTAAAAGCTTTAACATCAGATGTGAACACCCACAACGATTAAAGACACCCCCAGCAGAGCTGTTTAAAATCCCTTGAGATGCACACATCTTTAATTACTTATCTTAACATAATCTCTCACTCACACACACACACACACATCACACACACACGCACACGCAAACACGTTTCATTTAGTACAATAATTGAATTGGGAAAAGTTCTGCGTTCAGAAAAGATTGCTACCAACAAATCCCAGAGTGCACAGTTGTTGTTTCCTTCTGATATCAATGCCTCTTTTGCAAATATTTCTTCTGTAGCAAAAACGATTGGAGTTTGCAAAGAGAAATCTCCTTTGACAAACACGTTTTTAAAAGGCTCTTGGTTTGTGAATTGAGAAAGGCCCATGAAAAAGATTGAGTTCCCCTCTTCAGAACCACTTCTTTTTTGATTAAGCCAAAAATGTTAAATCTTGATCCTTGTAAATAAATAAATAAATAAATAATACACAACTTTTCCCTACGAAGGCAACCAGAGTTCTTTTTAAAACATCCTGATGTTTTATTCCACCATTTGCTCCAACATGGATCCCCTGGGCCTCAGTGTCACAGATCATTCCCTGTACCTTACAGTGGGCAGGAGACGCTTTCTCACAGAATTATCCCTTTTTTTCCTGTTTGTTTGCATGTGTCACTTTTGTTCTTAATAAATTGTGAGACTTTGTGGCACAAACAGTTTTGTTCCCATATTGCCTGCTTAGACATTTACCACTAATCACCGAAAAATAAACAGTCACAGATTTTTGAATTGAATAATTTTAAGACCACTTGATAGTGTATTAAATGACTAGGTAATACTTGGGAAACAAAGTAATAATCACTACATTAGAAAACCTCTTATGAATACATTTTTCAGGAACTGCAAATTAGAATAAAAGATTAATCTTTGCAGTACGCATCTTCTGTGTGAGTGAAGTGTAACTAATCATCCTTCCAGGTCCTCCAGGCCCACCTCTGGATTGCCAGGTCACTGAGATGACTGAGACTACTGCCTCTCTTTCCTGGAGGCCAGGGCTGGACAACCACAGCCCCCTCCTCAGCTACACCATCCAAGCTAGAACACCCTTCTCTCTTGGATGGCAAACCGTCGCCACCGGTAGGCTGATGCAATTGAAGACATTTCGTTTAGGTCTCTGAGAAATACAGTTTAAATATGTAGATTTTTTTTTTTAAGTGAAGGATGTGATGGTTATTTCTTTACAACACTAATAGTGAGGTGATGGGAATAATACCTTGGAGAAAAACGTTTCCCCTGTATTGATGAGATCTTTGTCTTTATGATTCTCAGTCCTGGAACTGTTAAAGGGGAAGCAACTTTCAGCCACGGTTACTGACTTGAGTCCCTGGGTGGATTATGAGTTCAGAGTTTTGGCAACCAACAGTGTTGGAACAGGAGAGCCCAGCAAACCCTCGAAGAAGACCCGCACCAAAGAAATGCGTATGGATTCTTTTCTTTTTTTTCTCTCTCTCTCTGCTGATAAATGTTTACATGACTGATGTCCAGTAAACAACATCAATAGCTAAATGTACTGTTTGACATAGTCAGAGGAGATTTTGCTTATTGGGTGGGGGGTTGTGCCAATTTATGTTTTCGCATCCATCTGAATAATATGTAGTTGTGACCCTGCCAATAATACATAACTGAAAAGAGAAGACACCTTTAACAGAATAGATATTGAAAGCCCAGGAAACTTAAACCTATAACTATTACTTTTCTCAAAGAAAAGGTTAGAAAAAAAGCCGAAACATATTTTTTTTTAAAGTTGGTTTGCATTACAGACAAAACCTGTAAGCTGGTTCCACAAGAGAGGAACATAATAATTTTTTTCCCCTACTAGAAACTCCAAGAACTCCCAATAAATCTGCAGGTAGGGAGCAAAGTGCTCTTGGATATGGAATGATCATATCTATATTTTAAAGTGGAACTTGAATATTAAAGAATTTGTAAGTAAGTAGGAAGAATAACGTAAAGCTCACTTCCACATTTCACAGGTTAGTCAAACAGGAAAACAGACCTTGAGAAGTGCTCTGACTTCTTTCACTTTTCATCAACTCTCGCTTCAGTGCCTTCAAAAGAGCTGAAGGCTTTTTATTGAAATTCACAAATACCAAAATGCTTCTTGTTTTCACAAATTAAAATCAGTCAACAAACAGCGTGACATGCCGATAAATGTCAAGCACTCTAAAGAAAAAGAGGAACACATCCACCCATTCCTGCTTGATTTTGCTCAGGTTCTTAAGTGTTTTCTGGCAATCAGAGAACAAGAGGGCAGGGTAAGAAGGAAGTGCACAAAATGTTACATGTTAAAGAGACAAACATAACTGAGTTGTGTGTCTGAGGAAACCTTATTTGTTTGTTGCATCCTCAGATTTTATTGTGTATTGTAGCCCAGTGGTCCCCAACCCCCGGTCCATGGACCGGGGATCATTGGACCCCTGGTCGGTCCGTGGACCAATGGGGTACCGGGCCCCGCAAGAAATAATTAAATATTTCCGTTTTATGTATTATTTGAGTTTGGATGATCTTTTATTTTGAAAATCCTTTAACCGGATTCTCTCGGTTACTTGCGCGCCAACACTGAACCCACAAACAGCAAAATGAGTAAGAAACAGATCAGATGTCTTTGGAAAGTTTCTTTGCAAAGGGGAAAAGGCCCAGAGAAGAGACAGGAAATGCCGCCGCATCCCCAACCCGCCCTATAGCTCCGCGCCTCAGTGCAGAAGCCTTATCTGACTGTTATTCCCCCATCCCCTTCTCCCTCGGGCCAGAGCAAAAATATCTAAGTCTTGACCGGTCCGTGATAATAAAAAGGTTGGGACCACTGATTTAGCACATGCTAGTAGCAGACACAGGATCAGCACTTTTACTGTTACAGTTACCGTTCGGAAACTACCGTAATCAGTTCTGTTAAATCTAATCTTGGCAACTTTTTCTTTTTCAACCCTAATAAATGTGATATTCAATTGACCTGTTATGACTCAGATTTTGGGTGTCCGCCCCCCTCTGCTGCTGCTGCATCGTTGTGGAAAACTTGGAGCGGCAGAGATATCTGCGGCTTATATGTGTATATTTACTGGTTTAAAAAAACAAACTTTGGGGTTGTGGTTTATAGTCCAGTGCGGCTCATAGTTCGGAAAATACGGACTATAATCCTTCCTGGATTTTTTCTGTGGAGAACCCAGAGAATGTTATTTGATTGTGCTTTTTGGAAAACAATATATTTTTTACATTTAGGCACTCCTACAATCGTCACATTTTTTCTGTTACAAACTGACTCCGGCTCCCCACCAGAGACGGGAAAAGTTATATGGCCCTCGCAGGAAAAAGTTTGGGGACCCCTGGTCTACATATACGAAATTGATTTTTCAGTCGCACATTAATAAATGAATTCGCACCTCGCCCAGACGTTTATAGCGGTTGTGTTCATGTTAGCACAGGATTTGAATGCCCTGCATTCGTCACACACAGAGCCACATCTACCAGGTATGTAACGTCACGATGCGCTTCGCCACCCATTTGTTGCGACTGGGATGATATGAAATGTATTTTCCGGTATTTTAAGTAAAGCTATGCATAAAATACCCAGGCGCCCGTAGAGTTCGGTCTATCCGCTCACCTGTGTAAATAATCCCGCCGTGCTCGTCCCCGCCGTTCGCTCTGAACCAGCAGCTGCGGGAGGAGAAAAGCTGCCATACTCCAAGCATCGCTCTGGTCATTTTAAGGATGTTTATTGGTCCCCCAAAAAACGACAAAAACCCAGACATTATCAGAAATCAGTAAAATCCCCCCAGTCTGAACTTGAAAGCTAGACGTTATGCTGCTAACAGTTAGCTTTCGTCAACAACTCAGGCGGAAGTGAGAGCGCTGTGCAACGCAAGTAATAACCCGGCTGGAACACGGTGCGCTAAATAATAAAACATAATATAACGAGGCTTCGAGGCAGATGAGTTTGCCTTGAGGAATTTTAATAATCGAGGTACTCGAATCACTCGAGGAATCGTTTCAGCCCTAAAAAATATTAAACCAAAATTATTTATTTGCAGCTCTTCTCCAAGCAGGCAATATTTCTTGTCACATTTTACAACAGCAGCAGCAAATGTTTGTAAGTTACATTTAATTTTACTTTTAAGATATTCTTAAGTATAATTCAAAATTTTAAACCTGATAGATTGATGAAAAATCCTACTTAAATTAATGGTTTTATTATACCATTGTCATTCTAAACTTAATATTTAACCATTAAAATCCCTGTTTTAATCCCTAGCCTCCTGAACTATACCTTTCTGAAGTTCGTCATGGCGCCTAAAATGATTAACTCACAGCAAACTTTCCCGTCTGGGAAAGTTTGCTGTGAGACTGCTGAGTGTAAAAACTCAACTTCAGCGCTAACAAAAGCGACTTTGGAAGACCTTACTCTAAAGAGATCTGTCCTTGAGGACGATTTGGCTAATTACAGAGAGGAAGCTTTGAGAAGTTTGATGCTTGAGAAGAGAAAGGACTCTGAAACCCTCACCTGTGTGCTACAGAGAAGAGCAAAAGAACAGAACATCTACGGTGTACGAAGACCTACCGACATAGGCTATGTAAAATATGAGCGAAAATATCCTGCTTAAAATTATTGTTGGTTATCTTAACTGACAGCTTGTTAAGATTTTTGCAAGGTGTTAGACAAAGGTTTTAAGTATCAAACAGCAAACTTTCCCGGCTGGGAAAATTTGCTGGCCTGATGGGCTCATCAGGCCATTGTGGGAGTTTACAAGACCCGACCCATGAAGAGAGATCTGGCCTCGAGAACGATTTGGCCAATCTCAAAGAGAAAATTTCCCCGGCTGGGGAAGTTGGTGTTAAAAAAAAAGACTTTCCCGGCTGGGAAAGTTTGCTGGCCTAATGGGCTCATCAGGCCACTGTGGGAGTATACAAGACCCGACCAACATGCAGAAGCCTTACCTGACCGTTCACGCCTCGCCCCTCTGGGCCGCAGCAAAATTTCCAAGTCTTGACCGGTCCGCGGTAATAAAAACGTTGGGGACCACTGTTGTAGCCTATACCTGGCAGTGGAATATCATCGTATCAACCAATGCACCTCAAACGGGTGTATCATCTCTTGGAAACTTTACATAAAAGCACAAAGCCTTTCATGTCACTTAAGTGACATAAAAATAAAAATAACAGAAATAATTAAAATAAGGTTTTGGCTGTGTCAGCTTTACATCTGGTGTTTTTTTTCCCAGCACCTGTTTGTGTCCAACTATATTTAAAAACTTCATAATTCATATATAAACTCTAGAATTTGGCTGAACTTACCGATGTTTTTGACCTACTTAGTTCCCAGAGTGACTCCAGCGAGGGTGAGTGGAGGTGGTGGAGGACGATCAGAGCTCGTCATCACATGGGAAGTAAGTATCCAAATAAATACCTAAGATTACTTTTGTTTTTTTATGGTTTTAGTGGATTTCTAGTAGTTTGTTTAGGTTGCACTTGTGCTGTGTGTTTATGATCATTTTTGTATTCTTGCGTTGCTAGACAGAGAATTTGCAAATGAAATGTAATTGCGTGGTGACTGATGTAAAAGTGATTTTCACTCATGTTTTTTTAAATTTTTTTTATTGTATGCCTTTGTATTTATATTTTAGTTTAAAAGACTGGAGTATGTGAGGGATACATTTTCAACTTGACATGGATTGCTCTGTTTTATTTCTCCTTAGCAGCTCATGCATTTAGTTTTCCTGTCACCACTCTCTTCAAAGTGCTGTGTTATTTCTGTACCGAATGCTGATTTATGCTTTGGGGAGATAATTTGGATCATTTATAAAAAACAGAGTTAAAACCTGTGATCCGGTTTGTTCGGTTAGATAATTAGATTAGAGACCAGAAGCCTCATTTTTAGACCACCTTTTTGAACCACACGTCAACCTGATGAGATTTCACCAACCCTGAAGGTGCTCTGTGGTACTTGGCACCCAGATGTTACCAGCAGACCCTTTACGTGTTGCAGGTTTTAAGTCGGAGCTTCCAGGGAACAGATTTGTTTGTGAAACACGTCAATCAAATTCAGATCTGCAGAAGTTTGGAGGCCAAATTATAATACCTTAGACTTGGTTTTGTGATCCCTAAAACATGTCTAAACATTGCTTTTATTTGTTGCAGAGAAAATATTCCTGCTTAAGGAGGAATACTGTTTCTAACATGATGGTTCTGCAGTTCTGCAGTCCCAAACTGTGATGTAACTCTCACACTTTTCGATCAGAACTATCCTGAACTTTTTTGGTAATTCGTCTGTTACACTCCCAGCATGCGTCACAAGCTGATGTTGATCTCCGTTGTCCCACTAAAGCAATTTTAGAGATTCTATGATGCAGCTGTGTTGTCATTGCCAGAGCTTTATCAAACTCTAAGTCAAATCCTTACTATTTTTTTTCAGGTTTTAAAGCATCTGCTTAAAGACAAAATGTTCATCCGCTACCTAAAATATGCCAAATTGCTCGTGATACAATGAACAGTTTATAAGGATGATTCATTCTGTGTCAGTGGTCATCATGTTTTGCCTATTTGGTGTATGTAGAATTTTTTTTTTTTTTGACATCCACATTCAAATGTTTGTCAATGAAACTTTTATAAGAAATGATATGGTGGCTATTTTTACTGATCATTTTTAATAAAGCTGAATGAAACAAAGTAAACACCATTCATTTCAGCTAAACAGCAGTACAGTTATTAGCACTGTTGCCTCACACCAAGAATATCCCTGAATCAAATCCTTTTCAGGGCTTTTCTCTGTGGACGCTCTCTGCTGATACTTTGGTTTTCCTCAAAAACATGAATGTTAAGTTAAATGCCACTTTAATTTGTCATTTGGTGCAAATGAGTGTGTGGTTGTTTTTCTTCGCTGTCATTTTGGACTTACAGAGTTCTCAGTATAGGGACCCCACCTCTTGCTCATTTATCTTTTCAAATTTGGACCAGACTGACCATGCAAAGTTTGGACCATAATTGAATTTTAAAACAAACGTTTGCTCTTTCAGTAAGCCAGAAAATAGATTATTCTTTCTCCTCAACGCTTAAACATGAGTCAATCTCAACCAAACTGTTTACCGAACTCTTTTAGGTGAATCAGTTCAAGACTGCATTAGTCCATATTTAACACTTGGCTGGATTAGCAAAATATCCCAGATTTGGTTGTTTCATTCGGCATTACATTTACAGTACATATGAATTTCTGTGAATTCTGTCATTCAAGCTTGTTTCTAATGAGTCCTCTGCCTGCCGTCTGCTGCCTGCTCAGCCGGTTCCCGAGGAGATGCAGGGCGGTCCGGGCTTTGGCTACGTGGTGGCATTCCGCCCACTTGGAGCTCAGGGCTGGATGCAGGCTGCTGTTACGTCCCCCGATGCTTCAAGATACGTATTTAAGAACGAGACCATCCCTCCATTCTCCCCTTACCAAGTCAAAGTCGGCGTTTACAACAACAAGGGCGAAGGACCTTTCAGCCCGGTTACTACCATCTACTCAGCAGAAGAAGGTGCGCAAAATAAAGCATCTGTCTTCCAAAACTGTATGAAGTCACCTCTGCAGACAGTCCAAAAATATATTAAATTATTATATTTCCAAATGTTGAAACTGGTATGTCAGTTTTGTATTTCTGCAGCATCAAACCCACATTCTATTGTTATATTGTTTCACTTGTATGTGAAATATAACACCAAAAAAACGGAGGGGGTGTTTCTGCACATAAAACAAATTTAGCTGCACTATTTTATTTTTTTAAGAGTCATGCTGTGTTTGTGGGTGTAGAGAATGCATGTAATTGTAAGCATCATGTGTGCCTCAGAACCCGGCAGAGCTCCAGTGAGGCTGAGGGTGAGGAGTGTTTCAGCATCTGAAGTGGAGGTCACCTGGAAACCGCTGGCATGGAGCAACAGCCGCAGACGTATCCTCGGCTACGAGGTCAGGCCAACAGATGCTCACGTAATTTGACATGTAAAGGATGCAGACACTCCCGACCCCACTAAGGGACAAGGGTGTAAGAAAATGGATGGATGGATGGATGGATGGATGGATGGATGGATGGATGGATGGATGGATGGATGGATGGATGGATGGATGGATGGATGGATGGATGGATGGATGGATGGATGGATGGATGGATGGATGGATGGATGGATGGATGGATGGATGGATGGATGGATGGATGGATGCAGACAGAATTGGTCTTATGTTTGTTTGTTTTTTATTTATTTAAGAGCGAGGTGTTCTCTTTGCGTTTCCTGTGTTATTGTTTATTTAAAATCAATCGTTCATGCAACAATTGCAGGAGTTAAAATAATGGACTCGAACCGACAAAGTGTAACCTGAGCATCTTTTGTGTTTAGCTGCTTTACTGGGGAGAGAAGGAAAAGCCGGATGCAGCCAGTGTGGTCAGAACGGAGGGGAATAAAACATCAGTACTCATCAGGGATCTGGAGGGCAGCAGTACCTATTACATGTCCCTGCGGGCCTATAACAGTGCCGGAGTGGGTCCACAGAGCAGCATAGTCAATGTCACGACCAAGAAACCACGTAAGGACTCCACTTTAAAGATGCTGTTGGCGAATGGAAATGTCCTTTTGTGTGTTGTATTTTCCTTGTTCCTGTCTCTCTTTTTTTTCTTTTGCTGTTTCTTCATTTCACCATACCTTTAGGGCCAGAGTCTGTTGAGCACATATTAGATTGAGGAAAGTGGTCAGCACCAACTGTAGGAAGATTATGGCTTAGCCTTTTCTCTGCGTCAGCTGATATTTTACTAAATTTGTGTGTTGCAGCCATACTTAATAGAGTGTTTTTCTAAGGGGGGGATTACTGAACAGTTTTATTGAATTTGACTGGTTACACTGATTTGAATTGATCAGTTTTCTCTAATACACACAGGGTCAAAATCATGTATCATTGCTTCTCCTAAACCAAATATTGGTGGGGATGTATGTATACATCGGAGCCTGTATGTATAATTTTGACCCCGTCTTGAAAAAAAATCTATAATACGTGATAATGATGATTAAAAGTCTATTGAATTTCTTTGTTGTATAATTATCCCGGCACAGAAAAGGAGCAGCTCAAATAAATAATTCAGGAAGTAAATTGATATTGATATTCTTTCCCAAGATAAGTGAACTACAACGGAAAAACTCAATGAGGGACTTTTCACCCTCAAAATATCCGTAGTCGCTGTTATAAATATCTTTTTGTGTGCACAGATTTATATGTAAATATCTGTTTCATTAACTGTCAGCGTGTTTCGACAATCTGGGGAAAGATGGATCTTTTTGCCCGGTTTTTCTTGTACCTTGAATGCACCATTCACATACTTTATGGGTTCTGCAGTGTATATTACTGTGTCATAAGCATATGCACAAATATTTAGGCATGCTCAACAGAACCTTGTGGTGCAGAATATAAAAAAAACAAAAAACATTTCAGTCAGGGATGTGACATTTTAGCATGTTTAGCTTTATTTGATGTTGGATGTTTGAAAATCTTCCTCTTCTTCAAATAATACTTTCCTAGCAGAGATCACCTAGCAAACTGTCATCAAGTTCTTGTGTATCTGGGTTACTTATTTATTCAGCCACTTGTTGCTTTTCTTCTTGCACTCATGCCACACCCTGTCGTCCGTCTCCAGCTCCCAGTCAAGCCCCAGTTAAAATCATGTGGAACACGTCCAACTCCAAAGTCATTCTGCGGTGGGACCAGGTACACGCCTTGGAGAACGAGTCCGAAGTCACGGGATACAAGGTAAAAAGTGGAGAGTTTCACACTTTGCTGTAAAGTGGCCGCACCTAGGAGGAATCACAGCTAAGATGATGAGGGCATAGTTTTATACAGACTTATTGTCTATTTACATCATTTTTAAGACTATTGGTGTATTGTGTAGTTGCATTAGCCTCTTTATGCTCTTTAAAACAGCTGGTAAACAGCATCACTAGAAAACAACCGTAACAAATCATTATGTAACTCTGTTTAAAGAGATGAGAAACGTTTTCTAGATTTGTAATATTATCAATAGATGGTATGTTTAAGTTTTTGTTTTTCCTTTCTAAACGCTCCACATAGACTAACACTTATGTTAGTAGTATATTTTCATTTTTAACCATGAGTTTTCTCCTTCTTAAATCCTTAAAATAGAACATTAAACTCTCATGTTAAAGAAATCTTCAGTGGACCTGACAGTGTCCTTTAGTACCATTACATACGTTGACCTCACTGGGGCTCTAAAGCATGGAAAGTCAAGAGGCTCAAGAGGCATTTCAAAAGGCAACATCTGAACTCAAGCAGTAAAAGGTTATGCACAAAAAAAAAAAAACAGCCCTGCACAAGCTAAGCGCAGGAAAATACAGTGGTGAAACCTTTAGAAAAACAACTGGAGAAATGTTTTTTTGAATGATTACTGGATGATTAAAGTCTGGCGAACAACCATGGTGACATAAGTGGGGTTAGAAACGGCAGACATGGGGAGCAGCAGTGGGAGGCAGGGGTTGGTGCGAGACCAGAGAAGGCAGGAACAGATAAGACCGAGACATAGTAGCAAGAGCCAGAAAGACAAGACAGATAAGTATTTCATGATAAAGCAAGAAACCAGAATATATTTATGACTAAAAGGATTTATGCTCATCT
This sequence comes from Poecilia reticulata, assembly GCF_904066995.2. Lineage (NCBI taxonomy): Eukaryota > Metazoa > Chordata > Actinopteri > Cyprinodontiformes > Poeciliidae > Poecilia > Poecilia reticulata. Next base: position 13,060,539 of record NC_088836.1, on the reverse strand, counting down.
TCACACTGTAAAATATTGATGTACAATACAAAATATTGTCTACTCTAACGCCACAGCATTTTTGCAAGCATCGTATAAATAAGAAAAGTGTATTATTTTCAAGGTAACCAAGGGGAATAATTTACTGTATATGATAAACACACTAGCATTTAAATATTACGGTTTCTTTGCTTAACTGTGGAATATGTAATATTGTAGAAAATGACACCTTCATAAGGGTCCAATGAACCCTTATTCACTTTATGCAGAGTGAATAGGGAGCCGGGGAGTGATTTTTTTAATAAAGAAAAAAGTTGCAAATCAAGGAATCTGATAGAAAAGCAAGAATTCACCCATAGTGGACTTTAGACATTATTGTAATATGTGAAACAGACCAGAGAAAACTAAAGATATGCGCTTACTGTGATAATAAGAATAAAACGGAGAAATGACACAAACAAACTTGAACAAAATTAAGTAATCAGAAAGCAGACTAAGGAGGAAAAGTATTTATCAATATCCCAATTAAAATCTGACAAACTGGATTTTTTATCTGAGAGTTTTGATCACATATCCATTCCCGAAATCCACTTTGTAATCCGTACAAACTTCCTAGGTCCAAAATGAGAAATTTCTCTCGGTCTGGGATTCTTAAGGCATTTCATCATCAATATTAGGTTATCAAAAGCATTACGATGATGGAGAATTTACATTTATTAATCAATTCAGAATTGTCTATATCTACAAGTGAGTGGATTAAAAAAAATTGATTTCATTCCCCACCCGTGACAGTTCTGTTCTTGGTTAAATATCTTTCAGTTCAATTTGCGTAGCACCAAAAAATAAAAATAAAAAATTGTTATCTCAAAAGTTTATTATAACACCAGTAGGTCTAAATAATATTCAGGAGTGGAATCCAAGTTGTTCAAACTAATTTCAGGTTTATTTAATTCTTTTTAGTAAAATACGATCATTTTGTCACCAGTAACTGCATACAGTCCAGCTCAATATTAATAATAATAGAGTACAATCGAAGTTAGCCGATCTTTTAATGCTAGAAGTTAAAAGTCAGTTTCATAGAGTTACTTTCTTTGCAGCAATCCTGTGTGTTGATCAAGCATGTGGTGACAGTGGACAGAAACTGTCTTTTAACAGAATACTCCAGCAGAAGGAAAAGTGACCTCTATCTGCATATTGTTGAATGCCAATGATCCAGATAGTGTTTTATCACAATAAAAAGTTGCTTTACAGTAAGCGGAGTTCAGCGGGTGGTAAAACTGAGAAAGCATCCGTAGCTCAAGCAGCAATTAAAAAGTCCGGATTAATAAACCTTCATAAGACTGCATCTTCACAAATGTTTGCAGTGTTATTGAGAGACTTGTTTAAATCTGATTACTAGACATTAATAAAACCTCTTTATTCAATGCCAAGTGCCTGGAATGACGTGAAGCCGTGACACAAACATTTAAACTCTGTTTCCTGTAGGTGATGTACAGCCAGGACAAACACAGCCGCCCTAGCGTGGTGGAGACCAACAACACCTCCTTGGAGTTGTCACTTCCAACCAACCAAGACTATGTCATCCAAATTAAACCTTTCAGCGAGGGAGGGGAGGGCATCAGCAGTCGCCAGATTACCATCCCCAAAGTGGAAGGTAGGATGGCAATCACAATAAAAGTCTCTTTAAAATGCATGTTTATACTATTGTTAATATATGAATTCAAATTACTATGGTCCTGCTTTGGTTTCTAGGGATTTTCGGTTTTATTTTTTTACCCGTCTGCTGCTTTGTAGCTTATTATTGTCCGTTTCTTCACAGTAAGACTTTGAGTAATCTCATTGATGAAAGTGTGAACATCCACTTAAACCCTCTAAACTAGCGGTTCTCAACGTGGGCGGTACCGCCCCCCAGGGGGCGTTCAGAGGACGGCAGGGGGGCGCTGGCATGAATTTTTGCAAGTGGGGGGCGCTGGGATTCCTTTGGGGGACGTTTGGTCGAAGGTAAACTTTACACCTTAAATGCACAACAATACCAGTTTAGACTTTGAGCAACTTGGTAAAACTGTATTGTGCAACATTAAATCATGCCTGGCTGCAACTGTAGCCAGGCATGATTTCTATTCAGTGTTTGTAGCTTCTTGGCGCAGCTCCGCTCCTGCTACTGGTAGCTTCACCGCATCAGTTCAGCGTTACTCTGGGTGATGACGTTGCTGTGATTCACTTTGTCTGGTATTTTTGTACATATATTTTGTCATTTCTGTGATCATGTCAAAGCAGCAACTTATATATATATATATATATATATATATATATATATATATATATATATATATATATATATATATATATATATATATATATATATATATATAAATAAATAAATAAATATTTCCGTTTGAAAGCTGCCCGCCATGGAAGGACAGCAGAAAATATCTCTTATAAACACGCAATTACTAAAATCACGATACCCTGACTTTGTATCCCTCTGAAAAATGAACCCATTTAAATAAAGAAATCCCTCCATGGGTGATACCACGATAGAAAGCGTTAATTTTTTAGCGTTAACACTAGTGCTGTGGTCCGGTATGAAACGGGTGTGGTAGAACAACAATACCACAGCACTTTTAAATTTCAATAATCAAAATACCAAAATTGTTTTCCTTGTTTTAAAAGGTTTATCAGTCTGCCTTTTTCCCATCGATACGCTTCCCGAACTCTGCGCACCAAAGGGATAAAAAAAAAAAAAAAAACGTGCACATCGTGCAAAACTGAAACTGGAGAAGCGGGACATGAAACGGAGCGACAAACTAGATGTGAATTATGGCATAAAAACAGAGAATCCAACGCTGAACAGTCAAAAATCAACACATGATGTGAAACACATGACGATTAGGCGGCGCAGCAGGTGATAAGTGAAGATTACTGATGGTGAGCGTCAATAAATAAGTGATGCCCCTCCTGAAAGCTCTAGTTTGCACAATAAATGCCATCTGGGTGAACTTTTATGGATGATACTCTGATGTCCCATTGTCCTGAAGGCAGCACAGAGCTGCACCACTAGAAACTCACAGAAACACTGAAGAGAAGAAGAGCTATGATTAATGTAGTTACAGTTCTATCCATGTTTTAATGTTGCAGAGCTCAGTCGTTTTGCAAATAGTTCAACGTTTAAACTGGCATGTTAAACATCTTTTATCTGGTCATTTTGTGGAATATTTAACAACTAAAAAACGGCAAAGAACAAGAATATTTTTCCACTCTGACTGGCTGCTGTTAGGCCTACCAATTTTAACTTGAATGTTCGTTGCATTTTTTGTAGACACCTGTGAAAATAATTTCTATTCCCATGGCTTTTTTGTTCTCTGGGAAATAATTTTTGATGAATACATAAAAATACATAAAAATCAAAACATCTACAATAGGGATAGTAATATTAATGGTAAAATAGTCAGTGCGAAGTAGCCTGCAAATTCTTTGGTGGGGGGTGGTGAGGGACCTGGATAAAGGCTAGGGGGGCGCTGGCCCGAAAAAGGTTGAGAAACACTGATCTAAACACATCCCACAGTTGCATTTAATTGATAAATTACTGCACGCTTCCATACGAGTCATTTTTCACAGTAAATCCTGCTTAAATGGTTGTTTTTTTTTTTTTTATCAAAACATTTTTCTCTCACACAGTAGACGTTAAAATTGTAGCTTTTCCACACATGATCAAAGTAGCAGAATGGTCTCCGTCGTGCACTTAAAGCTGAAAGTGGATGTTTGCTTTTGATGAAAACTGTCTGTTGCTTCAAGCTCTTCCAGTCTTCATGAGCGTTCTTGTTGTGCTACTGCCATCTAGTGACATATGGGTGTACTCACACCAAACGGTTCAAATAACTATACAGGAAACGTTTTGTTTGTTTTAGATACAACACTTTTGTACATTACAGGCACAAGCTTTTGGTTTTGTTTAATTCTCATCTGATTCTGTATTCCAGGTTCCATAGCGACGGGAGCAGCTCCGGAGTCCTTGGGATTTTCAGCGGTGAGCCTTGGAGCTGTAGTTCTCACAGGCAGAATGCTGCTATGACAAACATCCAGATATTGCAGCTTCTTATTCAGAGTGGAAGGACAGCAGGTCAGAGACGACACAAGGCCGAAAGCCTAATTTCCTCCTGCTCCCTTCTCCACCCTACCATGTCTCTCCTCTCTGCCCCACTAAAGGTCTTCTTTGTGAGGGAAGATCCTTTTCTTCACTTTTCTAAAGTGGTTGCTGAAAGGAAGTGCCGCTTTCAGAATTTGCTTTTATGAAACCGAAAGGGACGCCTTGACTCGACTGACTCCAGCCTTTTTCTGAAGATGAGTTTTTCTCATCTACTTTCTAACTAGTGGATATTCTTGTATGTTTTTCACCTTGGAGGATAAATTAGGACATGTACATGCTCTCCCAAAGGAATTGTGCGGGTTATTTTCTAAAAGGAGTTATTTAGTGTGTGTACCACTGAGCTTTTCCTTCAGAAAACGGAACTGAGAGTGGAGGCGACCTACATCGCTTACTTGCTTATCTAAAGTGGAGACTTTATTGGAGGTAAGAAGCGTTTCTCTGAGAGGAAATGATCATCCCATCAAATGGAATTAAAAAAAAAAAGGGGGATTAAGCTTCACTGCTTTAAGACAAAACAGAATTTGGGACCTTTCTGTTCTTTCCTGCTTCGATTCCTAACATTACAAGTGGCCATAAAACTGACTGGAACCAAAGTGGCTGCCACAGTGCAGCTATACCTGTTGCATCGTGGGAAACGGCAGCCTGTACTCACATTGCTTAATTTCTGTCAAGCAGCTGGCTTGTGTAAATGATAAATGTCCCATCTTGCTCCGTCATCAGTGCATAACCAAGACACACATGTATGAAATCCTCAGGTCCCAAATGAGCCTTAAGTCTTATGATTACCATCCGACTTATCATTCAGGACTACGTTTGTTTTTGTTTGTCCACCTTGTATCTTAGCTCTCGCTGAATCATATCTTTGAATGTTTCGAACTTGGGGGGGGGGGGGGGGGAGAAAACTAAATGCTTTTTGTCGTCTTTCTGTCCTGATGAGCATTGTTATACAATAGGTGGTCCTGTTTTCTGACTTTTCTAGTATAGTTTATATCAAAACCAGCTCAGTGTTTCACTGTCGGTTGGCCAATGTGTGTGTGTGTCTTGCACACACACACAAGTGGTTTGAAAGGATCAGTCTGCTTTGAATAAAGATCATGTCATTTTCCTCATTTCTGTCCCTGTTGTAACGTTGGGCCAAATGTTCTTTAAATTAAAGTGTTGCCTTTCATTTCGCTCATGCGGTTAAGATTTCGACACCCTTTCACATCACTTCTACATCTCTACCTTTTGCCTTCTGAAATATTACACTAACATAAAAATGCCCTTTGTTGACCTAAAAGTTACTCCATTTAGCTCTCATGCAGTTTTTCAAGAAAGTAGTGCTTATATAAAGTGGATGGAAAACGATGGATGGCTTTCAAAATTTTTTTATTCCCCTTTATTTTAATACCCTGGAATCAAATACAGTACAAGTAATTGCCTTCAGACGCCACTGAATTAGTAGTAATGCATCACAGTTGTACTAAAAACTCAAACATGCAAATCCATCTATGATCAATGTTGCATGTAGCGCTTGCAACTCTAAACTGAACAAATTAAAAGTGGTGTTTGCTTATAGAAAGGCTAAAAGTATGTTCATAAGAGGCATGATAATGTTCATAGGCACTGACATGCTGTTGAAACTATAACTGGAATGGTGTCACCTTAGGTGTGACATCAAATCCAACCCCGATTTCCGGGGGAACTGGAATGCAGCATAAGAGTGCAACTACAAGCAAATTGATAACCCTTTAAAATTAAGAAATTTAGATTCACTTTCTTGCATTGCAATTGCAAATTTAAGCATAAAGAAAAGAGCTGCTACACACATAATACACAGGACTCATCTTCAGCTTTCCTTCGGTCTTTATTTTGTTTTTTGGATGAAGCACAATGTACAGCAAAGACACAGCACCAAGCAATGGAGAGCAGCAGAGCAGAGGAGATGGAGCGGAGACACAGTTAATTGGACACGGCTTTCCCACGCTGCATCTTCCTGGATATCAAACTTCCACAAATGTGCCGTCTTTTCAGCCCATCCTGGATCAGTCTGTCCCAACAGGCTTCTCCGAACAGGATTTGGATTACTCAGAATGTTAATGTTAACGGTGAGAAGTGTTTCAGCTGGGTTTGCTTAGTGTTGATGCAAAGCTCGATACTTTTAGGTAACCGGTGCCCCCTAGTGCACATCCTGCCCATAGTCAGTCACTAACGTACTTCACGTCTTCTACAATCCACCAAACGGCACCAAAAGAACGGCACGAGGGATAAAAAAGAAAAAAAAAAAAGCTGCATTTGTCTTTCCTTGAGCCCTCCAGCTGGACAATGCCATGTTTTGTTTTGTTTTACACTTAAAAAATGCAGAACCGAAATCTGAAACACAACAGAAGTTACACCACACATGTGAACATTGTAAAGTTTAGTGTTTGAAAGCAAAAATCATCAGTAGTGCATTCATAAACCTGACATGACAATGTGTTGCATTGTCTTATTTTTAATTTGCTGAATGTATTTTTTTTTTTCCTCCATGGTGCATAAATTTTATTAAAATATGAGTTTGGCAAACAGGCAGAGAGAGATTGTATTCAGTAATTAGTTTTTTTTTTCTCCACATCTTAAAGACAGCATACTTAAAGGGAAACCTTGTCACGCCAAGTTTATGTATTTGTCTCTCTGGCACTTCTGCAATTAAAAGGAGCTCATTTATAAAAAAAATTGTTTTTTTTTTCTCAATACAAAACCGGCATTTGTACAATTTTACTGCTATCTCAATTGGCACATTACACGTCTGTGGCATTCGTCTAACATTCACATACTAAATCCCACACAGCTAAAGGTTCTCCTGTTTCTCCTACACTGTATTCTACTTATGACGGCGAACTTTACATGACACATCAGAAGAGTTCAGATGCATAATACCATGTAAGCAAAACGGTTTGGAAGAAGAACAAAGTATTGTTGCAAGTCAGTTAAAAAAAAAAACAGTGCAACAAAACGCAGGCCTGCAAAACCTCTGACGTTCCTTAAGATTTAAATAAATTTTAAAAATGAACTGATATGTTTAGATATCTTGTACAGCACCATCAAAATGAGATGCAAATGTATTAAAAATGAAAAGGCTCAACCACAATGATTCACTTTCATTGAGTTTTCAGTTATGGAGTAGAACAGATGTTCCTGTTCCTTCACAAGAATAATTGTGAATATTTGAGCCTAAATCTTCATGATCAGTCAGTTTGCTTCCTCCTTCTGCATCAACATCCATGTTAGAGTCTTATTACAATCCAGTAATGCAAGAAATGATATCATGCAGACATTACCTCAAGTACTACTTTTACCAATGCAGCTGTGTTTTGAGTCTACTCTATGAGCTTTACCACACAAAACAGCCAGAGTGGCTTTTACATCCAGATGGACTGTGAAAGCTTATCTAAAGGCAGGGAGAGAAACTTGGGCTCAATCTAAAGCATCGTTACTTCACACTGTTCTGAATCAATCCAACAGCTACACTGTGCAACACCAGCTCCTGCAGCATGTGTGCATCCCTGCATACTTGCCACCCACACGTCAAGTTTTAAAAACATGCGGAAAATAAGTCGGTTGAAAAAGACAGAAGGACTTAAAGTGATCAGGCAGAGACGAGAATCTCCTTTAATCAACGCGTGATCGTTATCGTTCAGTCAAAGAATTCGTTTTCTCCTTCAGTCGAAGCAGAAGTGGAGAAGTGACAACTTTTCAGGAAATTATCCCGAAACCTTCTTTCCTGAATTTGTTAATGGCTACTTCATGGACCAACAAATAAACAAATTCAGTTCCAGACACATTGGCATTATTAAATTAATTGTCGATCATTAAGATATTCCCAAATTTCCTTCTATGAAATCTGAGATGTGAGCTCAGATTATTCCACAGTGATTCATTTAACAGAAATCCTCAAACTATAACTTCCTTTAAGGAATACTCAACCAAGCATTTTGAACGTTAAGGTCCTGAGAGGTTTTGCAGGGGAATTTGGTTGGATCATGACTTTTAATTGTTCGTCGTGTTTTGGTATTTTGTTTGGGCGGGTTTGCAGACGGATTGTCGTCCGAAGAGCGTGAATCATACAGGATTTTTGCAGCTCGACTGTGAGCGGCTCCTTGGATCAAAATGAGAGGAAATGCTTCGATGGAAATCTAAAAGTTTAAAAGGTCCATTTCACCATTGTAGAAGCGGATCTCTGTCCGGAGCCCTGCTGACGGTCATCGTATGTAGTAGGGATGGTGTGGGTGGCGTCTTCAGCTCAGGTACCGACACCTCTGGTCCACACGGGGGCACTCTTGCTCCAGTAAAAAACGAGACTAAGGACCAGACGAGCCACAATCACAACCTTTCAAGACAAGAGTCAGTCAGAGCCAAGACAGCAGCTGTACCTATGTGGTGCCGTGTCGGTCCTCAGCGGATGGTTCGGTTTCCCTAATGACGACCGCCTTGGTCACCTGCATGTCTGGATGCTGCTGCTTGGCTTCCTGTATTGCAATAGCCAGAGCCTACAAGGACAGGAGGAGTTTTGTGTGAGACACTCAAGACAAAGATTTTCAGCTTCAGTTCAAAATGCATTTAAAGTTTACATGAAACACACAGGCAGTGATGGAATGCACGTACTTTCAGTAACGCTTTGTTTCAGCTGTTTATTAGTCATTTTAAAGAAGCCATTATTGTCGCAACATTTCAAGTAAAGCCTGGTCATGTCGCAGCCCATTTACTTACTAAAACACCATAATTAATTTAATTAATTTTGAGAAAACTCCATTACTTGTAGAAGTTACAATGAGCATTTAAGTGCTATTAATATGCACATTAATTAGTAACTTAACGTTTTTTTTTTTTTTATCTTGTTCCCTGCAATAAATAAAATCGTTGCCACTTTCTATTCAAAATTTCCTCTTCCAATTTTTTCCAATTCTTCTTATAATAAATAAGATATGGATATATTTAAAAACTCTTTATGGACAATTTGATCATTTTTCAGTTTTTTAGTTTTTTTCTGACCACTTTGAACTGTGTTTCAAGTCTGACCTACCCACAGATCACAAGTCTTTCCATCTTTTTGGATTCTGCTTTATTTAACTCTTTCCTGTCTCACCTGCTCTTGGTCCACGTCGTCATCTCCAGTGATTATAATCCTCTTTTCAATCCTCGTCTCCGAGTATCCGCCTTTCACCGTCTGCAACACAGAGTTAGCGCTTGGTAGATGATTAGCAGATAAAAGTCTTTCAACAAATGCGAGACGGTTGCATGCGCTTTGCGTTTGGTTTTGGGGGGTTTTCTACCTCCGTACCTTTGAGACATGAGTGGTTGCTGAGGTAACGTTTTCAGCGACAAGGATAGGCGAACCAGCCGACTCTCTTCCAAAACCGCCTCTGTGCACCTGATAAAGCAAAACGCAGCCAAACACAAATTACTAGATAGTTAGCACAATACTATTAAAATTTCTGTCCTGTTTGCTAGCGAATTTCCATGGAAATGAGCTTAATTAGCCTCTGAGTCATTTATCAATAGCTAAGCAGCCAAATACATATTAAAGTTACAGCTGCATTCAAATAACAGCAAATTATTTTCCTAAATGGCAAACAAACAAGCCCTAAAGCCCAGCAGTCATAACATGCACGTGCTAATTCTGTTATTGAAACTTCATTTCAAAGGAGTGCATTAGAAATAATAGAGTGGTGTTCAGTGAGGTTGCTAATTCCAGTGGTGCACATTTATGAACAAAGGCAACAAATGTTAATGTTTATTATTACTAATACATTCCTTTGAAACGTAAACAGAAATGCTCTCAGACACTTCAGTCAGATGTCTAACGTAAAGCTGCCCCACATCCTGTTCGTCTGCTGTGCCCTTCATATTTTCCAGTGGCGTGTCATTCTTTCACTTAGCGAAGTGTCAGGAATCAGGATTCCTCTCATGGAGACGGACTTCTACAGGTTCATTACACTTGATTCTCCCCAAAAGTCCTTCAAGTCATTTCTCCTAACAGCATGGCAGCATTGGAGATCAATATTTGGTCTGCTTTGGAGACCCCTTTCAGCCAAATCTCTGAACCCTGCTCTTCAGAATGAACACTGATTAGTTGGCGACACAGAGAGGGTTGATTTGTTCCTCCAAAAGAAGTTGAGTTTGAGCTCACAGAAAAATGTCCTTGAGCTGAGTTAGGGTGGCTTTAAAGGAGATAACTTTTAGAAAAAATGTGTTTTTGTTACATATTCATTTAAACAGTCACCATGTCCTGACATTATAATATAGGATATAATCTGTGCAAAAATCTAGGTCCTATGTCTCCTCCCTGTGGTCCTCCAGTCATCTGCAGAAATGCACCACTCCCGGTCAGTAACAATCAGTCAGAGCCAGGAGGAATGTCTTAGTGCTCGTGTACACGCTGCTCACACCCTCTCCCTTGCTCTCTGCTGCACAACACCTCCTCCACCACTGCAGAGCCTGCCATGAATCTTAGTTTCCTTCTCTACCATTAGCGTAGCTGCTGCAAACCAGCAAGCTTGAGTTTGTATGTGATGTGAGGTGTGAGCAGCACATACACAATTGTGTTTGACAGCATTAAGACCTTCCTCCTGGCTCTGATTGGTTGCTTCTGACCAGAAAGAGTGCATTTCTGCAGATGGCAAAAGCAGCATATCGAGGAGTCAGAGGAGCACAGATTAGCAGTCTGCTGTTATGCTGTCAGAGTATTGTGACAGTTTTAATAAATATGTTAAAAATATATATATTTTTTATAAAAGTTACCTACTGCAGCTTTACTAGAGTCCCCCCTGCAGAGGCACCTCTGATGTTTGGAGCAGAAGCCCTAAAGGCAGCTGGAGCTTCAGCACGGTGTTCAGCTCTCATCTTACTCAACTAATAATCCACGATTTTATAATGACAAAATATAAACTGGTTTGGATGCTTTCACAAAGTGCTTCTGGAGTCATAATAAATACAAATATTTCCAAAACGGCACAAGACACCATAAAAAACATAAAAAATAAAAAAAATCGACTGTCTCCAGCACAAGACAAGCTGCCTGATAAGAGCATCGCTGTGGACAAACTCTGAGTCTGGTTTGTTTCCATGACGATGAAAAAAGCCATCTAGAGCAGTATTTGTCCTAATCTTCCCTCTACTGTGTGTATAAGGTGTTTTAATTGGTCTGTCATTTAAATAGATTAAGGTCAACATCTGCTTTTGTTTCAGTGTTTCTGGTATGTGAGTGATGATGGGTGTTAAAAAAAAAAAGCCTCTATCCATTCATGTCTGTCATCTTTTGAAGTGATTGGACGGCAGGATAAACTGAAGGTCCTGTTTATACTCACTGGAGATACGCTTTGTCTCGTAGAGTAAGAAACTTCGCTTAGCGACGTGATGCCATGATCCTGGAACGGAGACCGAATCAGTGTCATGTTTTTTGCTCAAAGCATCTAACTTTACATTTCAAGCTCTGATTGTGTCAAAAAGCCATGAGCCCAACCTGATCTGTGAACTCCACTATGGTGGTGGTGAGCTCTGACCCGTTGGGCTGAGTCTCTGTCCTGGTGTCTGTTTTTCTCACCGTTGGGGTGGGCATGACATCACTGGCCTCTCTGCTCAGAGGCGCTACCGTAGGGAGGCGACTGGCTTCTTTGTGCAACTGATCTCTGTCCACTGATGATGACACTGGCACTGACCTCTTTGGTTTTTTAGGCACAACAGGCTTGCAAACAAAAAACAAACAAAAAGATTTGATTTGGTTTCTACTTGTACAAAAAGCACCTCATTAATCTTTTGAAATGCTGAGGATTCTTAAAGAACTGTATCCAAGCAATATGAAAGGAGTACAATATTTAATGCATAAAGCTTCTGAAAAGGCTACCTGGCCGTCAGGTCTTTTGACATCTTGTCGGACTTCTGGTCGGATCTCTGGTCTGACCTCGGGTCGGACATCTGGTCGGACCTCTTCAGCTTGAATAAGTTTGGCCGGAGGGCTGCCACTAGCTCCTCTGGCGAGAGGAGCGGACACTAACGGAGGCAGTGGTTCGGGGGGGCCTTGCTGCTGGAGCAAGTCAATCCCGAAGCGCAGCCCCCCGTCGGGCGAAAGATCCCTCTCTCCCAACTCTGACATACCCCTGGAGAACTCCTCCATGCCCGTTTGCAGATCTGTAAGGACGGTGAAATCTACTTCAGCCTCAAGGCTGGAGGTCGAGCTAACAGTGATGCTGGAACACTTGCGCTCGATGCCCAGGTGGGTTTCCTTCAGGTAGAGGATGTCATGGTCCTGGTCATCCTCGGACACAGAGCCTAGGCGTCTCTCCCATGGTTCCTTCTATAGAGACAAGCAAACAAACAAAGAAAGACATTTAAATTATCTAAGTTTGGACGTCTTTTTTGAAAACCTAAAGAAGCAACCTCATGTGAGTAATCTCATCAGGCCATCCCATAACTGGTCACACATTTTATTTCTGACTAGTTGGTTTTATTTTTATGCTTCTCTTACGAGCAAGCATCACCTAAATCTCACCATAGTGTAAATAAAGGAATCTAATCGTTTTCCCCTTACCAGCCAAGTATATATTTTACTGTTTATAATAATGTTGAGAGTGTTGGAGAGGCCTTATTGACTGCAGTATCTGCTGGTCTGTCTGTGTCACATGATCTGTTCTGTGCTGATGTTTGATATCCACAGTTGGCAGAGGCAGTCATTCAATTTTGAGACATTGACAGCAAAGCGCTACATTAATGAAGCCAGTGTAAAATTTCTAGAAGTATTGATAGCGCTAAAAAAAAATTGAAAACAGAACAGAAAGATAACCTGCTAATGTGTTTATTAAAGCTTAGTTGCACTTTAATAAACTTACACTTTGGTCCTGTTGACATTTTTCATTTAGTTTGTCGAAGCTTTAAGTGTCAAGTCAGAACAATGTCACGTTTCAGCTCACTTAAATCACACAATGTATTTGTTTTAATCGTGTATCAGAATTTTCCGCACTATAAGGCGCACCGGATTATAAGGCGCATAGAATAGACGCTACAGGAGAGGCTGGAGTTGCGTTATGCATCCACTAGATGGAGCTGCACTAAAGTGAATGTTAACAAAACAGTCCGACTCCGGTCGACGAGGAGAGCCTTCCGTGACTGAGCTGCAAGGCTCACGGAGAAGGGTGACGAAGGGTGATGGTCACGCTTCTCCGTTCGTGCACAGCATGTTCGTGGAGAACGTGGTGCTGAATGACCTGCAGACGACCTGATTCTAGACGGTCTGTAGGTAGATAGGTCAGTCAAACTTTATTAATAAATTACAAACCAGCGTTCTGACAACTATCCCAGCATGCACCATGCGCTTCTTCTTCTACGGGCAAAATGAAGTCGGCGGCTGCTTACTATAGTTGCTAGACCTATTGTGGCTCAATATTGGTCCATATATAAGGCGCACCGGGTTATAAGGCGCACTGTCGGCTTTTGAGGAAATTTAAGGTTTTTAGGTGCACCTCATAGTGCGGAAAATATTGTAATATGCCTATTCTTAAAGGATGTGGATCAAGACAACATAAGTTTTGTGCTGGTTTGATTAAAACTCACAAACATTTCTTTTAAAGCGTGAACATTTTCGAACAAAGAAATCAAAGTGCTGAACTCACTGAACTTTCGCTGAAATGCTCCTCATGGATGGCAGGGGTGGGGGGTGTATCCTAGAGAATAGAAACACAAACAATAAGCAAAACATTAAAACAAGACTGGTAATGGAAATGTTTAAGCATATCAGAAAGGGAAGTTAAAGAAAGCTGGGAGGTAAGCCTGTTTTTAAATCAGGCTCCATGTGAATCCCAGCTTATATTATAACAGATAGGTAATTTCAAGTAAATAATGTGACTTTTTAAAAATTATTATTCATTGCTCTTGAGTAAGCTTTCATAGCGCTGGATGCAGGGTACAGGTGAGTTACTTTTCATTAAATGAATACACAACTCCTTAAATGTACATCTGAGAATTTAGAAAGTAGAGCTGCTGTCAGAAGCATGCACTTGAAATATCAGTCAGTGGATTACATCAACAAAAATGATTGCAAGTGCAATGGTAATGCCATGCACTGAGAGATCTGATTAAAAAGAAAAAAAAAGAAATTCCCTTTCAGGGGAGATGTATTCATATTTGGAAATGCAGCATATGAATACCCCAGCCCTGAAGCGGCTTGGCAGTTCTGCAGGATATTACTTTTAATAACCTTTTTTTTTTTTTCCCCAGTTTTTTTTCTTGTTGCTACAGAGGTGCCAAGGTAGAACATTTGCTTCAGATGCTCAAAGCTTTTTTTATCTTTTTTTTTTTTTTGCAAAAAGGGATTTAAATTATGTGAAAATAGGCTTTAAGAGAAAAAAGAAAAAAAGGGTGAAAAGGTCTTGCACTCCTTGCAACAACGACCTCCTTCACTTTGTGAGGATGTTGGAAGGAGAGACTATGTTAAGTTGACAGAGCTAAGGACGCCTGAAGCTTAAGCAACATGAGCTTTGCTTAAAGGCCCACAGCGTTCTCAAACGGCCGAGCAGATGTGAAGCTCTGCAGAAGAAACGGGGAGGAGGGTGGAGGGACGAAAGCAAAATGCTCCTGATCCCATGGACGTGAACTGAGGCAGTCAATGGTACGATGCGCAGGGACGTGAACTTTTGCTTTCTCATTAGCAGCCACATGACGTTTGAAGGATTATGCGTGTGTGTGATGTTATTTGTATTCAGATGATTAGAAAACAAGATCTGAAAGCCACACTGGCTGAAGCTCATGCAATGCTTTAGTTTCCGATGATGGATAAAACAGGCTTGGAAGGAACTGGCGGTTTACCGGTTGCTTTCTCTTGGCCGTTTCTTGGCTGGTGGTCCGGTGGTGGATGTGGCTGCTGTCGATGTTGTTCGGTCTCTCTCGAGACCAGTGTGTTTTCAGAGGGAGGGTGCGAGGGGGAGCGGTGGGAAATTTGGAGCTAAACTCTAAGATGTTTGGAAAATTGTCCTCATGCAGAGAATTCCCTCTCGTCCCCGCTGAATCTCTGCAGTCCTTCAGCTCCTTCTGCGATAACGACTCGCTCGTCGTCTGATGGGGAACTTGGGTTTGCCGATACAACTCCAAAGACTGCAGCACAGTGGCATCATCGTGTCTCCTTCCTGACTCACAGAGCAATTTATTCATCTGTCCATTCCCAGCAGCACCAAATGCGCTTTTGTCAGACTGTCTTTGAGTTTGAGGATTTACAACTTTGTTCTCCTTATTCAAACACTTCTTTGATCTTTGCGGTTTGAGCGGAGCTATTTTGGTGACTTCTGAATGCGAGTTCACAGTTTTGTTGCCATCCTTCTCCCCCGAGTCGGGGCTCAGGTCTCTCGTTTTCCGAGCATCACTGTGCCTTGTGCCACTCTCACTTTTAGGTCTGTAGCCCTTAGGGAAGGAATCCACAGTTGCAAGAGATTCAAAGGGTTTGTTTTTCTCTCGACGCTCGTACAGAGAAATGTTTGTGTCTTTGTTCATTTCATTCATCATCTTGTCAGGTGGAGAGCCATATCCATTTTCATGAAGCATATTCCTCACTAACGCAGAATCAGGATGGCCGTTAGTTGCGTCCTCCATCTTGTTCATATCTCTCCCTCCTGCTGAGTCAGTTACAGATGTTCCCAGCTTAGTAGATAAACATTCCCTGGATGTTTGGCAATTGCTCGTAATTGCCTCTGGCCCTGATGAGGTCTCACTTTTTTCTGCATTGAAGTAAGAATCCAGTGTGGTCTCATAACCATCCTGCTTCTCAATCAATTTGGCATCACTGGTTGCCTAAATTGACAGAGTAGACAGTTTGTATTAGCCTAAAAATGAATCCTCTATTAGTAATCCCTCTTTAGCCCCAAGAGTCAAGTTCTGTGCAGATTTTAAAGTTACCCAAATGAGAATAATAGAAACATGGTCTATGAAACCATTACCTAATATTTCTCTACACCGTGCTCCTAAATAAGTGTAAACATTGTAATTTAAAAATCTATTTATTAGAATCAGGGTCACATTAACCTAAAGAACCTGAGCGTTATGCAAAGTAATTGGTTTTTACCCAACGTTTATTTTCCCACTGGACTGGGTTTATTGTGAAGCCTTGATAAATTGGCAAAAAAAAAAAAAAAGAAAAATGTTTCAAGTTTAAAAATTTCCCTCATTTTCATTCATTCGTTTTCATTTTGATTGAGGTAATATTTCTTTTGATATTATAAGAAACAGCATGGCCTGACAGCCTCACCAATATATTTGTGTTTCATTCATATTGTATATCAAGAAACATGGCTTTAGAAAATATTACAGCGCCACATGTGTGTGTGTTAAAGTTATTCTAGCAGTCAGTGGAATCTATACAAATGCCCCGGCTGCCATGGAGTTTTGTCTACTACCAATATGATGAACCCCCCCCCAAGAGTTAAGAAACTGTTATAAACTGTACAATAGGTGGCCAAACCCTGAAAGAACTCAGTATGAGGCTGCAGCCCTCAAACACTCTGCACTAATGAAGATTTACTCACCATAGCCTGCTGAACCCTTAAGGTGGCTGACACAGCAGGGACTTAGTGATTAATTCAGCAAATACGTAATTAACCACTTACAGGCATTCAAAGACTTTATAAGGAGCTTTATTAAATGAAGACAGACATTTGGTTTCGATTTAAAATGTCCAATCCAGCAAAAAATACTACGAGGGAGGACAATCGACGGTATTTAAATAAAATTTAGTTGTGTTAGTTGAACCTGAGTTGTGACAGGTTTGGACATTTACACCTGCAATTAATGTGAACAGAAGACTTTTGTGAGTTGATTCAAGTTTACAAGATTAAGAAATAAAAGGAGTACAAGTGAGCACTAAGAGTAGGAAGCGAGTCTTACCGTTTTCCGTTCCGGGGTTCCTGCAGGAGGAGTTGCTGAAGGCAGGCGCTTCTCTCTCGGCGCCTTCTTGCTGTTAGGTTGCTTCAAAGCTCTCTTCAGCTCGTTGATGCTGGCCTGGTGTTTCTGCAGGACGTCCTCTGGCTTATCCAGAAACTGCTGCTCGGACAGCAAAGGACAACATGAATGGAAATTAACCCAGCTCGCTAGAAATGTAAACACAGTTAGCATGTCTAAACTCAACTAAATATATTTGATTTGTTAAAAACAAAAACAAACAAAAAAAAGAGAACTTCCATTTCCTCGACTCGAACTTTAATTTTATATCACGTTTAAAACGACAGAGGTCGTTGCATTATGTTCTTCAAAAAATGTGCAAACTATATGATACATGACCAGTGACTGATATGGTTTCAGTGTGTACAGTGTGCAGACGAAATAAAATCCACTTAGAGGGATTGTTGTTTGAGTTATTGAGTCAAAATGAGTTTATACGTTTTAATATAGCAGCCAGAATTAAAATAAAAGAAAACATCATTAGCAATTGAAAAGATAAGTCATTATCTCTGCTACACAAAGTCGGAGCTTATTGAGTTCTGTAGAGATCCAATACTTGTTTGTTATTCAACATGAGAGCTCTTCAACTCGCAAACATCTTTGAAGCTGACATTCGGAACGATTATTACGAATTTAAGTGATACATGCACCACTGCGATAGGAGCTTTAAAATTGGACTTGCTTTTATTTTTGCTGTGCATCCGACAAGCGAACGATGCAGACGTAAACTCGTCAACACAGAACTCCCGACGACGTGCATACACAGCACATGCCAGAAATAAGAGGACGAGCAGTACCTCCTGTTTGGGCCGAAGGTGCACCACGTCCTTGTCCGACAGATGAGGTGGGGAAGGGGGGTGTGCAAGCGAGCGAGGTGGAGTGAGCGGTTTTAGGGGCAAAGCAGCAGAGTTTGAGGGGCGACGCGTGGGAACAGATGTGTGCAGAGACAAAGAGGTAAAATGCAGCAGGTGAGTGAAAACAGGCAAACGGGCAGCCAGAGTGACAGACAGAAACAGCTGGCACCATCTGGCAGCAGAGGGAGGACTTCTGACTCGAGACTATTAAGCTGAGTAATGTTCTGCCAAGAAGACGGGAACAATCCATTTCAGTGTCAGCCAAATGATAATTAATGCAGTCGCTTATTGATTCGAGTGTTTGAGAGAGGATTATTCCTGTGCTTCTTTATCCAACGATTTGATGAGAGCAAACCACAAAATGAGAAGTCCAATAACGTGCTAATCGAATGGTCGTTTGTCTGACAAAAGACGACAATACACACACACACACACACACAGCCTTGGCAAAAATATTCACGGTCCTTCTGCTTTTTTCATACCTTGACATGTTGCAAGCATAAATTTACATGTACTTAAGTGACAGACTAAGACAAAGTATTGTATATTGTGCAAGTAGCAGGGAAAGGATTTGCGTTTTAAAATGCTTTCAAAATTAAAATTCAAAAAAATTTTAATTCTAAAAAGTGTGTGGTGGAATTAAATTTTTCTATAGAAAATAGAATAAACTGAGTCAGATTGGACCGAGGGCGCCTGTGAGAAACACACAAGCTCTGGCAACAGATTCTCTACTGGATTTAGGTCTAGACTTTGGATCATTTCAACACATGACTACACCATTTCATATGATTGTTTTTAAATTGTTTTATATTCATGCAGTGTTTAAAGTTCTAATCCAGAGTTCACCAAATTCCCTCCTTTGACTGATTTGCACTTTTTTCCTCTTTGTTCGAGCTTCCAATTTTAGTTCTCCCCCAACTCATAACTCTCTTAGCTGTGCTTCTGATTCAACTTTAGGTCCATCTCTTGGTGTGCCATACCTTTTCCCTTTTTTTTTTTTTTTTTTTTGCAACTGTTTTAATACTGAGAATAAATTACACACAAATAAACTGGATTTATGAGCTCAGACGATGTCAGAGTAAATATGTTGCACTGTTAACTAAAAATGGATGATTTTGCATGCAAGTTATTTTGAAACTGATTTTCTTCCCACTTCAAAATTTTGCACTGCTTTGTGTTTGTCTATCACATAAAATCCCATTAAAATCTTTAGTTTGTAGTTGTTGCATGAAAAAAAAGTGGAAGACGACACAAATAGTTTTGCAAGGTGCTGAACTTGCATCTGTATGACTTAACAGTACATGTCGATAAAGCCAATTTTGCTTCGTTAGGAATGAACACAAACCCCAGTCAAGATGCTCACTGCTGAATTTGTGGCATAAACATAATTAATTTGTTTGAATTTTTTTTTTTTTTGCTTTCCAATGAAACTCTTATACTGAATGGAGAGAAAAAACTGTAAAGAGGAATGTAAATAAGTGCACAACAATAATTTTTTTGTTCTTCTGAACATCAGTTCATGCAGCTTCCACGGATTCCACTTAGCTGAATCCTGGACATAAAGACCTAAAATAGAAATATTTCCACAGGCATTTAACTGCTTAAGCACAGAGTAACATAGCATGACCTAAAAACAACCATAAAAAGACAAAGATATGTGACCAAAATACCTCTGGTTTCGTGTCTATAGGAATGCCTGGCTCCTCATCCTGGGTGCAAGGATAAGGTAGAGGACGGGAATGTAGGAGAAACGCAGCTGAGGTTAGTGAAGTATGTTAGGAGTGCAGCAGCAAGAGAAGAAGATTCATGAGGCAGGGTGCAAGTGTGACAAATACTATCTGCAGCAAAGAAGTCAAGTTAGATAAAAAAAAGAAAAAAAAGTAGTGAGCAGAGGAGACTTAAAGGTCCTATAAGAATGTAGGATATTAGGCCAAGAAGAGAAGCATAAGAATGGTGATTAGTGTCTTTAATAAAAAGGATTGTGAAGGAGAAGATGAGAAGTTCATGCAGTATTTTAAAACCGATGGGCAAAATTGCAGAAAGCCTTTCGAATGGTATTTCAATGGGGCTCTCAAAGCTTCTCCAAGGTTCTCAGAGTCGCAGTGTTTTACTCAGTGGATCATTTCGTCTCCACTTCAGACTGACAGGCAGTGGCTAATGAGAACTTTCTCGAGGATCGATATAATTAATTCACACTGTATCCACGTGTTTGAGCTTTTTGACAACTGGGAGCCGCGGAGCCTGAAAATTGTTCTCTGTGCAGTTTCTGGCCTTGAATCCACCTTTTTTACCTTGAGCTCCAAAGCCTTTGTGGGCGTCGAGCTGATGGCTCCCATTGGCTGTTTCTGCCCATCCTGGTGCTCCGCTTCCTGGTCCGTGTACTGGTCCTGGTCCTGGTACAGATAGTGGTCATGGTCCAGGTCAAGGCTGCCCTCCTGATCCAGGTCTTCCCTGGACATAAACTGTGTTCGTTCACTAGAGCTTCTCTGAGACAGCTGATCCATACTGTCACCTAAAGCTGAGGCTGTGGAGACGGAAGTGCAGAGAAACAGTAAAATGTTAAGATCCTCTAGAACAATCAACCAGAACACAAACCTGCGCACAGACGGGACAGAGCTGGAGTTCAAACCTCCATCTATGCTTCGTGGCTGCAGGTACCGCTTGCTGACGGACCGATCAAACTGCGGGGCCGGGCGGTCGATCAGAGCACTGGCCTGCCTCGTCTGCGCTTGGGTCCGCCCACTGTAGCGAAACTTGGAGCCAATTACGAGGAAGCCCTTCGGGGGCGGCTCTGGGGAAACCAACCTGTAGAAATAAACCTCAAACTTAGACATTAATTACTTTGAAAAATATATATATACATTAGGGGTGCTGTGGTGGCGTAGGGGCAAAGCACAACCCATGTATTGAGGCCTTAGTCCTCATGTCGGCGGTCGCAGGCTCGATTCCCGGCTCGGCAACACCTGCCGCATGTCTTCCCCCTCCCTCATAACCCTCCTTCCTGTCAAACTACTTTCAAATAAAGGCCACTAGAGCCAACAAAACCTTAAAATATATATATATATATATATATATATATATATATATATATATATATATATATATATATATATATATTACATTAGATTTTAATTAAATGTGTAACAAACAGCACATAACATTAGATGTGTATTGGTCTTCAGGATTAGACAGCAGGTCTCCTTTTTAAAAATGTTCTGGTGACAGTTTGATGCAAATAATGATATAGTGTCACCTATCAGCATATTAATGCTGGTCAGAACTGGTGCAGAAATGACTTTTTCCTCAAATGCTGCTAGAAGTAGTAATGTAGCAAGTTACAAGTAGCCTTTTATTAATGTGGTGAATAACAGGCTGGGAACAGGGGGCTTTTTAATCCCTTTATAGAGTGCTGGTTTATTAAGTATCAGCAAATCCAGGACAGCATTTTCTCCTGGTCTCCTCAGTAGATAAATTTTCATCCAAATATTTCCTTTTGATCATTTAAATTCAATTGAGCTGCAGACCTTGCTTCCCTTACCTTCCTCCTTGATGGGCATTGTGTTATGCATTGATATACCAATTTAAAAATCTCTTGAGTAACTTCTGGTCTGCATGTTTTCCTTGTGCTCACTTTTTGTCTTTCCATAGTTGTGCAGGCTTCTAAAATTTTTATCATGGAAATGAAAACAATTATGGTGAGCAAAACAAAAGAATACATGCATCCTTTAAGAAATAAGATGTCTACCACATTTCACTTCCTGTATAATATATAGTATTGTTTGAAGGTTTTGACCCAGCAGTAGATTAACAGTATTTTTGAATTAATACTATAAGCCGTTTTTGTTTTTAATCTATGGATATTTTCTAATGTTTCTTTTATTTACATTTGAATTTTCACCGGGATCAATTGCTGTTATTATAGATTTCAAAGCTACTTCACTTTGACCTTTGGCTCCCTCAGGTACCAAGGCTCCACCACCAAACAGTCGCCAGCCTGTCACCCAGACAGCCCGGCTCCAGGAGGATGTCCCAGCACAGCCTCTCCGTTCTGGGTGAGGTCCACCTACTTCAGTGTTCAGTTTCCATTAGAACTTTGGAAATCCCCGCAGTCTGAGCCCTTCTCAAAGTCCAATTTGTCATTAGAGACTCTACCAGGGGCTATTTGTGTCTTGCTCACATTGATGGTAGGATGGAAAGGAGGTGAATAGATTGATTAGGGCCTCTTCTGCAGCAATGTGGGCTTTGCTCCACACCACGGATTTGGAGTACAGCTGCTGCACATCTGCATCAAAAGGGACCTGTTGACGTGATTTGGGCGTTTGATCCAAGATCCCTCCTGGGAGTTTCTCCAACACATGTCAACTCTTTCTTGCAGACTTTGTTAGACACTGTGCACCATCCTCTGATATTTTCACTGAACAGCTGTTTGAAAATAACCTTGTTGGTGAAAAAAAACTATTTTTCAAGTTATGTTCTGGCATCAGTTTGTAAAACACATCCAGAAATGCTCAACAATGAGCTCAACAATGAGTCAATCCGCTTTACTGACTTACTGACTTTGAGTTGGTTTAATTTGAATATACTATATTTATCATATAGAAACCAGATATAAATTGTGCCTTGAGCCAAATATTTCTTGGGTTAAGTAACTATTCATCCTCAAATACCTTAAAGGGATTGCTTAAAAATCTCTGAAAAAAGTCAAGTGCCAAAAAAGCCCAAAAGCGTTTACATTTTTTAAAAATTTCAAAAGAAAACCTCTAAGATTTTTATTTTTTTTTTTGGTAAAAGCAGAACTACTGATTTACAAGATTATACAAAAGTCAGTCTACGAAGAACAGGGAGATGTCTGAAACTTCAGTCAACAGTGTTTTGAGCTGCGGCATGCCAAGCGTCAACATTCATGCAGTAAGCAAAGAATTAAGTGCTGAGAAAGTGAATCTGTCTATCCTACCTGAAAAAGGTGTGGTGTTCTATGCAGACCTTCCACAATCGCTTCGAGGCCCGGTGGTTGGGCAACTTGAAGCCTATGGTGCTCTCAAACTGTTCGTACTGAGTGGTGAGGGAGATAAGTGGAGGTGGTGAAGACAGTGGAGACGGAGGGAGGTGAAGAAGAAAAGGAGAGTGAGGGAACCAGGTGTGTGGAAAGGTGGAAGAATGGCAGCAGGATGAATTGTGTTTATTCCACAGCAAAGGAAAAATCTATTTTTCCTCCTTTTTATTTACTCGTGCAACTGTATTCGCTTGTCTCTCGGCGCAATGCCATCTAAAGCCAGCTCATAAATTACCCATTTATGCACCCAGCAACTAAGGTTCACTGGTGTGCAGAGAAGAAGATGCTGTCAAATCAATAGTTATTAGCAATAACGGGTCTTCAAAGGCTGAGTGATATCCATTCATGTGAGAAGGTCACCTATTGTTCATGCAAAAAAAAATAAATAAATAAAAAAATTCAGCAGGGACAGTCTTGAATAAAAATTCCTTCATATACAAAAAAAAAATCCTCAAGGCACAGTTGAAGTGACAGCCAACTTAAGAGGACAGATGTGCAGGAAAAGTGAATGCATAAAATAGCCTTGGTTTTCACCGCAAGGATGTCAGTAGCAGTTTAACAGTGGGGGCGGGGGAGGAGTCAGTAGTATCCTAAAATACCGAGGAGTGAAGGAAAATCATAACAACTTAAGTGAGTTTAATGTGGAAAACTCTGACGACTAAAAACCTAATTACATTTAAAGTTACAGAAAGAAAAACAAGACACGTCTACTCCGCCTTCACAGAGGTAGCTCTAAAGGAGATACATAATGCCCTCAGCAGTTAAGGTGGTTTGCGCCAGATAAATCACAGAAGCAACACTTACCAAACCAT
This sequence comes from Poecilia reticulata, assembly GCF_904066995.2. Lineage (NCBI taxonomy): Eukaryota > Metazoa > Chordata > Actinopteri > Cyprinodontiformes > Poeciliidae > Poecilia > Poecilia reticulata. The sequence goes on along the minus strand of NC_088836.1, from coordinate 13,036,761 downwards.
GAAATGAGTGTTTATGCTGCTTGGCACCAGCAAAGAAGAGCAATGATGTAATCCTAACAACTGTGAACCCATGAAATAAAAAAATAAAAAAAGATTTAAAAAAAGGCGATCTCGGCTCTTTGCCTGATAATCTCTCCATCCACGAGCCTTGCATCAGTGGCTGTGTGGTTTATTTTTAGGGGGGGTTATTGTGAATCTGGGCATGCAGTAATGGTGTAGTGAACTCTGGTTAAACCACAGAAATGTGGAAGGGAAAAAAAAAATGTATTCATAGATTTGTTTACCTCTCCAGGACGGATTTTGATGTAGAAGTTGCTTCTTTTATAAGAAATCTTGAGAATTTTCGGCCAGGCGAAGCGATTGATCCTCAGGCGGTCTCTGTAGATGAGCAGCCCGTTTGCGCTAACGCCGAGCATTATGTCTATTCCCTCAGAATCCTGGGGAAGGTAGATGGATTGTCAAAGAAGATCAAAAAAGGACATTATGGGGATGCAGGATTTCAGCAGAGGAAATGAGAGAAATCTCCTCTTGCCTTTGCGTGATGCAGATCCACTCCGTACATCGAGAGCTTCTTAGCATTTTCAAGGAAGTTCATCTCTGCTTCGGCTGGAGTCATCCCCCTACGGAATAAATCCCAAAAGAGGACCGGTTGTTTCTCATCTCCTCAAATCCAAACACTGGCATCACGGTAGCAATCATGGCTTTATTTTTCCTGACCTGTAGTTGCGGTGCAACTCCATCACTCTCTCCTCCAGCTCTCGCGTCTGGTTTGGAGCAAAGTGGAATTCGCTGACGTAGTCCGGGCCGTGTTCCTCGGGGTCGTAGTCTCCCAGCTCGGCCTGGACGGTGTAGGAGCCCAGCAGCGCGTGTGTGACGAACGAGCACGGGAGGCGGCCGGAAAGGATGTCGTCTCTCAGTTGCAGACACAGGTAGTACCTTGGAACCAGCAGGGGAGGCGAAAATAAAAAGCTGCAGAAACCACTTTATTCCAAACAAATGGATCAAAGCTATAAAAATCAGCAACTCGATTCTTGTCGATCTCGAATCAGAGTGCTAGGGCTGTGTGTGGCTCTAGGGAAGTTAGGGCTGGTCAGCAAACAGACATGAGGCACATAAACATTTTAGATCTTTTAAATATGCGGAAGATATCAAAGTGATGCAAACATTTTGCTCTGAGTCTCACGCCCGCGTAGCGGTCTGTCTATAAGAGGCAACCATCTCAGTGTGGCTCATTAGTGAAATTTTTATTATTTCTTTGACTTCCATCCGTTTCTTTTGAAGGTCTGTGGGAGTTAATTTGCCAGTAGCCGCTGAGCTGTGAGGCAACTTTGTTTATGGTATGCAAAGAAGTGCAAATTAATCGGTGATGAAATAAGTCAACAGCATGCTTCGCACCCCCCAAACAAATGTAAGAAAAATAAAATCAAGGCAGTATAATTTTTAGAATCAACAAACTTCAAAGCAAGACATGAGAGTCACTATATCCAAACAGGAAATGCTAGATTTGTAATTTTCCATTCAAAAAAAGGTGATTGAACTGATAATGTAACACACATTTTACATGCCATTATGTTTCTGCAACGTGAGAGAGCCCCAAAACTGTGACGCATAGTAAAAAGCAAACTCTAAAGAGCAGATGGCTCATCATTCAGCTACATTCTTGCCCAGGGGAAAGTTTCTGCGATGAGGAGGTTTTGGGGGGGCTTCATCCAATTCAGATTCATTTGAAATCGAAATAATTTCAAGTAATAATGTCTTAAATTCCATCTATTTTTCAGAGATGACTCAGAGCTGATCCAGGAATGCGACATCCGCCTCAAGGAAAAAGCAATTAGATGTAAATATTTATGGGTTTTTTTTTTTCCTGTTAATTAGATGTTAATTATGTTACGATGAGTTTGAGAAAAAGTAAAAGTAAGGCTCCCGCTGTTCAACTGTGACTGCAGTCTGGAGCTGGCTCAGTTGGCTGATCACAAAAGTGGTCCCGAGACTTTTGATTCCAGCTGCCTTCACAACTTTTCCCAATTTAAGTTAGGATTATTTATTGTAATCAGTGTTGCCCAATGTAACGCGTTTAAATCGTCACTGCGATATCAGTGTGTGGAAGAGTCTTGTCACAAAGGACTGCAATAATAGTTCACCAATATATGCCAAGATTTTAGCCTGCATTTTTCATGCTAATGCAATATTTAGGCAGTTGACCGAGTTTATTGGCAGCAGATGCTCACTGGCATGTCGCCTTTAATGCTAAAGGTCGCAGAGTGATGGAAGCAAAGATGAATAAGAGAGAAAAACTATTTACCTATAACACAACTGGTATTTACCAATATGCCAACACAAGATTTTTCATTATCGCAGCCTTATTTATATTCAGAAATAAGCCAAGTTCTTCCTTTCCCTTCAACTTCTCAGATGCTGATAAAGATTCTGAAGTTAAAATTTTTTTCTTCGATGCTAGCAAAGATCGAATGATTTAAAATGTGTTCTTATTTTTGCAAAATACAAACATCTGCACGCATCTGGATTGCAATCAATTTACAAAGTTGTAGTAACATGTCCAGTTCTCTGGAAAATAAAAGTATCTGCTTTTCAGATTAATTTTGATAAGCTGTGAGACGATCTAGGATCAAGTGGTGAGCAATTTTTTAAACATAATTCATACCAATTTTTATTTCAGTATTTCTTCTTCACATGATGTTACACAAGAACATCCCATGCCACGTAAACTCCCATAATTGTGCCCAAAAAAGCTGATCTGTTCCTTGGTCATTTAGTTAGATAAAGTAGGTGGAAGAAGACGAAAGCTTTCCTCGTCATGTAAAGTTAAACATACAAACCGTTTCCTGGCAACTTTGCACAGACAAGGCGGCTTAAACTGGTAAAAGTAGCAGCAAAATCATTTGTCTATGCCACTTCAGGCAAAACTGGGTTTTTTAAGACCTTGAAGCAAATCAAAACCTCGACTCTTTTCTTAGGACAAAGGTGCATTAGCAAGAAGGAAAACTGCAACCTTGAAATGATTGTCAAGACAAAATTATTCAAAAACTTGCTTGAGCTTCACAAGTGAACTGAAAAAGTATTAAAATTCAGTAGTACCACAGGCTGATCAACTCCATGCCACTCTATATTGATGCAGTAATTCATGCACAAGGAGACCCAACCAAGCAGTGAGTGCATCAAGATGAACATGTTTTCCAGATGCCTGATATCTCTGAGAATATTCTAGATCTTATATAATTTATGTTAATATATTTAAATTTTCTGAGACCTGAAATTTGTTTTTGTTTTGTTTTTTTATAATGATGATCATCACGATTACAAAAAGGCTTAAAATATTTCACTTTTTGTATTAAAAAAATAATAATCTAAATAATAATGAACTTTCACTTCCTAAGAAGAGAGAGAAAATATGAAACTTATTCACATCATTAAAATTTATGAGCTGTACTTGGCTGAAAACTAAAATACCTTTTTCAGAGAGCTTCAATGCATTCAAAGAAAGAAAAATAAATAAATAAATAAATTTAAAAAAATTGCGTAATACAGGCAAATACACTTCCGACCAACCTTGTGATGTCTTCGATCAGAACAGATGGGTCTGGAGGATAAAACTTGACGGCAAACCCAAAAGTCCACGAACCAACTGTGGGAAAAACCAGCAGCAGAGAGATTTTATGAAGATCTCTGTTCTTAAACACAACGTGTGCACATTTTGCAGTCTTTGCATATCTGAGCAGCATTTTCACAACACTTACCCCGAATTTGCTTCTTGATCTCTTTGGATGGATCCAGCCAGTTCTGATAAGTACAGAAAAGACTTTTTAGAAACGTGACCCACGCAGATTCATCCATATTCATAGGACACTCTCACTGCTTCTCACTCTTAAAATCCATCTCCCTTGTTGAAAGCTTTATATGTTAATGCTAGAGATTTGATAAAGACTTCTATCATCATGGAAAAGTGCCAATACTTGGACTAAAAACGTAAGCCGATTTCAATTTTGTCACTTCACCATCTCACTAAGGCTTTTATGCTGCGCTGCAGATTCAGTGCAGTTTTTATTTTAAAGCCAAGCTGCCTGATCACATTTTAAAACATTAAAGGTCATGGGTGTCACACCAGCAGCCCACTGTTGTTAAAAGAGCTGTGGGGTATCAGTGCTCTAATACTGGAAAAATGAGACAGGTGAGCTAGTCGGCTTAAAAGGCTAGAAAGAAAATCCCTTTTAAAACAAAATATTTGCTTTTAGCAAAATTAAGTATGTTACTTTCAGTTGTTAAAAAAGTGCTGTACATATCAAATATGTCTTAAATTAACTTTGACAGCTTGAAATTTGCCCCTGTCTCTTTAAGAAGCTCCTGCTCTTTCCTGCACTCTTCCTTCAGCATGCCTCCAGAGCAATGCTTCTCAACGTTACCATTTTAGGAGCATTTGACTGAGAAGTTCTTTGTATGAAAAGCTCAGCAGGCTCGCAGTTCCACCAGGTGTTTGCCAATTGCTGCTGTCGCTATCTGGTGGAGATTAGTGGATAAAGGAGGAGCTTTGTGCGAATAGGCGTTTAGGCAACCCCAGGTGGTTGTCAAAGGAGATTCAAGAATTTTTTGAACATGCATGAAATAATCAAAGCAACACTTCAGGTATCCTTGAACAACAATGCGACATGATACAAAGCTCAAAAAAGTCAATTTTACATAATACACCCACCACAACCCACCCTTTGAAAGGTTTAAGTTGGTTAAAGTTCAGTTTCAGCAAACAGAGAGCTGTTACAGCTTTTATATATTAAAGTTTTTTTTTTTTCTATTTCTTTTTTTGCATGCGTTTATGTTTATGTGCCATACCTTCGAACTGTCAGAGTCGATGAAAGTCAGGCCAAAGTAGTCTCTCTCCAGCAGGTTCAGATGGCCACACACCATGTCCAGCAGGGTCTGGCCCTTGGCAAATTTCTTTTAAAAACAAGCACGCATGCACACACACACACACGCACGCACACACACACACAGAGCCAGAAAAGAAAAAGGAGAAAAGATCAAAAGGCTGAGTTTAAGGGTTTGCAAATACTACATATTCGGCAGAAAGTTTGTTATGCATATCCCATGTAGTTTTTCCTTATTATGTCCCCATAATACAGCATGGAAATGACAAATTGTTCCATATTAATGGCATTTGTAAACCAGTTAGATATCATTTAAGCAGAAACCAACATCAACTTTATTTAGGACATTTTAAAACAACCAGACTTGATCAACAATAAAAACAATAATGCCCAACACAGGATCAGAAAATAACACTTTAACCAAAGGAACTAAAATAATTACTAAAACAATTCTACAACAAGGGACTCAAGTGGCTTAAGCTTGTACAGAGAGCTGAAAGTCAAAGAGAGAAAATTGCTTGTGTTTTTTATATTCCGAAGCTGTTAGGGAACAATTCCTACAGAATCAATAAGTATGCAACATAACGCTATTCACTGAAAATCTTGTTACTCATGTCTCGTTTGAAAGCGTTGCTGTAGTTACTAAGGAAATTTGCACCGCAAGAATTATGTATTATGTGCATCAATAAAAAAAAAAATTAAAAAAACAGCAGCACTCTCTTGCAGCCTTTTGTATAAATATTATTTCACCTCATGTTAAGTTCATCAGAAGTTACACCAAACTCTTTATTATACTCCAAGGTACAAATTGTTATTCTACTGAACTTAAAGTATTCACTTTGCAGATTACTAATGATGTTAATAATGATGACAATTATAATGCAAGATTAGTAAGCCGGTTTCATATCCCACCGTTTCCTCCCGCTGTGTACATTAAATGTGAAAAAGTGGTGGTGAACAACAATTATACTAATCTCAATTAACCTACTTGTTTTTTTTCTTCTTTAATTGTTTCTATATTATGTAAGATTGCAAACATCCATATTTGATCATTTTTTATACACAAATTTAGACAATTATTGTGTGCCCCATGTGCCTACTCCAATTTGATTTTAATCACTCATCCTGTTTGTTCGTATGAGATTTCTATTCTCCCATATTTGGTTCATCTTTAGTGTTTTTTTTTACATGACATATAATCATAACCTGTCACTGCATTAAGACATCATGAGTTAAAATAAGGCCAGACATGGTCAGATGGACAGCATATTTGTGCGTTAAAGCAGGTAAACATTTCTAAGCAAGAACAATTTTAAAGCAAGTAGAACGGAAATTTAGCTGAAAAGAAAAGAAAAAAAAACAGTTGGAAATTATGCATCTGATTATTTTTCACTTAGTCTTTATTAGATCAAATATGAAAATTAGCTTCGTCACCGATCCACTCCGACTGTGCTTGGAGTCAGACTTCCTCCCTGCCGAGTTGTAGCAGCAAGTGAACAGGCTTCTATGACTATAAAAGGTTTGAAAGAGCATTTTATATCTTGCGGCGTTGTAACCGACCACACCCATCTTATATCAGGCTCTTCAGGGCTGAAATGAAGGCCTGCGTGGGTTGAGCAAGCAGAGCTGGCACAGACACACACACACACACACACCGTTAGACAGCACACACACACACCAGATTGATCTCCAAGGGAGACCTGGCTCTTACGGCGACAAGGCAACCAAGCAGTTGTTACCATGGAAACAGGAGTAATAGGTCCCCTTAGTCTGTGTGCACGCCCTCTCACTTCCTCCGTCTCCTTTTACTACAAGGCTAATGCAAACCTTTGTTGAGAGAAAAGCTGGAATTACAGTGAGCATAACCTTAAAAGATGTAAGTAGGATGAATAATTTAGCTGTGCAGAGTAATTTGTCTCTGTCAGGAAAAAAAAAAAAAAAAGTTTGATTTTGCTGCATAGAGGCTGCCATGTGTTAGAACCGAAAGAGAATAACGCTGATTAATGGCCGTCTGAGCTTTTATTGCGAGTGTAGCATTTTTTCGATCAAATTGAAATTGCGACAAACATCTCGGGAGGAACTCAAAGCACAGGAACCAATTCAGGTACTGCAGATTAGATTTCGTCGTCACACCAGTTGGATAAATTCAGATTTCTGTCACTGGTTTTTTTGCCGGGATTATATTATCAGCCATTTAGTGTAATTCTGCCTATTCCATACAGGGGCAGGCAGGCTGAGGACAGGAGCTCAGCACGTGTTTAAGCAGTGCTACATAAAAGGAGTATTCCTCCGTTGATCAAAGCAAACTTTTGATCAAAACGAAGTTAGTGTTAAATATTGTTAAAACAATACAATAAAAATCGTACAATTCCTCTAATTATAAGTATGTGCAGTAAAAAGTTTTTAGTTAAAGTAAACTTTTTATCATTTGTTTAAGCAATGACTCTTAAAAACGCGTATTTCAGGATGAACCCCGACATGTTGACTTTGTTTTGTTTTATTATTTTTTAGGGAAATTATTGCACTTCTACTTACTCTTGCATAGTTTTTTTTCTTTTCTGATATTTACTTCGTTCAGACCATGCTTAATAAAAAAGATAAATCTTCTGAAATTCATCTAAAGAAGCGCAGTGTCAGATACAACAAATTTTGTTTTTTCCAACTTTGGTCCCTGGGCAGGTAGTTGAAACAAAAAATACAGCATGTAGATGAAAATAAAGACTGATCAGTTAACCAGTGTTTGTAATGCAGATTGAAATATGTCCCTATGACATTAGAAACTTAAACAGAAAACATTTCAGACAAGTTATAGAACAATCACATTCATAAACCACCCACCCCACTTCTGACATAACCAAAAACACATACTTTTCTCACAAATCCCACTCCATAAATATCAGAAAGTTTACTGCAATAAGACACAATGCTTTGTTAAGAATGAGGATGGCGAATACAATTGTTCTTGTGTGGTTGTTCGTTCTACAAATGATGCGACGGTAAACTTCTGCATGATGTAAAACCATCTACAGCATGGCAAATATTAAACTGAGCTGTATACCTAATAAAAAGAAATGCAAGAGCTGAAGAGCGTGTTTTAGAAGTTAAACATTTGAATCACTGGGGATGGACATACAAAAATAAATAATCTGCTTACTGAAATGTTTAGCTGTTGAGAGGACACAGCCATTGTAATTAAAGTACAAAAGATTTCAAATAAGTGAGGTATTTTATGTAGATGTTGAAGTAATTGCTTTAAAAAATTGCCTCAGGTAAATAACTGGACATAGTAATGCACTGACCACAGTCAATGGCTATAAGGTTGTGTGCCAAATATCAATAGGAGGCTTAGCCTTCTTCCCTGCTCGCTTTTTATCATCCTTTCCAGCTTGCTCGGTGGACATTACGACTCTAATTAAAGTAATGATTTCACTGCATTTGCCATTCAGTTCCAGTTTGCTGATATTCCACATCAAGCCACTCATCCATACCACAGCACACAAACAGGCACTCCCCGTTGTTTTCCCTCCTCCGAGTCCAACCTTCATCTTTTCCTCTTCCTCTCTCGTTCTATTTTCTCCCCCGGTCAAACATAAGAGCACTCATGGATCAACTGTATGGATTTCCTGTCACAGCCCACTACCTCAAGTGTCACTTCCCAGATGACCTACAGAAATGCGTGCAGATGTGTGTGTGTGCGTGTGTGTGTGTGCATCTAGCTAAGATTCAAGAAAATATGGAGGCTCAGTTGAAGGAAAATGGTATTTGTGTGTCATATGAGGCCAGATGTGTGGCAGTATGCGATTAATGGAGTACAGTAGGCAAGGGTGAAGATGAGGAACCAGCAAGCTCATCTGCAAGCATATTACACTTCATCAACAGCTCCTGTCAACGGGGCTCCAGTTAAGGCTTTAAGACTGAATCTGGCAGCTTTGCGAGACATCCCCAGGATCTTCAAAACACCCACACGTGACATCCTGACATCCCTCACAATTCATTTCTGTTGACAAGATCCATTTTCTTCAGCTCTCAGTCATGACGAACATGTGGCTGGCTGTGAAATTCAAATAAACCGGGAGCAGAGAGTACGGTGTGCTGCAATCTCCCTGTTTACAGACACAATGAGGCTATAGCGTGGCGTCACGATTTATGGAAGCTTGGGATTGCCTAGTTAAGCTTTCCATCCCCCACATCCCCATTGATGGGAACAGCAACGCCACAACATTTTCGTCCTCTGAACAACACGGCTCTGATCCTTAAGCTGAGGTTTCTGACACATGCGCTTGCTGCTTATACGCCAGAGAGAACTTAACGGGACATCAAAACAGCTCAAATGGGACTTTGCAAAATCACCTTCTCTTATTACATATGCATCTTAATAGAATTACTAATGGAGAGACAAACACCTGAGAAATATTCTAAAATGAATGAAGGAGGAAATAGCCTTCAAATTTAAAAACACCACACCAACTCTCAATATGGTGGTGGAAGCATCATGCTCATGAATTCAGTAATTGTTGGTGGTACTAGTGCACAAGAATGTCAGGATAGTGACATTCTATCCTGACAGATAGAATGTCAGGATAGAATGTTGACATTAAGTTGATCTTAAACTTTAGATCAACTTAATGTCTTGATCAGGGGTTTGCAACCTGCAGCTCCAGAGACACAGGTGGCTCTTTGAACCTTCCACAATGGCTTCTAATAATTTAGCTAAAACAGTGTCAACGTTTTTTTTAATTAGAGATATAAAAAAAGCACAATCCACTGAATTTCTACTACAGAATGACAAGTACAAGCCTTTTACCATGACGAGCATGCTTAATGCTACTGATACTCAAACTGGAACCGTGTTTTCGTCAGATCATACTAAGGTCGAGCTTTAAGTGTGGTTGAGCAAAACAAAGAAATCGTGATTTTAGTCGAGTGAACAGGCTCGTCTCACTGTGTTCGGCTCCTATCAGGGTCGCCTACGGTTCCTGGGAACGTGTTGGGCTGCTGTGGGCTGAGAGGCCCAAGCTGGGTTTGGGTTGGTCACCTTGGTCATTATGAGTTCCAGCTGGGAACAGGGTCTTGGGTTCCCGGCTCTGCCTGGGAGAGGGAGATGGTTAGGTGGTTAGGTCAGGCGTTTCAGCTCCCAGCCTGTGGTTCTTTAGCCAGGGAGCCAGTACTCCTGTGCTTCTCTGACAATCTACCTCTGTGTGGGGCATATTTCTGCCCTGAGGAGGTGCTTACTTCTGACTGCCTGGAGCGGCTGCAGCGGTCTGGGACCTTGTCCACCTGTTCTCTGCTGCTCTCAGGTGCCGAGTGCTGCAGGCTTTCTACTGTTCTAACCACCAACAACTGTGTAGCTTCAGGGGTTAGGCTCACTCACATACACACACTCAACCCAAAGATGGTTACTTCTACACAGATGGTCACACATACACACACCCAGGCACTGACGCACAAATAATCAAAATTGCTGAAGGTCATACAAACACATGTTAGTATTACAGTAAAGTGGTTGTCTACTTCGATGCTAGATGCAGTCTTGATTTAATAAAGGCAATTACGATTCTGTCTAGAGATATCCCTTTTGTAGCACAAGATTGCTCCAGCACTATATAAAATGCCAAGAGAGGACGCAAGAAAAAAAAAAAAAAAGATGAGCACGCACACACACACACAGACATTATATGCCAAATTCAGAAACGGTCTTTCAGATGTTGCAATACAACATCTGAAAGACTGTAATTATTTCATATAATTTAGGGTTTATAAGTGAAAGTTGGGAAGATACATCAGCCCAGATTTTTCTCATCTGTGAGTCGTTTTTAAATCTGTTTCTTTTCTCCAAGAGAAACGCTTTGAACAGTTGGAAGAGCTTTTTTATCCAGGCTTATCTTTTATCTGTAAGACAACCTGCCGGTTAGCTTAACTGTGTTCAAGTTACTGTGGCTGTGTGTCTCGATAAGAAGTGAACCAACCTGTGTGACACAGAAAATCTTCAAGTATCTCACAAAGGTTTAAGTTCTGCTGCAATACAACAAAGGTCGGTGACCTTAGATTTCAATCTGATATAACAGCCTGAGTCTTAACATAAGTGTTTCATTTAAGATTCCTGATCCAAGTAAGTGGATTATGTCAGAAAATACCCTAACCCTAGCCCGACCCTTTGTAGAAGTTATTTTAAAAAAAACAAAATATATATATATATGATTTTTTTTCAATTACATATTTTAAGATCAATGTCATGACTAAATTGCGTAGGCAACCATACCTCAACTGCAGTGTCATACTCCAAGCCGTCAAGGAGAGTTACTTTGACAGGGACGGTCTTGAGCCGTTTGGTCGTTTTCTGGGGCGACCTGGAGGCTTTGCTGGGGGTTTTCTCTGAGCTGTCATCCAGTTCGCCCTGGTCCTCAGGAACCTGGGAGAGAGAAAACACACCGGAGAAAAAGAACAGGGATCCAACACTATTCATCTAAATACAGTAACCTGCAAAATTATTTGTACACCTTGAACTAGTGAACATTTTGATGCATCACAACCATAAACTGTATTTTATGTGACAGATCCACATGTAACCCGTAATTAGTCAATTAGTCAGACTTTTATTTTTGCGGGCCCACTTCCCGTCTTGCCCCAAACTCTTCAACTTATTTAAAGCCCCACCTCCAGCGCAGTTTGAACACCACGTGTTTCACTGTGATTGTGACTGGCTGTTGGCGTCTTGGTGATCATCTCCCCTTGGCAAATTCACCCAAATCTCTGAAACAACTGATTTGAACTATTGGTGAGTTGCTTGTTTGATAGCAGTTTTGTTCAGCATGAAAATGTTGCTCGATTGCTCATTGGAGCGTTTTATTAGAACTGTTGGCGGTTGTTACCTGGGCCGTCACCGGGATTCACAGCTGATCTCAGTCTAGCACTCTCTGCTCAAAGGTAATCGTTAGTTTTGTGCAAGATTTCTTTTCCAATTTCATTACTTTTGTAATGAAATTGATTGAAAATAGGATGTAGCTACATTTACATTGATATTGCGCATTATATTTAATTTATTTATTTTCTTTTTCCTCACACTGCTTGAGTATTTTGAGTTGATTTATTATCTCTTGATTGATATTTTGAAAGTGAACTTTGATTTCAACTTTAACCTTAAATGGATTAGTTTGAAATATGATTGATATTCTTTTTGTTTGTTTAAATTATGGTTAATTTAACCTGGCTGAAATGTTTAGTTTAATTATTGCATCTGAATTTGATATTTATTGCATTTGTGTGTTTGCACATACTTATTGTTGATAAAACGCCTAGTGTTTTTTTTTGGCCTTTTAGGTCGGGTTTTTTTTGATGGATCAGATTCTCAGATCTGATCCATCAATCTCAGTATTCAACTATACTGAGATTAATTTACTTAAAGTTAGACACCTTTTTTTTCTAAATACAGCCACTCAAGGTGATTGGTTTCACCTACATTTATTTATCGGCTGAATAGTGTTGAAAACAATTGCATTGTATCCTTCAAATTGTGTGTTTGTTTTTTTAACTTTACACTCATGCACTACATTGGTCTTTCGCATGAAATCCAAATAAAACACATCAGAGTTTGTGAAGTTAATGTGCAAAAACTTCATGGTGAAATAAAATTTAGATTTTCAGGAAGTGTTAAGTGTTTCTCCCAGCAAACAATTTGGTCTTAAACATAAAAGATGAATAGCAAACGCATGGAAAGGTCAGCCACTGCTTTAAGATGTTAGTTATTGGCACTGACAGAAAGGGCGAGCTGTCTTGCATATCAACTAGAAAGCTGGAAGGGCCCTAAGTGATTGAGACGACTACAGCTGCTGTGAGTTAGACAATGCGCCCACCTGATTGGTCCTCCTGGCGTCACCCTCCATTGCCGTCTTCATTTCCCCTGCCAAAATCGCCTCTGTTGTCATAGAAATGGATTACAGCCCTGCAAACGCACAAAAAAAAAGTAAACATCAACTCTTTTCCAGCATACCCAAAATCAGTACGAAGCTTTTAGTGCTGTGAAAAGTCAAATCGTCCGACGAGCTCAATTAGACTGGAGGCCCGTGAGCCAAATGCTTTCACATCAACAGACAGCTCACCGAGTCTCGACTTCCACTGACATTTGGTGGCGGAATGACTCGCAGCAGAGATTATACCTGTAGCGACAACTCGTTCAATTTTCTCTACAGCCGACAGCTACTACAGGAGAGCCTTTAATTATCCCGTGCCGCCATCCGGTATTGGTCGTCTAATATATCTGTGGTCGTTGCATTGTGCGCCTAGCTAAAGTGTATAGCTCAGTCGGGCCTGGCTTGCAGCCTCCCACAGGAGCACTCGGCTTGAAGAGCACTGGCTTCAGGACGCTCTTTTCTCACGCTAGTAAAGGAGATAGCATAAATTACATCAGCCCGAGCCCTGCAGCAGCACACTGAGATAGAGAATGAAAGGAAGACACCGGGAACGTGTCTAAGGATGAGACAAGAGAATAGAGAGAAGAGTTTAAGTCGAAGAAGACGAGAGTTTAAGAAGCATAAGGATGTTACAACACGCCGGTGAGGAGGAGACAGAGGAAGCTTATCGCTTGAAGGTGACCAGACTCTTGCACAGCAGCATTTCTCCAGGTTACACGTAGGAAAATGGCTGATATCCAGAATCGCTTTTATAGGCCACAGGAATGAATTATGCAAGATAAACGGCCAGAACAAATTTAGCATTACATACAACAAAAGGTGAAGAAAGGGTCACGGGCTTTAGAGAGGTTTTAAATACTGCTGTGTGAAGGTATTTTTCACCTCAGAGATTCCCCTTATACTTAAATGCTTCAGGTTGTCAAATTTTAACGACAGAGATAACCTAAGTTGATACAACCCACAGTTATCAAATGAGGATTTTATTAATAAAGGAAAAAAAATCATCCAAATTACACTGGCTATATGAAAAAACACAAGAACCAAAAAAAAAAAAAACACTTTCAATGTCCCCAAGATGTTAAAAAATGCATTCTGTGGACTGAAAACCTTGGTAGAATTGAAATAACTTATTTTCTCTACTACAAAATTGTAAGGGATAGTGTCCCATCATCAGTGATCTCAAACATACTTTGAGTATGCACCAGGAACATGGCCGAAAGCACAACAGAAAAATCACCTCCAAATGGTTAAAAAAAGGCAAATTGTGGTTTTGACATGGTCTGTTCAAAATCCAGACTGAAATCTAGTTGACTACACAGCATAATTTTTAGCAACTTATTGCTAAAAATGTTAATTTAAACAAATCAATTATTAAAGGAAAAAAATGGGTCAAAAGTTCTCCACAAAAATATAAAAGGCTCATTGCCAGTTCTAGCAAAACACGCCAAGGCAGAGGAAGGAGGAAACAACCAGCTATTAGCAATAGGGTGCTACTACTTGTTCACATAGGAACAGGATTGTTTTGGCATCTTTTTCTCTTCATAAATCCTAGCAGTGGTTTTTGCTAGCAGATATTCTTCCAAGTTAAATTGAATATATCTCAACATTCTGATGTGTTTTGGAATGTTTTGTTTATTACAAACACCTGGTAATGATCAAACTTTAGTGCCCCATTATTCCTACAGTACATGTTTGTTCTGGTAAGCTCAAGTTCTCTCATCATTACTTATACATTTATTAAAGGCATGAAAAGGAACCATGACTAATTGCACTTATAGGCCTTAATCTTCTTAAATGACCCTTTCCTGCTAAAACATTTTGTTAAGCAACATACATTTTCTGCATCAGTGCGCATCATTAGTTTACAGTCAACGATGATGTAAAGTGGCCACCCACTAGCTGTCATTTCCATAATGTTCCAACTTTTCTACTCCAGCCAGTAGGAAAGATATCAATTAGGAGTCATGCAGTGCTTCTTTTAGCTGGTGTTCCCAGTGTGACTGCGACACAATAAGTAAAGCTTGGCTTCACACCTGGTCCACATGACAGAATTTTCAAACAAAACTCGCACAACTACATTATTTTTTAATCAAGCTTGACAAATGTGTCAGCGGGTTTTGTTTCATGCGTCTTCAGAGCTCTGGGTAAGTTTACAGCTTTTGTTGACACATACTGCCATTGTGTGTACAGGCATGTCTCAGAGAATTAAAAATGTTGGAAAATAATTTTTATTTTTGTCACTAAATGCAGAATGTGAAACTCAAACTTTATATATCCTGTACACGTTGAGTTAAAGATTTCAAGCTTTTATATTTTATAATTTTTAGAATTATGGCAAACGGATAGTAAAAATCCAAAATTCAGTCACAAAATTAGAATATTACATCAGACCAATTTTTAAAAATCATTTTTGTGTGTGTAAATATTATGCATTATGCCTACACAATCATGGGGAGAACTGCTGACTTGACAGATAAAGAAGACAGTCATGTACAATGAGGATCAGACTCTCAAGGTAAAATAAGTAGATTGTTCACAGTGTGCTGTACTCAGTCATATCCACAAAAATGATGTAAATTATGTACGAAAGTTTACACAAAGTTTGTTTGAATGAAAAGCTGAACTTAAATTTTAGGTGAGGTTCAAATCAAAAGTATGGGGTGGTTGAAAAAAAACAACAACTTTCAGAGAAGAGTCAAAGGGGGTAAATACTTTGATTTTTATAATGGCCAATAAGTGTTTGTCAACAAGAACACAGCATGGTATTTTTTTTTTCTTAAAGAGGATGCCCCAATTAAAACAGTTTTTCATTAACCTGTTTTTTTTGTTTGTTTTGTGCGTTTGTAGTTTACAAGGCTGTAGCAAAGCGTGTCTTTACTTTAATGATGAATCAGTTTTTAGTTTGCTACATCAAAGCTGAGTGCAGTCTGGCTCCTGAAAGGCAGCAGATGCCACTCTTTTCAGATTTCATTCGCAACTTTAAAGAGGCCATTTGATTCATTTATTTTTGGAATAACATAATTAGCTGCAAATCACTATAATTCTTACAGATGAAAGCCAGTTTCACGCAGAGATTTAGAACATTTCTGATGCTGATTACAGAGCCCCATTTTTTTTTTTGAAGACTGATATCTTTAGGAAATGGGGGAGCAACAAGCCAACATTAAGACCAAACACTGAGAAACTGCCATGTTTTCTTGTGTGAAGCTCTCAGTCAGTTGTCAACAGTCTGTGAACATACATTTTCCAAGTCTTCCAAATGATTCTCAATTGGATCCGAGTCTGGACTTTGACTGGTTCATTCTAACTTGACCTAAACCCTCCCATTGTTGCTCTGACTCAATGATTAGAGGAAGCTCCGAGGCAGTGAGTGTAAATTTCAAGTCCATTGTTTAATCGCGACACTTATCTTCTATCTCAAATCTGATCTCTTTACGACGTAAGCCGTATAGATATTTTCACTGTAAGACAAGCTTTCATTGTCAACCTCAATGGAGCAGCTGCCAGAACAATGCGCCTGTGAATCACAACGAGACTCGAGTAAAACCCTGATGACTTCAGAGCTCTCGTTTCACACGTGTCGCGACTGCAAAGTTAATTAATTATTTTATTTTGGGACCCCTTTATGAGTCAGTCACTCCAGGTCAGTTCTGGTCTCTGCGCAATTAATCATCTGTGTGAGAGTTAATGGAGTCTGAGATGTGTGAGGTGCTGAAACTCAAAACTCTGGCAACAATCAGGCTCCCATTAAAAAGGTCTTCTACCGCTAAATAAGCTGTGTTTTAATTTTTGATGACAGTTCTAAATCAAAGACAGAGCATGAAGGGATATCTGTCAGGAGTTAAAAAGACTTGGAAAAAAAACAAAACAACAACAACCCACCAAACTACCATAGGAAAGATTTAAATATGAATAAATTGAGCAGTAAGAGCAGGACCTAACCCTAGTTTACAAAAAGGTTAATGACAGCAGTGCCTTGGCCAGTCAGAGCTCCTAACATTACAGTTTGAAACATGGAGGCATGACAGATACAGCAATGAGCGGACATTGAACGCAACGCCTCAGAGCTTTTGTGGCTCCTGTTTGTTTTATTAGGCTTTTGAGAAAATTAAGAAATTCTCCTCTGATAGACACTATGGTAGCTAGGCTAGCCTAGCTAGCTAAACTAAAATTTTCAAATAGGATGCTAACAAAGCTAGCGTAAATGATCAGAGCACTCCAACTACAGTTTTAGTTTTTTTATGTTTTCTGTGAAGCTGATATTTAACCATCATTCAACACACCAGTTAATAGTCTTTGCCACTTTATTAGGTACAAATCATCTAATCACGTGGTAGCAACTCAATAAATTTAGGCTAGTAGGTGCAGTAAAGACTACACAACCATCAGAATAGGGCAGATAAATAGATCAAATAATCAGTGATTACAATCAAAGTATGTGCAATGCACAACGTGTCCAGCCTGGAATCAGATGAGCTTGGTTTTCATATTTTGCTCTGAATGCTGGCGTTTTGAAAAAATGTCTAACATATCTCAAAGCATTATAATTTCACTCCACAGAATAAATATGCTCACATTAAATGTTTTTTCCCCATTATATTACGAAACTGCAAAAAAAAAAAAAAAGACTGATTTATATTGAGCCAGTTAACATCTTTATCACAGACGTCAACAAATCAAAAGGGTGCTCTCTCTTGTATAATTCAAGCAAAATATCTACACAATCTGTAGCTCCTGGCCAAGTTTAGGGTAAATATGTGCTTATATGCAAGGATATACATCCCATAAGTCACTCTGGATGGGAGCAAGCATGAGTCACTTCCCCCTCCTCCTGTGTAGACTCTCTGTATAGGAGTGTACAGATGGTCCCACGCTGTTGTATACTTTTACAGCTTTTTCCCCCACATCGGTAGAGTATCTTTTACAGTCAAGGCGATAGTCTCCTCACATCAAATATTTCTGCTTTCTGTTTTGGCCTGTGATTTAGCCCCATGCAACCAGGGCTAACTGTTGCACAAGGCTACATTTAGCCCTATGCCTATCAATATTGGATTCGTTTTTTGATCAGTCACATTTATTTTCATTTTTTCTTTTTGACAAGCCAAGATAAAAAAAAAAATCCCTTAGACATACAAGTCATTCTCAGTTGCACACATGAATTCAACTATGTTTCACCATCACAGATGCATCTCATGCAGCCTTCAGTACAGTGCTGAGAAAAAGTATTGACACCTTCCTAGATTAAACCTGTTTGGTTTAGTTCTGAATACTTTCTCAACTAGAGTCAAGTTTGTTTATTTAGCTTTTGCCTCACAATAAACAAAGTCATTATTTAAAAACAGGTTTTTACTCCGGCCATCTTGGTCCGATATTAAAATTAGTTTGATCTGAAACATTTAGGAACGACAAAAAAGCAAATACAGGTAGCACAACATCTTCAAAAATGGCTTCGCTTGTAAATTTACCCATTAATCATTTTCTGTAACAGCTGCCGTCTATAACCATCTGTAAAGTCTGTTAACCGCTCACTCAAAAAAAAAAAAAAAAAAAAAAAAAAGGCTTCCAACTGCAGGAGTCAACGAACATAAAGAAACAGACTGCGCCCAATATGGTGCAACAAAACCGTCATCGTCTCTTTGTCTGCAACAGGCCAGGTTAGACATACTGCCAGATAGTAAAACACATGATGGCTGATCATCTGGGGCAAAATAATGTCAATGATGCATCATTTACTACAGGCTTGCCTGAGCACATTTGTCTTCATGTCATTTCTCAAACAAAGACTCTGTCAGTTTAGAGGCCCCCCAAAAATTGATGTGTCTACAGGCAGCCGTCACTTGCCCACAGGCCCATCCTTCATCAGTGAAATGGTGGGAGAAATTTGTCAAATGCAGCATTTCAAAAAATATGTCACAGCAGAGCACGAGTACCACAAGTATATAACAGCTTGTAGATATTTCTCACCTCTCTAACGCAGAGCGCTGTCAGGAAACAGTGCATGCGTCGCCAGAGTAAAGTGTTTGTCTACTTGCACAGCGGATCGGCGAAGGAAAATAAGACTGTTGTGCACGTGTGAGAGCCAAACTGCGAGAAGCAGCAGTCTGCAGAGGCAAGCCGACAGCCTATTCCACTGTCATCGCAGAACAACCGTTTGAAAAATATTTCGACTCCCAAATTGTTCTGCAAACTTTTTTTTGTTCAACTCTGCTGTTTTTTAAACAATGTAGGATCAAAAACAATAAGCCACCAGAGATCCTAAAATATCCCATATGCCTTTTATTAAATTTAGATCTCTCATCTGCATATCCAACCAACAGGATGCAGCTGACTGATTCAGATTACCGCATTTAGATCAAAGATCCTGTCTGAATAAGTAAGGATGAGTATTTGCTATAAAAAAAAACACATCAGAAGAGTTTTTTTTATAGCAAATACTCATCTATCTCTATCTATTTCTTATGATATAGAGATATATCATAGATACAGTATCAGCTAAATTACTACCACAAGATAAGTCGCCTTTTGTATGAACTAATTGCTGAAAATTTCTCCCCATGTGATCTCTGACTTTCCCGTCTCTGTTTTATAATCAGCTTCTCTTGCTTATGGCCTAGGCATCCAGTTCATCAATCCTGGGGAGCAGAGGACAGCTCAGTGAACCCAGATGAACTCTGGTGGGGATCGGTGGGGTAATATGACTGTAGAGATGTCCTTGTTCAAGATAAACCAAATGCAAACATTCATTAAACCTGTGGCCCTCAGCGGTTTTTGAAGGGGACCGAGTAGTACAACTCTTAAGTCGGCCGCAAATTATCGCAAACAAGATAAATTATGTGACATGGAAATCAATGAGGCTGCAAGTTCAACCTTCCAGGGAAAGTTCCAGGTAGCCAGGCTGATTTTAGTCAGACTAGCTACCTGCAAAATGCTGAATGCAAAAAGTATCTGCATTCAGCATTGGTCATTATATTTCAGCATTTTGAATACTTTCTAGTCCCTTTATAATCGTAATGGAGAAGACAGTTTGAGTGATGACTGGACTTAGCATTATCTGCTTCATTACCACCTGGAGCAAAAGAAGGTGGGGGAATTGTGCACATTAAAAGCGCCAGAGCAGGAAGTTTGAGGTGGGTCACTGCAAAGTTGAGCTAATCTGATTAAAACAAATCAGCCAGTGAAATCCCTTAAAAAATGAGCTGTCAAAACGCATGATTTGATTTATGAGATTAATATCCAAAATGTTAATGAGCTCATAAGTGAAAGAGCAAACATCATCGGCACTGTCCCACAAAGCAATTGTTGCATCCATTTAGTAAAATAAATTGTGCTGGGACATGTAACAAGATCGGAGAAACGTGGACTCGCAAAATGGATAAGACGAGAAATGTCGTGCAACTGCTAATGGTCTCCACAAACTTGTACTCTCACTGCTAAGACCTCATCGGCACACGCAAATCTATGGTTACACTATTCATGGGTCACCTCGTTTCACTCATTTTTTGCCACAACGTCACAGTGGGCGCTAGCTGGCTGTTTATTAAGAAGAAAAGAAGAAAACAAAACTGAACTGAAAAAGAAAAGGCGATCATCCATCCATCCATCCATTTTCTTGCACCCTTGTCCTGCTGGTTTTTCTTTGTCCTCAAATTTCCACAAGTACTAAATCAGACACACCTTTTCACTGCAAACTACAAGCATCTCTGGCTGAGCTGCAGGTTTGTGACGTACAAACAGCAAATTCTTAGCCAACAAAAGCATTAATGAAAAAGATAAAGTTGGAAGCTGCCGTTAACGCCTTGCAATGTTGTACAACATTTTAGAGAATCAAAGTTTACTGTGCACAAAGTTGCCATGACAGTCAGTAATTTGTATACTCTAAAGTAAGTAACGGGAGACAACAATAGCCATTTGCTGAAATAACTCAAGTCTGCATTCATCAATTACAATTGCATAAATTACAAGAGAATATTTGTGAGTCCCCACAAAGAAAGTGTAAGTCAAGTCCTAAGTCTGTTGCTTTAAGTTACCACAATTTATTTGATCAAAACACAATACTTTTATATAAAGCCAATTTTAAACAAGAGAGTTACTAACTCACCATTTATTCCAATTTTGAACATTACTATTCACAAAATATTAAATATTGAGTGTGTTTAAATAAAACGAATTAATCACAACCATACATGCAGGAGGTTATATTTATGAAAACAGGAGGCTTCTTGGTGGTCCACCTACTGACGAAAAATTGGCCCCAAAATATCGCAGCATTTTACATTTCAAGCCGTCATCAAATCTCACCTAGTGGTTAAAAAAGGCAATAAAAATCTTACCAAGCAATTTTACAGTGGACAAGATGATAATGTGAGGGTGCAGACATTAAGTGCTACATTAGAGTCATTACCAACCGATAGAACAAGTCAGCAATTTGTGATTGATGGAAATCATTAAAAATGTATAATATTCACGAGCATCCTTTAATTGAGGACAAAAGGGGCGTTTCCTGCATGCTCGCAGTAAAACAGTTCTTTCTTACACTTCAGTGTTTTAGCAACCTTCACTTTCAAAGTAAAATGCAAAGAAAAGCTTCACTCTAAACCAGTGACAGGAAAATGACAGGCGCCATGCTGTGCTGGCAGCTAACCCCCCCCTGAAGCCCCCTCAACCACCACCACCACCACCCGCCCTCCTTTTCTGACCAAAGTCGGGAGTGACGCCACCAACAATACTTAACACAAAGACATCAGACGAGCCCGTTTAATATGCAGTTGCCATGGGAACTCCAGCCTAACATCGTCTGTCAAGCATATCAAAATAAGATAAAGAAAATAACAAGAGAGAAAGAGAGAAGAGCCTGTGGGGATTTATTTGGCTGGCTGACACATACACATGTGTGAAAGAGGGAGAAAGAGGTGAACCATCACATGGCACCGTGCTGAAGGATGTGACAGTTCATGCAGAGATAGGCGCACAGATGTGACAAGGTGGAGACAGTGGTGGTGGTGGTAGGAGGATGACCAAAAGATATTAGAAAAAGATTGCAACTTTGAAAAGATAAGACATTTTGAAACAATTGAATTAATTGTCTGACAGCGTGGAGATGAAAATAGATACTGTATGAGGATTAGTTAGAATTTTTAAAAAATGGCTACAAACCAATTAAAACAAAAGGATACAGCGGTATCGTTTGTGTATAATTAGCCGTTTTATTTACAGCGTCATCGAAACTAACAACTTAGGTTGAGGCAGACAACCATTCCTTCAGTCTCACAGCAGAAAGCAAACGTAGCCAGACTCCATTAGATGTTGAACAACAAATAGGTTGATAAACGTGTCTGCCTACCTGTTTTCTTTTTCCAAGGCAAGATAAATGAAAATGAATTCGAGCCTTGAGGTTTGAAACTTGTTTACACAGTATCTCGGCCTCAAAATAGTTTCATTTATAAAATAATTTGCAATGTCAAATGACATGAACAATAAACCCATTTAAACTAAATTCACTACACATGAAGCGTCTGTCACTTATAATGGTCATGCCATTATTTTAGGACTATTTCCCCTGATTCCAGTTAGGATTACCAAAATTATTTCAGCTTTATAAAACCAGATGATGGAAGAAAGAATGTTTGAGTTTTTTCGTTATTACCTTAATTTGCATAAACTGACATTACTATGCCTGTAAACATTTTTGAAAAAGTTTAAATAATGTTCCTTTATTGGATTCTAATAGATTAATTCACAGCATGTTAGGCAATTTGAGATTTTGAATTTGAAATCCAACAGCTCAGGAAGCACACCAAAATGAAATAATCAGTTGAGATGTTAAAGTTGGGATGCAAACAGGTTGTCCAACTAGAGCACGAGTATATAGCTACCAAAAGTTGCTTCAGCACAAGAAAGTAAATCTTGTGGAGCGGTCGACACAAAGCTCCCATCCTGGATAGAGTATAAATGGAGTGTGACCAAAGCAACCTGCAAACCTGACCTGTTGCGCCAGTTTCGTCTGGGGAAATGGGACAAAGTTCCAGCAAACTATTGTAAGAAGCTAGGCTTGAGGGAGAATATAAAAAAATAATAATTAAATGGAATCACACAGTTTAAAAGGAAATTCTACCAATTACTTAAACTAATGTTTTGATGGATGTTAAAAATTAACCACAAAAATACCTTCTCTCAAATGTAGAAAACAGAAAAATGTTTGGTAATCCTGACCGACCTAAAACAAGAAGCGCCACAAAGTCAGGTAACGAGGAGAAAAACTTTTGATTTCAACTCCAGCTGCATTTTGTAACAGTAAACTAGATTACTAAAAAATTGCTTCAAATATTCGGCTGTTAAGACATGAAATTTGAAAAATTTGGCATGCGTTTGTGTACTCAGTCCTTGCTTTGGTCAGATGAGAGCAAAACTGAACTACTAGATATTCATGTATGTGAAAATGGAACAAAATGACGTGATCTGTATCTAGTGGCAGATATCTGCTTTTCTTGTACAATACAATACACAATTTAAAAATTAATAAGTGTTATTTGATGGTGAACTTGAAGAGGTAATTCAATTATTTGACTCAGCAGTGGTCGATTCTTTAAAATAAGATAATCATCGAGCTTCAAAAGACTTGGGAGGTGCCTTCGAACCGCAAAAAGGAAATAATCCCATTATATAAAAAAGTTCTCTCCACAACAACTAGATAAGTTAAAGGCATTCTTACTGTAAGTGTTTTTTTGTCGTTTTTTTTTTTAAATAAAGGAAACATGAGATTTTGTTTGAAGATGTCTAAACTTTCCCAGATGTGAAACAAGATTCTTTGAGGAGATAAAGCCATTTCCGGCTTGTATCAGAGCAGTTAGGACAGAAGAGGATGGAAAGGAAAAAGGCTCTACAGAATCCATCAGCTAAGGTTCACCTTATCTGTAACAGGGAGCAGTGGGATGCAGCGGGCATGCTGCCAGTGGAACTGGGTCATTGGTGTTTATTGATAATGTGACTGCCGATGGAAGTGGAATCATACTTTCTGAAGTATATGAGCGGTAAGAAGGCATCTGAGTCTGAACGGACGCAGATCAACATGCAAAGATTACCTGAGTAATCTACCGTAAACCTAGTTCCAATTTTTTTTTTTTTTTTCCCCCCACTTAATTTCGTCACAACTGTCAGCAGAATTTTCCACAAATAGGAGCTTAATAAAGACTTTTTTTTTTCATCTTAAAGAATTTTAAAGACGGATAGTTTCGCTTTGCGGGACCTGAAAATAAAACCTCTAATCTTACAAAATCAACTTTGCTTTTCTCTAAAAATGTAAATCCAACAACACCAACTTTAGAAACACAGCATGTATGCAACACAGTCAACTCCTATCCTGAAAGCCATTACTTTTACTTGCATTCACTATGATGGGTATCAGCAATGACCTTGATATTCTTCAGGAAAGTTTTTAAAAATCCATTACTGCAGGTGTTAAAAACCGAGTGTCTCATCTTTGCGATAGCATGTGATTGGCCATGTAAATATCCCCATGTCAACCCCATGCTGCCATTCATAACTTGGGCATGGTAATTTGTGCATCTTTTGCAGTCACAATGCACAACTGACAGTTTATTACATGCTGTTATCTTTGATATGCCTTTGAAAGCTCCTCTGACTTGAAAGTAATTTGAGTTTATCCAGTGGAGAGCTCCAGATAGGCTCTCTGCTTCAACGAGGTATTACAAATCAATCATAAAATGCCTCCACAAAGGCCTTGAGGGGGGAACTGTATTAAAGTTGCCTTACCTTAAACAAGCATGCTCGCTGAATTATTATGCAAAACAAAGCCGCCTTCTGCGAATATATTGGCTGGAATGTAGATCGCACCCTATCCCTGCCTGGAAAATTGAAGAGCATCACTGCCCGCGTACATCTACTATACAACTATCTGACTAAGTTTGACTAAGTAGTTAAAAGAATGCATGCCACTAAAAGACAGAGCTTTTTCGTTGAAACTGGCACAGGGTTTCGAGAAAGGAGCACCACTCCGTCTGCACCTTTGTAACGAACATCGGGGAGGTTAAAAGTGGAGCAGGTGAAAGGAAAGACGAGATGGGAGGATGCACAGAGAGTTCAGAGGCATAGATGGACAGATGGGTGGATTTCAGATCTAATTTGCCCCCCCCCACCCCTCCACCCGCCGCCTCCTCCTTTTTTCTGACTGCCTCAACAAACTCGGGAGTCTGGGAGATTGTGTGGCCTGTGGTGAGGCTGCAAAGGAGCCAGATACTCGAGGGCTCGCAGTCTGTTTGACTTAGAGGAGAATGAACAAAAGGGGGCATTAGTGATGAGAACCGACAAGTCCACTTGTTTGTGCAGCAAATGTGGAAACACAAACTGCTGGATGCCCAAACCAAACGTCCTCTGCTACTGCAGGTTATTTAATGAGACATGCTTTGCTGCCGTACCTTTCTAAAAATGCAGCTTAAAGCATTATCTGTTAAGCTGATGACAAATATTCACATTCCACAATAAAACTGATCTGATAATGCAATGCTTTGTACATGAGAGAGATATTTAATGATTGGTTATATTACCATCTCAATCTGTGTCTGCCATTTAGGAGACTAGTACCGTCTCCTAAAAACAGATTTTGATTCGCTATTCCAGCCTTAAAGAATTTTCAACGTTAAGTGGGAAATATACTCAGCTCATCTTTCTTTGCCATTAAAGTATTAATGAAACTGTATTTTATTCTCCTAAAACGTAGCAGAAAATGAACGCACCTCTTCACCAAAACAAATCAGCTGAGTGAGAACGTTCTCTTGTTGATGTTTGGTCAAGTTTTCCATCGGAAACCAGGAATAACTTTATATTTCAGTTAAAGGTTTAAACATATTTGTTTACTTTGAAGAGGAAAGCAGAATGCTGTGTCAAATGAAAGCATTATATTCTACAGTAACAAACAGGATTTTGTGGCAGCATACTGTTCTAGCCACAAAAAAAATGTGATAATTTATTGAACATTGCTTCGGGAGCACTTTTGTTAAACAAGAACTTTTTGTAATTTTAGGTCAAGGTTATAAAGAAAATGTAGATAATTATCCCAGATCGTTGACTTCGTCGGCCAACGTCTTTTAATACATTGTAAAGTATTAAAGTTTTTAGATCATGTTTTTTTTCTTACATCAGAGATGTCCACAACTCATTTTTCCAAACTTTAATTCAAGTCTTAAATGAAGTTTATGAAAAAAATAATAATCAAAGTGTAGATGCCTTCTAATGCACCTAAAAAAATTATTTAATTGCTGTAGATCCATTTTAATCACTACACTTAAGCCTGGAAAACCGGTATTATTACCATAACAACCACCCACTAGTATACTAGGAAACAATATTGATCACTTAACTGATTTGAACTTGTGGGCTAACTTTCAACCCTGGTTAAATAAGATAAGTCAAGTCTGAAATTCTTGGTTCAGCCAGTCTTTCTCTTCAGAAAATCAAGTCCCTTATGTAATTCTCAAACATTTTCTTTTTTTATAAAATGTTGCCAACATGACTACTGAAAAAAAACAAACCCACTTTGATTAGATTAAAGTGGAGCACTCGCTTGCTCAGGCTTAATAAGCAGCTAATTTGTCATCTTCATTGTCTTCTGGTTTTCCCTGAAAAGCGATCTGATAAATTGGATTATGCATGGTCAGCTTCCCTCGGTTCTTTCCCGCTCCAGCACACACGCACCAGCAGTTTCTTTAAAAAAAAAACAAAAAACTAACTCGGCAAGTTTAAGAGGCTATCTAAAAATGACCACCTTTTCAGACGGCAGCAGTTCACACCCTCAGGAGTCCGAGGCGTCCATGCCTGCCCCCTGTGCCACACCCGCGCCAGTACAGCCCCTCTTCAATTAGCCCATTATCCTAAGCATCAGCTGTTAGCCTTTGGCTCTATGAAGGGGTTGGGGAAGAAAAAACAACAACAACCAATTCCTTAAGCATAAAACGTGCTCAGACATAGGTCTGGAGAAATGCAAATCGTTTTCTTTTTTCTTTTTCCCCCCTCCATGCCTTTATAGATTTAGAAAGCGATAAAGGTGCACCTGCTTCCTACTGGGCCCTGATAAGCGTGAAATAAAGGATGCGCTCATTCTGTGCTGCTTATTAAAACCAGCCTGCCGACCATATTGGCCGCGTTAACGCTGCGTGGTAACACCCTCCACATCCGCCCATGGACCTCTAGCCACAAAAGCGATCCATTTGCACGGAATTAAAATAAATAAATAAAAATAACGCCCGTTTCGGCAGCAAAGCTCAGCACCGGCGTGAGATGCGATCCCTCCTCTTCTCCCCCTCCCCACCCCCACCGGTTTCTGCTTCTGCAGAAGTGTCACTTCGCGCTAACCGGTTTAGCGCAGCATGCCCGCACCTTAACGATGCAATTAAAAGCTGCCTACCTGCCCTGTCAGGTTAGGATGTCAAGGTTCTGGTCATTGAGGTTGCAGGACACGGCCGCCACCGCCCCGGAGAGCGCCTTCCTCTCTTTCTCTTTCTGTCTCTCTCTCTCTCTCTATCTGTGTCTGCCTCTCTCTCTCTCTCTCTGCCGCGGGGAGATGCAGCGCTGCAGGCTGGGACAGCAGACAGGCACAAGCCGGTAGCGATGGCTAACAATCAGGAGGAGAGCTGGAAGGACAGAAGAGGGGCGTTTTCACGTTGGAGGAAAGGGGAACTCCCAACGTCGTGCGTAACATGCCGCGCACATGACACGCAGCGTCCTTAGAACTTCACGGGTTTTTGGGTCAAGCTCTCTGATGGGAGCTTTCACAGCAAAAGACGCTCCGAAAACTCGCATCTTTATTAGCCACCTGCTTGCCTGCTGCATAAATTGCCAAAAAAAAAAAAAACACAAAAAAAAACTATTTTACACACATAAGATAATTAAGATGATGGGTGAAATATTCATTGTGATTAGTTGGCACATTACAAAAGTAAATGTAAAGTGGGTAGAAACAGATTCGGGATTTTCTTACCATCGAGTCAAAGTCTAAAATCTTGTGCAACTAATTAAATAAAGGAAGATATATGAATTTAAAAAAAAAAAGTTTTTAAAACAAATATCTGAAAAAATGTGGCATACATTTTATTTACCTCCCAGTATTGTCCAAACTCTGAGCAGAAAAATATGATGCTGCCAACCCCATGTTTCTCTGAGGAGTCAGAGAAAATGCAAAAAAAAAAAAAAAGTATTCCACACAAATTTGTTAAGTATAGAAATAAATAAAAACCACAGTCCTTTCACTTTACAATTAGGGGATACTTCATATTGGAAAAAAAAAAATCCCATCAAAATATATTGAAGTTTGGAATGTGACAAAATGTGAACTGTAAGTGCAGCACAATGTTGTTTGTTTACATCTACGTGTTATTTAGTGTGCCATGTAATGGAATCCCCCTGATTTTCTGAATACTTCCATATTCATATGCATATGTCAGCCCGTCTTTAACTCGAGAGATCCAGGAAGATTTGTCATGTTGCTGCTTCCATACTGCAAGCTGTGGGCTGAATGGATGAAGGCTGGGAGCATGATGTATTGCTTCGGTGACTCACAGGAACCTTCTGTGCATAAATGCCCTTTCTGGCATTCATGCACAAGTGTTCTGTTGAAATGCAAATATGTATACAGCAACATAAATTCCTGTCACACTTCACTGGCTCTCCTTCAGCTGGATGTGCAGAAAAAATAAAAAATAAAAATCTTATGATATGGAGAGCATGAATTCAAATTCAGAATATGACTGGATGTGGTAAAACTCGGGTAAATTATTGATTGCAGGCTTTAACGACTACAAACCAATAATTTAAGACATCTATGGATTATTTACTTCTTATCAGATCGAAGTTGTTCCAAGTGGAGATGTTTGACTTCTGTCCACACGGTGGCAGTCATGCACCGCCGTCACACTGACAATCAAAGCAGAGGGGAATATGCGAGACTTAAATGCATCACGCTCAACAGCAATCACGTGTTAGACGCCTGAAAGCATTTCTTTCGCTTTGCACCTGCGTTCAGTGATCATTCATATCTTCTGACAGTCTCTGAGAAAACCCGAGGCTGCACTCCACGTGTGAAAAATGTGACAGCAGCAAGTTCCGTCTTTCATATGCAGCATTGTAGCGTTTTGGCTGTTATTTTAGACCACGCAGTGCCTCATCTCTGCTGTGTTATGAGACATAAAAATGACAGTTAATAATAATAATAATAATAATAATAATAATAATAATAATAATAATAATAATAATAATAATAAAACATTCACTTTTCTATTCACAAAAAGATGTATCCTATGGTTTTCCAGAAATATGTCACCACCTCTTGCTAAGCCCTGTCGGTGGGTGCTAGGGCAGTCATTTATCCAAAAGCCCATTGTGTTTTTCAGTTTGTTTTTTTTTTATTGACAGGAAATTTTAAAATATCACTTGATAATGATGTATTATTGAAAGATTGGAAGATTAATACCTGAACACCAACTATAAAGTCTTAAAAAATGCAAACATTTTAAAGAGACTTAAATAAATAAGCAGTGCTTAGCCTGGTGGGGGCACAAGTAAAGCCTGGTGGCTCACCAGGCTTATAGTACTCTGGGGGAAACCCTGACCTCTGTGTTTTACCCCAAAGGCTAGGCAATGATCTCTTTTTTAAAGTTGAAGTTTAAGAGATTTGTGTGACATAGGAAAAGGGCTACAAAAATTCCTATGCTAAAATCCACAAATAAATAAATAAATCAAAGTAAGGTCACACATTTTAGTATGTCAGCTTTTTTAATACTTAAGTGCTGTTTGTCTTTAGATGGAGAGCATCTGTCAACATCAATGTCAGCGTTCATTTGTCTTTTTTTTTAGTTTCTTTTCTGCACATAAAACTGGCTCGTTATCATATTCTCCCACTTGATCTTGGGGTCTTTGCAGATTTAGCCTGGTCCTCTTGTATGCTTCTCATATTAAAATGTTCTTTCTGCCTAACATGTGGATAGGTGGACAGTCATAAATTCCTGTTACTGAAAAACATATTTTTTAGAGGTGTGCCGATCGATCGGCCACCGATCATAATCGGCCGATTTCCGTGAAAAAGTGTAAGTGATCGCCGATCACAGTCTCTTGTTGCCGATCACACAAACCGATCACCTGCATCTCATTTCGCAGCCTGCCTGTGCAGCTGGTCTCCTCTTTCCTTCAAACTGCGCAAACGCGCAGCAACAAATCCTAAGCGATGTGGAACTATAACGCACTGAGTGAATGGGGAAGTTTGCGTGTTGCGGCGGAAAATTGAAGCACGTCAAAATGCATCAACACGACGAAGCTAATACAACATAAAAACAATGCCATACTTGACCGAGTTTGGCTACATCGAGGCTCACTGCAGTAAAAAAGACATATGGAGGATCAGATAGCAGGTAAAGCAGCGCACAGCTACAAACACTCACCCGGATTAGCATGACGGTCAGAAAGCTAAACAAATAACCCGCAAAATTATTTAAGTCTTCGAGCTGCGATGTGGTTCGGCTCTCTGCTGCTACGCGCTACAGGTAGTAATATTTGACAGACAGAGCGCCGCTTATGCTCCACCTGGTAGTGACTCTCACACTGAACCTCTGCTTAAAGCTGCAGCATCTTACTTAAAAAAAAATACATTTTACACACGTATTAAAACTTTTGCTGTACTAACATGAGTCAGTTAATCTCTAAAAAAAATAATCGATCTCCTCCCTGTTCTACATAATTACTCAGCTCAGTCAGAAACAGCCAATCAGAACTAGCAGTAATCAGCTAGCCGCCATGCTATCAGGAAGTTTTCATTCAGTAACTCAGGATTGTTTATTGTAATGGAACCTGCATTTGCCTTTGAATGTTAAGTTTTATTTTTATTCTTGAATTTTTTGGCAATGTTGAGAGGTTTTATTTTGACTCTTTGCATTATTTAGCCTCTTCAGAGCCTTCATATGTTTTCAGTCTGTTAAAGATAGTATTACCGATAGCAGTATAATTTGCACAATGCCTGTTTTGTATAGTTTTCTTCTTGGAAAAAGTTATTTAAAACAAGTTTTTGTCTAAATTAAGGTGAATTCATGGTTCATTTTTCCACATAATGTAACCAGTAGTGTTTATGATAAAAAAAAATATATAAAAAATAATTATGTGATCGGTATCTGTGATCGGTATCGGTGACTGGCCCTCATGGGTGATCGGTATCGGCAGGAAAAAAAACTGATCGCCACATCTCTAATATTTTTAAATGATGACCAGTTCAAGATGAAAGCAGCTTCCTTCACAGGAAAGTCAAACCACTCATGAATAGTTTACCACTGAGAGAATGAGGATATGTTTTCAAGTTTCAGTCACATTTTGAAAACATTGTTTCACATGCAGCTATCAGAGTTGTCCCAATTGGATACATGTGAAATGTCCAACCGTGAGTTTCAATTTGCTACATTCTGAACACAATTCAGTTGTGTTTTCCATCTTTCACACTGTTCTAGTGAAAAATGTTCTTAAACCCTCATGGCACATAATAAAATAGTACATTTTATTTTGTTCTACTTGCCACAAATGTGACTTTTTTATTTTTATATATTTTTTTACTTTCATTAAGTGGGTTGTACAGCACGGCGGTCAAGGACGTTTGAGAGTAGATTAAACATTTCAGTTTGTTCAGATGAGGAAGGAACGAACCTGACATGTGGGTGTGTGTAAAAGAAAACTCAGGTGTCATCTTGTCCAACTGGACTCCACCTGTGTAACTATACATGCAGCACACACTGTACGCCCACTTGTTTCTCCAGCTCATCCTGGGTCCAGTCTGACGGGGACCGTGGTGGGACACACTGATGTGTCCTCATTTCAAGAGCAACAGCCTGCCAATGTCTCTTGGCTGCTGCCATCTCCTTTCACTGCAGCTTCGCTCAGCGAAGCCAAGCCGGAAACACACAAACTGTAGTGGGGCTCTGAAAGGTTGTTCATGCAAATTAGAGTCACATCTGGATCTCCCCGACTCTTTACATCAAATGAGCTAAGAGCAAAAGAAAAGCTGCAGCGCTGAGCATGTGATCAGTAATAGTGAGTTTGAACAATATAGGGCCTCATTTATTCACCCTCCTCCAGCCTCAGTATTTCACTAAACATCATTCCTATTTTATTGCAATAATGAAATTTTATAACAAAAGAGAAATCCAACCTAAACATTTGATTTGCATATGTTTTGCAAAAGGTGAAAAAACTCATATTTTTTGTTAGTCCCCTTGAAAAAATGATAGCGCTTAGTCTTCCATTGGCATGTTTCCCCCCACCCTCTTGTTGCAGTTCATTCTGTAGATGTGAACACAGATACCAATATAACCACTGATCCCAGTTGTAGGAGGTGCAGTACCAAACAACCTCTTGAGGGGCTCCTTTATGGCATAAATGTGAAGCGACCTCGATGTGACATGCACGCTGCAAGCTTGAGCCAAACGCCGTCCGCATTCTGGGATGCGGTAGACTAAGCAAACTAATAAACAGCTACAGAGCATCGTTTTCATTAAGCATAAAGTCTTGTGCAACTTCCAGGCCATCTTCTCAAAATCATTCAGCAGAGAAGCTTAGATCATTTTTGTCTGAAGAAGTAGTCAGAAATACAGCAAATGATATGATTAAACTCTCTCTGTTTTCCACTTGCTCAGAGCACAGCACCTGCTTCCTGTGTTTAGATTTGCTACTCCAACCCTAAATACATCTAACCGATAGCCAGATGTTCTCATGTGTTTTGCAGTAACAGGTTTTGATTCACTTGGAGAAAGCTACAGTAACCACATCATCCACCATAAGCAGAGGAGAGACCCTGAAGTTCCCAAAACACACACCCTCCATTCCATAAATACACCTTAAAATTCTGTCCCTGAGCACAAACAGGATCATATACGATGGATAATCCTCATTGAAAGGAGGTTCAGCTTTGTGCCAAAAATTGTACACACAGCTCTTCCTTCGGACACACAAGATTCTCCCTCAACATCATGCAGATGGCCATCACTCCCACGGCAACCCTCAAGGCACCATGGGTAACAAAGTTCTAAGCCTTCTCTGGATCCACAAAACACATACAGAGGATGTAATCCTTTGGCCCAAAATGGCATGGTATGAACCACCTCACTCTTCTTGAATATGTTTGCCATGGACATCTGATATGTAGCACTGAAGTCTGACAGAGAGACATGACACTTGTTTAGATTGTGGACGCCACTTTAACCAATCACGACTGTCTAGGTAGGTAATACCTTTGTTGCTCAATAGGGTTTTTCTCTACCTCCTGAGCACCACTTAATCCCCAGATGGCTCCACTTCCAGGATGCTTTTTTATATTCTATGAAAAACAGGTTCAAGGTGGACATGTAGTAAACAAGAAATAAAAGGTTTTTGTTTTGTTTTTTCATTGAACTTAGAAAACACTGAAAAAAGAATCTAAAGTCCAAACCAAAGAAATTGACAGACTAGAAAAATAATAAATCTGAGCCCGAAGAAAGAAAAATATAAAAAGTAAGTTAACGGAAGAAGAGTGACACGAGTGGAAATCATCAAACACTATGCAGATGTGAGATTTGCCAGGAAAGAGGTAAAACTAACAACAGGCTTTGTCTACAACATAAAGCGTAAAGTTAATCTGACCTCAAACTAGAAGAGGCATATGAGACACTTTAAAAAAGTTTGATGCAGAAAAAAGGAAGTGCTCAACAGGCACGTGCAGAAGGGGGGAATGGGGGAGCTTGAGCACCTGCCCCTTTTGCTCCTTGCCCCAAAGTGCCCTTT